>NC_059359.1:13627772-14242772 GCF_019703515.2 Myxocyprinus asiaticus
CTTACCACTTCCCCTCTCCCTGGACGGACACTCAACCACGCCCTTGCCACAAATGCCAATATGAATTAAAATTGACACTGTTTACTTTCTTAATACACATTATTATTGTGAATAATGAATTCATATGTATTATTCCAAAGAAAAACATTTCATCAAAATGTAACAACTTTTTCTTTTTGCCTGACATCATCAAGCCCTCTTATTTTTTTATTTTGTTTTATTATAATTTTTTTTTCTCCCCATTTCTCCCCAATTTGAAATGCTCAATTCGCAATGCGCTCTTAAGTCCTCGTGGTGGTGTAGTGACTCGCCTCAATCCGGATGGCAGAGGATGAATCTCAATTGCCTCCGCATCTGAGATGTCAATTTATGCATCTTATCACGTGGCTTGAGTGCATTACCACGGAGATGTAGCGCATGTGGAGGCTTCACGCTGTTCTCTGTGGCATCCACTCACAACTCCACGCATCCCACCAAGAGCGAGAACCACACATTATAGCGACCACGAGGAGGTTACCCCATGTGAAGGGTAAGCTACTGAGCTGAGCTACCCAGGTCCCCCGAGCCCTCTTATTTATTTTAACTCCTCCCCTCCAACAACCTGGTTCCATTCTAGTGTGTTATGCCCACTTAATACAATTCAATCAATTCCTAATTAACAAAATCAAGCCCACCCTACATTATTTTAGTTGATTATTCTGCTTCATCCTGAAATACATCACATTATGGAAATAAAATAGGTTGTGAATGCCATTTCACATTGACTTTAAAGCTAAACCAACCTTAAAATCAGGAACAAGGCTGATGTTACATTTCAAGCACCATTTTATAACAGATTGGGTTTGTGCCATCTTAAAGCCAGATATATCCATTTTATTCTATGACGATCTGTGTAGTCTAAAATCTGGTTTTATTAGGCTTCCTTGTGCATTTAATATATGCATGAGCTGTACTGGTATTTGCATTCATGGTTGCTTGTGTGAAGACCGCATGATCTGCATATGGCTTCACTGTGAACCAGAGCTATAGCAGTAGGCTAATTTCTTGCTTCTTGATGGCTGCACGTCCTGCTCTACCTGGTCAGATGGAAGTAGAATTAGGCAGTGTCGCAGTTAGTATACATGCCTCATGGGAAGCATATTGTGGGGATTTCATTTGTGTTGCCGTGTGCCAGCAGAAGGGAGGGTCGCTCCTCCCCTTGGCTCCTTTCCCTGTCTATCTCTCTCTTTCTCTCCCTTGCTCCAGACCCCCACTGCTACACCACTAATTTTTCCTGCAGCTCCACTTGCCACCTCAAAATGGCCCATCCAGTGGCCCCTCTGCTGGCAATAGCATCCTACAGCTTCACAATGATAAAGAGCCAGAAAAACACTTCTTTTCCTCTCTCTCTTTCTCATTCTATCTCTTTTTCCTTCTTTCCCTCCCACATTCTAAGAATAATGTGTAAAATACAGCTCAGCTGCAGTGCAAAGAAAGATAGTACACTGCAGCCATTCTAACCACACTCAGTCTGTTAGCAGCTGGGTCTTGCTACAGATTTTGCCAGTTTGGAGCCCAACTCTGTTTTACATTGGTTTACAATATGACAAAAAATCGTCATAATCATGAAACCCCTTACACAAACAGTTAAATCGTTGTTTGTAATTATTTGAATGACAGTTAATCATCAGCCAAATTTCATAATTGGCAGCCCTACATCTTACTAATCGATTAGATGGTTATTAGATGACTAGTCGATCATCGTGACCCATCCCTACTCACAATCAGCTGTCATTTTTAGACAGAAATAGTAGGTTGATTTTTCTTTAGCTAAAATCAGTCTGTTTATAAAAATTTGAAACACTGCCCCAGTGGCCAAAGCGGTAAGTGTCGGCAAAATGTGGTCGATCATAGGGTACTGCAACTCTCAGAAACAACATGCCGACTACCCATGTGATCATCCATCTTCGCAGCTTTGCTGTGGGTGTCTGTCTGCACTGATGGACTAAATAATTCCCTTGGTTCGATAGAGGTTGCTCTGTGTACTAGCTCTGTTCCACAGCTTAGGCTTAGTCAGGTGTTTGATTGACTATAGGAGAAGACAAACTTAGTCTCAGAGGATACATTTCTTTCTTGATTGTCAGTGGAGACCTCACTGCAGTGCAGATTAATCAGAGGGATTTAATTAACTCGGCCCTGTGCGCACATTACACCCGGAGACAAGACAGGCTATAAACTCAACCAATTTTCTTTGTGTGTTCCTGTATGTCTGAGTGTTTTTGAGTTAAGATGAGAAGTTCATACCTATGGGAATACCTAGTACCAGTGGGCATTCTTACTTATGCAGCAGTAATCATCAAACCATTTTAAATGTATTTAAAATGTTTAAAGTTCACCCAAAAATAAAAACTCATTTTGTTCTAAAACTGCATGACTCAGTAAACGTTCTCTTTCATTTTATGGAGAAATGATGCAATGAAAGTGAGTCGTGACTAAGGTTAACATTTTGCCTAACATCACTGTTTGAGTTCGACGGAAGAAAGAAACTCATACAGTTTTAGAACAACATGAGGGTGAGTAAATGATGACATAATTCTCATTTACAGAATACACCTTTGCGCAGTTGGCTAGTGTTTCTAGACATTGATTAGTAGTGATAACTATCATGTAGCATACTAGCTTAAACCAGCTTGTCAACAAGCTGTCATCCTCTGCAAGGAATGCAGATATTCACAAACACAAACTGGCATACACTGCCCATACCTATGGTATGGTTAATGCTGCGTACACCACAGCAGTGGCCGCTGTTTCTCCACTACATCATCATGGCAACCAAGATAATGGTTGCGCCAGCCTACAAATGTGTTATATTTGAAGATTTATATTTTAGTTCTCAGTATAACTAATCTGTATGGAATCAGTCGCGCTCACATTCATCGGTTGCTCTAGTGAGCATCTCTGCTGTGCCCTCTGGATCTCATACCCTCAGTATTCAGCCCTTTACTGCATGACCTTCATCTCACCTTGCTTCTTAGCTGGAGGCTTACGGACAGCAGCCCACTCCCCTCTGTTCTCTTCAGCATAGTGGACAGCAGGCGGTTAGCCTAATGCACCGTTAGCATCACAGAGTGCTAACTGTGTCCATTTCTTGTGTTGACAGAACATGGATAAGACACAGATTCCATCAGTGACTCTGATCGTCGGCTGCGGGGTCTCGTCCCTTACCCTGCTGCTACTCATCATCATCTATGTGTCTGTTTGGAGGTAAGCTAAACACCTTAAACTGCTGAAACTCTATTTAACTGTTTACAACAAGGGGAACCTCATAGACATAGGTGGGAAGCCACATGAGTTTCAGCACCATGGACAGCGACATACATTTCAATGGATGGCTTAAGAGAGCTTTGGAGTTTGTGATCATAGTATAGAGAACTATAGTATTGTTCCGGAAGTAAAAATCCCATGAATTTTTTCATAGTGGAATTTATTTTTTACAATAACTTAGAAACCATTGCAAACAGACCTACTGTGAGGTCCGAGGATGTTAATCGATGGTATGTGCTTCTTTTGAGGCCATCAGTCTGTGTTATTTTAACATAAATTTATATAAATCACATTGAATAGCAGAATTTTTAATTAAGAATTACACTACGCATCATGATGAAGAGGAAGGTCCACTAATCCACTAAAGCAGAGGAAGATCCACTAATCAAAGAAATGGGGCAAACAATGTACACCAAAATAGCTCTGCTGTGACCACTTACTTCCATGACACTCTGTGAATGACGCAGTCAAGTTGGTTTCCCTACACTCAAAAAACACTATTATATTAGTATCTGGAAAGTTTACAATAAATGTATAAAAAATTAAATATGTTGCTTCTATTCTTATAATTTACCAACTTTAAATTAGTTTCCATTGTTTTTCATTAGATTATGTCATTCGCAATGCATTATGGAATTGTTTCAATACTTCATTCCCTCATTAAAGATGCTAAGTACACAGTTAGGAATCTTTGACTTTTTGTCTGATTTTCAAATAATTTTTTGCCTCAAATCAAAGTTTGTAATGTTGTGATTTACCTCAGTGTTTGTTGTATTTCTTCATGGATTTTATGAAGGATTTATTGAAATCCCAATGGATGAAATGAATGTAAAATACTTCTGGAACTAAGATGGCTGAAAAAGTGGACGGGCACTGTTGCGCTTTATTATAAGACTTCAGTTCCTTAAATAAGATTGTTGATGTGATGGAATCCTAAACAAGTCCTAAACATTTACATCGTATGAAGCAATTACAATATATAGTGGGGTGCAAAAGTCTCAGATAACTAGAAATATTGCCTAGTAACCTTTTTTCCAAAGGAGTTAACATGGACAAAATCCCTAATATGCTTATTTGATTAGTGACCTTGAAATAGTACCCAATCTTAAATATTTCTTTATTAATTTTACATCATAACACATATTTGCTTGAAAATTTTTCCAGTTTTAAATTAGAGTTTGAGATTAGAGATCTTCAGTGTGGTTTTAGACTTTTGGACCCTACTGTAATCACATCAGGTCAGGTTCAACTGATCTGTTGAATGCTCGTATGAACAAGGAGAGTGTGTGAATGTTTTTTGTGGAAGCAATTGATGTCCTCCAAGTGTCTCAGCTCAGTGTGTCAGTGTGTTCTTCAACAGATATATCCGCTCAGAACGCTCCGTCATCCTCATCAACTTCTGTCTGTCCATCATCTCCTCCAACGCTCTCATACTCATCGGACAAACTCAGACTCGGAACAAGGTATGTCAAGGTTTTGTGTTTTGATAAAACTCTTGATTCATAACAGAATCTGTTTCTTAACCTTTCTAATTTCTCCTTTTTATGTACCGTCCTTATCTATACTGGTCTCTCTCTCTCTATCTCTCTCTCTTTCTCAGGTTGTTTGTACTCTTGTTGCTGCTTTTCTGCACTTCTTCTTTCTCTCCTCTTTCTGTTGGGTTCTGACAGAGGCGTGGCAATCTTACATGGCCGTGACTGGCCGTCTTAGAAACCGCATCATACGCAAGCGTTTCCTCTGCCTTGGTTGGGGTGAGGCCTGTGTCTCTGCCTTCCTGCCCATCCTCACTGATATCTTCATTTGCATCTTTGTTTTTCCAATTTTTCCAGTTCATATAACATATACAGTTTTATGACCTTATTTTATTTGAGACACTACATGGACACCGTATGACCATTTAAAATGAACTAGTGAAAGCAAAAGGTGATTAAAAGTTGCACAAAAAAAAAAAAGAGAGAGAGAGAAAAAAAGACGGTGACAAGTTAAAGGACCTGTTTAACACAAATTGATGCTGTATTAAAAGTTCATGTTATTTCATGTCAACTACAGACCTACTAATTTCTGTTTCCCTCTTGTAGGTTTACCTGCTCTTGTTGTAGCAATTTCTGTTGGTTTCACCAAGGCAAAGGGATATGGCACTGCTAACTAGTAAGTATGACCATGACAAAGTCTGATCAACACTTCTATTTTTGCTTATTCTCACTGCATCCACTTCATTGTCACTGACTGTCACATGACTGGGACATTTATAATATGACTTCCTCACGATTTCTTTGATCTCTTTCCTGTTTGGTTTCTTTATCCTTCTCTTTCTGTCTTTCTTTTTCTCTGTGTCTTTCCACTACTTTCTGATCTCTTTTCTTGCGCTTTCTGTTAGTTGCTGGCTGTCTCTGGAAGGTGGACTATTGTATGCATTTGTTGGACCAGCCGCTGCTGTCGTCTTGGTACAGTCTTTCTCTCAACTTAATGTATTCACATAAATCTGCAATTTTTATATCCAGATTCAGTGTTACACATTACTAGCATCAATGCACCCAAACACAAATATTTTACAAAAATGAATGGCAATCACTTAGAATGGTAGTGAACGGAGATGCTGGCAATTTCAGATTTGACCTTCATAACCCCCAACGCAATCTCCAACAAATAAGTGTTTTAGCTGATCTGTTTATGCCAAGTGTGATTAATTTGGTTTGGGCATAATAGTCAGCTCATTACACCACTGCAGATTAATTAAACCTGATCTGAGGTCAAACTCTATTACCATTATAGCAGGAGCTATTTTGTTGTATTACAGATTTCCATTTGGTAGACATTGATGGTTTTGATTTCTGTCTCACAAGGAAACGTCACTCTAGCAATATTTTCTTGTGTACCACCAAAACACGTTTTTTTTCCGCTCCCTTTTGATGTACTAGTAATAATCGACCCTGATCATCGTCTGTTTTTAAACAATGGCTGACATTTGATAGCGCAGATACAGTAATTGCTTTTACTAGCCAATGCTGATGATTGGACGATACATCGGTCCATCACAGAGTCCAGAATAGGGCTCAGTATCACTAACTACCTCACTAAACAATACACATTGCGATAAATATGTCAAGATTCTATACATTGAAATGCATCAAAATATCATAATTGGATTGTGATATGTAATGAATCTTCATTAATTAAACTTTAAGAAATTATATCAAAATCAGAATCAGTTTTATTTGCCATATACATGTACATGTATTAGGAATTCTTCTTGGTGTTTGGTCACAGCATGATACATTCAGCACACACATCTCAGACAACACAACAAAATTATATAATATACAGATATACAAATAAACAAATACAAATATTGCACCTAATATACAAATATTACACCCTTACACACCAGCAAAAATGTAATGAACACAAATAAAAAGCATCGATTCAAGAATCTGAGGTAGGATTGTATCAGCACATCCTTAGTATGGAAGTAGCTAGAGCAACAATATGGTTAGTTATTTTTATTGTCAGCACTGTACAAACACTTTGTTTAATTGCAATTTACTTTGCACATTTAATGAGCAGAGTAACACTATGCAACATGCATGTTGGTATGTTAACAAGTTAACATACATAACATAACAGGAAAATAAGTTAACAGTATGCTGAGGTTTTCTCAATAAAAATAAAAAGGATATGAAAATCCAGTCATCAAAAAATAAATCTTTCTAAACAAGCTCAAAAATGGCCACTTTGTGCACGAGAAAGTGTCAACCCAGCTTCATGACAAGTCATAATAGTACAAGATGGCGAAATCTTAAGAAATTGTATGAGTTGGTTCATACAAAAACATACAAGTTTTACTCCCATAAACCCTAAATCTAACCATGATTTTAATAGGAAAAGAACTTTTGTGTACAGTACCACAGAAGAAAGAAAACATCAGGGTTTGGAATGAGACAAAGAAAGTGTATTAGAGGTTATTGACAAAGCTGACAGTCTTTTGTATTGCATAAATATGGAATGAGTAACCTATTTTATTCACAGACATTTCTTTTCTTAAAATAAAGTGTTGAATAGGAGGCTAGATAAAATGTGATGCCTGTATTGTATTGATCTGAAATTATGTTTGATGTCGGGTGGTCTCTATGGGAATAAAATTCTTAAATTTTTCATCTGTGCCAAGTCATACCGTATCTTGTGATTTCGACATTGCGTACAAATTATAATAAACTGTTACGAGACTGTGTTGTAAAGTGTCACTAGGACAATTCTAGGACTATTCCATTGTGAGACTGGATTGGATTATGATACTTGTGTGTTCACCTCTCTCCTCTCTCTTCACCAGGTTAACATGGTTATCGGGATTCTGGTTTTTAACAAACTGGTTTCCAAAGATGGCATAACTGATATGAAACTCAAGGAGAGGGCAGGGTATGCCTCAAAGCACGCATTCATCTCATTGGCTGACCTCTGAACAGCCCTGGGAAAGAGATTCAATGCCCAGACCTTTCATAACATCTCTCCCTCCTCCAGCAGGACACATCTTTGCTCAAATTAATAAGAAAAAATACTTTATGGAAGACAAGAAATGAAAAAAAAAAAAGAGAAATAATGAAGGGATGATGGACAATTTAAAGGAAGATAAAGAGAGGATCAGTCATAGGCAGTTAAAAATAAAAGATGGAGAAAAAAAATCACATTAACTGCCTTTTCAATGTAAAAAATGTAACTTTAAAGCTGAAGTGTATCATTTCTATGCCTCTAGCATCACCAAACGGAATTGCAAAAATAATGATTTTTTTCAAACAGGCTTCCTGAGCACACTCCCTATTTACCACAAACAGGTAGTCCCACCCCTAAACTCACATCATTGGTTGAACCAGTTTTGATGAGTTGGGCTCATCAGGATACTCAAACAAACAGAGCAATATTTTGATAGCGCCAAAGTATTTAGAGGTTTGGAGGAATTGAACTACTAACATTTTACTTGTAGTTGCTTCCACATATTAAGCAGCAATTAAGCAGGAAAACATTGAAAAAATGACACATTTCAGCTTTAAATGACTCCAGAAGGATGGAAGTGAACAGCAGTTCATCCAGAGAAAAACAGAGAAGGGAGAGATCATAAAGGACTGGTTATTGATCCCATAAAATGCAAGATGACACCTCTGCCCACCTCATTGCATTTCTTTTACATTTCTTTTGATGATTTGCCATGTGTCACTTAATCATCTCTCCAGCTTCTCTTGATTTCAAGGTGTTTCTGTGCATCTTGATACGAAGCTGTTTGAATCCATGTGTGTCTTGTCTTTGTGTGAAATGTTTATTTGAGAGGCAGAGGCAAGACCCGGCAAAGGAAATCTCACACAATACGTCGGTTTCATGTGTCTGATCGATAGCATTCAGGCTGAGTGACTTTCTCATTTTATTTTCATTGATTTTGACAAGTTTTCATTTTCGTAAATTAAATGTCATTGGAGCTGAAGTTTGAATTGGGAATTGTTATTATAGACCTCATTATAAGAGTTCCACAATCTTATGCTGTCCATCTCGGTACCATGGACCATTAATTACACAGTCATATTGTTAATCATCCAAGAATCACATGCTTTCTTCCAAATTAAAGCTCTCATCTGGCATTACAGCATAAATTTGGCCTGGGATTTATTACAGAGAAGAAGAATATTACTCATGTTTTGACTCATGATAGACTGTCTGTGTTTCCTTTTCTGGGCTGTGCTCCTCTGCCTGCAGGCTGTTGTATGCCCTTACTGGCATCGTTTCTGCATCCAACTGCTTTTTTTCCCTTTTTTTGTCCTTATTTCTTTTGTTTTGGATTCTTTTATTTGAACAACGTTGTGTTTGCCTCTGCTATGGTTCTCTCTGATCGATTGTGTTTGTTTTTGTGCTGTTTGAGACATTGAGTTACCACAGCATCCCCTCGCTCACACTCAGGGCTTCCTCTATGCCCCACCCCCCACCTCACTGATTGGTTGAGATGCAAGTCCGGCCACCAAATCTCTGATTTCCTCAACTTTAGCTCCTCCCATAATCCGGCTACTATAAATCTTCGGGTCAGTTCTAGGAGAGAGAATTTCTGATTTTAAGTCCACATTCTGCCTTTCTCTGATTAATTTGGATGAAAGCTTGCAGGTTAAATTTAAAGTTTTTTTTAGATTAAGTTTTCAGATACCTGTATGGATGCATAAAGTATTTCCACAAGGAAAATGGCTTAATAATATATTAATGAAAATGTAAAAAATGCAGAAAAGGTTTTTTTTTAGGGTTATGGTTGGGAAAGACTAAGGTATATAACATTATAAAACATAGATAATTAGCTCTGTATAAAAACAACAGAAGTCAATGGGAAGTCCCCACTAAGATAGAAAAACAAGTCTGAAAAACAAATTTGTGTGTGTGTGTGGGGGGGGGGGGGGGGGGTTATCAGGACAATGGTTTAGGTTACAAACTGGTAATTGTGCTATAAAAGGATAGTATGCTATAAATGGTGTTTATGAGGACATTTCTAGTTTCCCCATAATTCAAATCGCTTAAAAAACATACTAAACAATGTTTTTTTGAAAATGTAAAAATGCAGAGAGTTTTGTGTGAGGGTTAGTTTTAGGGGTAGGGTTAGGGGATAGAATATATAGTTCATACAGTATTTCAATGGATAGTCCTCATAAGGATAGCTGCACCAACATGAGTTTGTGTGTGTGTGTTTATACTACATTGTGTGGACCAAATGTCCCCACAAGTATAGTAAAACCTGAGATCACCTACCTTGTGGGGTCCAGCCAGCAGTCCCCACGAGGAAAATGGCTTATTAAACATACTAAACTATGTTTTTTTGAAAATGTAAAAATGCAGAAAGGTTTCTGTGAGGGTTAGGTTTAGGGGTAGGGTTAGGGGATATAAATTATCGTTAGATCTGTATAAAATCCAGAAAATGCATGGAAGTCTATGGAGAGTCCCCACAATGATATAAAAACAAGTTTGTGTGTGTGTGTGTGTGTGTGTGTATTGGGTGGGGTGGGGGGGGGGTTAGTTTTGCAATTCCAAGTTTGCAAACTCTTATCAACATGTTTGCTGCAGTATTTTACAGCAGTCAGTTCATGTGATGCACTGCATTCTCTGCAGAAACAGATTAACTCAAGGCTGACTGCCATTGTTCAGGGCTCAGAGTGAATGAGATTTGGAGGGAGGATTTTTTTTTTCAATCTTTCTTCCTCTCTCCCTTGCCCTCATTATTAAACACCGCATTTTTTATTTGCCTAATTAATAAGTGCTGCTGTTAATTACGCACAATGTGGGAACAGCACTTTTAAAGTCTCTGTAAACCAAATTATGGCATTTTCGACAGTTTTAGATGTACATTTTGACAAATTGTTGTCTGCCTCCCGAAGCAAGAACTTTCGCATTGTTTACTACCTGCGGCAAAAAAAATGAAAGATGAACTTTGTCAAAAGGATAAAAAAATAAATAATTGTTTTAATATTTGGTTGGATCCAATCAGCTCTGTTTTTGAAGTCCCTCTCACCTCCTTCTTAAAGACTAGCAAGATGGTCTTGTAATTCAAAAACACTGATTGCTTTCTAATATCACTGCCTCCAGTGAGGGTTTTATTGGTCGTATTGGCCTTTTCTTGGAATTGAATTTCTGATATTATGTGGGTTTTAATCTACATGTCTGCCAGTAGCAGAATCGACTTCCTGCCCGTTACAGCAGCCATGCCAAGCTGATGGCTTTAATTGTTTTTTGCAGGTGGCCATTTTGTGTAAGCGAACAGTTGCATTAAATATTTTGGGACGTTAAATAATTAATTAATTAATGCAGCTTTAATTGCATTCTAAGGGGATTGTGATATTTATACCAAAAAGGGAAAGATATTCTGCATATTTTTTTTTTCATCAGCTGTCTGCAAATATTAAAATGTTCTTGAGTTCCTTGGTATAAGCATATTTTAGATAGTTTTTGTCTCAGAGGTGACATTACAGTAATGCATGGCTGAAAAAATGATCAAAGGCTGAAACTTTATCTCTGCTGCAAGGCATAACAGGAATAGAACGGAAATTAAAAGCACTATTGTATACTGCAATGTAATGTAAAAACAGCAATAAAAATCTTTTAGCCATACAGATAAGTGCAAAGTGTGGACACATGCACAGAGAATTTTGGCAGTTATGGCTGTGAATGATTTTAATGTGTATCCTAAAATGACTGATTTAGCAAGAGTTTGTGTATGCATGATCTCTGGCTGTCAACACGAATGAATGTTTGTGTGTATGTTTCTCAGCTTTATGGAGTTGCCATATCTCTCTCAAGGGCCCAAAGACAGACGCAGAGTGGGACGGAAAACCCTAAATCAAAACAAATTCCATATGGCATACTAATGTAAAAGAAGACTTTGATGTCATTGATATGACAGAATCAAAATCTAATCATGTAGTATTTCACATAGGTTGTCAGTGTAAATAAATGATGGTAATCCAGACATACATGCATTGCATATAGAATTTTTCTCACTACTTTTTGTCCCACATGCTCAATTAGGCCATTCGAGAAATAAAACTAATGTGACAGCACATTTTCCATCATTCCCACACTCTTCCCAAGCCCTGGCAGAGATGCACCCTGAGTGAGAGCTGGAAAGGGGATTCTGTGGCCACTAGAGCTGTGTATCTACATGTGTATAGCTGTATGTAGTTGTGTTTCCATTCACATATTTTAATGCAAATTTTGGAATATTGCATAAGTAATGTTGGATGGAAACACCAAGATGTGAATTAAATTTCTTAAATGCGCATAAAATGGATGAACTTCTGTACCAGATACATTCCTAAATGTGCATCAAAGAAGTCATGTGACTGCATAATTTGCTTATAACTGGACTAAACAGCAGACAAATGCCATCGCATAGCATCTCAAATGTTGCTCTGGTCATTCTAAAATGCCGGAGACAAAGCCTGCCATCAAAATAATTGGCTAATTTTATTCCCAGAATACGTCTGATACACCTCAGATCACTATCAAACATGAAGTTTGTCAGAGCAATTTGTCTGTGCCCTCTTAACCACAAGTAATTTATTACATTTCATAAAAGAGCCACAATGGCTTCCCCAGTGGCTAAAACGTCCATTTCTATTTTACATCAGATCCCCCCGGAAGTGACGGTTTTGTTCCATTAAACCCATGGATTGGAAAAGATGCTTCATTTGCAAACTGTTTTTGTGATATTCCATTTTTCACATAAATTAAATCTGCAACTTGGATGGAAATTTGACATTTGTCTTTATATGGTTGTGAGAGTATGTTTGTGTGTGTGGTTATATGTCAGCGTACATGTATATTTCAGTATGTTGATTTGACTTTGCAGTCAGATGACAGTGCCACTGTACAATATGACGCTCAAATGTGCCAAGTGCGGAGTTATCTCATCGGCTGACGTTTCCACCACAGCTACCAGTAACGCCATGTTAGTCCCGCTAATTATTTACCAACTCTTTGATGCTCTGCCTTCGGTTTTGTTTTACCTTTCTTTTTGCATTTTTCTACTTCACACCTTCTTTTTCTTTTCTGGTTTCTTCCCCCCACTCATTTCCCTCACCCTGCTATTGCTCCTTGGCTGTTATGTCAGAAATTAATAGCAAAGACAGCTTTCCTGTTGTCAGTGTACTAAATGTGCACACAGACTGCAATAGGAGCATATCCTAGGATTGCTACGTGCAGTATGTTTGTGTGAGTGTGCATGCTGTATGTATTTGCAGTATGCAGTTGACCAGAAAGCCCCTTAAATAAAATGTATCATGGTAACTGCCAAACTACCTTAGTTAATACAGTTAATGCTGAAGCATATTAGTTGAGTTCCAGAATGTGTCAGACCACAGTTCATAACACAACGCAAGTATGTGTTGCATTCAACTCACATTTGTAAGGTGCTGTATCCACTGAAGTTTCGCTAGCTGCTACATTCTTCATTATTTACAACTGTTTTGTCAGACCAGCAGCGCAGCCAGGTAACTCCACCCCTTCTGCTATGTACGGCAAGCGTTGAGTGCATGAAGTGCATGAAGTGTCCAACATTCCACACTCCGATTTGACGTTGAAAAAGTGCATCACCGGGTACTTAAAGTACACTTCTTTTTGCTGCATTTTCAGTGTAAACATGCTACTCGCACTACTTACACAACAAAATGGAGAAGAATAGTGCAGAAGTATGCGGTTTGGAGACGCACCTTATGGTATTTTGGTGGAAACTATGCTGCCATTCAAAGGCAAAATTAAGTTACAAATTTGAGTTATGATCGAAAATCTCTGAGTTTACAATCTGTTCTGTGAAAGACGAGTTTGGCTCAACTATGCTCAGATTCAGAGAAAACGGAGTGTGAAAAATGGAAAATTCACATATGGCTTGACAATAAAAAATGGAAAGCCTTTTTTCTCAGTTTCATTGTCGCAATTATTATTGTATTTTGCCTTTGTAAGGCAATGTTTACCATGGCATATTTTAGTGAAAGTTTCATAATAGCAGTAATCTAAAAATGGCTGTTTGTGAGAATGAAATGAGCGATGCTGGTCTGGTCTCCATTATTACCTTGTTGCTGGTTTGTTGGCTGGTGTTCTCATCTTTTTATCTGAGATAATGCAGACCAGTCATTTAATAATGTACTTGAGTGTGCTTATTTGTATGAAGGATTATTCCGTATGCATTTGTGTGTGGTGGCAGATGACTAACAAAGAGGGAGCGGAGGTTAAAATTGTGCTTGTCACAACCTGCAATATACAGTATTCATATATATTTATTTTGCTGGTGAATTGCAGAAATTTGCAAACATATATCAACAGACAATAGGGTATAAGGTTGAGGAGGTTTACATATTTGTTACATATGTTTAGATGTCTGGGTTACCTACATTTGTGTTTTGAATTGCTTGCAGAGTGCTATCTCTCTTCAGACAAAAAGGTTATCTATTAGGGATGCACAATATATCTGCAACCATAACAGTAATGTCCATATTACATTTTTTTTTTTTTTTTTTTAGTTATCAGTGTCTGTCTGATCAGGTCGATATTAGAATGATTTAAAAGCATGGCTTATTTGTGCCTATTTAAACTGTACTTTAGACTCTCTTTCTATGTTAGGTTTCAAAAGTAGCTAACAATTATCCATGCTCCCTACTATACAGTACATTATGATTTGATGCCTGAATGAAGCATGTGATTTCACTTAGTATAAATGGTATGTTTGCATAAATACTGGAAAAACAGTGTAGATTTATAATATTGGTCATCATTTACTCAATGAAATGATGCATCCCTAGTATCTGTCTACAGTATACATGCATGTTATAAAAGATATTCACTGTGATTCATTACCCTCCATACAGTAAGTCTAAGACAAATGAAAATGCCCTTATGTGGCATTCATCGCAATTATGTGTCTGTATGGGAGAATATGTGTGTTTGTGTGTAAAAAAGACATAAATGCAGAATACCAAATCAGATCAAGAATAAAATAAATAATTAAAATAAAAAAATAAAAAATGCTAAGCATGCTGGCCCTTCCTTCCAAATTGACAAACAATGGAGATTTCTTCTCTAAAGACCACTGCTGTGTCTTCATACCTTCATCTCTCACCATGTCATTTGTCCTTCTCTTCTTCCATCTTCCATTGCTCCTATTTCTTTGCTTCTTTAGGCTTTTATTTACCTTTTGCAACTGTTTTCATATGTTTTGAACTGTGATGAACCTACATGTTTTAAGTATATTTATATTGTATAATCAACAAAAAGGGCATCTCTTGCTCATGTAGAAAACTGTGTTGAACAAACGTATTGATCTATGTATTTGTGTGGTTTCAGATATTAATGCTTTTTAGTGAAATACCAGATTCATACCTTTAAAATACTTCATACCTTATAAATATTAATTGATTCTCTAACATAGACATTTCACTTGTCACTTTTTTATACTTTTATACGCATTTATACTTTAGTTTTGCCCTCTTTGTCATTTTGTATGTCAGTGGAGATATGCTGTAAGCACTAAGCACCCACTAACTGTTATTCTGCTCCTATCCTGTAGGGCGTCGCTGTGGAGCTCCTGTGTTGTACTGCCACTGCTGGCCCTCACATGGATGTCTGCAGTTCTGGCCATTACTGACCGCCGCTCGGCCCTGTTTCAGATCCTCTTTGCTGTTTTTGACTCCCTTGAGGGCTTTGTCATTGTAATGGTGCATTGCATCCTACGCAGAGAGGTGGGCGAACATGTCTAAAACCTGGTGTTACAGTTTTGAATCTGTCTTGAAATTTGACAGGTAGATTTTCCCATTTTAGATAAATATTTTGACATTTGTTTAGGTCCAAGAAGCTGTAAAGTGTCGAGTTGTTGATCACCAAGAAGATGGAAATGGTGACTCTGGTGGATCTATCCAGAACGGCCATGCTCAGCTGATGGTGACTTGCTACTAGATAACAATAAACTTAACCCTCATGATATGTTTGGTGTCTGAGGGACCTCAAAGCCCTTTAAATAGTTCAGAAAACATACTGAACGTTAAAGTATCAGGTCGATACTTCTTGATTTTTTGTAATCTAAAGAGAACTGATTATAAACAAACTTTCAACTTAATAACATGACATAAGGTCTCAGAGACCTTAGGTATTAAACATGAAGAAACGCAATGCATTTTCACATGCTAAGAATTTTTGATTGGTGCATAGTGTAGTATTTCGTTCTTGCCAATTTTCTTTCCATGAATTTCCAAAAGATGCTGAACTTTGTTGGTGGGTTCAGGCAATTATATGAAAAGAAGGCCATAAATGCATTATTAAACGAGGAAGCACTTCCGTCTGTGGCCAGCATTTCCCCTCAGGAGAATCCCGCCTCCATTTTGGAAGTCCATTTAACTTCGTTAAGTGGGCGATGTGAAGTTTCTGCTGTCAGACTCTCAACCCCTCGATTTTGACAGAGGGAGTAAGCCTACACTTATTCAGGCATCTCCATGTCCCAAAATCTAACTTGATTATGACATCACAGCAGATCACACTTCTTCTACTCCCACCCTATATAACTCAGTGTGTGATGGAAGGAAAAGCTGTTTACAGCTGTAAGTGAGGTTCAAATGCAAATCAGGAATTGCATCAATCTCTGAAGATGTTGTCTTCTCAGGTGCAAAAAAACCCACACCAAATAATTCAACAAAATGACATCAGCCTTATTGCACGAGCGACGGTGGGTTGCATAGAGGGTGAAGTGATCAAGGGATAAGGCCGTTCCATTTAACCCATGGCACGGGTTCCACCAGTAGTGGGCACTAGCGCAATGTAAGCAATGATGTAAATCCAAGCCTATGAGATGGATTGAAGTTAGCAAAGGAAGAGCATAAAAATTTTAACTGGAATGCAGCCCATGACTACGAACGTTGCCCCACAACAGCTATTAATTTCACATAGTACTACTCATAGATTTGTTAACTGTACCCTAATTTTTTTCTGTTTATACTGACAGATTTGTAGACAGTTCCCTTAATTAATTAATCTGTGCCTACTTAGTGCACAACCTCTCAAGTTGTTGACATTGGACCTAATTAATCATAGATGAAAAATCACTATGTACTATTAATCTATCAACCTTAATCTGATGCAGCTCCTCTCTTTTCCTTATCGACCAGAAGCATCGAGCCCTAGCTTTTATTCTAATTTGACCACACTTGTAAAGAAAACTCAAAGGAGTTAGGAGTTGTTTTTATCAACTTATTCATGCAAATAATCATTTGAAAACAACTTTTGTCAAGTTTTGATTTAACCGTTGATGAATTCATTTGGAAGAGGCGGTCAACTTCTCCAAATGTAAATGCCTGCAAAACTTTTAAGGGCTGTGAAAACACATACACCTTGGCCTCAGCCATGCTTGTGTTTACCCAACTATGACGACTTCTGTTTCGCGGATGCGGAAGTGTGAAAAGGCTGTATTGGATAACTGTCACATTTCTGAAAAGTCTGTGCCTATTCTATGATTCAGTTGAGGGTTAAAGCTTCCATTAGGTTAATTTCAAAATTACAATGATTATTTTCAGTGTTGGGTGTAATCCATGGCCTGTAATGAGTCATTGTTAAGAAGAAATGTGAGGTGCTGAGTGTATGACTTGTGTGTAACAATGAACAGGGAGAAATATACTGTAGACACTATTTTGAATTTGTTAAGTGGAAAAGTGTTTTAGAAAGTAACTTAAAAGTAAATTAATTAGTAATGTAATACTACTTTTTCAATAAAGTAATTATTAAAGTAGTCTGATTACTATTTTAGAGAAATTATTAGTAATTTGTACTGGATTACTATTTTTAAGTAATTTACCCAACACTGATTATTTTCACTTGTAAATCATTGGGGTCTCTGGATCACTAATCATAAACACAGTAAAGTCTATCTCAACAGAACATGAGGGTTAAATTCATGTTCCTATAGTACACAAACTATAATTGTCTAATTTCTCTCTTGAAAAAACTCACTGTTTTCTGTCCCTGTTTTCTCCAGACTGACTTTGAGAAGGATGTGGACATGGCTTGCCGATCAGGTAAGTCTCATAACAACATAATTTAGAGTCAGTGACTGACTGAGAGGGCTCGGTTCTTCCAAAAGAGCTCCACTCACTTAGTAACATCCCCCTGAGATCTGCAGCCTGCTGTTTTAACAAGAGAAGTGCCACATTACAGGGCCCATAATGCATTTTTTTCAAGGAGATTCGGAACTTGATCTGCTAGCCGACGAGCAGCAAAATGCAGATAAATAGACTCGTCTGTTCCCTTGCTGTGCCTCAGATCTGCTGGCCTGTCCTTACTAAGTCCCTCCCGACATTTCTTTATCAGACAGCAGCTTTCTTCTCTGATATCTGTCGGGAATGGGTTTCTGATTATGTGTCCAGAAGACATTTCAAGTCAGCATCTAGAAATAGAGACTTGGACGTGATGACAGAGTGATATTTTTGCACACTTTGAAGTGAGAAGGAATAAGATTTAAGCTTTCCATTAGACTCTGTTTATTTAGTTACTCTAAAGGCCTTATTACATGACTCGCATCTATGCTCCCCAACGTATTGACATCTAAGAAGCGAAGTATCAGTCCTAAGTGTTGCATATGGAAAAAGCATGACATGATGCTCAGTTAAAAAAAAATAATAATTATGATTACACTTTGCCCCTGTTTGTCACTGATCTCTCAAAGAGCATCAAACGATTACTAGACAATGAACCTTTTTCATATTTCCGGGTTTGGAACATGGATGTAAACTACAGTGAGGTAAACTTCTATAGCAGTGAATGGAAGACCACAGCAAATAAAAAAATAAAAAAACATTTATTTTCCGTTTGCTCCAACAGGAAAAGAAACCATTGAAACCACCATTATGTTTCCATGACTTTCCAAAAGAGGAAAATAAATAAATAAAGAGCAGTGGATTACTGCAAATGCCAAATTTACTCTCACTCCCTTAGCAGCTGTATTTGAATCTCCACTGCAGATGTTGTGAATATTTATTATTATTATTATTATTATTAATGCTTGGGTAATATAAAACAAAGAATTATGTTATAAATGTACTCTAAATCATTAAAAATTTAAAAATAAAAAAAATAAAAAATAGTTTGCTAGATTTACACTGCTAAATAAGGCGGAAACGCATCATCACTGTCTGTGAAAAGGGTCTATTCACATGATGTATTTTTATGTGGGCGGTGCCAGTGTGAAAATCAAAACAAGATGGAATTGAGATGGATCCTTGGTGTATCTAGGTACATACGTATACCCACATTCAATAAGTAATTTTTTATTTCTATGTTATATCAAAGCTAATGCCAGGACTTTTATCAGTTCCAAGCTCAAATACAGGTTACCTCTTTGGTTTGCTTTCACTATTTTCACTGTTAGTACACTTTCTGCTTTCTTGCTACCTAACAACCTTGCAAAATTGCCCCTTTGATGCTATCTGCAATAGTTTTTACATGAAAGTTAAAGCGGTGCATGGCCCTTGTGTTGAAAGGTGCATTGAAACCCTGAGTCATGTGAAACGACCTTAAAGGGATAGCTACCCAAAAATGACTTTTTTTAACACAAAAGGATATGTTAGGCAGAATGAGAGCCTTAGTCACAATTCACCTTCATTGTATGGGCAAAATATGCACTAAATGTGAAGAGCTAATCTTATTTGCAAATCATTAAGCATACATTGGTCTTACCCTGTTTTGTTCTGGACCGTGTTTGAGTTTCATGATCCAGCAAAGTTTTATTTAGATGGATTATGTCGATACATGAGCTTACACTCACTGAACACTTTATTAGGAACACCTGTACACCTACTTATTAATGTGATTATCTAATCAGACAATCGTGTGGCAGCAGTGCAATGCATAAAATCATGCAGATATGAATGAGGAGCTTCAGTTAATGTTCACATCAACCATCAGATTGGGGAAAAATGTCATCTCAGTGATTTCAGCCAGGGCATGATGGTTGGTGCCATACGGACTGGTTTGAGTATTTCTGTAACTGCTGATCTCCTTTTCATGTACAACAGTCTCTAGTGTTTCCTCAGAATAGTGCCAAAATCAAAAAACATCCAGTGAGTGGCAGTTCTGCAGACGGAAACGCTTTGTTGATGAGAGAGGTTAATGGAGAATGGTCAGACTGGTTCAAGCTGACAGAAAGGCTACAGTAACTCAGATAACCACTCTGTGCAATTGTAGTGAGCAGAATAGCATCTCAGAATGCACAACACGTCAAACATTGAGGCCTATGGCTACAACAGCAAAAGACCACATCGGGCACTTTATTAGGACCATAGTGCTCCTAATAAAGTGCTCAGTGAGTATATGAGAGGAGGTGAAAGTGCAATGAAATTTAGTACTGCCTCTAGCATTTTTTCTGCATTCTCCTTTCATTTAGTAAATCTTTTCCTCTATGATTTTCAGGCACCCTGAAACGTTCCTCCCTACAAGGTGAGGAGAAAGTAGCTTCACAGCAAATCACAGTACAGAAAGGCTCCAACTTTAATACTCTTCCTGCCAGCTTGGCAAAGGTCCACCTGCAAAACGTTGCTGACTATGCCAGCCACACACTCACCATGCGGCGTGAAAAGGGAGCCATTGCCGGGGTCAGCACCGAGCTGCCTGGAGCCAAATCTATCTACATATGTGACGGAGAGCTCTTCAAGCAGCTGGACAGAGCTCCAGGAGACAATGGTGGACCCGAAGGAGGAGGATCAGGCCAGGGTTATGTCCTCTTACCCAACAACAACAACACCCTAAGGCCTGCAAAGGGTGGCAAGGAGGACCAAGCCACCAAGTACAACATTAGCATTGAACAGTTACCCCAGACCAGGCTCATCCATCTGGCCAACACTTCTGGTGCAGATCCCGTGACAGGCTTTGGGCTGAAGAGCCTCCCCACTGACCGAGTTAGCGTTTCCTGCACGGAGAGGGACTCCCCTGTGCAGACAGTACAGAACATCTCCAGTGAGTCCCAGATGACCAACAACACATGCGAGCCAGGGGACTCTGTCAACTCGGGCATGATGTCTAAGTGTGAAACCGTCTCCACACTGTCTATGAGCTCTCTGGAGGTAAGACATGATGATCAGCATGTGATCACAAACCATAAGGTACTCAGCAACACCATAATAGTCTGCACCTGTTCCCACAATTTAGATAAGCTTGTTTGACTTCATGTCTTCTAAATAATGTAGACCACACATCACTGTTTGTATGGTAGGATTCACAGCTTAAATTAATCAGAGCCCCTGTGACAGAGCTACTTTCTAAATGACTATCCATTAACATTTGATGGCAAACAGTGCTGAGAGGGTAAGTGCGTGTGGAGCGCATCTAACAACTCCATGGACATTGCTCAAAATTGAGGTTTCTCTATTCTCTTTTAAATCACGATTTCTTTTCATGCTATTCTGTCTTAATTTGTTGACTTGTGCACTCTTTTCTCAGCAATGATTATTCCTAATCACTGATGGTACACTTTGGTTTATGGTCCAAGGAGACATGCTATAGACCAGGGGTTCTCAACGGGGGCATTCAAAGGATGCCAGGGGGCGCTGAGAGAAAATTAGTAGAGAGGGGGGCGTTAGGTTACAAATGAGGGGCGTTTATCAGTCATATTAATCAAATCTATCGTCTAGTTCCTCTTTGCATTAAAACGTTTAAGTCAAGTGATGCATCTGAAGTGTCTGGTTTAGCTGGGTCAAATAGACAGTTGGAGTCACAACTTCCGCTAATGCACCTGTATGGCTCTGTAGATGAATACGGCTCAATGGACAGAGGAGAGCGAATGCAAAGCAGGTGCGTTTTTACTCGCAGACCAGTCTCGAGCTCTTAAATTTGCAGCGCTGTGAGAATCAGTGAGAAGCACACCGCGAGATGCGAAAATCATTTGAATTCGGCACAGAATTCTACATCACCAACCTTGAATTTACTATAGTAAAACTAACTGTACTTTAGGCAGAAAAAGATTCATAATAAACATTATCAGATCACTGGGGAACATTAGGGAAGTGAGGGAATATAATAAATTTTTGTTACAACTTATAAATGTTTATACTTTGTATTTATTGTTTTTAAATGTGTTTAGGGTATGCCTACTGTTTATAATTACATAGGGTGACCATATGTCCTCTTTTTCCCAGACATGTCCTCTTTTTCGGACCTTAAAAAAGCATCCGGCCGGGATTTCTAAATTTTGTGAAAATGTCCAGGATTCGGCTTTAGTTATATTATGATGTGCATCTGGTCTAATACTTCATTGTGTGTGCGTGCATAGTTGAATTGCTTTAACCCCTCTTTGTAAGTCCCTCCTTCTCGCACACCAATTGGTCGATTATAAGAGGCTTGCAGCAACTATTGGCGTCTCCGTGAATGCATGAAGTGCTGTTGTGTTCAGCATCAAACAGTTGCTTGACAGTAGCAGCAAATGACAGCTGAGTGGAAACAATGTCCAAACGAAAGTGCAAATTTGCAGAAGATTTGCACAAAAAATTCCCATGCTTTCGTCCAGGTCAAGATCCGTGGGAAGCAGAATGTATGACATGTAAAGCTGGCACTTATGTGTCAGATGCTAATCAGGTAAATTAACAGACTACTTTTTGCGACCAGGTAAAATTATCACATTGCTTCATTTTCCATGGCCATTCAAAATAATAGTAAACGTAAATGAAGGTACACTCATGGCATCAAATATTTTATTTTAGTACATGGACATTCAAAAGAGTGTTGGAAATTTTTATTTATTTATATATATTTGTGTTATGCTAATAGAGTGTCTTTTTCATTGTATTAAAATTTGCATTCATAGTAACACTGTTTTGAGCCCTATTATTCCACTGGTGTAAACCCATCTGCCAACAAGGCTGTGAATTCGCATAAATGCTTGTCATATATGCCTCAAGGGAGTGAATGTCCTAATTTATGTGCAGAGGGGAAAAAGCATGTTTGTGTAGAGTGGAGTGTCTGTGTAGATTCATTACGACTGACATTAAGCAATGCACTTCGCTTCAACAAAAACTGAAGCCACATCAAAACACTTAGTGGCATAAAAAATCTGTCATTTCAAAAAGGAAATGCCTGAAAACTACATAAATTCTGCCTCTTTACATTTGCAATTATCCCTCTTAGGAAAGGGAGAGTCTCTTCAAAGGTCGGATTTTGCTCATGTTTTAAAAGGAAGCAGATGACAAGCATGGCTTCTTCCTCACCTCAGGCCATGCTCCCGGAATGCATTGTAGGTCCACAGCTGCAGCCGTGCACAGCTCAGGCAGAATGTCAGATTGCCCTCAGATGCTCACAGACAGGCTAAAGAAAGGCCATGCGGTCACAGGCTGTTTACTGCATACTCATGCCAGGGGCTCTGTCAAAACATGCAATACAGAAGCAGTACAATGCCTTCTTAATGTCTGCCTTTAGTGCCAAACTGTATTGATTAACTCTGTAAGATATCATATGGTGTTCTTTCCCAAGGCCACTTTGGAATGTCAAGCATTCTACATTCAAACATTCTACACATTTAAGACTTTTTATCCCTAACTCGGGACAAATTTAATCTATCTATCTATCTATCTATCTATCTATCTATCTATCTATCTATCTATCTATCTATCTATCTATCATCTGCACAAATCCTTAATGCTCATGTGCAAGCTTGTTTAAAGTTTTCCTTTATTGTTAAAAATTTTACACTTTTGCAATAGCATCCTCATTCTTTATATTTCTTTCTTACAGAGACGAAAATCACGCTATGCAGAGCTGGACTTCGAGGTGAGTGTAACCTCATTATAGAAGGGTAAATCCAGTTGTGTGGTGATTTTGTTAATTTCTGTAGAGTTTTTAGTCTTGTTGTATCTTACAGAAGATCATGCATACACGAAAGCGCCATCAGGACATGTTCCAAGACTTAAACAGGAAGCTACACCATGCAGAGAAGGACAGAGACTCTCCTCCAGTGGATGGGAAGGCTGGGAAGAGATGGAGTGTGTCCTCAGGAGGCAGTGATAAAACCAACCTTAGTGTACGATTCTTCTTTTTTTACTCCTCACACATTCCTTTTTCTATTTAGCTATTAACTCACAAAGAAATGTCTAGGTCATATTTTAAAAATAATCATATCAGAATATTTCAAAAATTCAAATTTTGAAATCAAAAGAAAAATTCAAAATCAAAATTAATAAATAATTTTATTATCATTTTCTTTAATAAAAATGAAACCTCTTTTTAGAATCATTAAGATTCTTTTTCATTGTGGCGTTATTTTATAACAATTAAGAATATTTCCCTTGCAAATTCTTCTAGATGCGATCACTACTAATACTGTAAAAAACAAATAATAATAATTAATTACTGTAATACGTAAAAAAATCTTATTCTAATACAGTTGTCATGAATCCCGCCTTTGTTGTTCTTCCCGCTCACCGCCAGAGGGCTCCATCACCTGGGGATTGACTTTAACTCTCTGGACTCCATTTCCCATAATCCCTGTACCTGTCAATGATTACCTGTTCACCTGTTTCCAATTCATGCAGCTATTTAAGTCTCACTTGCTGTCATTGCAGAGTCTTGTTTTGCCCAGGCTGACATTTCTGAGCATTTTCTGAGTATTATCCTGGACTTTTACCCTGTTTTTGATCCGTTGCTGCCTGCCTACTATTACTGCTTTGTTTATCTGGATTTAGCCTGTGATTGTCCACTGCCTGCCCCGACCTCTTGCCTGGTTATTGAATATCCCTCTGGACTGCCTTTGATATTACTGCTGCTGGTGATTTACCTCTGCCGGTCTGTATTACCACATTTATTGTTATTAAAAGCTGCATATCGATCTCAACTCCATTGACTCATCATTACAGAAGACTTCGCCACAAACCGATCCAGCAGCTTTTTCCAACTAACCACCGAGGTCTCAGCTCCTTCATCAAACCCAGCAGCACACCCAGCCTCAGCTAGAACAATTCACCGCACCATGGATCTAGCAGCATTCTTCGTTCAATTAAGCCAGGCAGACTTATCAATAAGGGAGTACTCCTATTTCTTTTCCACTGTTGTTGCCCACACTGGTTTTGATGATGTCGCTCTGAAATCTATATACAGAATCGGACTTACAACACACCAGTGGAGGGAATTGCCGGAGACTGGAGAATATGTGAGGCTAGTACTCGACACACTCGCCACAGAGGATCCTCCTCTCACAATCCCAGTTCCAGCTTCCGAGTCAGTCAAACCTCAGCCTGCTTCATGCCATGTCACTGCCACGCCTCAGCCTGCTTCATGCCATGTCACAGCCACACCTCAGCCTGCTTCATGCCATGTCACAGCCACGCCTCAGCCTGCTCCATGCCATGTCACAGCCACGCCTCAGCCTGCTCCATGCCATGTCACAGCCACACCACAGCCTGCTCCATGCCGTGTCACAGCCACGCCACAGCCTGCTCCATGCCGTGTCACAGCCACACATCAGCCTGCTCCATGCCGTGTCACAGTCACGTCTGAGTCTGCTCCGTGCCGTGTCACAGTCACGTCTGAGTCTGCTCCGTGCCGTGTCACAGTCACGTCTGAGTCTGCTCCGTGCCGTGTCACAGTCACGTCTGAGTCTGCTCCGTGCCGTGTCACAGCCACGTCTGAGTCTGCTCCGTGCCGTGTCACAGTCGCGTCTGAGTCTGCTCCGTGCCGTGTCACAGTCGCGTCTGAGTCTGCTCCGTGCCGTGTCACAGTCGCGTCTGAGTCTGCTCCGTGCCGTGTCACAGTCGCGTCTGAGTCTGCTCCGTGCCGTGTCACAGTCGCGTCTGAGTCTGCTCCGTGCCGTGTCACAGTCACGTCTGAGTCTGCTCCGTGCCGTGTCACAGCCACGTCTGAGTCTGCTCCATGCCGTGTCACAGCCACATCTCAGCCTGCTCCGTGCCGTGTCACAGCCACGTCTCAGCCTGCTCCGTGCCGTGTCACAGCCACGCCTCAGCCTGCTCCGTGCCATGTCACAGCCACGCCTCAGCCTGCTCCGTGCCTTGTCACAGCCACGTCTCAGCCTGCTCCGTGCCGTGTCACAGCCACACCTCAGCTTGCTCCGTGCCATGTCACAGCCACATCTCAGCCTGCTCCGTGCCGTGTCACAGGCACGCCACAGCCTGCTCCATGCTGTGTCACAGCCACGCCTCAGCCTGCTCCATGCCGTGTCACAGCAATGCCTCAGCCTGCTCCATGCCATATCACAGTCAAACCTCAGCTTGCTCCGTGCCATGTCACAGCCACATCTCAGCCTGCTCCATGCCGTGTCACAGCCACGTCTGAGCCTGCTCCATGCCATGTCACAGCCATGCCTCAGCCTGCTCCATGCCATGTCACAGCCACACCTCAGCCTGCTCCATGCCGTGTCACAGCCACGTCTGAGCCTGCTCCATGCCGTGTCACAGCCACGCCTCAGCCTGCTCCATGCCATGTCACAGGCACGCCTCAGCCTGCTCCATGCCGTGTCACAGCAATGCCTCAGCCTGCTCCATGCCATATCACAGACAAGCCTCAGCCTGCTCCATGCCATGTCACTGCCATGTCTGAGTCTGCTCCACGTCATGTCACAGCCACGTCTGAATCTGTTCCACACCATGTCACAGTCAAATCTGAGTCGGCTCCATGCCATGCCACAGTCCAGCCTTCCGCGACTCATTGCACGAAGGCCTTCATGGCTCTTGACTCTAAGTTAAATTATCCACCACTGATATCGGTGCGTAGGGCCACGAAGACCCTTTCCCACAAACTGTCAGTGCCCATGCCTGCCACAGCCAAAGAGCCAATGCCCATGCCTACCACGACCAACGAGCCAACGCCCACGGCCAATGAGCCAATGCCCACGCCTGCCACGGCCAACGAGTTGCCAGCCTCGTCCGTCCCAGAGCCAGCGTTGTCAGTCTCGTCCGTCCCAGAGCCAGTGTTGCCAGCCTTGTCCGCCCCAGAGCCTGCATTTCTCAGTCATCCTGGACTCTTCGCCTCAAGCCTGCCATGGCTCTGCCTTCTACGGCTTCGCCCCTCCAGCCTGCCATGGCTCTGCCTTCCACGGCTTCAACCCTTGAGCCTCCCACGGCTCCGCCTTCCATGGCTTCACCCTTCGAGCCTGCCACGGCTCTGCCTTCAGAGTCTTCTACGGCTCCAGTATCTAGTCTGTGGCTGCTTCCAAGGCCTCCTAACCCTATCTCAACCCTGTGGTCACCACCCAGGCCTCCTGATCCTGTTTCAGCCCTGTGGTCGCCAACCAGGCCTCCTGATCCAGTCCCTAACCTGAGGTGGTCTCCTGGCTGTCCGCCTGATATACTCTGGTCTCCTGGGTCTTCTGGCTATCCACCTGATATGCTCTGGTCTTCTGGGTCTCCTGACCATTCCGCCTGGTCTGCTCTGGCTCCCTTGGTCTCCTGGTCGTCTACCTGATCTGTCCTGGTTTCTTTAGACCCCGGTGTCCCCTGCCTCCTCGCTTCAGGAGCCGCTCGCGGGGGGGGGGGCTCTGTCATGAATCCCGCCTATGTTGTTCCTCCCGCTCAACACCAGAGGGCTCCATCACCTGGGGATTGACTTTAACTCTCTGGGCTCCATTTCCCATAATCCCTGTACCTGTCAATGATTACCTGTTCACCTGTTTCCAATTCATGCAGCTATTTAAGTTTCACTCTCACTCGCTGTCATTGCAAAGTCTTGTTTTGCCCAGGCTGACATTTCTGAGCATTTTCTGAGTATGTTGCATTTCCTGTGTTTTATCCTTGACTGTTTACACTGTTTTTGATCTGTTGCTTCCTGCCTTCTATTACTGCCTTGTTTATCTGGATTTAACCTGTGATTGTCTGCTGCCTGCCCTGACCTTTTGTCTGGTTATTGAATATCTCTCTGTACTGCCTTTGATATTACTGCTGCTGGTGATTTACCTCTGCCTGTCTGTATTACTATGGTTATTGTTATTAAAAGCTGCACATGGATCTCAACTCAGTTGACTCATCATTACAACAGTAATGAAAATCGTCCTGTCCAAACACCATTATTATATTAATCATATTAATAATAATAATTTAACATTAATGCAGTAATTTACATTTATTATTACTATACATTATAAATTAAAATATTATTAAAATATGCCTAAATTAAATTTAGTACAACAAAAACTACCATGATTATTGTATTTTACTTATTTACTTTACAATAATGTACTTTTTTATTGCCTCATATTTATTTTTATTGTTATTATTATTGCAGTAGGCTACTAACATTTGGGATCAGGGAGTGGGGTGGGGCAAAATAGTATCATATTGGCAAAAAAAAACAAAAAAAAAAACATAATGGACCAAAAAAAAAAAAAAAAACAAACAAAAAAACAAAAACAAACAAAGGCTTAATTTTATGTAAAATATAATTTCTTTCCTGTACTTTTGATTTTGGGATGAAATGTGACCCAGACATTTCTTCACAGTTTATATATATATTTACCCTAACGTCCTTCTCTTATTAATTCAGGACAAGCAGCAGACCCCCAGTAAGAGAGCGTGGGAGGGCATCCGGAAGACCCACTCCCCACCATCATGGGTGCGTAAAGAGCTGGAACCTCTGCAGGCCTCCCCACTTGAGATGCAGGCAGTGGAATGGGAGAAGGCCAGTGCTACCATCCCTCTGGTGGGCCAGGAAATCATGGACCTGCAGACGGAGGTCTGAGAGACTGCCAGTGCTACTCTGAGAAACAGAATAAACTCTACTTGCAGGGAAAATGGATAAAGAGAAGGATGTGTAAGAAAAAGTGTGTGAAATAAAACAGGACAACAAATAAAAAGTCTGTCTGAAAGACACTGAAAGTTTGGGAGAAAGAAAAAGTCACTGAGAGAAAGGAACATGAAATTGTGGCTGTGCAATTTTTTTTTTTTTTTTTTTCCTGGAATGGCCTTTTCCTTAATGTCAAAGCGAATCATAACACTTTTGAAAAATCAGGTCTGAGCCTGTTGCCATGGTAATAAGCTGGCATGACCAAGAATGGCTGAACTGGGCAAATCAAGTGGTGACCCTCTTTGGCATTCTGGGATGTTGCCATGGGAACGTTGGGAGTGAGTGACTGAAGAGAAGGACTGAAATTCAGGCAATGAGCAGATGAGCCTTAGCGAATGGCCTTCAATTATTTACAACCTCTGGATACACACAAACATACACATATATTAGTGATTCTGTCATCAATGGTTAAAAAGAGTACATTATGGATGGGAGATTTGGAACTAAATCTACAGAAAGCTTTCAAACTACCTGGCAGGAATCAGGAGAGACATATAATTCAAATGAAAAACTCTAATTATAGATATTATTATTATTCTCTTTGTTGTTGCTGTTAGTATGACACAACATACACTTGGGGTGTGTGGGGTGATGTGATCAGTGAGTTGTCCTTCGCCCACAATGCAGTGCCCAAAGCCATCTGCATATGACTGTTAATCTGTCTCAAACGCTCTCCCGTTATAGCAAGAAAATCCCTCCAAGCCAGTATCGCCCACAGCAGTGCCACTCATGCCTACAACTTAGCTACTGTGCTGTTTTGTGCACCTCACCGACCCATGGACTCTTCAAAGACGGCAGTGAAAGTTGCAAATTCCATTGGTCACTGTCTCAGTGACATCAGCAGACTTGTCAAGTAATCTTACCAGTGCATTTGTCAGTGACTGTGGAACAGTAAGTTAGCAGGGCCAGAGTTGGTCAAGGTTGGTGGGTTTGTGCATTCTTCATGCTAAACCAACATGATTTCATTCGCTTGATGTTTAAGCCTTGGTGTTTTCATCAGAATCACTGGTGAGAATCGTACAGAATCGTGTTTGAAAAGAAAATGGAAATATGAATGAATATATATATATATATATATATATATATATATATATATATATATATATATATATATATATATATATATATTATAAATAGTCGTAGAGGGGTGATATTCTCTTGTAAGGTCGTGGTTGCACGTAGAGAAAGCACAAGACTCACTCCTCAAGAGTCCTGTTGTACAGCATTGTAATTATTTCCAAAGGAGTTCTACAAAAATTAATTTTAGCATATAAATATCTTTCTTACTGTACTTGGGGAATATCATTATCATTATTCTAGATATTACTGCAATTCTGAGATCCCCAAATCTCAATGGGTTACTGGACTATATCAGTGTTCTGTAACTTCATGTAATAGTGTGTATTTTTGGTATCACTGACTCACTCCAGATGATACTTACTTGCCTGAATTCTCCACCATCGCCCATCCTTTACCCTCTCCTCCCTGCCTTTCCACACTCCCTTTTTTTAAGTTTACTGGGGTTTCTTTGTTATTGTACAGTTTTCAGAGCACAAAATGAATGTGTAAAATTTCTAATAAAAAGTATATCTATATAATAAATGGTAAGGTGTCATATTTATAGCTCTGTGAAACTCGGTTTCAATGGCGGAACACTGTTCATGGACGGACGGACGGACGGACGGATAGATAGATAGAAAATACTATTTATTCCAAAATACATAAACCATTGGTGAATATTGGCTCTGCAGATGCCTGAATGGAAAGCATGCAGAGAGAATTAGGAGAATGGCATTAAAATTATTTGCACTCTGTGCCCTGCAATTTAAACCAGGGAGCCCACAATTTGCTGATAAAAATTTAATCAATTGTTAATGCTGGTGAAAATAAATGTGTGTTATTGTTTGATTAAAAGTAAACTTCAGGATTGGAGTAACAGGAATTTGGTGGGAAGAATAATGTGGCCATGCTACAAATGGGGGACATTCATTTCATTTCCCGAACCTAATTATGCCAGCATTATTTACCCAATATTTACTTCAATACATCAGAGAATGCAATTAAATGAAAAGAGTGATATTACAGTGCATACAGTATACAGATAAATCTGTAAAATGGATCTGTTAATCTGCTGGTACAACAACAAATTCAAGGTCCACCCCATATCTTTGGATGGTTCTGAAAAAATAACATAAAATAATATAGAGAAGAGGAATTATCATGTAATGGTGATAAGTGGTTAAATAATAAAATAATATAAAAAAAAAAATTTCGTTTCAAAATTGTATCGATTTCATTAGGTTTTATTAGGTTTTTATATTATGTATTTAGAATGATATATGGTGAAAAGATCTATAATTAAGCTATAACGCAATTATACTAAGGTATAATTAAGGTTCGAGAAATGCATTTCCGTTCAGTTCATTTGGTTTGTGGTTTCAGGATCAGTCTTGTTCACTGTTGTAAACAAAACTCAAGGGCAAACCTCCATATGTCAAAGACATTCATACAGTACAAACACACACAGCTGAGAGGGGAAAAACAAAAGAGAAATATCAAAGTAATAATTAAAACAACATAACCCCACTGGCTTTTTCAAAGTTTTCGCTAAATGAAATGAAATCCAGTAATGATGTCAAGTTCAGACTGTGAACTGTACGGACCAATAAACCCACGTTGAAGACCTTTTTTTGCGCAACAAATATTTGAAGTTACTAATAAATAGATCTGTCAGGTGTATGGCATGTGAAAGGGCCTTAGCAATGAAATGGATGATAGGAAAGATGGTAAGATGTGCTTCAAAGCATTTGGTGACACTGGAGAACATGCTATACTAATTAAACCCAGCTTGAGCTATTGGGGCTTGCTAAGATGAGCAGAGACAGACAGAAAAAGCTGGTTTATGTTTATCTTGCACATAGGGACATAGAGAATTTAAGAATGCATGTTCTGACTAATTATACGAGAGAGAGAGAGAGAGAGAGAGAGAGTGTCAGTTGATAGAGATTTTGCTATATCGTGTAGGCCTATATCGCTGTAAAAAACTACTGTTCACTCTTTTATCTAATTCTGGTTCGGAGTAATTGAACGGCTACAGGATGTCCGGTTAGAACATTACGTCTCACACCAGGGTGTACTTGTGGATGATTTATTGTGCAAATTTCGTGTGTGGTTCTGTAAACATAAAACAATATACAAAATATAAATAAACATAAATGTACAATCACAGATCTATAAACAGTACTAGATCTATAAATAGTACTTGAATACTGGTTATAAATATAAGCTGCATGGTAAAAGGCATTAGAGATCTAGACCTAAAGCAAATAATATATATACAAATACAAACTCTATACAAATTATTATCCTACCACACTGCATGCCTAGCGCACGTAGTGCTAACAGTGCATGTGTCTAACTCGCCAGATAAACACGCCCGTACATGTTCCCTGAGACATGTTTTAAGTCTACATGATATAATGCAGATATAACATTAAATAAATGTACAGATAAATAACAAGGGAGGATCATATGACATATAGGCGATAGTATAATGTGCAAACATAATTAACAATGTAAACATTTTGACGGAATGCCGCTATAGCGATCTTTAATCTCTCTCATAAACGTATTATGCAATAAAATATGCAAATGTACTTACGATTAGTTGCACGCACACACATAAACCACAAATTCCTTAGATGGCAACACTTCTGACTAGTTTAACTATTATTCACTATAAACAAGCACATCTACACATCCTCTCTCCATAACATCTTGTTTTCCAACTCCCAGGAAAGTTTTAGAACAGTCCAAATCATGAACAGAGGCGGGGGAGTTTGGAAGGATCCATTTCCGAAGGGTGGCCTCTTTTACAGCAGCCCCCAAATTCACAATGTGCACTAAGTGGTAGGCTGATGATTTTGGTCACTGGCCTTAGGTAAGTTTTGTCCTTCACTTTGATCTCAGCTGATCTGATCCTGTTATCTTTCCCTGGGTAAACCTGAACAATCCTTCCAACAGGCCGAGGTAGCTGCTGGTCCACAGTCATAACAGTTTCATCTATTCATAGATTGTCTCTCTCTGACATCCATTTCTGTCTGGTTTGGAGGTTAGGTAGGTAGTTATGGATGAATTGTCTCCAAAAGTGATCAGCTAGCAGCTGACTATGCCGCCATCTCCGTTGACTCAGAAGTTCGGGATCCTGGTATGTCACTTGTGGAAGTGAGGCATCTCGTTGCCCCATCAACAGGATGTTGGGTGTAACTGGATCTGGGTCAGCGATGTCTGAAGATGTGTAGCCAATGAGCTTGGCATTAAGTATTCCCTCTATTTCAATAAGAACAGTTTGCAATACTTCTTCAGTGACTGTCTGTGCTCCAAGGGTCACTTGCAGGGATATTTTCAAAGATTGAATTTCCCGCTCCCAGCATCCACCAAAATGGGGTGCATTGGGTGGATTGAACGTGAAAATAATCTGCTGGCTTGCAAGTTGAGCCTGGAGCTCAGGCTGAAGAGCTGCAAAGGCATCCCAAAGTTCTTTATCCCCACCTTTGAAATTTGTTCCTTGATCTGATAGGATTTCAAAGGGTTTCCCTCGCCGAGCAATGAAGCGACAAAGGGCCATCAGGAATAAATCACTGTCCATACTTGTGAGGAGATCATTATGCACTGCGTGGGTGGTCATACATTTGAAAATGATCCCCCATCTTTTCTCATTTCTGCGTCCCACCTTTATGAGATAAGGGCCAAAGCAATCTATCCCAGTTGAATAGAAAACTGGCTGGTGAATTCTCAACCTGGCAGGTGGGAGGACTGCCATTCTTGGGGGATGCGGTTTGGCCCACCATTTTGGCATTCCGTGCATTGGCGTTGATGATGTCTGACTGCTGCTTGTCCTCTTAATATCAGCATTTCCTTCTGAGCTCCGCAAACACCCTCTGTGGTCCAGGGTGATGCAAAGGATCATCATAGTCTTTGATGATCAGCTTGGTGAGCGGTGATTTGGGTCAAGGACAATGGTATCTTCTTCTAGTTCACTGATCTGTCGGAGATGACCACCAACACGTATGAGATTTGTACTGGTATCTATTTCAGGGGCTAGGCACAGGTTTACCAGATTTCAAGTGGGACACCTCTTCAGGAAATTTCTCGGCTTGGATCCGATGGAGGGCCATGAGCTCGGCTTCTTTATAATCCTCTGCAGTTGCAATGTAGGGAGAGCTCCCGTTGGATGGTTGTATAAGGGCCTTTAGGTAGTCTGTGAAGGTGTGAAATTGCTGAGGATCTGGCAGTGACAGAGCAGATGTTAACAGTCCACAGAATGTTGACTTTTTTAGCTCACTGTCTTGATTTATGTGAGCTAATGGTGGCACCTCTGGACAGCTGTCTGGTGTTTGTCTGAGGAATGCTGGGCCTTGGTTCCATCTGCTCTCTCTGTTGAGATCAGAGGGAGACTTCCCTCTTTTAAAGGCATCTGCAGGGTTGTAGCCTGACTGTACATAAAGCCAGGTGTCAGATTCAGTTAAGTCCTGTATCTCTGCCACTCTGGTCCCCACAAACACCTTAAAGTGGCAGGAATCTGATAAAAGCCAGGTCAGTACTGTAGTGGAGTCAGACCACAGAGTGACACTATTGAGTGGTAATGTTAGCTCTGCCTTCAGGACTTTAGCAAGCTGTGCCCCCGTAAGTGCTGCACACAGCTCAAGACGTAAAATGCATAATGCATAAATGCATAAATGTAAAGACGAGGAATGCTCTGTTGTTTCTTTGGAGCAACACAGGACCTAACTGTTACAAAGGCCACCTCCACTGTACCTTGAGGGTATTCAGTTCTTAAGTAAGCCACAGATCCATAAGCCTTCTCTGAGGCATCACAAAAGATGTGAAGCTGCCTAATACTAGTGGAGCAGTCCAGTTCTTTGCTGCAATAACTCCTGGGCAAAGTGATGTGCTGCAGGTCTTCCAACTCACTCTCCCAGTGTTTCCAAGAGTCTAGTAGGTCTTCTGGTAGCCGTGGGTAATCCCACTCCCTCCTGTTGTCCCACAACCTCTGTACTAACACCATAGCTCGGGTGGTGAATGGTACAATGTAGCCAAGGGGATCATATTGGCTAGCAAGTATTTGGTAGATGCTTCGCATTGTGGGCACTTGACAGTCTAGTTTGCATCGTTTGTACGTGAGGGTGTCTGATTGACCATTCCAATGTAGGCCAAGAGTTGATTCCTGGGCCTCTTGGTGACCTTCACGGAGCCAGAGGATGCTGCTCTGAGATTGAATATCAGCTGGCAGATGGCTGATAACTGAAGGGTAATTGCTAGCCCACTGTCATAGCTCAAAGCCACCAGATGCTAGAAGGCTGCAGAGTTTGTCAACATGATTCTTGGCCATGTCATGGGAAGCGAAGCTCTGAAGACAGTTGTCCACATAAAATGACTTCTCCACTGAAAACTGTGTGTCCTCTCCAGGCTGACTGTAATCTAGAACATGCTTCTGTAAAGCGAACGAGGCACAACACGGACTGCAAGTAGTCCCGAAAGCAGTACCTGCCATTCATAGACACCGGGGATTCTGTCTCTTTGCATATCTCTCTAGATGTATCTCAGCAGTGGTTTATCCTTTGGCAAGAGGCGTACCTAATGGAACATGCCACAGATGTCACTACTGATGGCAATTGAGTGCTCCCGGAAATGCAGAAGAACTGCCAGGAATGACAGACCAAGTGTTGGACCAGGTAGTAGGAGCTCATTCAGGTTGTTCCCTTGGTATGAGAATGAACAGTTAAAGACCACCCTATTCTTCCCATTATGTTGCACCATATGGTGCGGAATATACCACACCTCTCTAGTGCTGTCCACCTGCTCCTGGCTGAGCTTCACTACATAACCAGCTTGCACTAGCTTGGCCAGCTCCTCTTGCTATGCTGCAGCTAAATCAGGGTCTCTCTCCAGCTGTTTCTCAATTCCCCTCAGCTGTGGTAAGACAGCTTCTTTACGTGCATAGAGATGAGGCATGTTCCTGACACGAAGCAGAAGAGTAGCATACCACTGGACACCATCAATATCCACTCTCACAGTGTTCTACTGGAGGAGTTGAATAGACTCTTTGTCTTGGTGTGACCCGGTGATCACATTTTCACTTTGGTAAGGTAGAACATCCATTTGCCACAATCTCTCCACATTTGCATAAAGGTCATTGATGGGCCACAGCGAGGTGAAGAGGCATTGTTTAGGGGTAAGATGACTGCTCAGATCTTGAGCTGGATCCTGCAGTGTCCATCCCAGACGTGTCCTCACTGCCGCCGGCCACCAGGGGGCCCCAGTCTGACTGGCTGTATGGGTGCAATGAGGTGAGGGCAATCAGAGCCAATGAGAAGCACAGGATGTACATTGTCCAGCTGTTGTAGAGGTAGTCCAGCAAGATGCTTGAATTTCCTTTGCAGGACACTGACTGAGTGTGGATGTTTTGCCAGACCAAGTGCCTTGGCTGTGAAAGCGTTACGGATCTTGTAGGCTTTACTGGGATTAACATTTGGGGACACAGTAAAGGACACAGCCGCCCCGTGAATGACCTGGGTATCCTGTCTCACCGTGCGGAATACAAGGTCCTCTGGCTCACCCATAAGTCTTAATTTATGCACTGCATCATGCAGAATGATGGTCTGCTCTGATCCATCATCTAATACTGCATAGGCCTCCATTGCTATGTTGCCATTCCTGATCAGAACCTTAGTCACTTTGAGCAGCACTTTACTGCCAGAGGTTGGGCGGTCGACCTACAAAACTGCACTGGAAGGAACTGCACTCTGCTGAGGTGGCTTGCCTTGATCATTGACATCATGCAGTACCAAAAGGTGCTTCTTGTTACACGTTGGGCAGAGAGTCTTTAGTGTGCAGTTGGCTGCTTGATGTCCATGACCACAATGCCAGCATTGTTTTTGTTTTTTGTCTTTATCTAGATTATATTCTAGTCTTTGCTGAGAAGCTTAAAGTTGTCACAGCCATTTAAATAATGCTTATTATTGTTGCAATCTGGACAAAAAGCTCTCACCTTCTCTTCTCTGACTGTAACTGGTTTAGACGTGGCTGGCGACATAGGTGTGGACTGTGACTTTTCAGTTCCAAGCAGAATAGTAGTCGGTTTAAGAGGCTGCTTAGACTCTCTTCTCACCTCTCTGCTGCATACTGAGGATGCCTGCCTTGGGTGACAAGCATACTGGCTATTGTCTTCCTGTACTTGAAGCTCATATTCCAGCCAATCAGCAAAGTCCAGCAATGTGGGAATAGTAACTTGCAGAGGGTGGGTGTACCGCTTAAAACTAGACCTGAGGTCATGTGGCAGTTTACTCAGGAGTCAAGACACATGTGATCCACATTCCAGCTCTACACTACCTTTGTGGCACAGCTGTTGCAACATACTGACAAGAGAGCGCACCTGCAGCCCAAACATCCTGAAGGCTTCTGCATCTCCACTGCATATGTTAGGTCCATCCATCAGCTCAGCAATTCGGGCTAATTGGTGAGGTTGACCATACACTTTATTAAGAGCTTTCATGGTGTTTGTGAAAGGAAACCTCATATTGCTGTAAGAGTCCACCACCAGGAGGGCCTCCTCCAGTTTCAGATGGTCTGTGAGGATTTTAACCATGAAGTGTTCTGTGGCATTGTCAAGCAGGATGTTCTCTAAAGCAATTCTCAGCCTTGAAAACTCCCTAGGGTCAGGAGACGTAAGGAAGGGGATGGTAGGGCTGGACCTCTGTAGGATTTCACATGGGTAGATGAGGGTAAGAGATGCTCTAAACTGTATTTTGCATGGGCTGGCCTCTTCCAGTCCTGTGATGGGACCACAAACTCAGGCAGCTGAGGTGGCAGAGAATACGGGGGAGAGTTGGCATACCTGATCTGAGGTGAGTCGCTATACTGTGTTGTAAAGGGGGCTCTCTCATGTGAGGAGGAAGAAATGTTCATGTTTCTCAGGTCCTCGATCAGCTCTGGGCTTTCCTCTGGCACAGCTAGGCATGGCTGTCTCTTAGCGGCAGGTTGTGGCAACCTGGAGCGTGGGGCTGGTATTGGGCAGTATGGCTGTGGAGTCTGAATGTGGACTGTTGGAGAGTGAGAGCATGGTGATGGCATCGGTGAAGTGACTGACTCATGTGGAGCTCTCCGCTCAGATTTCAGGCTTTGAAGCTCATGACAAAGAGCAGCATTCTGTTGATGCATCTCTTGGAATGCTGAGATGATCTCAGGGAGTTGGCTGGCTTGTCGTTGCAAGGCTGCGTTCTCCCGCTTCATCTCCTCTAACATAGCTGTAAGCTCTGGTAGCTGTTTCACTTGCCGTTGCAATGCAGCATTCTCCTCTCTCAGCTTTTCAGAAGTGCTGTACCATTGGTTGGTCAATATACATTCTGAACACTCTGATGCTTGGCTGATTGGTGAAGTGGATCTGGAATGACCTGTAGTATTTGGTGGTTCATCCTCCAGTACACCCTGGTAGGTAGGTGACCGTGGTTGCTGTCGACAAGGCCCAGGTCCACTGAGCTCATAATCTTCGAAGCTGGAGGGTTAACTCGTCTCCTTGGTTGCACAGCAGGAGCTTCTCTTTCTGGGTGAGACATGTCTGTAACAGTCCACTCATCTGGTTCGAAGGACCATGTAAAAAACTGCTGTTCACTCTTTTATCTAACTCTGTTAATTGAACGGCTACAGGATGTCTGGATAGAACATTACATCTCACACCAGGGTGTACTTGTGGATGATTTATTGTGCAAATATTGTGTGTGGTTCTGTAAACATAAAACAATATACAAAATATAAATAAACATAAATGTACAATCACAGATCTATAAAGCAGTACTTGAATACTGGTTATAAGTATAAGCAGCATGGTAAAAGGCATTAGAGAATTAGACCTAAAGCAAATAATATATATACAAATACAAACTCTATACAAATTATTATGCTACCACACTGCTTGCCTAGCACACGTAATGCTAACAGCGCATGCGTTAGCACCAGATAAACATGCCCGTACATGTTCCCTGAGACACGTTTTAAGTCTACACGATATAATGCAGATATAACATTAAATAATGTACAGATAAATAACACGGGAGGATCATATGACATTTAGGTGATAGTATAATGTGCAAACATAATTAACAATGTAAACATTTCAACGGAATGCCACTATAGCGATCTTTAATCTCTCTCATAAACGTATTATGCAATAAAATATGCAAATGTACTTACGATTAGTTGCAAGCACACATATAATCCATAAATTCCTTAGATGGCAACACTTCTGACTAGTTTAACTATTATTCACTATAAACAAGCGCATCTACACATCCTTTCTCCATAACATCTTGTTTTCCAACTCCCAGGAAAGTTTTAGAACAGTTCAAATCACGAACATAGGCGGGGGAATTTGGAAGAGTCCATTTCCGAAGGGTGGCCTTTTTTACAATCGCAATATGTAAAATATACATTTGTGTGGTTGGAGCGTATTTATCAGTGGCCAGGGCTTCACATTAGACTGAGGGGGTAATGAATTGCAGCCTGTAAAATTGTGGGTTATTTGCATGCGTTGGTTCAGTGCCCCATTCACTAGGAATTATGCAGATCAGGCAATATTGCAAATGCACCCACAAACTTGAACTTTTGATCTTGAGGGGAGATTATGAGCAAAATATAATGGAAGATGCAGGAGACAACAAGTGATCTGACACACTTTGCTGTGCAGCATCACTGGATGTGTCTCATTTGGAAGGCTGCATGCTAGGTAGGATGTGTCCTTTGAAGGCTGCAGTATACTGAGTGTCCTCCTTTAAACAAGCCTCGTTTAAATGAGATGGCCTTCGTAGGTCAAATGTAAACGGAATGTAACATGGTTGCTATGACAGCACGCCACTATTTAACAAGCACGAGCGCTCTGAGTGAGAAGGGAACAAAGTCCCTCTGGAAGGGAATGCATGAGGTACATTTTAGGTGAGTTATAATGATGTAAAGAGAAAAGAAAATAGATTTTACAGTTGTTCTTTTAGTCTAATACTTTTGTAAGGGGGTTCAGTGGAAAGGAGGAGGTGAGAACCGGCTTAATAATATAAATAATAATTTAATAAACAATTTAAACAAAACACACAACCAAAAACACACAGTACAGCTGCCTGCAATTCTCTCTCTCTCGAACTGTCGTCCCCATCTGCCTTTAACCCTCGCGTGCCCCATCAGGCTGATTGGGCACCCCCGTCATCCCCGCCTTCCTCGACCTGGGAGGAGACAGGAGGGGAAAAACAACAAAACAAAATGGCAAGGGAAAGGCCAACACGGAGTGACAGAGAGAGAGAGAGGAGAGAGAGAAAAAAAAGAAACTCACCGGTTCTCTGATGCACCGTCGTGTGGTCCTCGATCACTACTCCACCCTCTCAGGCGGACTGCAGCCGCTCCTCCCCGGGCGGACCGGAGTCAGACCTCCGACCCCCAGCGGACAGAACGCCCCTCCGTGTTCCCGGCGTCCCGTGGGGACACCCCTCCACCCCTGGCAGCGGCCCTACCACTCCAGGCGGTCGGGGAGTTGCTTCCCTCCTCCCCCCATGGACGGCAGTCTTCTCTCGACCCCTCCGTGTTCCCTGGGGGATGGCAGGGCATTCCTCCGCCCCCGGCAGTGGCTCCCTTGCTCCAGGCGGTCGGGGAGTCCCGTCCCCACTCGCCCCGCAGACGGCGGCCGTTCCCCGCGTCTGGGTGGTCGGGGTACTCCGTCCCCCGTCGGACGGCAGCGGCGCTCCCCTGGGTGGACGGCAGTGTCGAGGACTCTGCGACGGGAATCCCTCCTCCTTCCCGGGTTTCGGCACCAGTGTAAGGGGGTTCAGTGGAAAGGAGGAGGCGAGAACCGGCTTAATAATATAAATAATAATTTAATAAACAATTTAAACAAAACATAACCAAAAACACACAGTACAGCTGCCTGCAATTCTCTCTCTCTCGAACTGTCGTCCTCGGCCGCCTTTAACCCTCGCGCGTCTCATTCCAGCCTGGCCCTGCCCTCCTCGGCTCTACAACTTTATTTTAATTAAATATTAGTATAATTATACATAGTATATACTCTGCACCCATCTACTGAGCTACTTCAAATTGGGAATTAACATTCCTTGCATTTGAACATCATATTTACGGGCAAATTGGCGTAATTTGTTTTAGAAATTTCCGTTGAAGCAAAGAATTGTGTGTTGTGAGTGCCCACAAAGGATACACCTCATGCATCCTCCGAATTCCCATGAAAGAAAGTCACATTCGAAGGCTGCATTCAAACTGTCCTACTCGCTTTTCTGAAACGAGACAGCCTCGATGACGTATGCGGCCGACAAATGTGACCTCCGGAGGATGCAGCCTTCCAAACGAGACACCGCCACTGTGATCCAGACACCTGAATCTTAAACATGCCGGAAATGCACTTATGTCACCGCGCATCTGTACTTTTCCATCATTTTATCATTATTTGGGTGTGTCCAAGATGGCGCTCTAACAACATATGATTTGGTGAGCTCCGCAAACTCACATATTTAATTTGACTTTTAGTGTGGTCTGAAAGCATATTCATCTATAATTTAATGCTTAGATGGTCGCTACAATGATTCAAATGAAAGAAAATGGGAAGATTCGAAAAAAGAAAGAATAAGAGTGTACATCAAGCCACTGGTAATCTTGCTAACAAAACTACTAGTGAAACACAGTAAGACCCAAACAATCTTTTGACTGAGAACCTAAAGCCAGATTTAGATTCTGTTGGAATCATGCTCGTTGAGGAAGAATTCCCTTCTCTTCCCAACCGGGGTTAAATTGGGGCGGAATGGACCGGAATGGAGTTCCGGTACTCTCTAGGTTGGAGGAGGGAATAAAACAAAATAGAACGTGATTTGACTGCCCATCTTTTGCTTAGTTTTATTTTCAGCCTGAACCATATTTGCTGTCACTGTCAATTTAAGAGCCAATCATATTTCAGCTTTGTTAGAGGGCATCCCAGTCATTGCCCGACAGTAGTAGTGGAGAAAGCTCAGTTTGAAACGCGAGCATCAATGAATGCGAGAGGCAGAGCATGCATGCATGAACTCGCAAATTTAAAATCTACTCAGTTAATTTTAACCGCGCTTGCAAGGTTAGTTTACTGTCCACCTAACCAAACTTTTAAATAAATACGATAATCTTATGTATGATTTACCCCCTAATAATATCCAAGTTTATCATATTATGTTCAAATAGTGCTAGCTAGCTAGTTGGTTTGCATGGTGTAACATTAGCTTGTGTCTTGGTGATTAGGTCCATTGCTGTAGCCTACATAAGATAGTGAATTTAATTCAGAGAGTTGAACAGAACATTTTAATAATAAATTATATAATCCTATCTTTAACTTGCAAACAGTGTAATACCACACTAGCTAATTCAGACCAAATAACTAATCATTCCAACTTACTGTATCTTACAGAGATGGGCAGAAGAAGCGCCAAGTAGAATTTGATGACTGATTATTTTGAAGGGTATTTCATCTGGATTTTTACTATTCAATAACAGTACACACTAATTAAATAAATTAATAAAAACCAAGAATATAAAAATATGTTTGAGATATATCAAATATAGGCCTGTACTGAATTTTTTTTTTGTTTAATTTTTTTTTTTACTGTAGTTCTGTTTAATATCTAATATAAACTTTGCATTTGCTTTTAGAATGAACAGCTGCTCAAAATATAAGCAAGGGTCATGGCAGTGCCACAGGTCTGAGCAGCAGCACCACAGCCCAGAACAGCAGCAGCAGCATTGCCACAGCCCAGAACAGCAGCAGTGCCGCTGGTCAAAGAAGCAGCACCACAGCCCAGAACAGCAACAGTACCACAGGTCTGAGCAGCAGTGCCACAGCCCAGAACAGCAGCAGTGCCACAGGTAAGAGCAGCAGCAGCAGCATTGCCACAGCCCAGAACAGCAACAGTGCCACAGGTCAGAGCAGCAGCAGCAGCATTGCCACAGCCCAGAACATCAGCACTGCCACAGCCTAGAACAGCAGCAGCAGCAGCATTACCACAGCCCAGAACAGCAACAATGCCACAGGTCAGAGAAGCAGTGCCACAGCCCAGAACAGCATCAATAAAACAGGTCAGAGAAGCAGCGTCACAGCCCAGAACAGCAACGTGCCACAGGTCAGAGCAGCAGCGCCACAGCCCAGAACAGCAACATTGCCACAGGTCAGAGCAGCAGCACCACATCCCAGAACATCAACCGTACCACAGGTCAGAGCAGCAGCACCAAAGCCCAGAACAGCAGCAGCAGCAGCATTACCACAGCCGAGAACAGCAACAATGACACAGGTCAGAGAAGCAGTGCCACAGCCCAGAACAGCATCAGTGCAACAGGTCAGAGAAGCAGCGCAACAGCCCAGAACAGCAACGTGCCACAGGTCAGAGCAGCAGCGCCACAGCCCAGAACAGCAACATTGCCACAGGTCAGAGCAGCAGCACCACATCCCAGAACAGCAACAGTACCACAGGTCAGAGCAGCAACAGTGCCACAGGTCAGAGCAGCAGTGCCACAGCCCAGAACAGCAGCAGTGCCACAGGTCAGAGAAGCATCACCATAGCCCAGAGCAGCAGCAGTGCCACAGGTCAGAGCAGAAGTGCCACAGCCCAGAACAGCAGCAGCAAGAGTGCCACAGCCCAGAATAGCAACAATGACACAGGTCAGAGAAGCAGCGCCACAGCTGAGAACTGCAACAGTGTCACAGGTCAGAGCAGCAGTGACACAGGTCAGAGCAGCAGTGCCACAGCCCAAAACAGCAACAGTGCCAGAGACCAGAACAGCAGCAGCAGCATTGCCACAGCCCAGAACAGCAGCAGTGCCACATGTCAGAGAATCAGTGCCACAGCCCAGAACAGCAGCAGTGCCACTGGTCAGAGAAACAGCACCATATCACAGAGCAGCAACAGTGCCACAGGTCAGAGACACAGTGCCACATCCCAGAACAGCAACAGTGCCACAGGTCAGAGCAGCAGCACCAAAGCCCAGAACAGCAGCAGCAGCAGCATTACCACAGCCGAAAACAGCAACAATGCCACAGGTCAGAGAAGCAGTGCCACTGCCCAGAACAGCATCAGTGCAACAGGTCAGAGAAGCAGCGTGACAGCCCAGAACAGCAGCAGTGCCACTGGTCTGAGAAACAGCACCACAGCACAGAGCAGCATCGGTGCCACAGGTCAGAGAAGCAGCGCCACAACCCAGAACAACAATAGTGCCACAGGTCAGAGAAGCAGCGCCACAGCCCAGAACAGTAACAGTGCCACAGGTCAGAGCAGCAGCACCACAGCCCAGAACAGCAACATTGCCACAGGTCAGAGCAGCAGCACCACAGCCCAGAACAGCAACAGTACCACAGGTAAGAGCAGCAACAGTGCCACTGGTCAGAGCAGCAGTGCCACAGCCCAGAACAGCAGCAGTGCCACAGGCCAGAGAAGCAGCACCATAGCCCAGAACAGCAGCAGTGCCACAGGTCAGAGCAGAAGCGACACAGCCTAGAACAGCAGCAGCAAGAGTGCCACAGCCAAGAACAGCTGGTCAAAAGAAAAAATTAGCAAGGGCAGTGCCACAGGTCAGAACAGCAACATTGACACAGGTCAGAACAGTAACGCTACAGCCCAGAACAGCAGCAGTAGAATTTCCACAGCCCAGAATAGCAACAAAGACACAGGTCAGCGAAGCAGCGCCACAGCCCAGAACAGCAGCAGTGCCACTGGTCAGAGAAGCAGCGCCACAGCCGAGAACAGCAACAGTGTCACAGGTCAGAGTAGCAGTGCCACAGGTCAGAGCAGCAGTGCCACAGCCCAGAAGAGCAACAATTCCACAGACCAGAACATTAGCAGCAGCATTGCCACAGCCCAGAACAGCAACAGTGCCAAAGGTCAGAGACGCAGTGCCACATCCCAGAACAGCAACAGTGCCAAAGGTCAGAGCAGCAGCAGCAGCATTGCAACAGCCCAGAACAGCAGCATTGCCACAGCCCAGAACAGCAGCATTACCACAGCCCAGAACAGCAACAATGCCACAGGTCAGAGAAGCAGCACCACAGCCCAGAACAGCAACTGTACCACAAATCAGAGCAGCAGCATCACAGCCCAGAACAGCAAAATTACCACAGGTCAGAGCAGCAGCACCACAGCCCAGAATAGCAGCAGTGCCACAGGTCAGAGCAGCAGCACCACAGCCCAGAACAGCAGCACTGCCCCAGGTCAGAGCAGCAGTGCCACCGCCCAGAACAGCAGCAGTGCAACAGGTCAGAGCAGCAGCATTGCCACAGCCCAGAACAGCAACAGTTGACTCCAGAGGAGGAGGCGGCGGGCAAATTGCGACATGCGACGCGAGCATACTCCGCCTTGGCGGTTTATGTACGCTACGGTCACTGTGTTGTCGGTCCGGACTAACACATGCTTACCCTGAATCAATGGCTGAAGCCTCCGCAGGTCCAGCAATACCACCTGCAACACTAAGCAGTTGATGGTCTGCCAAAGGAGTCAGGGTGCCCCAGCCCGAGTTTGAGGCATCTATCGTGACCACGATGCACATTGAGACCTGCTCTAGGGGAACACCAGCCTGTAGAAATGCCAGGTCTGACCAAGGGCTGAAAGTCTGACGGCACTGTGGCGTGATGGTCACAAGCCAGGTGTCATGGTGCCATGCCCACCTCGCGACTCGAGTCTGTAGCCAGTGCTGAAGCGGCATCATATGCAGCAACCCGAGGCGGAGAACCGCTGCCGAGGATGGCATATGTCCCAGAAGCCTCTGAAATTGTTTTACTGGCACCACTACCTTCTGCCTGAAGGTCTCGTACTGCACTGACTGAGCACGTTTGGTCATAAGACGTGCCTTGAGAGCGACCGAGTCCAACTCCATACTGAGAAAAGAGATGCTCTGCACAGGAGAGAGCTTGCTCTTCTCCCAGTTGAGCTGAAGCCAGAGTCAGTCGAGGTGCTGAAGCACAAGGTCCCTGTGCGTACACAATAGATATCGTGAGTGAGCTAGTATTAGCCAGTCGTCGATATAATTGAGAATGCGAATGCCCTTCTCCCTCAGCGGGGCCAGGGCAGCCTCTGCGACCTTGGTAAAGACACAAGGGGACAGGGACAGACCGAAGGGGAGGACCGTGTACTGGTATGCTCATCCCTCGAAGGCAAACCGAAGAAAGGGTCTGTGTCGAGGAAGGATCAATACATGAAAGTACGCGTCCTTCAGGTCGATGGCCGCAAACCAATCCTGATGTCGTACTGACACCAGGATGCGCTTCTGCGTTAACATCTTGAATGGAAGCATGTGTAAGGCTTTGTTCAAAGCATGCAGATCCAAGATTGGGCACAACCTCCCCCTCTCTTGGGCACGATAAAATAAGGGCTGTAAAAGTCCTTGCGCAACTCGGCTACGGGGACGGGTTCTATTGCTCCCTTCGCCAGAAGGGTGGCAACCTCCGCCTGGAGGACGGAGACACCCTCGCCCCGCACCGTAGTGGAGAGGATGCCACTGAACCTGGGTGGGCGTCTGGTGAACTGGATCACGTAGCCGAGGCAAATCGCCCTGATGAGCCACAGTGAGGGGCTGGAGAGCACTAACCAGGCCTCCAGATTCCACGTCAGTGGCACCTAGGGGACGACTGAACTTACCGTGCCCGGGCAGGGTGGTTTGCGGCAAGGCAGAGCCCACAACGTTGGCCGGTGACTGGGGTACACTTACCTGTTCGCCGGCTGTCTCTCGATGGAGAACGAGAGAATGGGAGGTACTCGCATTCGCCTGATTGACTGGAAAGACTCCCAGCGCCTGGCCTTCATGAGTGCGCTGACCCAGGGAATGAGGAAACTGCTGTTTTACTGACCAGAGGGCACCCGTCAATATAATACCTACCATGCGCTGGCCCAGGGGCGATGGTGGGGCTGGAGAGTTCACCCGGGCCAGACCGATCGGAGGGGGAGCAAGTCCGTCCGGGGTTCTTGGGGGCCAGCTGACAGGCAGGTGGAGCTGACTTTCCACGGGAGGATCTTCTTCTCTGAGGCCGGCATATGGGCTCCGATAGTATGGGAGCCGGGGCCGGCACCGCAGGAGAATGGCTCTGGTGAGAAGCAGACTTCGGAGGCCTGAAGGCGGCCGAGTCGTGCCGCAGCAAGATGTGCTAAATAGCCTCAGTTTGCTTCCTCACCGTCGAGAACTGATGGGTGAAATCCTCGACGATGTCGCCAAAAATCCCCCCTTGGGAGATGGGCGCATCTAGAAAGCAGACTTTCTCGGTATAACGTATCTCCGCAAGGTTAAGCCACAGGTGCCGCTCTTGGACCATAAGAGTGGACATCGTCTGGCAAAGGGCGCACGCCGTGACTTTCATCGCCCGTAAGGCGAGGTCGGTCGCAGTACGCAGTTCCTGCATCAGCCCTGGGTCGGTTCTACGGTTCTACCCTCATGCAGATCTTTCAGCGCCTTGGCCTGGATGCAGGATGGCCATGGTGTGCAGGGTGGAAGCGGCTTGACCCGCGGTCTTGTAAGCCTTCGTCATTAATGAGGAAGAGACCTTACAGGCCTTGGAAGGGAGCCTTGGTTGGTCACGCCAGGTGGCTGCACCCTGTGGGCATAAATGCACCGCTACGACATGCTCTACCTGGGGGAGCTCGACATATCCCTTAGCCGCTCCGCCATTGAGGGTAGTTAGGATGGACGAGCCAGTGAAGCGTGTATGGGTAGAAAAAGGTGCCTTCCACGATTTTGTTAGCTCCTCGTGCACTTCCGGGAAGAAAGGCACCAGGGCGGGTATGCGGCCGTAAGTCGCGCTCCGAACCCAGAAACCAATCATCCAGCTGCGAACGCTCAGGGCAGGGTGGAGGGTTACACTTCAGCCCAGTGTTCGCAGCTGCCCGGGCAGGCACGGCTGCCATCTCAGCATCCGCCTCATCCTGTGCTCTACCACCCATGGGCAGAAGCTCAGAAGATTCATCCACTTCCGACAGCAGAAGCCCACCCTCTGATGCTGCGACCGAAAGCTCATCCTCGTTGCGAGCTGCTAACAACACATTAACTCCGCCCTGAGGAGGACCGCCTGTATCGCTCGACAGCTCTTCCGGATAGAACGAGCATGTTGGGGGATGGGAGGTCCGGGGGGTTGAACCAGCGAAAACGCTCCCATATCCACATCCAGATCACCCGCGGTGCTTGCCAACCCGGTCGGCTGAGCATCAGCCCAGGACAGAGCGTGTTGGGGAGCAGCCACAGTGGCTGCTTGCTTCATGAAGAAGGAAGTGAGCCGTGACCGCAACATTCTGATGGGCATGTTCTCGCAATGAGAACATAACCCTTCCACGAAAGCTGCCTTGGCATGCTGACGCACCAAGCACTCGAGACAGATTTCATGGCTGTCCGGAGGGGAGAGATAACGGCCACATCCAGTAGTGCAAATGCGGAAGGACATCTTTAAGAAGATGGCAAGCATTTGCGCGAGCTCTTTTAGAAGGAAATATACTCTTTTGAATGTACTCTTTTAGCACCCGCAGACTCAGCCGCCGAAGTGCCCAGGGGAAGCACAACACTCGAACGTGTGAGGGTGTCCGCTGATATGCACCGTAAAATACAGCAGCGTAAGCGAAAGGTGACAGGACAAAAACAAGCATGCATTCGGCTCTGAAGAAAAAATCTGAATGAGTGGTGCACGCCATCTCCTTTTATACCCGTATGTCCGGGGGTGGAGAGTGGCATGCAAATTCCACTCGCCAGTTCTCATTGGCCTTTTCTATTTTAAGCAAAGGTGATTGGGGTTCTCAAGATCAAACCCCCAGTGTCACTACATCGACACAACGTCGAGTGAGTGACAGACAGGGAAAAAACAGGCTTATTTTGTTGGAGGGAGAGCTTTTGCGTATGGAACCAAGATATTCCCTCTGACCTGAATCCACTTTCCTGCTTGCTTGTCTGCACTTTATACACTTCAATCAATAGCAGGATTGTGCACGCCACTGGTCTCGAAGCAGGTTTTTGCCTTTCCAAATCTTATTCTCTAAAAATGAAACGAGCCATTGTATTTACAGTAAGATACTTGAAAGAGAACACTGCACTAAATCTTGATTTATTTTGACTACGCAATCTTTAGTTTATAGGCTCCTGAGTTTTTAATGACTTATTTATTTTATTTTTATGACCATTAAGGACTATTGCTTATTGAGGAAGGCAGTTAACTTGCTACCATTTATCTGTACTGTACAATTCACTCACAGTACTCATGAGAATTATTGGGTTCAGTTTAATAGCCCATACACTTACTTTGAATTCGAGGGCCTTTGCTGCCTCTTACTTGTTGTCTTTAATATTTTTGTTATCAAGTGTTCTTTTACATCCTCTTGTTCTAAATAGTAGGAGTTATACATTTTGGATCACACTATATTAATATATTACTTTTTCAAAAGAGTTTGCTGTTTTCATCTTTATGCATATATTCTTTAAATAATGAGAATTCTTATAGTAAGTTGCCTGTATCTATATACTTCTAGTTAGGTCTATTTCTCTTACTTTATTTCTTTTGTTTTTACACAGTTGTGCTCAAAAATTTGCATACCCTGGCAGAAATTGTGAAATTTTGGCATTGATTTTGAAAATATGACTGATCATGCATAAAAACTGTCTTTTATTTAAGGATAGTGATCATATGAAGCCATTTATTATCACATAGTTGTTTGGCTCCTTTTTAAATCATAATGATAACAGAAATCACCCAAATGGCCCTTATCAAAAGTTTACATACCCTTGAATGTTTGGCCTTGTTACAGACACACAAGGTAACACGCACAGGTTTAAATGGCAATTAAAGGTTAATTTCCCACACCTGTGGCTTTTTAAATTGCAATTAGTGTCTGTGTATAAATAGTCAATGAGTTTGTTAGCTCTCACGTGGATGCACTAAGCAGGCTAGATACTGAGCCATGGGGAGCAGAAAAGAACTGTCAAAAGACCTGCATAACAAGGTAATGGAACTTTGTAAAGATGGAAAAGGATATAAAAAGATATCCAAAGCCTTGAAAATGCCAGTCAGCACTGTTCAATCACTTATTAAGAAGTGGAAAATTCGGGGATCTCTTGATACCAAGCCAAGGTCAGGTAGACCAAGAAATATTTCAGCCATAACTGCCAGAAGAATTGTTCAGTATACAAAGAAAAACCCACAGGTAACCTTAGGAGAAATACAGGCTGCTCTGGAAAAAGACGGTGTGGTTGTTTCAAGGAGCACAATATGACGATACTTGAACAAAAATGAGCTGCATGGTCAAGTTGCCAGAAAGAAGCCTTTACTGTGCCAATGCCACAAAAAAGCCCGTTTACAATATGCCCGACAACACATTGACACGCCTCACAGCTTCTGGCACACTGTAATTTGGAGTGACGAGACCAAAATAGAGCTTTATGGTCACAACCATAAGCACTATGTTTGGAGAGGGGTCAACAAGGCCTATAGTGAAAAGAATACCATCCCCACTGTGAAGCATGGTGGTGGCTCACTGATGTTTTGGGGGTGTGTGAACTCTAAAGGCATAGGGAATCTTGTGAAAACTGATGGCAAGATGAATGCAGCATGTTATCAGAAAATACTGTCAGACAATTTGCATTCTTCTGCACGAAAGCTGCGCATGGGACGCTCTTGGACTTTTCAGCACGACAATGACCCTAAGCACAAGGCCAAGTTGACCATCCAGTGGTTACAGCAGAAAAAGGTGAATGTTCTGGAGTGGCCATCACAGTCTCCTGACCTTAATATCATCGAGCCACTCTGGGGAGATCTCAAACATGCGGTTCATGCAAGATGACCAAAGACTTTGCATGACCTGGAGGCATTTTTCCAAGAAGAATGGGCAGCTATACCACCTGCAAGAATTTGGGGCCTCATAGACAACTATTACAAAAGACTGCACGCTGTCATTGATGCTAAAGGGGACAATACACAGTATTAAGAACTTGTTATAGTGCCATTCTGTTATAACCTACAGTGAATATGAATCCCATAAGAAATAAAAGAAATGTGTTTTGCCTGCTCACTCATGTTTTCTTTAACATGAAATTTCAAATGTGATGTTTATTGTTACTAATGTTTTATGGGTTTAATCAGCAAAAACATGATGAAGATTTATTTTTATTTTTTTAATCGATTGGAGGAACACATACTGGCACTGTTAACTAAATATCCCAATTCATTTTTAATTTTTGAAGGAGATTTCAATGTGGTCAGAATAGTACACTGTTACACTGATATAAACAAAACTCAAGGGCAAACTTCCATATGTCAAAGACATACATACAGAACAAACACACACAGCTGAGAGGGGGAAAACAGCATAAAAATATCAAAGTAATAATTAAAAGAATGTAACCCCACTGGCTCATATTTTCTATAATCAGTTTATTACAAATATTTTTACGCAACAAATATTTGAAGTTACTAATAAATAGATCTGTCAGGTGTATGGTATGTGAAAGGACATTAGCAATGAACTGGATGATAGGAAAGATGGTAAAATGTGCTTCAAAGCATTAGGTGACTCACTGGAGAACATGCTATACTAATTAAACCCAGCTTGAGCTAATGGGGCATGCTAAGATGAGCAGAGACAGACAGAAAAAGCTGGTGTATGTTTATCTTGCACATAGGGACACAGAGAATTTAAGAATGCATGTTCTGACTAATTATACGAGATTATACGATAATTATATTTTTTTTATCGATTGGAAGAACATATACTGGCATTGTTAACTAAATATCCCAATTCATTTTTCATTTTTGGAGATTTCAATGTGTTTCTGAATAGCAGCATTGACAGGTGACCGCCAAAATCTGAAAATTATAGTTTTTACTTAAAGATGTTCATGCAAAGGTTTTCTTTAGTTGCTAGTTGGAGGGAGACTCATCCCATTTAAAAAGCTTTTACATAAAGCAATTACTCTCTCTCAAGCCAATCTCGGATTGACCTGTGGCTTACTTCTAAGGAGTTGTGTAACATTTCAACTGACATTATACCATTGCCTTTCTCAGACCATAAATGTATTATTATTTGCATTCCTTTTTTAGCTACTGTTAACTCGCTTAGCACCCCTTCTTATTGGAAGCTTAATAACCCAGCCTTTACTCATAATGAAGTAAAACATTAAATTGATAACATTATTACACATTTTGGATCAAACCAAATGAGCAAAACAACTACTGCAGCAATTGGGAATTAACTAAATATGAAATCGGCAAGTATCTTCGAAAATTTAGTAGTGCTTTAGCAAAAAAGAGGAAATCTAACGAGAATACTATCATAAGTAAAATTACCAGTCTTTTATCTAAAAATGCAGAAAATTTTACTGACTAGAAATAGAACTTGCTGAACAACAATACAAATTAGAAAACATATATAAGCATAAAGCTGAAGAGGCGTTTATTAGATTGTGCAGAAAACAGCTCGAGGAAGGTGAGCAAAACTGCTTATTTTTTTTAGACTAGAAAGACAGCAAGCCAAAAATAAACAGATTGAAAGGCTTATGATTGATGATATGATAAGTGATGATCAAAAGATTATTGAAAAATTCTGTGCTAAATTTTATAATGATTTGTATACTTTTAAATTTTGCCCGCAAGACACCTTTGATTTTTTTTTAATCTTTACCGAATATAAATCAATTAAACAAAACAGATCAAGCTCTTTGTGATGCTTCTATTACTCTGAAAGAAATAACTGAAGCCATTCATTCTTTAAAAAACAACAAATCTCCTGGAACAGACAGACTCACTTCAGAGTTTTATAAATTATTTATAAAAAAAACCCAGCACCATTTCTGTTAGATGTTTATAAGGAGAGTATAGAGAAAATGCTTTTCCAACTACCTTCTGCCAAGGATTAATTACTTTAATCCCAAAACCAAACAAAGACCCCCTTCAAATAGACAATTGGTGTCCAATAACATTATTAAATAATGACTAAAAATAGTTCCCTCAGTACTGGCCAAAAGATTCAAATGTGTACTGAACTCCATTATTGTTGAAACACAGTCAGGATTTCTGCAAAACAGACATATCAAATAACATACCATTAATATTAGACATATTAGATTATTCACATATAATTCAGAAGGTTACATTTTATTTTTAGATTACTATAAAGCTTTAGACACACTAGAACATGATTTTTTGTTTCAAGCCCTTCAAAAAATAGGTTTTGGTTTTTGCAGTATGACTAAAATGCTGTATATAAACAACAGCAGCTGCATTAAATTAAGTAATGGTACTTCACCTAAATTTTCTCTAAATCATGGAGTCAGACAGGGATGTCCAGTCTCTCCCTATCTTTTTTAATTGCGACACAATTCCTTAGCTCACACATTAAAGCAAGCCATCTTAAAGTCATCACTATTGGCAACACAGAAATAATTAATAAATCAATTAGTTTTGCTCACCAAGGCAAAGGGTCTGTCTTGCCTATTTTATGCCACTCAATCGCTTCATGTAGATAAGCCCATATGTAAATTGGTGGATGAAAGTCTAACCAGTTTTTTATGGAAAAACAAATCTCATTATATAAAAAAAAAAATCAGTAATACTAAACTCCTATAACCATGGTGGATAAAATTTTAGCGACTTCAGTTCTTTTAATAATACGCTTAAAATAAACTGGCTTATTTGCTACCTTAAAAAAACAACTTCCATTTGGAATCTCTTTCCACAACATGTCTTCTCACAGATTGGAGGAATACATTTTGTTCTGATGTGCAACTACGGTATTTTAAAACTCCCTATCAAACCATCTTACTTTCACCAACAAGTAATCTTAGCGTGGACTCTTATTTATAAGCATAGTTTTCCTCCCCATAGGTGTTACATCTGGGACAATAGAAAATTTTTATTTAAGAATAAGTCTCTGTTTTATCATCACCAGTTCAGTAATGGAGTGTTTCTTGTGAGTCAGCTATTTAACAACGAAGGACTTTTATTTACGTACACAGAATTTCTTTCGGAGTATAATATACCATTAACTCCTAAAGAAGTAGCTACAGTTATGGGAGCTATTCCATCTGGTATTTGTATGCTTTTTGTAGCAATCCCTTAATGTCAATAGCTTCCTTTCCTGAAAGTGCCGACACCCCTATTAGTAACATCTGCTTTACTGGAACCAAAGGGAGAAACAATAAAGTAAGAACTTTATTCCTTGAGAACATTATTTCTGCCCCACCTGTAATTTCATATTGGAATAACCTATTTGATCATTTAAATTGGAAAAAAAATTTGGTCCATGCATAATTTTTTATATTTTTTTTCCTAGCTAATGATCCATAAGTTTTACCCTGTCAAATTATTTCAAATAATTTTTTTTAGAACTGACATACGAAATGCTCCTTTTGCCAGAGCTACACTGAAAGTAATTAACATTTATTTTGGTCGTGTCACTACACTCAACAACTTTGGATAGGCATTCGTTTTTTTTTATTACAAATAATATCTTGCAAGGATTTTTAATGCAATTTAAAAATGTTATCTTTGGGTATTTTATGTCTGATCCCAAAAAAGAAAGTGCTAGCTTTATTATAAATTTAATTAGCTTCTTATGTAAATATTACATTGATAAGTGCAAATTTTCGAACAGTAAACCAATTTTCTCTGTATTTTTAAAAGAGATGAAACATTATTCGAATACGATATCACTCTCCATTAACAAAAAGCACTTAGAACAATTACAATTTGCACTGCCTTTGAATTCTTTACCTATTGGTGGCCAAAAGTTTGGAATAATGTCCAGATTTTGCTATTTCGGAATGAAACTGGTACTTTAATTCACCAAAGTGGCATTCAGCTAATCACAAAGTATAGTGAGGACATTACTGATGTACAAAACAGCACCATCACTATTTGAAAAAAGTCATTTTTGATCAAACCTAGACAGGCCCCATTTCCAGCAGCCATCATTCCAACACCTTATCCTTGAGAAATCATGCTAAATTGCTAATTTTGTACTAGAAAATCACCTGCCATTATATCAAACACAGCTGAAATCTATTTGGTTCATTAAATGAAGCTTAACATTGTCTTTGTGTTTGTTTTTGAGTTGCCACAGTTTGCAATAGACTGGCATGTCTTAAGGTCAATATTAGGTCAAAAATGGCAAAAAAGAAACACCTTTCTCTAGAAACTCATCAGTCAATCATTGTTTTGAGGAATGAAAACTGAAGATTTCATACAAAGGTGTACACTACAATCTTCAAAGACAAAGGATAACTGGCTCTAACTAGGACATAAAGAGATGTGGAAGGCCAGATGTACAACTAAACAAGAGGATAAGTACATCAGAGTCTCTAGTTTGAGAAATAGACGCCTCACATGTCCTCAGCTGACAGCTTCATTGAATTCTACCTGCTCAACACCAGTTTCATGTACAACAGTAAAGAGAAGACTCAGGGGTAGAGGCCTAATGGGAAGAATTGCAAAGAAAAAGCCACTTTTGAAACAGAAAAACAAAAAGAAAAGGTTACAGTAGGCAAAGAAACACAGACATTGGACAACAAATAATTGGAAAAGAGTGTTATGGATCTTAACCCCATTGAGCTTTTGTGGGATCAGCTAGACTGTAAGGTGTGTGAGATGTGCCCGACAAGACAGGCACATCTATGGCAAGTGCTACAGGAAGCGTGGGGTGAAATGTCACCTGAGTATCTGGACAAACTGACAGCTAAAATGCCAAGGATCTGCAAAGCTGTCATTGCTGCACATGGAGGATTTTTTGATGAGAACTCTTTGAAGAAGTTTAAGAAGTTCTGAACATTTTCTTCAAATTGTAATAGTAATTTTTCACGTTATTAATGTCCTGACTATACATTGTGATCAGTTGAATGCCACTTTGGTGAATAAAAGTACCAATTTCTTTCCATAAGAGCAACATTTTTACATTATTCCAAACTTTTGGCCGCCATTGAATAAGTAAGGAATAATTGACGACGGACCGTTGACTTGTTTAAAAATAATGCACACCCGAGGTGGTAATGCGGTCACGATGCGCAGCCGGTGTGCATTATTTTTAAACAATTTAATGGGCCGGAGTCAATTATTCTGTTATACCACGGTTACCACACCTTAAGACATCATTCAGGGTTTATCTCAAGACATTTTCTGGTTTTCGTCCCTAAAATGCTTTTATGAGAGGAATTACTTTCTTTCGCCACAGATTCAGCATCCTGCTTTAATACAGTCCGATCCTTCGTTGCTAATTCGAAAACGTTACGTTAGAACAAGCAACAGAGGATTGCAAGGCTTGCACTGCTTTACTGGAGCCCTTACTGGAGTAACAAGGTTGTGTGTTTGTGTGTGTGAGAGTTAGTGTGTGAGGGATCGAAAGAGAGAAATTAGATATCTCGCTTCTGGGATAAATGTTTTTGATTTATTTTTTTGCAGCTCTCGTCAGAAGTAACATCGCTTCAGAATTGGCAAGATGCGTGTCGCCATATTCCCATTGTAAACCTTAATAACTTTTTTGATCCCCTGATATAACTGCGCTGACATAACGACTCTGTTTTTCTCTCACGAGTATGTTTGGTCCTTATGTGTGTACGTTACACGTGTAATGTCTGTATGTCCACGAGTGTGGGAGTGTATGTGTGAGAGGGGGATCGTGAGGGTTTTTTTACACAGATATTTCAGATAATATAGAAACTGTTGTTTGATTTGATCAAGTGTATCTAGCTTTGATACAGCTCAAGCCTTCGTTGCTAATTCAAAAACGTCACGTTAGATCTAGCAACGGAGGATGTGTTGCTTTACGGCATAGGAGTAAAAAGGTTGTGTGTGTGTGTGTGTGAATGTGTGTAAGTGTGGGGGAGACAAGGTAGCGCGAGGGCTCTTTTTAAATGAAACTGAAATAAATGTAGGATATTTTAGACATTGTTTTGACGTTCTCAAACGATTTACTTTAACCAATGACTTTTAATTTGTTATTTTGTTGTGGTAGCCTGTAGGGCTCTTTGAAATAACTGAAATAATTTGGTGAAGTGATATGGAACTGTTATGCGGTCAAGACCTGGAACTACTTCATAGCCATGCGTTTCCTTGAAAATTAATTGCACACCTTAGAACATCCGTGAACCAATTAGAATCAAGCATTTAACAGACCTGTGGTATATATATATATATATATATATATATATATATATATATATATATATATATATATATATACAGGGTTGGGGAGTAACGGAACACATGTAACGGGATAACATATTTAAAATACAAAATATAAGTAACTGTATTCCACTACAGTTACAATTTAAATAATTAGTAATTAGAATACAGATACATTCAAAATGTATTTTGATTACTGAAGAGATTACCTTGCATTTTATTGTCATTTGTTTAATTTAATATTTAGTCCTTTCAGATTTATACATGTAAATGATGCGATCCAAAGTGCATTTGAACAGCGGTGAAACACTTTCTTATGATGTGTTACCATTCATACGAGCAGACAGAGAAGTAAGTTTGGAGTAAGTTTGGAGCAGAAGAAATAGAAATAAACCTAGCGTAAATTGTCAGCTTTACGCTAAGCTAAAATTTCTATTTCTAGCCATTTTACATGCACATTACCAGACACGATCATATTTTTTATCAAGAAAATTCACGCTGGATCATAATTTCTTTTTTTCTAGTAAGACCTTTGATATTAGGGCAAAAATCGTATTCTTGATAACAATTTTTGTATTGTTTTCCTGTAAAAATATCTAAAAATCCTTAAAACCAGATGAGTTAGATTTATCTTATTTTAGAAACAACACTGCATTAGATATTTAGGTTTTTTAACATCTGTTAACTGTACTGGCAGAGTTTTTATAGTCAAAACAAGTGAAAAAATCTACCAGTGCTGAAGAAGTAATCCAAAGTATTTAGAATACATTACTGATCTTGAGTAATGCAACGGAATACGTTACAAATTACATTTTACAGCATGTATTCTGTAATCTGTAGTGGGAAACATTTCAAAAGCAACCCTCCCAACCCTGTATATATATATATATATATATATATATATATATATATATATATATATATATATATATATATATATATATATATATACACACACACACACACACACACACACACACACACACACACACACAGTACTGTGCAAAAGTTTTAGGCACTTGTGAAAAATGTTGCATAGTGAGGATGTCTTCATCACTTAATGACATGCAAAACATAAAAAAGCTAAATCAATATTCAGTGTGACCACCTTTGCCTTTAAAACAGCACCAATTCTCCTAGGTAGACCTAGACACAGTTTTTCTTGGTTGTTGGCAGATAGGATGTTCCAAGCTTCTTGGAGAATTCGCCACAGTTCTTCTATTTATTTAGGCTGTCTCAATTGCTTCTGTCTCTTTATGTAATCTCAGACTAACACGATGTTCAGTGGGGGTTTTGTGGGGGCCATCACATCTGTTGCAGGGCTCCCTGTTCTTCTATTCTAATCTTTTCTATTTGCAAAAGCAATGTTTTGGAGTCTAACTTTTATATTTCCTATTGACACACTAAAGCTGAAGATATAAATAACCATCTTAAGACAAATTATTTTGTGAAACATCTTAAGACTTTTGCACAGTACTGTATATATATCAGAATCAGAATCAGTAATGTTGTTCCATGTCTGTGATTTGATCAGCCAGCTGTTGCAGCGCCGCATTCAAACACGCGTTTGGCACGATATACACACTCACAATAAATGAGGAAAACTCCCGCGGTGAGTAGAATGGCTTACAGTTAATAAAGAGCACTTCCAAATTAGGACAGCACATCCTCTTTAACGTCGTTACATCTGTACACCAACTTTCATTGATGTAAACGCATGTTCCACTGCCTCTCGTTTTCCCCATTAACTCCGCAATGCGATCTGCTCTGAACAGCTGGAAGCCCTGCAGATGTAACGCGCTGTCCGGAATGGCTTCACTCAGCCAGGTTTCTGTGAAGCACAAGGCAGCAGAGGTCGAAAAGTCCTTGTTTGTGCAGGTGAGGAGATGTAGTTCGTCCATTTTGTTAGGAAGAGAGCGGAGATTTGCAAGATGAATGCTCGGCAACGTTGTTCGAAAGCCCCACTGACGGAGTTTGACCAGCGCACCGGCCCATCTTCCTTGCCTGCGTCTCCTGAACAACAAAGCCGCGCCTCCAACTAAAATGTCTAGCAAAACGTCTGAATAGTCAAAAACCGGGAAAAGACTGTCTGGTATAAGCTGTCGAATGTTCAGCAGTTGGTCTCTGGTAAAACTGACTGGAAAAAGATGAATAAACACAGGAAAAACAAATAAAAACAACAAAACAATAGGAGCGCTCCACACCGAGGCAGCCATCCACGGCGCCATCATTATTGAAATTGCAATTAGTGTCTGTGTATAAATAGTCAATGTGTTTGTTAGCTCTCACGTGGATGCACTGAGCAGGCTAGATACTGAGCCATGGGAAGCAGAAAAGAACTGTCAAAGGACCTGCGTAATAAGGTATTGGAACTTTATAAAGATGGAAAAGGATATAAAAAGATTTGGGGATCTCTTGACACCAAGCCAAGGTCAGGTAGACCAAGAAAGATTTCAGCCACAACTGCCAGAAGAATTGTTCGGGATACGAAGAAAAACCCACAGGTAACCTCAGGAGAAATACAGGCTGCTTTGGAAAAAGGGGAGCACAATACGACAATACTTGAACTAAAATGAGCTGTATGGTCGAGTTGCCAGAATGAAGCCTTTACTGCGCCAGTGCCACAAAAAAGCCTGCTTACAATATGCCCGACAACACCTTGACACGCCTCACAGCTTCTGGCACACTGTAATTTGGAGTGATGAGACCAAAATAGAGCTTTATGGTCACAACCATAATCGCTATGTTTGGAGAGGGGTCAACAAGGCCTATAGTGAAAAGAATACCATCCCCACTGTGAAGCATGGTGGTGGCTCACTGATGTTTTGGGGGTGTGTGAGCTCTAAAGGCATGGGGAATATTGTGAAAATTGATGGCAAGATGAATGCAGCATGTTATCAGAAAATACTGGCAGACAATTTGCATTCTACTGCATGAAAGCTGCGCATGGGATGCTCTTGGACTTTTCAGCATGACAATGACCCTAAGCACAAGGCCAAGTTGACCCTCCAGTGGTTACAGCAGAAAAAGGTGAAGGTTCTGGAGTGGCCATCACAGTCTCCTGACCTTAATATCATCAAGCCACTCTGGGGAGATCTCAAACGTGTGGTTCATGCAAGACAACCAAAGACTTTGCATGACCTGGAGGCATTTTGCCTAGACGAATGAACAGCTATACCACCTGCAAGAATTTGGGGCCTCATAGACAACTATTACAAAAGACTGAATGCTGTCATTGATGCTAAAGGGGGCAATACACAGTATTAAGAACTAAGGGTATGCAGACTTTTGAACAGGGGTCATTTCATTTTTTTCTTTGTTGCCATGTTTTGTTTTATGATTGTGCCATTCTGTTATAACCTACAGTTGAATATGAATCCCATAAGAAATAGAAGAAATGTGTTTTGCCTGCTCACTCATGTTTTCTATAAAAATGGTACATATATTACCAATTCACCAAGGGTATGCAAACCTTTGAGCACAACTGTATATATACAGTTGAAGTCAGAAGTTTACATACACCTTAGCCAAATAAAATCCTGACATTTAATCATAGAAAAAATTGCCTGTTTAGGTCAGTTAGGATCACTACTTTATTTTAAGAATGTGAAATGTCAGAATAATAGTAGAGAGAATTATTTATTTCAGCTTTTATTTATTATATATATATATATATATATATATACATAGATACTTGTCTGCCTGTTTCCTCCAGCAACATGGTAACATCAGGCATTTGGAAATTGCTCCCAAGGATGAAGCAGACATTTTTTTTTATTTCTTTTTTTTCTGAGGTCTTCGCTGATTTCTTTTGATTTTTCCATGATGTCAAGCAAAGAGGCACTGAGTTTGAACGTAAGTCTAAAGATACATCCACAGGTACACCTCTAATTCAGTACACATCCTATCAGAAGCTAATTTGTTAATTGCCTAAAGGCTTGACATCATTTTCTGGAATTTTACAACCTGCTTAAAGGCACAGTTAACTTAGTGAATGTATACTTCTGACCCACTGGAATTGTGATATAGTCAATTAAAAGTGACACAATCTGTCTGTAAACAATTGATAGAAAAATTACTCATGTCATGCACAAAGTAGATGTCCTAAACAACTTGCCAAAACAACAGTTTGCTAATACGAAATCTATGGAGTGGTTAAAAAATGAGTTAATGACATCAAACTATGTGTTTGTAAACTTCTGACTTCAACTGTATATATATATATATATATATATATATATATATATACACAACAATTAGTTCCGGTCCTCAAATCTGATTGGACGAGAGATGTTCCATGAGAACTGATGGTCTCACACCATGAGCACTTGGACGCTTCACTGTGTGTATCACTCCGCTTGTGTTCATTCCATTCTAAACTAAAGTGTAAGAGCAGTGCAGATGTGTTAAGAGCCATCTGTCTCTTCACATTTATTTTTGTGACATTACATATTTTAGCCAGCAGGTGGAGGCAAAAGACCATTTTTGTGTTGAATATGAGCCAGTTGGTGATGTGAAGTCAGCGTCACTCATTCTTTACATTCAACAGCACTCCGTGATCGCTTGTATTACTACTACACTACTAAAGCTAGGAAACAGCATTAAACTGCTTTAAACTTTCAGCATTAAGGCTCATCACAGCTGAAAGACACAACAGAGTGTTAAATTACACAAACTCAAGGCGCTTACCTCTTACCGGACTTTCCATATTGGAGAGGACAAATTGGTGGAGGAGATTGTGGTTTCTATAGTGAAAGAGTCTTGTGCACAGGCTACCGCAAAATAGATAGGAATACCCCCACTTGGACGGCTATTTTTCCACAGAGAAAATAGGATGCATTTCACCAAAATGTCGCAAGAGAGATTGTGCCAAAAACACAAAAAGGATTTTACAGCCGTTATTTTCTTGTTCCAAAGAAAGACGGTGGACTTCGGCCAATCCTGGATCTGAGACATTTAAATCGTGCACTCATAAAGCACCCATTCAAAAAGATTTTATCATATGTACGCCCACACGACTGGTTTGCATCGACAGATCTGAAGGATGCATCCTTTCATATCCAAATTGTACGACATCACAGGATGTTTTTGAGATTCGCGTTCAAGGGAACAGCGTATCGATTCAAAGTTCTGCCCTTCGGACTGTCTCTGGCTCCTTGCACATTCACAAAGTGCATCGATGTGGTTCTCGCCCCTCTGAGACTGAGTGGCATACGCATCTTGAACAACCTCGATGATTGGCTGTTACTGACACAATCAGAGGCTTTGTTATGCCAGCACTGAGACTTACTGCTTCAGCCATTCTACAGTGTCTGTCTCAGTTCAAACTGGGGAGAACACTTCCACTGAAGCTGTTTCAGAAAGCACTGGGTTTTATGGTGGCGGAAAAAATCCCAATGTGTACAAGTTCTCTTACACATGAGACCTCATCAGTGCTGGCTGAAGTACCGTGTGTCACGACATGCCTGGCGCCAAGGGCGCATGCGCATCACTATATCCCGCTGCTGTATAGCTTCTTTAGCACCATGTGTAGCTCCTGCGTTTTACCAGAGAGTTGTCGCGCTGGGGCAAGATGTCACGCGGCGCCTAGAGCTATCGTCTGTATTTCTAGCCTTAAAGGCTTTTCAGTCAGAAATAGCAAACTGTCATGTCCTGGTTCACTCAGACAACATGACAGTTGTGGCATATATAAACCGCCAAGGCGCAATTCAGGAGACTTCATCCTCAAACTGTATTGAGGATTTGGGAAATATTCGGCAAAGTGCAAATCGATCTTTTTGCCTCAGTGGAGAATGCCCACTATCCCCTCTGGTACTCAAAGTCCCAAACCCCACTGGGAATGGACACAATGGCACACAAATGGCCGGTGAAACGCAAATATACATTTCCCCCGGTATGCCTGATTCACTCTGTCATATGCAAAGTCCAAGAGGACAAGGAAACGGTTCTATTAATTGCACCGAAATGGCCCAACCAGCCATGGGTTCCGGAAATGATGGAGATGCTGTACAGCTCGCCATGGGAAATACCGCTGAGGAGGGATATCCTCTCTCAGGCGCAAGGCACAATCTGGCATCCCCAGCCCCAGCTGTGGAACCTGCATGGGTGTCCCCTGAATGGGGCGCACTGCATGCACCAGAACTGACGCGTTCAGTCATGAACACCATTTCACAGGCCAGAGCACCATCCACGAGACGCCTCTATGCGCTAAAATGGAGGGTGTTCACAGATTGGTGTCTCTTACATGGTAAGGACCCAGTAAACTTCCCCATACATGAAATTCTAATATTTCTTCAAGAGCAGGACTCACCCCGTCAACACTCAAAGTGTATGTGGCAACTATATCTGCGTATCACGCACATGAAGCCTCTATAGGCAAGCATGATTTAATAATAAAGTTCCTTAAGGGAGCAAGGCGATTAAACCCATCTCAGCCAGATACAGTCCCAACTTGGGACTTAACTTTAGTCCTAAAATCTCGCAGGGCCCCCCTTCGAGCCTTTGGACTCTGTTGATTTGTGCATGCTCTCCGTTAAGACCGCACTACTGCTGGCTCTGACCTCAGTAAAACAGGTAGGTGACCTGCATGCACTATCAGTCGACAATTCATGTCTGGAGTTTGGCCCCGGTCTATCAAGGGCCACTGTCAAACCCAGGAAAGGCTATGTATCCATGGTCCTAACCACGACTTTCAAAGTGCAGGTGGTTCACCTTCAGGCCTTCTTCCCTCCATTTAATTTGGATGAGGAACAATCACTGAATTTGTTATGCTCTATGTGCATACGTTGAGCGTACTTGCCAGTTCAGACTGTCTGATCAGCTCTTTATATGCTATGGAGGATGCACAAAATGAATGTCCGTCTCCAAGCAAAGGCTCTCTCACTGGACTGTCAATGCAATTGCGCTGGCTTATGAGTCACAGGGTAAGACTTGCCCAGTTGGTGTTAAAGCACACTCAGCTAGAGGCATGGCTTTGTCATGGGCATGGACAAATGGTGTGTCCTTACAAGACATGTTTTGCAGCAGGATGGTCCTCTCAAAACATATTCGCAAGGTTTTACAACCTAGATGGAACGTCTCTTTCTTCACAAGTCCTCTCTGTTAGAGCACTTGCTATTCATTGGCCATATATATATATATATATATATATATATATATATACACACACACACTTATGCCCTTCCCTTTAAGTATGGTCTCCCCATCATTTACACAACCGCCTGCATTCAGGCCATTATAATTTACCATAAAGGCACAAGCACTTTCATTATAAATAAACTCCCTTCCTGACTGGGTTCATAAGGAGTTAATTCATACTATATGACTATAATTCATATATTCTTTATGAGTGCTCCCCTCCTGACCAACACGAGGATCACTCACTGCAGCATATTTATGTCGCCATCCCACAAGACTGCAACACCAAGTTTCCTCTCTGGGAAGTTATGTCGTGTAGTGCGGCGTGATGGGATTCTGTCCCCCATATACGTTACTACGTCGAGTGTACTGAGTCGTAAGGGAACATCTCGGTTACGTACGTAACCTCGGTTCCCTGAGACGAAGGCAAAGAGACATTGCAAACACTAGCCACACTACAAGACTCAGAGTTCTTGAGGCACGAGTGATGCACTCCTTGTTCTCAGTCAGAAATTCTGAGGAAATGGTGTTTGTGCTCATGTTTTTATATCGGACAGTTTCGCGCCAAAACAGGCGGGGCTCAAACACCGTAGCAATATTAGAATATTGGCGTTATTGTAGAGAGGTTACAACTAGGTCGTGTAAGAAGGCACTCCCCATATGCCTTAATATGCAATGTCTCGTTCCCTTCGTCTCTGGGAACCGAGGTTACAAACGTAACAGAGACGTTTTAAAGTGATTTTTTTGAGAGGCTTGGACACATAATTTGTTTTGAACCAGCAACGGCAGATTCTGATCTGTGGCATAAGAAAGTAGTTCTATGCACAAATGCATAATCCCAGACTGAAAAGCACACTAGCCTGTAAGTACACACATTTATTTTTCGGACAAAGCAACGGACAAGGATATAATGTCATGCCGGAGGACTTCTGGTGTAATTAAATAATACATCACAAATAACAAATAATATGAAACAAAGTGTTAAAATATATTGTCTACCCACTTTCCTGCAACAATAAAACACACAGCTTTGAAATATGTTTTCTTTAATTGAGCCAAGAGATCAGAGTGTGACGTTACGATCTTCTATTGGTCACGCATCCCCTTGTCATACGAATTTGCAGATTCTTCTGTTGCATGCATGTATGGGAGGTTATGATACTGTTTTCACAATTTGTGTCTCATCAACTGTCATCGCAAGCTCTTTTCCTGATAGACATCAATATTAGACAGCATTTACATTAAATCCTATTAAGCCCAAATCATTTCACGTACGTACATGATTTTCGTGCAAAATTTTGGTGCATTCCTCAGTTATTTTACCTGAAGTAATTTCTTGGTCTGAGGTGCTGTAAGAATGCGCACTGAAAGTGATGCATTCCCATTGGCTACATGTATTCCGGTCGTTCACAAAAATCATCATTGCGCAAACACAGATGCAGCAGATCTCACCACATTTATGTATGGAACTTGCATAGCTTTTGTAAGATATAGACTGGATAAAAGAAATTCTCTTTATTCCTCTAAAACAAATTTACTGGAACACCGCTCCCTGGACTTAGCTGAAGGTAATAATTTTTGTGCCACTAGTGCCACCGAATGGAATTGCAAAAATAAACATTGTTTTCAAACAAATTTCTGAATACACATCTGCTGTTGATCAAACAAATAGATAGTCCCGCCCCCAACTCACGGCATTGGTTGAGTCAATGTTGTTGTGTGGGGCTGGATGGACCGCTTAAACAGAGAAATGTTTATAATGCCACAGAGAGTGTTTACAGTTTGAGAAAATTAACCTACGAATGGCTTACTTATAGTTGTCTCTATTAAGCTGGGATAGGAGAAAACATTAAACAAAACAAACACCAAAAAAGCTACACACTTCAGCATTTAGTATTTTTTTCTAGTATGAACCAAAAATATCCTAGTTGAAACATTTTGACAGTTTCTTCTTTGAAGAAAAATTAACATCCTTAAACAAGATAATTTCACTTGAAAGCAAAATTGCCTAAGTTAAAGACTTTTCAGAAAATATATCTTGAATAAAGTGGTAATTTGCTTTTACTTGTATTTAGAATGGATTAACAATTTAGTGAGGTTTGTCCATAAAACAAGAAAAAAAAATAAAAATAAAAAATTGCCAATGTGGTAATCAAATTAAACTATATTCAATATATATATGTTCTCTGAAAACACATTTTTGCTTCTCAGGTAAAGAAGGTTTACTGTTTACAAGGCATGTTTCTTGATATATAGATGTTTACTAGAAAACAAGACATAATGCATATATAGCAGAGTGGCGTGAAGTGTGATATACCAAATGGAGTTTCTAAATTAGAGAAGAATAGGAATAAGTCAGACAATGCCACCCTGGGAAATTCACCCAGGGAATATACACAGATTTGGAATTAAATCCATGCACAAAAAGGTCACAGGTTCGTTTCCACCAATGAGAGTCAAGAGACGTGGATAACAGTACAAAAATATATTCTCTTTTTATATTTCACACAATAAAAACAGTGAAAAACTCTTTGGCACTGCTTAAATTCACATCCAGTAATGATCACTAATAACACACTCAAATACTCACACTTTGACAACCATACAATGCTAAACAGCGCTGTGGTTTACCAGCAGGGAGAAACTAACTGCAGAGGCTATCTGTCCCGGAAAACACCACAAATCACACGTGCATCTCACACACACACACACACACACACACACACACACACACACACACACACACACACACACACACACACACACACACACACACATGTTGGTGCAGCTATCATTATGAGGACTCTCCATAGACATAATGTTTTTTATTCTGTACAAACTATAGATTCTATCCCCTAACCCTAACCCTACACCTAAACCTAACCCTCACAGAAACCTTTTTGCATTTTTACATTTTCAATAAAACAACGTTTAGTATGTTTTTTAAGTGATTTGAATTATGGGGACACTAGAAATGTCCTCATAAACCACATTTATAGCTTAATACCCTTGTAATTACCAGTTTGTAACCTAAAAAAAGTCCTCGTATACCACTTAAACCTGCCCCCCCCCCCCCCCCCACACACACACACACACACACACACACTAGTGCCTAAGAATGATATGTATTGAGCACTGCACAGCACATAGTGAAGTAAAACCTCCACCAGGTACAGAATGGAAGCCAGTCTACCAGCCCCAAGCACTCAGCTCCTGCAAAGAATAAACAAAACAAAAATCAAAATTAACATTCAATAAATAAAAACAGTTGGTATGAGAATGACACAATGAGGGGTAAGACACCCTCAAAACAGGGCCAACACATCAGAGCTTAGCACAGTTAGTTTCAGAATCACTCAGAGAAAGGTGATCTCAGTCCAGAACAAATTATTTCAATGCCTTTAAGAAAACCGGAGTATACCAGATTGTATGAACAGCCGACATCCAGGGCGATGAACAGTGATTTTGGCATAAACCTCTGAGGAGACCAGGACAGAAACACACTAGTGTAACATACGTCAGGACTCAGTCCACTGTCCATAAACAAACAAGAAAACAAACCAAACAGAAACAAAACTTAACAGAACGGAGCTTAACAGAACAATAGAACCCAAATAATAGGAACAAAACAGCAAGGGGGGGCACAGAATATGAACCCTGCAACTCTAGCCACAGAGGGAACACTTCAGCATGTCAACCAGCCCACCAGGAAAAGATGACACATTAGACCAAGCCAAAGCAGCCAACAGTGGTTACGTGACAGGCAAACTCACTGGAGATGAACAGCAAGGGCTACAGTTCTCCACACCAGAAACATCCTTTGAGTCACTGCAAGTAAACTTGCACTGACCAACACAAGCCATGAGGATTTTTGCTAAACAGCTAACAGGAAATAACACTATTATGACCCATCGGATACCAGAAAGAGGGAAGGGTTGAAGGAGATGCATCCCAAGGTGGCAGACAACAGCCCTTAATTAGACTGGCTTTAAAACTGATTGGCTTAATCTAAAAATGGAGAGGTGACAGCCCATCCTGCTACACATATATGATACATATTTTTCCAAAGTACCTTTGCAAAAAAATAGCCTGCAACACAGTTACATTAAATATAATAATATACATTTATATTTTATTTAATAAATTTAATACAAATATTGCATCTAGGTTTTCTGCCTGTTTTGGATGTGAGTGCCAAGTCTTTGTCCTCGTGACTTTTAGTTCTGGTCTTTGGAACAGACAGACAGTTAAACCTTTGAAACATTTCTAAACTTATGAAGGCAATTATCTGCACAAAATAGCTTTGAGGTAGGATATGTTATTTGGTAGATTATGGATTTCAACTTCTAGACATCTTCTTTCTCTAGACATTAGGAACTGAATACAAGTAAAAACAGAATTACTATCCTTAGTGTATATGAATCAACACCATTAAAATCAACTAGAATGGCTTTTTGCAATGCCAAATACAATAACAGTCTCAAATGCATCATTTTGAAACGCTCTGCTTATATCCAACCTAATTGTCAATATCTTTTTTTCTGATGAACACTGGCAATTTATTATATTTAAAGCCTGAGATTATGTCAGGGTGGCTTCTAGGAGATGTGTTTAGGAGCCCATCGATGGTCCAGAATAGCACCCTTGGGCTGTTCTGGTTCTCAGAGACCAATTTAGTGAAATGAGCGTAACAGCTTGATCTAATTGTAATATTAAAATTGATTGGTACTCTCTAAAGGTTTTAAAATGGACTTCTGCAGCTCCTTTTTTCTCTATTTATATTACAATTTTCAATAGTTTGTACTAAAGGTGATACAGTATGTCATTTTTTCAATGTTAAAATAATTTCTCCTATACCAGCTTAATATGCAGAAACAACTAAAAGTAAGCCATTCCTTCGAAAACTGTAAACTCTGTGGTGCTTTCAAAACATTATTGCAGTATTCCGAACAGCCAAAAAATAGCAACATTGACTTAACCAGAGGTGTGAGACAAAAACAAGTAAGCCATTTATTAGTTTACTTCAGAAAGAGTGAAAAAAATATCGCTCTTTGACGCTTTCAACATTGCTTTGTTTGTCTGAGCGGTCCTTGTTGCTGTTCTGTTGCAGTCCAGTATGCACTGCTGTCTAATTGTCATTAAGCTGTTGCAGGAATAACATAATGGTTTAAAAAAAGTTTAATTTTTACCATGCTCAGTAGTCTAACACCACTCGTCAATGTCATATGAGATCAAATCAAATCGATGCAGACGGGACTCAAGTTTGAGAAGCTAAGCAGGAACCTCGTGGATTATCCCAGCGTTGCGCATCAGCAAACAGTTCAGGTTAAGCATGTTTGTGTCATGTGAGATGTAAGTATCTAACTAAACATGCAATATTTGACCACTGTTTTATTATTGAAATGTTTTACCGACCGACATTAATTTCCAAGGGTGCAAACTATTCACCATTTGGCAAAATTTACAATTTTGAATTTAAAATATGTCATGTACAGTACGTGATTTGTATGTCATTCATAATTGTGAATGTGAAAACAATAACGGAGCAGTTTTCAGTGAATTAGGCTTAAGACAAAGAGCGAATGTGTGTATATTGTAAAGGAATTGAATGAATGTGGTAATCTGGCAGGCTTTTGAAGTAGCTTTTTAGAAAATTCTCTTGACATTATATATATATATATATATATATATATATATATATATATATATATATATATATATGTATGTATATATATATAAAACACACAAAGTAGAGCATTATAACCTAGATCAGAACTAGTACATGGTAAGACCTGTGACTTGTGACTTGTGTTTTTAGGTTTTGGCAAGGACAGTGTCATATATTCTTAATGCAAATATTATTAGGCAATAATTTAAAATCAATTTAAGATTTTCTAAATAATTTCTTTGTCTTAAATTAACCCTGAATTTTGTACAGCATCTCCTAAGAGACTTTTAACAAAGACCATTTTATTTTGAGTATGTCTTGTCAGGTTTGTGCTCAAAAAATGAGCCACCAGTTAAAGGTGCAATATGTAATACATTTACTGTACTAAAGCATAAAATAATCATAACATGTTATCATAGATTTAGGAAACATGCTAAGTTGAAATACTGGCATCTCCGAATACAATGCTACAGCCAGTATATTCTACTTTTAAATGTCCATTCCAGGCAGGAATTTCTGTTTGTGTTTTGGCCTGTGTGATCCCGCCCACTGCCCATTTCCCAATAAAATTTGGACACGACGGGTTGCCAGATTTAAAACAAGTTAGCGGGCAAACACAGCACGCTTCAGCCATGGAAGCCAGCAATACATCTAGCTAAGGTTGACAGAGTTATAAAAAATCCACATGAGCTGGTTTATAATTTGCAATACATTTTGTGTATTTTCTTTTTGCTTGCTAGCTGACACAGTCATGTCATTTCACAGATACATCAATGATGAAAAGAAATTCAAATTATATTCATCTTTTCTTTGAGACAGCACAAAAAAAAAAAAAGAAAGAAAGAAAATAAATAAAAAGATGACTGAAACAGGCAAATTGCTAGCAATGCAGGCACAGTGTTTGTCTTGTACTGTGTGAACTTTAAAACTACATGTATCTTTTAAAACCCCAAACTGTACAATGTTGCGCCTTTATCTCATTTCAAACCTTTATTCAGAAAATTATTGCATTCAGCACCTTTACTATATTAAAGGACCAAAGAGGACCATTATATTTGTGACCTCAACACCCGTGACTCCCCCAATGTTCAAGACATGGTTACGGCCTTGATCTGGTGTATATGTTTCAACAGCATTTTCAAACATCATTTTAGTAACCACAAAAGTTTGAACAAATTAGTTAGAGTGCACTAAATAAATCCTTTCAACCAGAATTTGCATCCACTTGAGGAGGTAACCATTGTAACAGTAGCCCAATTGGGTACTTTCCATTGGTATCAGTATTGGATGGTACATTGAAAAAAACATATATCAATATATATATATATATATATATATATAAACCTTTAGTGTTTTGTTTAAAATGTCATTAAGACATGTTAGGGCCACCAAAAGACAATCTCAAGCACCCTGAAAATTACTAACAGTAATTTCTTACTTTTTTAAGTCAACCCCGCTGAAAGTCACATAAATAGCACACTGGTTAAACCTAAGTACAATTTAGAACTTGTCAATAATTTGCAGTGGAAATACACAGTCACATTTACCTTTGCATGCTGAAATTACACGGCCAAAATACAGTCATCTCAATGGGAATCCGCACAATTAGAAATTTCGCCTGATGCAAGATTTGCCTATGTAAAGAATTTATCTATGCAAATTTCACTTGGGGTTCAAGTTTGGTGAAATTTGATAAGTGGATTTTCAGCGCTGACCAATCGGAAGTTGCTTGGATTGCCAGTGACATCTGTGTGGGCAGTGCTTCATACATAGCTACACTAAATATATACAATGGATGAAGAAATTGATTTATTGCTGAGTTTAATTATAACTTCACTCTACCAGAGTATAAAGTGCAGCATAAAAAAGAGGCTGCTTAGCACATACTGTACGGTAGTTATTTTTAACACCTTCCATAGAAAACACACATTCATTCATGCACACTTTTTGACAGACACACTGAAAGACTTGCAAACATGTACACAACTCCACAGGCTTATTCATTCTTGTTGTAAAAACAAGCATTGTTGGTCACCATGTGGCATTTGTCATGGTAAACTGGTGTGCTAGTGACCCTACCAGACTTCTTAAACAAATAGTTCACCAACAAATGTAAATTCTATCATAATTTACTTGCCCTCATGTCGGTCCAAACCCACATGACTTTAGGGGGAACACAAAAGGAGACGTTTTAATGAAGATCCCTGCATCTTTTCAATAAAATGACTCACTTTAAAGCTTAAAAATGGACCCAAAATATCATAAAGGTATTCCATGCGACTCATAATCTTGTGCATCATAATCCAAGACATCTGAAGGCATATGGTTTAATTTATGAGATTTTCCAGCAAAAAATTGCATTGTACGTTCATGAGTGCTGTGTGTTTAGCGTGGACCAGAGGTTTCAATGGCTTGAATCTGGAGGTGGAGGAGTGTGACGAGGAGGGCGTGGCTGGGCCGTGATGATGCAGGCCTGGCAATGAATTGTCTAATAAGCGGGAGAGAGATGAGGAGGGGCCCGGACACCAGTTCGAGAGAGAAAGACGCACATGTTGTGTGTGCGTGTGTTTTTGTTTTGTTTGCTGCTAAGCACTTTTATGTTTGAGTTATGTTCTGTCATTAAAGTTTACATTGCTGTTCAGCCACTTGCCACCTCCTTTCATTTAACCTTTGTGTGGTGTTCATTTTTTGGACCCTTTGGTACTGTTCGGGTCAGATTGACCCGGGACATTATTGGGGTTTTAAAAGCAATACAGAATTTTTTTTTTACCAATGGAAGTGTCATTAGTTTTTTTTTTTTTTTTTGTGATAAAGTTATAATTTATGTAAAAAATCCTCTATAATAAAGACTCGGATATCTTCAGAAAAGAATGACTTAGAGACTTGCGGATTAGCACCTTTGAGTCAGGTTAGTAAGCAGCCAATAAGAATCACTCTGTTTAATGGTTAACCACTCCCTAGAAACCAGCCCCATTAACATCCATTCAAAAAGGCTGAGAGGGATTTCTTCCGATAACAATGTCCTAGAGACATGAGAGTTGGCTTGTTTAACTTGGGTGAGCAATCAGTCTTCAAGTATCATCATGGAAACTACTTAGCCATGCCCTAGCAACCATTTAGAGCACCCTAGCAACCAAATTCAACATCCTACTGTCATGTGGTTGGCATTTTTCAACTTGGGGCAGTTGGTGTGACATCGTGGTGAGAAAAAAAGCACCACTTACATTTTCTTCAGTGAGTGAGTGAGTGTGTGTGTGTGTGTGTGCGTGTGTGTGTGTGTGTGTGTTTGTGCATGTTTCTAGGTTTTAGGTAATTACAAGGGTATTATGCTATAAATGTGGTTTATGAGGACATTTCTAGTGTCCCCATAATTTAAATTGCTTAAAAACATACTTAATGATGTTTTATTGAAAATGTAAAAATGCAGAAAGATTTTTGTGAGGGTTAGGGTTAGGGGATAGAATCTATAGTTTGTACAGTATGAAAATCATTATGTCTATGGAGAGTCCTCATAATGAGAGCTGCACCAACATGTGTGTGTGTGTGTGTGTGTGTGTGTGTGTGTGTGTGTGTGTGATGTGTGTGTGCGCGTGTGTGCATGTTTCTGTGTGTCTGTCTGTGTGTCTCTGTGTGTATGCGGGTTTGACCCAAACATCGTATGAAGGACATGAATGTGTGGGGGCATTGTAGCATGTGTACTCGATTTTTTTTCTTTGACGTTCTTCACAGAAAATAAGCCAAGGCCATGGAGTTTCAGGTTGAAGAATGTTATCCTTGTATGATTTTCTTTTAGTAAAAATTTGAAATGGGTCAATTTGACCCGAACACCACATAAGGGTTAAGTAGAGACCTTGTCCGTTACATTGTCCTTTGAGGAATAAAGAAGGTGAGAGTTATCTTTGCACTTTTTCCACTCTAGAATGTGAAGTGTCTATTTTATTGTTATTCCTTGCATTTTCAACCTTGAAAGCAACGAGGGAAGACGTTTATGCATTTATTTGAGTAATTTAGAAAAACATGTTTGTACTGTTTTTCACTTTGACATTATAGAGCATACTGTGTTTATGAAAAAGAAAGAAAAAATACAGTGAATATATGCTTAAAAGCAGCAACAAAAATATTCCCCCTAAAAAAAGCTACAGGGGTAGGCATACAAAAACAATAAATGATAATCTTAAATCAATGAGCAGATGATAAAAATGGGCAAAAAGAAACTACATCTCTAAACAAAATATAACTCCTACCCCAAAGAAACGAACCAAAGACCAAGAAGTCCCTAAGAACATCTATCTGTAGATAATATAACAGAAATTGTAAAAGTATTATACTAGTCCAAAGATAGCTAATGTCTACCTAGAAAAAGAATTTAAAAAAAGATTATAGATCCACACATGCGATAGATTAAAGCCACTGTTACACTTGCGGCACCTGCTACCTCTCCTGTACGCCGCCAGAGGTCGCCATCCCTGAGTATTAACATCTCACGAACTACATTTCCCATAATCCTCCACTCAGACTAATTACTCTCACATCTGGTTCACATTAACTCTGGTTATTTAAGTTCCCTGTTTTCTCGCATTCAGTGCGAAGTCTTGTTTGCATTGTCAACATTTCTGAGTGTTATTTACCTATCCTGTTTTCCCTGTGTTTTGACTCCTGCCTGTTCCTCGTATTCCCCAGCCTGCTTGTGAGTTTTGTGGATGTATTGCCTGTTTATTGGATTACCCCTCTGCCTATTGGATTTACTTAGTTTGCCTTTCTGGACTGTCTGCCTGTGTACTGAACCCTTGCCTGCCTTTTTGTTTACTATTGCCTGCCTTTTTGTTTTTCCTTATTTTGCTACTTTGTTTTACTATTTATTCTGTTATTAAAACTGCACATGGATCTTAACACACCTGCCTCGGTGTCCTCGCTACAGAAGACTTCGCCCAGTTTAGATCCAGCAGCTTTCCAACAATTACACAAGCTTGTTTCAGCGCAAGCAGCCATGCTTACCAGTCACCATCAGCAGCTGTGCAAGCTCACCTCTATCATGGAAGAACTCTTTAAATCCGTGCAGCCAAACCCGCAAGTATCTCCAAAGGGGGTTTCTGCTAACAACTCAGCCTGCAGCACAACGCACTCCACAGCCATTGTTAATCCTCAACTCTCACTTCCAGAGAAGTTTGACGGATCACCCAGTAAGTGTCGAGGATTTCTATTACAATGTGAGCTTTTCCTGTCTCAACTACCTCTAATGTATCCCAATGATGAAGCTCGTGTTTTCTTCATTGTTTCACTGCTGTCAGGAAAAGCACTAGACTGGGCTATGGCAGTTTGGAGTCGTGAAAACATATTAAAGGGTTCCATGTCTCACTTTCTAGCTCGTTTACGGGAGGTTTTTGAGCACTCTGAGGGTGGGAAATACCCAGGAGAACTTCTATTGAGTTTAAAACAGGGTAAGAAGTCTGCTGCTGAATTCGCCTTATCCTTCCGCACGCTAGCAGTGCAATCTGTATGGGTTGAGGACACTTTGAAGCTGTTGTTCCATCAGGGGTTAAATCCTGACCTTCAAATGGAACAAGCGTGTCGTGATGAGTGGAGATCTCTTGATGAATTCATCAAACTCGCCATTTGCCAGGATAACCTGATCAAAGCCCGTCATCCAGTCAGTTCTCTACAGTCACCTCACTTTGACATCGCTTCAACCAGTCATCACGAGCCCATGCAAGTGGGTCATTCCTCTCTCTCCGCCGAGGAATGACGATGCCATCTCCGGGAGAGACTATGTATCTACTGCAGACAGTCGGGACATTTACTGGCTGCCTGCCCAATTCATCCCCCTAGGAAGGGGGACGTGGTGGTGAGTTTAGAACTTTCCAATATAATTCGTTTTGATCAATTTGAACTTTCTGTCACGTTGCATGTTCAAAACTGTGAGCATCAATTGTCTGCCATTTTAGATTCAGGGGCTGCAGGTAACTTCATTGACCTGGCTCTCGCCACAAATCTAAATATGTCTTTTGTCCCTTGATCCCTCCTTTACATGTCTCAGCACTAGACGGACGACCCCTGGGCTCTGGCAAGATTCAACAAATCACCCAACCCATTCGTCTTCAAGTTGGACTCTTTCATCATGAGGAAATTCAGTTCCTAGTTACTCACTCTCCTTAGAACCAGATTGTTCTTGGCCTGCCATGGCTGAGACTTCACAACCCTGAGATCTCCTGGAGAGATGGACAAATCACTCGTTGGAGTGCTTCCTGTTTCCAGTCTTGCCTCAACCTTCCTGAACCCATCTCTCTCCCTGCTGTAAGCACCACGACTATCCTCCCTGAAAAGAAGATTCTGATCCTACCACATTGATATTTGGATCTCCAGGAGGCATTCAGCAAAGCCAAGACTACACAGCTTCCTTCTCACCATTCCTGTGATTGTGCCATTGACCTCCTGCCAGGCTCCTCTCCTCCACGTGGACAGATATATGCATTATCTGAGCCAGAGACTAAAGCTATGGAGGAGTACATTTTGGAATCCCTGGAAAAAGGATTAATTCGACCATCCACTTCTCCTGCCTCTGCTGCTTTCTTCTTCGTAGGCAAGAAGGACGGGGGTCTTTGTCCATGCATTGACTACCGAGGCCTGAACACAGTCACCATCAAGTATCGCTATCCCATCCCTCTGGTACCCGCAGCGTTAGAGCAGTTACGGGATGCCAAGATCTACACCAAACTGGATCTTCGTAACGCCTACAATTTAATCCGCATCTGGGAGGGGGATGAATGGAAGACAGCCTTTTCTACACACACTGGCCACTACGAATACCAGGTAATGCCTTTCGGACTTTCCAACAGTCCATCTGTCTTCCAAGCCTTTGTAAATGACATATTTTTTGCAATATTATTGGTAAATGAGTTATAGTCTACATCGATGACATTCTAATATACTCTTCTTCCCTTGATGAGCACGTTCAACACGTCATAGTGGTGCTCAACCACCTCATTCTACATCAACTATACGCCAAGATGGAGAAATGTGAGTTTCAACAGTCGACTATTTCTTTCCTGGGGTATGTCATCTCCCCCGAGGGGGTCACCATGGACTCTTCCAAGGTGCAAGCCATGCTGCAGTTGCCACTACCAGTGTCTGTCAAAGAACTACAGTGCTTCCTTGGTTTTGCTAATTTCTATAGACGGTTCATCCGAGGTTTCAGCTCGGTGGCTGCCCCACTCACCTCACTGCACCGTGGTAAAACCCAGAAACTTAACTGGACACCTCTTGCCCGTCAAGCTTTCGATGACTTCAAACGTCACTTCACTACAGCCCCCATTCTTCATCATCCAGACCCCACTCGACCCTTCATTCTGGAAGTGGATGCCTCTGATTCAGGAGTTGGTACGATACTCTCCCAACGACAATGATCTCCCGCCAAACTCCATCCTTGTGCCTTCTACTCACGCAAGTTATCTGCTGCTGAGAGAAACTACGATGTCGGCAACCGAGAACTCTTGGCCATGAAGGTGGCTTTCAAGGAGTGGAGACATTGGCTTGAGGGAGTTCGTCATCCTTTTCTGGTAATCACAGATCATCGCAACCTAGAATACATTCAGTCTGCTAAGCGCTTAAATCCTCGTCAGGCTCGATGGTCCCTATTCTTCTCCAGGTTCGACTTCACAATCACTTTTCGACCTGGCTCCAAGAACACCAAAGACGAAGCCCTGTCCCATATTTATTGGTCCACTACTGGCAACAACCCTGTGACTTCCATTATCCCACCTAATCTCATTGTCACTCCCGTACAATGGGACATAATGGCAGACATCACCCAAGCTCAGAACCAAGAACCCACTCCCGTTGACTGCCCTCCAGATAAGGTCTTTGTTCCCAGCTCCTTACGCAACAGAGTTCTACAGTGGGTTCATGACTCGGCCTGCTCGGGACATCCAGGCGCTCAAGCTACTTGCAGGTTAGTGCAAAACCGGTTTTGGTGGGAGAACCTAGCGACTGAGGTCGCTGACTATGTAAAGAACTGCAATGTATGTGCTACCTCTAAATCTATCCGACAGCTCCCGTCTGGTCTCCTTCAGCCTCTACCTGCCCCTCGACGTCCGTGGTCCCATATCGCTGTAGATTTCGTCAAAGATCTACCCAACTCTCAAGGTTTTACTACCATCTTAACCGTTGTGGACCGCTTCTCTAAGGCCTGCAGATTCATCCCTGTGCCAAACTCCCCTCGTCCATGTAATGGGCTAAGAACCTGTTTCAGTACGTCTTCCTTTTGAATGAAAAAAAATGCTTTAATGGCATACCCGAAGACATTGTCTCCGACCGCGGCCCCCAATTCACCTCCCGAGTCTGGTCTGCATTCTTCAAACTGCTTAACGTTAATGTGAGTCTAACTTCTGGTTACCATCCTCAATCTAATGGTCAAGCCGGACATCTAAACCAGGACCTTGGTAAATTCCTCCAGGCATACTGTCAAGTCAACCAGCACGACTGGAGCCATTTCCTGCCATGGGCTGAATATGCTCAAAACTCTTCAAAATTGTTCAAACCAGCTACCGGAACCACACCTTTCAAGTGCATCCTTGGTTTTCAACCCCCACTCTTTCCCTGGTCCAGGGAGCCATCCGATGTACCTGCAGTCGATGACTGGATGCAGCGAGGCTATCTGGGATCAAGCTCACGTCCACTTACAGCATGCCATTCACCGACAGAGTGAACAGGGCAATATCCATTGCCGCCCTGGCCCCAACTATGCTCCTGGACAATGGGTTTGGCTATCCACCCGAGATCTTCGTCTGCAACTCCCGTGCAAAAATTAAGTCCCAGGTATGTTGGCCCTTTCGTCAAATCAATCCTGTATCATTCAAACTTCAGCTCCATGCTAATTACCGTGTTTCCCCCACCTTTCATGTTTCCCTGCTTAAATCCTGTGGTGCCTCCAAGAGAGGAGGGCCCTCAAGAAGCCCAGAGACCCCTTTCATTACTCATTGATGGAGAGGAAGCATTTCGGGTACACAAGCTCCTGGACTCTCAATGCCGGGGTCGGACGCTTCAATACTTGGTGGACTGGGAGGGCTACGGCCCTGAGGAGCGTTCCTGGACTAATTCTGAGGACATTCTAGACCCGGCTCTCATCACTGAATTCCACCACAATTTTCCTAATCGTCCCGCTCCCAGAGGTCGAGGTAGACCCCGACGCAGACAACCTCCTCACGTCAGGAGCCATTCGCGGGGGGGGGGGCTCTGTTACACCTGCGGTGCCTGCTACCTCTCCTGTACGCTGCCAGAGGTCGCCATCCCTGAGTATTAACATCTCACGAACTACATTTCCCATAATCCTCCACTCAGACTAATTACTCTCACATCTGGTTCACATTAACTCTGGTTATTTAAGTTCCCTGTTTTCTCGCATTCAGTGTGAAGTCTTGTTTGCATTGTCAACATTTCTGAGCGTTATTTACCTATCCTGTTTTCCCTGTGTTTTGACTCCTGCCTGTTCCTCTTATTCCCCAACCTGCTTGTGAGTTTTGTGGATGTATTGCCTGTTTATTGGATTACCCCTCTGCCTATCGGATTTACTTAGTTTATCTTTCTGGACTGTCTGCCTGTGTATCGAACCCTTGCCTGCCTTTTTGTTTACTATTGCCTGCCGTTTTGTTTTTCCTTATTTTGCTACTTTGTTTTACTATTTATTCTGTTATTAAAACTGCACATGGATCTTAACACACCTGCCTCGGTGTCCTCGCTACAACCACGCAAGGATAAAGGAAGAACTCGTATGCTCGTTTTAAACCCTTGCACGCACTAAATCTCCTGCGCATGCTATGCAAGCTCTGGCACACGAAGAAACATCTGCCGCGCGAGCAAAATCGTTCTTCAAACTTTGCTCGAGCAAACACCTTTTAATTTTGTCAGTAGTGGGGTGGGCACTTGCTGTTTTGTCTGTAACCTCAAATATCATTGGTTATTCACTTTTCCCGGACATCAGTTGTGATTGGCTCCCTTTTATTACAAAGAACCATAACAAACTCCCTGTTCTTTTTGAGACATGACTTCTTCAAGGGACCCTCTGCATGTGAGTCATTATTACTTTGTTTGTTGCTAAAAAAAAAATAATAATTTAACAGGGCTGATTTCATACTATATAATTTTTATCTTTGCCAGACACTTTAAAAACAGTAAGTTTACTACAGTTTACTAGCTAGCTGTTGCATTCCTGTGATGTTAGGTAGAACTACATCTTTTATAAATTGCATTACTCCAGTAACAAGTGGCAAATCAGCTCATCAACAGTGGAGGTATGTGCAGAGAACATAGGCTGCTGGTTATTCAACATTTTAGATTAACATTATTTGTTTTGTATGGTCATTTGCTTGATCCTCTCCTTTGATCCTAAAACACTTTGTTACATGTACTGTAGTATCTTGGCTCATGTTTGTATTAGGCATATACTGTATTTCAATAAGCCAATATTTACTATTATTTTCGCTCACCATTTTATACCATAAACTGTACATGCTGTGCACTTGCCATTTTGTTTTCTATGTTGGGCCTAATAATGGTTTCTCTTTTCATGCATGTTAGGCCAAGTTGCAGGATCCTGGTTGGCATGTTGTTCCCCTTTTACACAGTGCTCTAGCCAATGACTCTAGTTCAGTATCTCAGATTGGTATGTAAATCATGTTGAGTGGCATGCCATTGAATTAAATATTGCACTTCTGTATCACATTGGAATGTCATAATTATCACTGACCACAATAATATTGTTTTATTGCTTTGTGTAGTATAAGGCCACAAGGGCTTCAGTTTTTTAAACGGTCTTGAGTTGTTTCTACAGATGAAGGGCAGGTTCAGTGAGAGCCAGTCAAGAGATACAGCTGCTGGTGACACACAAACTCCATGTAATCCAGGTCAAGTGGGATTCCCAAAAGTGCTCTTACAGAGAAGTTGCTCCAAAAGATGGCACTTCAGAATGCACTGCAGAATAAAGGACAATGTATAACTGAAACAAGCAACAAACATTACAAAGTAATAAGTGATCACCTAGTGATCTTAACCATTAATTTTTATTTTTTCCCCCTATGGGGGCAACATATATTTGAGAGGCTGAGGGGAGGGACTGTAAGTTGGCCAAATATCTTACAAAAATATTCAAAAGAGATCTGCAATTACTCAGGTCAAGTGACTTGGAATAAAAGCTCTGGCATTACTTCACCATCTTTATACCATTGTGGCATACTGTGAGAAGGCCACAGACCTTGAAATAAATGGTTAAATCTTTTACTTGTTATTTTCATGGGAGAACTGTAAGATTAAAATCAGTATTTAAAGAAGTGTGAAATTGAATTTGAGTCTTGGAAAATGTGTTAAAAAACAACTAATTAATTTTCTGAGGTGGTTTATGTTTATGTGCATTCCTGGTGTAACTCGGGCAGTTGTTGTTGCCATCCTGTACCTGTCCCGCAGGTGTGATATTCGGATGTACCGATCATGTGCAGGTGTTGTTACACGTGGTCTGCCACTGTGAGGATGATCAGCTGTCCTTCCTGTCTCCCTGTAGCACTGTCTTAGGCATCTTACAGTATGGACACTGCAATTTATTGCCCTGGCCACATCTGCAGTCCTCATGCCTCCATGCAGCATGCCTAAGGCATGTTCACGCAGATGAGCAGGGACCCTGGGCATCTTTCTTTTAGTGTTTTTCAGAGTCAGTAGAAAGGTCTCTTTAGTGTCCTAAGTTTTTATAACTGTGACCTTAATTGCCTACCGTCTGTAAGCTGTTAGTCTTAACGACCGTTCCACAGGTGCATGTTCATTAATTGTTTATGGTTCATTGAACAAGCATGGAAAACATTGTTTAAACCCTTTACAATAAAGATCTGTAAAATTATTTGGATTTTTACAAAATTATCTTTAAAATACAGTTTATATAAATAAATAGCAGTTCTTAAAATTCTATAGTTACATCACAGGAATGCAACAATTAGCTGGTCAACTTCCTGTTTTTTAAAGTGTCTGACAAAGATGCACAATACTTACATACATTATATAACATTAAATCAGCCCTGTTATTATATGAAGAATAAACAACAAATAAAGTAATAATGACTGGCATGCAGAGTGTCCCTTGATGAAGCCTTGTCTCTCATGAAGAACATGTAAGATTGTTATGGTTCTTCGAAATAAACGGGAGCCAATCACAACTAACTTGCTGGAAAAAGGAATAACCAATTAAATTTGAGGTTACAGACAATACAGCAATAGCCCACCCCATGACTGACAAAATTAAAAGGTGTTCTGGCAAGCAAAGTTTGAAGAATGATTTTGCTGGCACAGCAGAGGTTTCTTCACAAGCTAGAGCTTGTATTGCATGCACAGGAGATTTCATGTGTGCGAGTGTTTAAAACGAGTGCGCACGTTCTTCCTTTTTCCTGGCTTTTATCTATCGTGCATGCGAGTGTCAATAACGTGTGCGAATTATTGCCATTGATTTGCCACCATATCTAAATCAAATGCACAGCATGAGCAGTTAATTACTAGTGATGATGTCTCTACCTTCCCGAGGTGTTTGAAATACCCAGTCACTAAAACAACAAATGGATGCTTTTGCGCAGGAGCTCTTCAGAGTGCGAGATCTGCCAGAAAAGCTTTCATGTTAATAAAGGAGAGTGGAGCGGTGGTGTTCACTGTAGAAATGAGTCACAGGCCTGCGCTTGGGCTAGTGCAGCCAGGCTCTGGCAGTAATGAGGAGCAACAGAGCCAGCCTATTCCCCGTACATTTCATTGCTGTCAAAGCCCAATTTCTACCTGTACAATGGTAGCGAACTTAAAAGGGACTTCGTAAAGATACACAATATTCCATTACCACATTCCATTAGTAAGAGATGTGCCCGATAATCAGCCATGCATGCCTGTGAAAACTGTTTACATGGGGAACAAGGGTCATTCATATTGCTAGAAACCTACGTGGATGTTCTATTAAAAATATGAAGGTTAAAATGTAATCTTTGTAGGTACAATTTTCATCTTTATGTTCTGAGTTTTTCATTTCCTGTAAAATATAATATCCTGTCCAAAGGGCTATTATTCAACCACCCTCATGTCTACCCACCAGCATTCTATACACACAGATGTAAGGAAACATTTGGAGGTTTCAGTGGTTAAATTTGCATCTGATGTACGGTAGCTTAGAAAATGTTCAAATCTGAAAATGCACACCGAAATCATAATACATTCTTACAAGCTTGATGTTTATATTTAGGCCTAGTTTGGAGCACCATATAGATGTCTTATGGATTTGGAATTATATTCTGGAGAGGACAGTTTTATCTGGGGTCATTAACATCCAACTGGAGGTTTAAAAAGAACATCTAATTGGGTTAATTTTATTATAACCACTTTTTTCTTTTTTTCTTCCAAACGCAACAGAGCAGTTTTTAAAGGTGTTAGTGATAGGACATACATTGCAGGCACTCACAGAGGTGTAAAACACTTCATTACTGTCCTTTCTTCAAAAAAGAAATTCTACTTGAGTGTAAATATTTGTTGACTTTCACTTTTACTTCACTACATTTTGAAACGTAAAATAATACTTTTACTCCGATGCATCTCTCCAGACCCTTTTTTGCTTTTGAGACTGAACAGTGAAAAAAATATCTCTGATGCAAATGTAAACTGTATGCGGCTCAGTGAACAAATCATTTGAGTCTAATCTTTTGAATTTGATTCTTTTGAATTGTTCGAATTGGTTAAAAAAGCGGACTGAAAAATTAGTTTTGCAATTCGATTTGATATCATAAGTGTGGGTGAGAAACAGATCGATATTTAAGTCCTTTTTTTACTATCAATCTGCATTTTCACTTTCACATTCTTCTTTTGTTTTTGGTGATTCATACATATCGCCACCTACTGGGCAGGGAGGAAAATTTATTGTAAAAACTGACTTAAATATTTATCTGTTTCTCACCCGCACTTATCATATCACTTCTGACGATATAGATTTAACCACTGGAGTCTTATGGATTATTTTTATGCTGCGTTCATGTGCATTTTGGTACCCATTCTGTTGTATTTTAAGGCCCTACACAGCTGAAATATTCTCCTTAAAATCTTTATTTGTGTTCAGCAGAAGAAAGAAAGTCATATACATCTGGGATGGCAAGAGGGTGAGCAAATGATGAGCTAATTTTCATTTTTGGGTGAACTATCCCTTTAAGTAGCCTACATTTAATATCAGTTACTTTTAAACTTTTACTTAAGTATTTTTCTCATATGTTACTTGTCATGATTCATTGTTGTTTTGCTTTATGTTTTGTCCCTGTCATCTGTTTCCCCCAGACTACACTTCCCATAATTACCTGCCCTCATCACTGCCAGCTGTTCCTTACTGTTCTCACCTGTGTTTCCTTTGCCCTAACCCTAAGCCTAATTTTCAGCTTTAACTAGCTTGGATGCTAAACAAAAATTTTTAAAAAAATATTTTCATACAAGCATATAAAAGCATTTAATGTAATTGAAATTCATATAAGCACACATGTATATTTGTCTACAAAGCCTTTCTTGTTAACACCAGATCAAAGGGTCTTTAAGATCATGAGAAACAGTAGTGTAGTCTAGGGCATATGCAGGCATATGCCATATGCCCACCTATCTTTCTTAGGATTTTGCATATGCCCACCTGAAATAATTGATGATATGTATGGCTGCCAGAACAACGAGTAGTCTTTTGACCCGGAACTTTTTCAGTCTACTAACGTGATGCCGCAGCACCATTGAGTGAATTGTGTGTGTATATATATATATATTATTATTATTATTATTATTATTATTATTATTATTATTCTTTTTTTAAAGTGTACAGAGATTCTCTCTAAATGCACATGGAGCTACGGGAGTGCAACTGACGGCATTGGCAAGATAGACAGTCTGATTAAGCTAATCCACCAATCAGAACGTTCATTTCAGATGCGATTGGATGTTTGCTAACCAATAATATTTTCCATTTCAGTAAGGGACGGGACATTTCCAGCATCTGATGCACAAGCATCCCTGGAGTAACCATAATTTGCTTTGTAAATTTATTTCCCTGCTAAACCTAAATATATACATGTGCACAAGCATCCCTGGAGTAACCATAATTTGCATTGTAAATGTATTTCCATGCTAAACCATGTTATTTCACCCCTGCTAGTTTTTTTTTTTTTTTTTTTTTTTTTTACTGCTGTCGGTGGTGCCTTTTTCTCATGATGTCAAATCATTTAAATTTATATTACTAAGTAGGAAAACAATTTCACTATACACAGAAAAGCACATAATAGCACACAAATAAAACAAATAACCATTACTTTTTATGTAGAATTCACAAATGTGAGCTGCCACCCACAAATGCACAGCAAGCGATCCACAAATAAATGCACGCGATTCACAAATGAATGCTGGACAGAATTGTGTTTGTGAGTTAAAAAATATACTTGTAAATAATTTTTTTATTTGCAAATCTCATTTTATTTATTTGTGAATTCACTTTATTTTTGTGAAACTCCTAACATATATATGTAAATCTCATTCTTTTTATTTGTGAATTCATTTCATTTTTGTGAAACTCCTTACATTTATTTGTGAACCAACTTTCTATTTGTGAAACTCTTTCCATTTGTCTCTGAATTAGAAACAATTCTAACTCCACAGAAAACAGGAGGTACTTCAAGCTTGAATTGCTCTGTTGGTAGGAATATTCCTTATTATGGTCCGGTCACATGATTAATTATAATTATAATTATTTTATATATAATTAATCGCACTGTATTAACATATTAAATTGACAGCCCTAATATAAACATTTGGTATTGTCAAGTCAAGTCAAACAGAAGTTGACCCAAAGTGCTTTACAGATCAAACAAATAAATATACATTGACAGAGTGATATATATATATATATATATATATATATATATATATATATATATATATATATAAAATTATGATCTAACGTGAATTTTCTTGATAAAAATAATATGATCGTGCCTGGTAACATGTGCATGTAAAATGGCTAGAAACAGCATTTTAGCTTAGCGTAAAGCTGACAGTTTACACAAGGTTTATATATATTTCTTGTGCTCCAAACGTACTTCAAACGTACTTCTCTGTTTGCTCGTATGAATGTATCATATCATAAGAAAGTGTTTCATCACTGTTCAAATGTACTTTGGATTGCATCATTTATATGTTTTCCATCTGAAAGGACTAAATATTAAATGAAACAAATGACAATAAAATGCAAAGTAATCTGTTCAGTAATATAAATACTTTTTGAATGTAACTATTCTAAATACCAATTATTTAAATTGTAACTGTAGTGGAATACAGTTACTTATATTTTGTATTTTAAATATGTATTCCCATTACATGTATTTCATTACTCCCCAACCCTGTGTGTGTATTTATATATATATATATATATATATATATATATATGAAAAAATACAAAAAATAAATAAATACCTTTAAATACAGCATCATGTATTTACCTATTTCATCCTATTGAAGGACCTATTCAAAAGCTTCAGAATAAAAATACGTTTTCAAAGAAGATTTAAAAATGGCTAATGAAGAAGCTGACCTCACATGGAACAGGAGACTGTTCCAGATATTAGGACCTATCTCAGAAAAGGCACGATTGCCCTAAGATCTACAGTATAGTGACAACGAGGAACCCTCAAAAGAAGTTGATCAGAAGACCTGAGCGCTCTAGCTGGGGAGTAAGGAAGGAGAAGGTCACTGATATATTGGGGAGCAAGACCAGATAGTGCCTTGTAGACATAAAACAGAATTTTAAAATCAACCCTGAATTTCATGGGAAGCCAGTGTTGAGATGCTAAAACAGGGGAAATGTGATCCCTCTTTCTTGACCCTGTGGGGTCTGAGGGTGTTTTGGGCCCTGGAGAAGTTTTGACATGCCTTGGCATTTGTGCTTTTTTCAGTTACTTAATAACATATGAATGGCTAAAGTCTGATAACACTGTATTCAGCACAAACTGGGCTACAAAAATATGTGAGCAACATGTATGTACATGTTTGCATTTTTGAGAAAATAATGTTTATGTATGGTTTTTGTTGCTGAAATAAGGCCATATATGTGAGGAGGCAGGCAAGGAATGAGGATCTAAATGCAGCTTTTAATGGAAACCAAAGACAAACAAAGCACTCAGAATGAAATGAAAGAAAAACACGGGAAACCAGGCACAGAACATGACAACACATGTGAAGACTGACAAAGAAACCAGGGGAAACAAGGGCTTAAATACAAATGGGCAAACAAGGAAACGAGGAACACCTGGGGAAAACAATCAGGGGAAAACCAATCATGAAAAGAAACTACAAAAGGACTACAAAATTAACAGGAAACAGGAACGGGGAACTAAACAAGAATTTCAAAATAAAAGTCTAAGCAAAAACACATGGAATACGTGACAATATAACACATACTAAACATTTGTTCACAAGACTTTTGAGAACTGGATCTTGTAGCCTAGAGTTTTTGCTACAAAATGATGTGAAAACCATCCTGATCACTCATTCATACAAAACAATATAGTCATTTAACTTTTGTAAGACACTTTTAGTGTTAGAAAGGCCATATGCGAGGAGGCGTGAATGGTCATGAATACTGATGTGATTCACACCTGAGACAAAGACTCCTCCCCTGAGAGAGAATGAATGTGAGGAGACTTAATGATCGAATATATTGTTTGTAGCTTATTCACAAAATCAATTTTAAGTTAAAAGAAGTAATCTGATTATACATTTTCTTTACATAAAGACTTTACTTAAAAACTTTAGACCTACACTACCGTTTAAAAGTTTTAGATCAGTAAGATTTTTTAATGTTTTTAAAAGAAGTCTCTTCTGCTCACCAAGGCTGCATTTATTTGATCCAAAATACAGCAAAAACAGTGATATTGTGAAATATTTTTACAATTTAAAATAACTGTTTTCTATTTGAATATATTGTAAAATGCAATTATTTCTGTGATCAAAGCTGAATTTTCAGCATCATTACTGCAGTCTTCAGTGTCACATGATCCTTCAGAAATCATTCTAATATGCTGATTTTCTATTATGGGCATATTTACAGCACATTTAACAAATTTACACCCGAACAGATATTTGCAAGCACAAGCTTCGTTGATGATAATGAGGCAGCATAAACACTAGTTAAAATATAATCTAAACATTCATATTATTTTTATATCATATTACTTATCATATTTATATCATACAACATACAATTTAAATACCTGATTTAGCCAAAACAATATTTAAATGTAACTAAAACTTTCCTATTAGGACATATTTCTGGAAATAGTCCAACTAGTAAAATATGTACATGTTTATATAAAATAGCATGTCAACTAATGTAAGTAAAGACTTACTCATCTGAAATTGTATCCTCGGCTGGATCAAGTCGCTCTTCAAAATGCAAACGTTCATCGTCGGAGTCCCGCTCTTCTTCTGAGGAAAATGTGAACTCTTCGTCACTATCCAGGAGCATCCTCATCTGTGTAGCATGCCATCTTCCAAACATGCAGGAAAGTGAATGAATCTGATGATGAACTTGATGTTTTTTAAGGCATTGTTGGGGGCGTTTACCATTTGCATTGATCGCCTCAGCACATTACCGTATGAACAGCACCCTTTGCTTGTGGGTGGGATCACATTAGCGATAATTAGCTGAGCCAGGAGAAACTGTACATCTCTTTAGTTTCACACAGATTACATTGCAGGAAAATATTTTTTTTAAAATTTGAATTGTTTTATTTAAAATTAGACATTTTAAGCTTTCTTTAGACATATGTTTCATGTTTGTTTGATAAGTATTCACTGAGTTTCGGTTCATCTTTGTGACGTGTTTCAGAAAGATGCTCGCGGAGACAGAGACGGCTGAAAGCGCACCCTGTCTATTTTCTTTATTTTACAAAAGCACAAGGTTTTGTTGTTATTTGTGAGTGTACACAAATAAAAGTAGACCCATTATAGTCTCTAATGATGTCTTACACTTATCTGTGTGCCCAAAAATGCCGGAGTATTTTAAGTTGTTTCCACCGTTATGCGGAAAAAATCCAGCAGGACGCGCCGACGCGTCCATCAATCCCTGAGGGTTAAAAGCCTAGCTGCCGTGTTTTGATAATGCAGTTTGAGGGAGACTAATGTACAATGAGTTACAATAGTCTAACCTTGATGAAATTAGTGAGTGGATCACAATTTCCAGGTCTTTATTGGAAAGAAAATGTTTTACTTTACGATAGATCTCAGGTTGAAAAAGCTACCCTTGACAACAGCACTGATCTGCTTATTGAAAAGTAATGAGGAGTCTAATATCACTCCAAGACTCCTTACATGATCTTGTATATTCGACGACAGAGGACCTAACTGGGCAACCAGGCCAGGTAAGGAGGACATGGAGGAACCTAAAATCAGAACTTCGGTTTTGCTTTCATTTAATTGTAAAAAAAAAAAAAATTGCCAGCCAATGTTTAATATCTCTGAAGCGATTTAGGGCATTATCAAATGAACACTTCTTGTCTACGCAAACTGAGAAATAAAATTGAGAATCGTCAGCATAACAATAATAAGATATGCCGCACTTCTGGAAAATAGAGCTAAGAGGAAGCATATACAGGGGAAATAGTAAGGGTCCTAATATCGACCCTTGAGGACACCACATGATATTTGAGCCGACGTAGAAGAAAAATTCCCTAACTTTACAGAAAACATCCTTTCTTTTAGAATGGAGGCAAACCACTGGAAGACCATACCCTGGATGCCAACCATACACTCAAGACGAGTGAGAAGAATATTATGGTTGATAGTGTAGAACATGGCACTGAGGTCTAATAAAACTAAGACAACAGGTGAACCTGAATCAATGGAGAGAAAAATATAATTAGTGACCTTCAGCAATGCAGATTCAGTGCTGTGCAAAGGTCTGAAGCCAGATTGAAATGTATCTAAAATGTTAAAAGTATTTAGATAGGAGCAGAGTTGCGAATAAACAACTCTCTCCAAAATCTTGGAAATAAAAGGCAGTTTGGAGATTGGTCTATAATTGTTGTGTATTGCTGGATCCAAAAAAGTTATTACTGTCATATTGGAACTGATAGTTATGAAAATGTCTTTAAGAAGGCGCGGATAAAGAATATCCAGCTTGTAACTGGAACACTTCATCTTGGAGACTACATCTGCTAACTGTGCTGATGTAACTGGTTGAAAGTGAGTCAGTGAGCTGCAAGGGGAAGGTATTAGTGGTTGATCAAATTGTGAAGGAAAAATAGCACCTTTAATCTGCTACATTTTTTGAGTAAAAAAGTTCAGCCAGGTCTCGGTGATGAATAAAAAGTCCAGAGAGTGAGATATAAAAAGTAATTCAGAATAAAAAAATTGTCGATATTGATCGTGCATTTATAAGGGTCATCTTAATAGTGGCGATATCTGTGTTTTGCGGTGAAATAAAAGATGTGGGTTTCAACAAGCTGAGATTATCGGAATTGACACCTCGCTTCACATCACTTTCACCAGTTGGAGGGCAACGGCGTGAAGACCAGATGGCCAGTATGTGGTGGTTGTCAGGGAAATCAGCCGGTAAACTGCAGGGATGTTTTTGTGACTCTCGATGGACATACCGGGGGTGATGCACAATTCCAAGAGAAGCACAATAATTATAAACTCTAGCTGATAGGAGGGCCGAGGAATTCAAACATCGTAAATCCAGGGATGAGTAGTATAAAACCATTTCGGAAGGAAAATAACAGCATAAGCCTGCAAACAAGCAGGGAGCTCCACACTGAGACTGGTGAGGGCCAACAGCAAAACATCAATAGGCCAAGATGGGCAACAGAAGGTAGAACATCCTCAATGATCCACCAACACGACCCGAATTCAAAGTCCACATGCTCCAGCAACACTGGGCATGGACGATGGACAGGCAATCAAGCAGCCCATTCAAGACTGCACATAACAGTTCTTGCAAAGACCATCAGTGAGTATAGCAGTGCTTATTTACTTTGAGGTAATCCAGTCAAACGAGAGGATGACGTGGAGATCAAGTGTAGAGAGAAGGGTTCGTGTTGGTCTTGTGAAGGTGTAGTGTAGATTCCAAACAAACTAAAAAAGTCAATAGTCCATAAGATTATCTATAAAAGAGAAGCATAAAACTTGATTTCCTGAGGTTGCTCCTTCAAAAGGCCACTAAACAGAAGCATCTAAAAATATCGAAAAGAAGCCAGAGAGCAGTGGCAGTGTTCACTCGACCGGAATGTATCCAAATACTATTTACACTTACAATACATTTTGCTACACAAAAGCATAGGCTACTGCTGGGATCTTAGTTATTCTTTAGCTCAAAAAATCAGCCCTAAAAATGTTTGAAACTGGACCCTTTGGCTTGCTTGCTCAAATCCTTTACAGCTGCATCACCCCAGAAATGCAGCATGACGTTGTGTCGCAATATTGATCCCAAATGGATTTCATTGACAATTTACCATGATTTCAATATTTACACTTATGAGGATCAACAGATATTTTCCATTACTGTATGCCAAAGTGAGTTTGTTTTTTTAAATAAATTGCATGGTAATTCGGACTCCTACAACAGGAGATTCTCTTTCAGTGCAGGTAATTTAGGGATCCTAGACTAGAATAGACTGAATAAATGGGATAATTATATCAACAAAGTGGTGACGAAACCATGCAGAGGAAAATGGCATGGCTAAAGTGTTTCTATCGGTCAGTATGCAAAGTCTCTCTCACAAACAGTGAGGACACATTACAGCCAGCTAATTTCTGTATATTGGACACTTTCTTTGAAATCCCCTGCATAGAGTAAATCTCATGAATGACCCAGCTCTCTTGGGTTTATGCACTTATTTGGTGTGTCCTGCGCAAATTAATTGATCAAGAAAGTCTATCAACTTTCCATATATTATTCCATGGCTGTTGTGTTGGTTTGAGTGGGTATATCTCAGGAAAGCCTGTCAAGAATATTTACAAGTCATATTACTTATCAAAAGGAATCAAAAGCAAGAAATAATGTAGTGTATTTTACTTATGGAAAAGAAGGACCTTTAAGATTGGATGCAATAGTGTAATGTGAAAAAATAATTATGTATTATTTACATTTTAAAATATTTCTAAATTATGGTAGTATTTGTTGTACTATCTTTAATGTATGCTGATGTAAATACAATTAATATATTTACTATATATATATATATATATATATATATATATATATATATATATATATATATATATATATATATATATATATATATATGACCCATCAGCACTGCTCATATAGTAACCTCTGCTTGTACAAGAGTTAATATTTCACTTGAAATTGCAGTATGGTGCTAGAGAAAATGCATCTAGTGTGAACATACCGTCCAGGCGATAAGTCATCTCCAGCAATCACAGGATTCTGGGTTCATCTTATTGAAGCAACAATATACATGACAGAATTAGTCAGGATTCCATGTACCTTTGCATGGCTGGAACAGAATTATATGGAGGATATATACAAACCTTAGACAGTCAGCTTCCAATGTGTTTATATGAAGTCTTCCTGTCAGACCATTGCTATGACTTTGTTGATGGTTGTAGGCATAAATGAATGCGGACATAACTGACAGGCATGCAGCTGAATTGATCAGAGACAGTGTGTGTCAGGTGAGAGGGAAATGTTATAGCTGAACAAGGAAGACAAAGAGAGAGAGAGAGAGAGAGAGAGAGAGAGAGAGAGAGAGAGAGAAGAGAGAGTTAAATTCACAGTGAAGATTCCCAGCCTAATGGATGAAGAGGTGTGTTGTTCATGTCCATTGTCTGCAGCCAACGTAGTAAGATAAATAATTTCTTATTCAACCCACCTGAAAGGGGAGACTTGTCAGGTGGGAATAAAATCAGCATTTCACCAAGACAATCAAGTTGGTTTAGTCAATGAGTCAAACGACTGTCCAAGTGGACAAAACATTCTCCAGTATTTAAGAAAATATTTTAAAATCAGCCAATATCAAAATCAGCCTTCACCCACACTAAGTAGGAGGGGCAGTCACACATTTGTTATGTGTTAGAAAATTGAAGAAGCAGCCAAACATAGGTGAATAGTTCAGAACAATTTATTTATAAAAATAATTCCTTGATACATACACTCACTGAGAACTTTATTAGGAACAGCTGTACACTTACTTGTTCATGTGATTATCTAATCAGCCAATCGTGTGAAAGCAGTGCAATGCATAAAATCATGCAGATGCAGGTCAGGAGATTCGGTTTATGATCACGTCAACCATCAGAATGGGGAAAAATTTGATCTCAGGAATTTCGACCATGGCATGATTGTTGGTGCCAGATGGACTGGTCTGAGTATTTCTGTTACTGCTGATCTCCTGGGATTTTCACACTCAACAGTCTCTAGAGTTTACTCAGAATGGTGCCAAAAACAAAAACATCCAGTGAGCGGCAGTTCTACAGAGGGAAACACCTTGTTGATGAGAGAGGTCAACAGAGAATTGCCAGACTGGTTCGAGCTGACAGAAAGACTACGATAACTCAGATAACTGCACTGTACAATTGTGGTGAGAAGAATAGCATCTCAGAATGCACAACATGTCGAAACTTTAGGCGGATGGGCCTCAACAGCAGAAGACCTCATCAGGCACCCATAGTGTTCCTAATAAAGTGAGTGTAAGTTTTATTTTCAGTTTTTTCAGCCTGTTTTGTCTCTGTATTCAAGAATCAGTTATTTGAGTCTGTCATACTCAAATAGAGCTGATTTGCATTGGTTAGAGTCATAAAAGATGAGGAATTCTTTAGTGTCCTCAGCATAGTCGTCTTCAGAACATGTCCATATGTGAGAGGTTTTCACATATGTGCCCCCATCATCGTGGTGCTCAAAATCTGAAATTATGCTACTGTGAATGCCTCTTAGCCAGGCTCTTCACACGGCCCACTGAGGTGACTCCCCCAGAGTTCCTGATCATCTGTTACACTGCTGTACATTAGGCTTATACTTTCTAGTCCCACCCCCTATGTTTAGCAGGATGTGTAATTGTAGAATGCCTCGACAGGCATCATCTGTTAACGTGTTTAATGGATATACAGGCAAGCCATGAGTAGTTCCAAACATTTTATGGAAGGATATTTTTATTTCAAATTCAAAACCTTTATTGGCATGATTAAAAAAGCTGTACACTGTCAAAGCATTAATATTAATAAATGTGACATGTATGTACAGTATATAGGCAAAACAAAACACAACACAAAACCCAAAGCAAAGCAATGAAAAAAACAAAAGCAAAATAAAACAAATCCCAAAGTGAAGCAAAGGAAAAAGCAAAACAAAGCAAACCAAAAAACAAAGCAAAACAAAATACAACTCCTGCAACAAATGTCCAAAAAGTCAAGTAAATTAACCAAACATTTCCTTATGGCTACAAAATATAAGGTGTTTATGCAGTACAGATAGACCTTTGTTAAAATAAGCAATTGTTTTTGTAATTTGATAAAAAGGGAGAATTTTTTTCATCATTCACTGTCACTATTCACCATTCTTTTAGTTTTTCTACTCGGCTATTTTGCGGTTTTCACACAGGTTGTTGGAGATGGCATTTCAGCAGTGCTGCATGAGGTGGGTAGGACATTGTAACTGCCTCAGGCTCTGTCAAATAAACCATGTTGTAGCAATTAAACTGCTTTCCTCTTCCACAGGTACCTGGAGAGAGTGACTCAATGCACTTTTAACTTAGGAAACACCCTAGTAAGAAAGGAGAGAGAGAGGGAGAGAGAGAGAGAGGGAGGGAGGGAGGGAGGGAGGGAGAGAGTGAAAAGGGGGTGCATTATGGTATTCAGCAAAAAAAATAAAAATAAAATAAAGACAAGAATAATGCATTTTGTGCATTGTATTTTGGTGTGTATTTTACAATTTGACTACAGAATTAAACAGAGCATAATATGAACAAAATTGGATTAAACCTATATTTCAGAAGTTCATCCGCTGGATTTGTAAACAAATTATTACAGTAAGTAAACTGCCCATTTTCAAACTAATGGCTATTTCTGATAAACAAAAGGAGAACAGAATGAAGGATTTACATGCAAATGACAAAACTAATTTCAATGTCAGAAAAAGAAAATGGTTAAATAGCATAACAAGGGTAATTAAAAAGCATATAACAATCCAATAATTTATAATCCGATCAAGTCAAAAACAGTCAAAATGCATAGTCAAAAAAAAAAACCAAACCGTGTTAGCATCCACTCAGTAAAACAAAAAGTTGCACATTTTTATAAACACTGAATTGTAGTAAGTGAAGAGTTCAATAGGTGGTAGATGTGTAAATAATCACTTAGTAATGCTGTCTTATTGGCCTCAGCTATTTAATGTGTATCATTTTTGGGAAGCATTGCAAGGCAGCAATTCTGAAAATGATATATATATATATATATATAACATAGATGGAACTAATCTGTGCAGGAAAAAGCTATCATAATTGGTTTAGTGTTCCCAAAACACGTGGCTGCCTTCATGACCCAATTGAGACATTTGTTTTTGTTTTTTTATTTGTTTTTTTTTATTATTTTTTTTTAATTTATTTTTTTATTAGTTTCCATTCAAACCAAGCTGCAATCAGTGCACAAAGCAGTCTGATTTACCATCACTAGTAGATTATGATTCAAGTATTGTACATTAAAATACTTTGCAGAACCAAAGAGAAAATAGTGCTTAAGATACTTTCAACACAAATACAATTCGATAGCAGTGCAGAATGCTTTTTAAAAGTACAAGGGCTTTATCTGAGCATTCAAAGTTATAGTATGGATTAATAGCAAGGAAGATGGGTGGTGCATCTTCCATTTAAGAGGCAGAAATTGAGCTTCTACATCTCCATAGTACCATCTCACCATCATGTATGCGAAGTGTTCATACAAGAACAGCAAACTGGGACTGAATTGTTTATAAATAAATCACAAGCGTAAGTACAGAACAGAAGAGTAGTCATGTGTTTCTCAGACTGTGTTCACAAATATAAAGCAAGTGGCGGAAAGAAAGGGGAGGTGATGTTTGGAACAAGATAACTCTGTCAATCTTTTCTGTGTGCACCTTTAGAGTTGCAGGAGTTTTTAAGGATTATTTGGCAGACATTGCAGGCAAGATCTCTGATACTATCAGACTCCTTCCCCAAAGTCAATTTGTCGTGAAGTATCGAAGAAGCACTCCCTAAGAACTCAATAAAAGTCACAGTATCTAATGGCGCTGGTTAACATAAAACCTTCAGTCTAGAGATGGTCTGACTCCCCAGAGAGAAGATGCATTCTGAACGGGCTGCTGTGTAGTTACACTATAAACTGGACACTGCATCAGAGAGAAGCTGAATTCAGTCTCAGTCAAAAGGGTCAGATCAAAACTGGTCTGATTGCTTAGATCTACCAAAGGCTGTAACCTTTTTATTGACCTTTCTATGGCTTTCATCCCCCTTACTGAATTAATTTATAAAAGTATCAAAGAGCCCAAGGCACAATATTGAATCAAGTATCCTATTCTTTTATTTTCCTGTTTGGTCATCCTGCAAACAGTTTTCCTTTTTGTTCTAGATCAATATATATATATATATATATATATATATATATATATATATATATATATATATATATATATATATATGTGTCAGAATCAGAGTTTATGACATCATCAGCTCACCAGTTTAAAGCAAAGCAGAATTAGATATGTCTATATATTATTAGATACACGTTAATTTCATGTCATTGCATAAAATTAGAACTTTACAAGGTCACAAGAGCCAGCATTTATGTAACTTGCATTTGATTTGTGGAAAATTATAACAAAGAGTAATCTGTTACAGTTATTGTACCCAACTCACAACTCAGCCACTTCATATAAAAACATTCGCAGACAGACCATGCGTATCATAGCAGCTGCCACTGAGAATACACAAGACAATAATAAAAGGCGCAGAGCTGACAAATACAGAATAAAGTCAACAAGAACATACAGTTGGATTTTTGGAAAAAAAACAAAAAACATTTGCTTCACTTTATTATAGATGCATTTGGAGATTGAATATTATCATTCATTTTTTATTTTATATTAACTCAGAGATCTTGTTGCTGACTGAGGTTTCATTAAAGGGATAGTTCACCCAAAAATTAAAATTCTCTCATCATTTACTTACCCTCATGTCTTCTGCAGAACACAAGCAAAGATTTGTAGAAGAATCTCATCTCTGTTGGTCCTTTCAATGCAAGTGAATAGCATCTTTTTCTCACCCACACCTATCATATCGCTTTTGAAGATATAGATTTAACCACTCCCAAGGAACACCACTACTGATACAAATGAATAGCTTGAATACAGTATGCTGAAAATTGCTTCAGATTAAAAAGTCTGCCAAAAGCATAAATATAATTGATTTCTTGTGTTATTGACACATATGGCATTGGTTGGATCAGCCCTTTTCAGCCAAGGTGGCATGCATCTTGGTCAGTTTGTTTTAAAAATGTTGATAATTGAACTATGTAGGATGCCAAGTGCCATTCAGTTGTTGGTCACTTTAGTTGGGTAGGGTGAATAAGGGTAGTATGTGACACTAAATCTCTGTTCATAGTAAACTGAAGAATTCAAAATTGTTAAAAATATGCCAGATTACAAATTCTGTAATTAATTCACCATTAGGTAGGGCTGTGCTGGGTTGAAAGGTCAGAGTATCACACTCTGTTATTATCATGATTTATCAGAAACTATAGCCTTTTTAGTGCACATTTAATTCAACTCTTTTAATATTTGATATTATTGTTTTTATATATTAACATTTTAATATTTTTTTAATATAATGCCAGGCTATTATTGTAAATATATATATATTATATATTAAAATACATTTTATAAAAATGAATTGCATTTTTTATTTAAAAAAAATTACATTTAATTAAAAACAAATCTTTGTGTTTACAAAAAATTCCTACATAACTGGATGTGGAAATGAAAAAAGAACAGCTTGAGATTTAAGAAAAGAAGCTGTAAGATAAAAATAAATAAATATGCTAATTAAGTCTGGTTAAATAACTAACACAGAGTTCTAATAAAAATAAATAAATACATAAATAAAAAACATCCAATAGCAGTAAACCCCTTTGACTTTTTTTTTTGGCCACTGACAATAACAAATGGTCTGTGTAAAATGGCTTCCACATTTGTAGCTCAATGGCACTACCGGTGGTAAGATTGTGCAATTTGATTCAGGAAGAAGCCCCTCTGCAAGAGATCCCACATGCCTTGCCTAATGAAAACTCACAGGCAACCTTCTCTACATTTTTATACAAAACAAAGTTCAAAATGTATTTGCCTCACATATGCTTATGAATTAAAATATTCACATTAGAACAACATGGCCACAATTTAGCATTTATCTCCTGTTTTAGCTAAAAATACTGTATGATTCAGGTTCATGCATGCAATTTATTAAGTTAGTAAGTTTAGTTAGTAAGACTATTAAATTCTATTAAAAAATACTTAAGGTTTAGAAACTGAAATTAATATTCACATTTGAAGAAGAAAAAAATATTGCTTCCAAATGAGTGCACAGAGAGTCACACTGGGAAAGATGTATCAGTGCAGTTGTAATTGTAACAACAACAAAAAAAGAGAATATTTTAAACAAATTAATCTATGTTTGTTAATTTACTTTGATATTTTAAATAACCAACTTAATATCATTAGTTGCAAACACATAATTTTATGGTTAAATACTGTATTTATTATCTTGCGTAATCTTTACAAGGCTTTATAAGCATGTGGATTTTTGATTTAAGTTACATTTACTTAAAAGACTTGACTGTTGAATTTGAATGATGCAATTTGGTAACCATGCAACTATGGTTTTACCTCAGTAATATTGTAGTAGTAACCATGGTTAATTGTGTGGTAACTATGGTTTAACCAAAAACCATAATTAAACTACAGTTAATGTAGTGAAACCATGGTTAATTTTTGTAAGGGTAAAAAAAAGGGGGTCTAATAATTTTCTGTTTAAGCTCACAAATGTAACTTGTTTATTTAGTCATTTTTTAACATATGAAGGAATAATTGACTGTTGAGTTACTGAAAATGAATGCACATTCCAGGTGTTATTCCGGACATGAAGCGCAGCGACCGTTATACAAGAAATCAAAACAAGCAAATACAACGCCCCCATTATTTATACCATGATCAATGGAAACCTGTAAATGCTTCATGCTCTAACATGAAGCATTTACCCCGCATACTGCAGTATCCTTATAGTAACCATGGTTTTAATAAAATAATATTGTAGTAACTATGACTGTATTAATCATGGTTAATTTTGTGGTTCTGGTTTTCCCTCACATACCAAAGTTTAATTATGCTTACTAAAACCTTGGGTAGTTTTTGCAAATATATAGATAGTGTTTGTCTTTTTTTTTCTTTTTTTTTTTTTTCTCTTTACTTTGATAATACTTCTCAGTTTTGAATCCTGACCTTTGAATCCAACAGAGAGAAGTGGCTCTTCATCTACTTTCCAATGTGGAAACTATGACAGCAGGTATTTGGGATAAAGAACATTATCTGTATATAAGAGAACAGCAAGACTGTGCTGTCATTCAGGTTTACATATTTAAATTACATAAAGGAAATAGTTTACCCCAAAATTAAAATTGTCACTACTCACAATCATTCCATTACACACCAAAGGAGAAACTGCTTTTATGTCCATTTTGGTGGTTGGCAGACTGGTCACTATGTCCTGACATTGTAAGGGAAAAAAATTAATTTGAAGAACATTCAAACATTTTCCATTTTTTGTTCCACTGGAAAAATAACAACATATCAGTTTAGTACGGCATGAGGATAAATTAAATAATAACTAATCAAGAGTAGGATTCATACAAAGTGTAAGTGATTCTAGAATTTTGATTTTGGGGTGAACTATTCCTTTAAGAAACTTTACATAAATTAATTTAACATAATAGATCAAAATGTCATAGCAGTCACATTTTCTTAACAAGACTTCAACTTTTTTAGTTTACACTGAACAACTGTACATTCTTGTTTTATTTTAGACAAATAAGTTGACATCGCCTTTCTGGTCCCTATTGTGCTCTCAAAATTGATGCATGATTGGAAGGAATATGTTTGGACCAAGCTTCATAGGAACCAGGAAAGCCTTCATTGACATGCAGCCTGTAAGTTAACACAGACATTTCTAAAATCATAGAAATAAAAACGTACACATACACATTTGCATGTACACATGCCCAAGAGCTCCCTTACATGATGCCCCACCATCAAAACTGCCCTTAGATCTAGCAATATCCTGAAAAAAGTGTTCTGTGTTCACAAACAGTATGCCATTGCTCAGCTGTTTCAAACTTCTTTTTGACTCGGAGGGGCAAGATTAAAAAAAAAAAAAAAAAAAAAAAAAAAAACTTTTCAGTGAGTATTATAGGGCCTTTAGGGTAGCCTTCAGAAGGAAAGAGAGTAACACTTCAATAAGGTTCTAGGCCTATTTGTTAATGTTAGTAAATGCATTTCTTGCCATTGACCCATCTGCAGACACTGTACATAAACACGCTGTATAAAATAAATGTCAGATGCATAATTATTTTACTGCTCCTAAAGATGTGTACTTAAAGGTTAACTTAGTCTTCATGCACTGATGCACAGTCATTTCTGTTTTATCATGTTGGTACCAGCGGCGGATTTCCTGCACCGTGCAAAAGATGCCATTTTTCCATACACACCGATGCTTGGAGAAAACAATCAGTTCTTTCAAACATTTGTTGTTATTCACTGAGTAGTGCTTCAACAAAATACATTGTGGGGCACAGTGGACTTTTGCTTCAAGCGTTCTATGTTTTAAATATTAATTACCCCAAACAGCAAATTTAAGTGAATTTTTACAGTCTGGAAACTTGTTTACCCAGACAGACAATACATTTCTACCTTTTAAATTGTTATTGTAGTCTGCCTGCCTCTCTCTCACTGTGTGGTTGAGGTAAAGTGATTTTGATGACCAAGAATTCTGTTTTAAATTTTCAAACCAATTTGGGTATATTTTTACCCAGCATGCTGCAATAACTTCGCAGCAAAGTTACTGACAGTTACTGTTTGGATAGTCATTAAGGGGGAGCAGAGGTTTATGCTGTTTCAGATGTAAAGACAAATTTACCTTTTAGGTTTTCTTGCATATATATATATATATATATATATATATATATATATATATATATAATTCCTTTGTGTTCATAGTCTTCAACTGTATCCTTCTAGTCAAGTTTTAACATGTTTTAGTGTGGCATACTAGTGCAAAATGTTTATATATATATATATATATATATATATATATATATATATATATATATATATATATATATATATATATATACTGTATATAAAATAAGTAGCTAACAATGTTTGCACATTCCGCTTATTTATGAAGTTTGCAAAATGCATTAGTCTTTGCTACTGTCTTTTTTTGTTTTGCAACTTTCTAAACTTCACAAGTGCTATTTTCTAAACTTTATTTAGTGTTTAACATTAAGATCAAATGTAACTATAGTTCATGGTGAACTAATAGGTACTGTTCCTGTCTTGTACATATTTTGATAAACCTGTTTGTTTGTACTCCCATTTGTGTTTTAGTCTATATAAGTTGGTGTGTTTTTTGTATTTTTCTTGGATACATTTACAAATGTATTGCTGTTGAAATGTTTAATGAATTTGTAACATTGTAATATGAATAAATATTTAGAATTTCTTGTTGACTACACTTTTTATAAAAAATAGGCTATATTAGGAAACTTGGAACATAAATTAAATGCATCTGAAAATCAAGTGTAACTAACTTAAACATCTGTGAAGCCTATTGAAAAAATAAGTAAATATTACTTGATAAATACAAGATAAATATTGCCCTTATAACTTTAAAAAAAATGGCCTGTAAATGAATAAATTTGAGTTGGCATTACATGTAGTCTAATATGCCAAACAAAAAATTGTTAAGTTCAAAACACTCAAAAAGCTGATTCAGTTAGTTGCCTCAATTCTTTTGAGTAAAACCAGCACAATATTTTTTACAGTGCATACACTATCCTAATATCGGGTAGTATCTTTTTCTGGTTTCTAATTAATGTACAACGTGGCAGGGCAATGTCTCAATTTCTGAACATTGTGAGGTGACTGCATACTTTCATGCACATAAAGAAAATAAGTCACTTGTATTCCCTTTACTGTGTTCACCCTGCCTGCATATGAACACATATCAGGCCTTAATTGCCCTCACTAAAATGTGCATAGCATTGTCTGGTGTAAAATACAGCCTAAAGTGGCATAGAAATTTGGCCAGTGGGAGCAATATAGCTCTCTGTTTCCATGGTACTGATGTGATTTTAATCACCACCCCTCAGTCTATCGTGGCCAAGTGTTCTAGAGGCTTCTCTGTCCTGGAGGAACCCTTTCCATCATCAGTGACTGAGACCAAAATGCCTCGCCCTGCCAGCAAGTTATGAGCAGAGCAGGTCAGTCCATTTTGTTGTGTAGTTCTAACTCAGTAACAGATGTTGATTGAAAATGAACCTTGTATATGCAAAGATGTGTGAATGTATTTTGATTATCTGGGAAAGCATCATTTACAGATCTTTACACAGCATCACAGCATAATTACAGAACCGAACCATGTGCATATTCCTAAATAAAAGGCTACAAACAAATAATCATTCTTTAACCACATACATGTACATCATATATTGGCTTCGCTATATGCAATGCATAATTTAAATAAATTTAAACTGATTGAATACTGTTCACAGCACTTTAGACTGTCATTTAAGGGTTAAAATTCTGAAGCAACGAGACACGTGACAAAACAGCATGGCATCGATTTTCATGAAGTGCTTTTACAAGTGCAGAGCCAACAAAAGTTCCTCTGGTAAGAAATATCTTTAAGTTATTTCATTGAAACCTATTTAGTTGTAAAGTCTCTAGTGTCATTTGATATGCCGCTTTAAAAAATTCATTTATTTTTCTCGTGCCAGCTCGATGATAAACATGATGTACACGTACGTGTATTATGGGATATTATTCCCACAAAAGTAGATAAAACATGTTCCCTGTCTGTCACTCACTTGATGCTGTGTCGATGTAGTGACACTGGGGGTTCGCTCTTGAGAGCCCCAATCACCTTTGCTTTATTCAGAAAAGGCCAATGAAAATTGGCAAGTGTAATTTGCATGCCACTCTCTGCCCCGGACATACGGGTATAAAAGGAGATGGCGTGCACCACTCATTCAGACTTGTTCTTCGGAGCCGAGCGCATGTGTGTTTGTCCCATCATCTTACCTTCTGCTGCTGGAAGCGGTCACCCTCACACGATCGAGTATTGTGCTTCCCACCTGAGTCCACAGGTGTTAAAAGAGCATATTTCAAAAGAGTATATTTTCTCTAAAAGAGCTTGCAGAAACGATTGGCATCTTTTTAAAGAGTTCCTTTTGCCTTTGTGCTACTGGGTGTGGCCGTTATCTCTCCCCACCGGATGGCCACAAAGTCTGTCTCAAGTGCTTGGGTTGCCAGCACGCCGAGGCAGCTTTTGTGGAGGGGTCATGTTCTCACTGTGAGAACATGCCCATGAGAATGTTGTGGTCGTGGCTCTCTTCCTTCTTCGTGAAGCAGAGAGCCACGATGGCTGCTTCCTGACCCGGTCCGTCCTGGGTTGAGACTCAGGCGGCTGCGTCGGCAAAGCACCGCGGGCGATCTGGATGTGGATATGGGAGCGTTCCGCCAGCTTAGTCCCCGTGGACCTCCCATCCCCCAGCATGCTTGTTCTGCCGGGTAGAATTCACGAGCGAGGCAGGCGGTCCGCCTCAGGGCCGATTTAATGTCTCGTTCGGGGCTTGCGATGAGTTATCGGTCGCAGCATCGGAGGGTGGGCTTCTGCTTTCGGAAGTGTTCTGAGCTCCTGCTCTCAGGTGGTAGAGCTCAGGATGAGGCGGACGCTGAGTTGGCAGCTGTGCTTGCCCGGGCGGCTGCGAACATCGGCTTGAGTGGAACCCTCCGCCCTGCTCTGAGCTTTCACGGATGGGTGATTGGTTTCTGGGCTCGGAGCGCAACTCACAGCCACATTCCGCCCCGGTGCCCTTCTTCCCGGAAGTGCACGAGGAGCTCACGAACTCGTGGAAGGCACCTTCCTCTGCACCTTTCTGGCTATCCTGCAGGTCCACCAGGCCAAGGCACTTAAAAATCTGCATGAGGGCAGGACCGACCCAGGGCTTATGCAGGAATTGCGTACCACAACCGACCTCGCTCTACGGGTGATGAAAGTCACGGCGCAAGCCCTGGGCTGGACGATGTCCACCTTGGTGGTCCAAGTTCGGCACCTGTGGCTTAACTTTGCAGAGATGCGTGACGCCGAGAAGGTCCGCTTTCTCAATGCGCCCATCTCCCAAGAGGGGCTCTTTGGCTACACTGTCGAGGACTTCGCCCATCAGTTCTCGACAGTGAAGAAGCAGACGGAGGCCATCAAACACATCCTGCTGCGGCGCGACTCGGCCACCTACAGGCCTCCGAAGTCCCGCACCCGTCTGCCTCTCGCCAGGGCCGTCCTCCTGCGGTGCCGGCTCTGGCTTCCCCACCATTGGAGCCTGCAGCCGGCCACCAAAAACCCCACATGGGCTTCGAAGTGGCCCTGAGACAAGTGACCTAGGGATGAGGCGACCCAGGTGTGTGCACAGGCCCCAGTCCCGCCCCTGGGCAGTTGGTGCTGGCCTGCCTGAGAACCTTCAGGCTGAAGGTAGCGGTGCCAGTGAAACAATTTCAGAGGCTCATGGGGCATATGGCATTCTCAGCGGCAGTACTCCCCCTTGGGTTGATACATATGAGACCACTCCAGCACTGGCTACAGACTCGAGTCCCGAGGTGAGCATGGCACCACGGCACCCAGCGTGTGACTATCACGCCACGGTGCCACCAAACTTTCAGCCTTTGGTCAGATCTGGCATTTCTACAGGCAGGGGTTCCCTTAGAGCAGGTCTCAAGGACACGACGGATGCCTCGAATTCAGGCTGGGGCACCGTGTGCAATGGGCAGGCAGTATTGGGGCTCTGGACAGGGCCCCGCCTGCAATGGAACATCAACTGCCTAGAGTTGCTGGCAGTATCGCTGGCCCTGCGGAGGCTTCGGCCGTTGATTCAGGGCAAGCACGTGTTGGTCCAGACAGACAACACAGCGACCGTGGCGTTCATAAACCGCCAGGGTGGCGTATGCTCACGTCGCATGTCTCAACTCGCTCGCCGCCCCCTTCTTTGGAGTCAGCAGATGTTGAAGTCTCTGCGAGCCACTCACCTCCTGGGCATCCTCAAACATGCAGCAGATGCGCTCTCACAGCAGGTAACACTCCGCGGAGAGTGGAGACTCCACCCCTGCACAGTCCAGCTAATTTGGGAGAGATTCAGGGAGGTGCAGGTGGACCTGTTTGCCTCTCGAGAGTCCTCACATTGCCATACTGGCCCAACCGGACTTGGTTCTCAGACCTGATGCTCCTGGCAGTAGCCCATACCTGGCGCATTCCCCTGTGGCAGGACCTTCTCACTCAGGGGCAGGGCACGGACATAGCAGGCCTTCTGCCAGTGGTGATTTTGTGGAGACATGATCACTCAGGCCAGAGCCCCCTCCACGAGGCGGCTGTATGCTCTGAAGTGGCATCTCTTCGCAAATTGGTGTTCTTCCAGTGGGTAAGATCCATGGAGATGTGCAGTTTGGTCTGTGTTGTCCTTTCTATAGGAGGGGTTGGAGAGATGGCTGTCTCCCTATACTCTGAAGGTGTATGTGGCTGCTATAGCAGCGTATCATGATACACTGGATGAGAGACCCTCACAGCAGCACAAACTGATCACCACGTTCCTCAAAGGAGCGAAGAGATTGAATCCCCCTAGGCCACGCCTGATTCCCTCTTGGGATCTCTCTGTGGTCTTACCTGCCCTACAGAGACCCCTCTTTGAGCTCCTGGAGCAGGCAGAGCACAGCTCTGTCACTGAAAATGGCCCTCCTGGTGGCGCTAACTTCTATCAAGAGGGTTGGGGACCTGCAGGCGCTCTCTGTCACCAGCGAATGCCTGGAGTTCGGGCCGGCACACTCTCACATGTTCTTGAGACCCTGGCCCGGCTACGTGCCCAAAGTTCCCACCACTCCCTTCCGAGATCAGGTGGTGAAACTGCAAGCACTCCCTTCAGAGGAGGAAGACCCAGCCTTGTCGTTGCTGTGTCCAGTTCACGCCCTGCACATCTATCTGGACCGCACGCAGAGCTTTAGGTGCTCGGAGCAGCTCTTTGTCTGCTTTGGAGGGCAGCAGAAGGGGAAAGCTGTCTCCAAACAGAGGTTGGCCCATTAGATTGTGGATGCCATTTCTCTGGCTTACCAATCACAAAACCTGCCGTGCCTTTTGAGAGTCCGGGCACACTCCACTAGTGGTGTTGCGTCCTCCTGGGCACTGGCGAGGGGCACCTCTCTAATAGACATGCAGAGCAGCGGGTTGGGCTACACCTAATACCTTTGCGAGGTTCTTCAGCCTGCACATAGAACCGGTTTCGACCCGAGTGTTACGGGGTAACAACAGGTAGGCCGGGCAGCCGGTCAGGTGTATTGCTTGCATTTGCGCCTTTCCCCTTTCCCCCTCCTGGAGAGAGAAAAGCTCTTCCCCAGTGCTATACTAGCAGGAGCTCGGCGGGAAATTGCTTAATACAAAAATCAGGAAAGGCCACTGCCTGTAGCCTCCTCGGGTAAGTGCGGACTTCCACCCTTATCGGGACCAGGGAGTCGCCTTACCTAACTCGTTGGAAGGTCACGACGTGGTTGAGTGCTCGCTGCAAGGCACGCAGCAGCCTGCCCGTGTCCACTCCTCCGTACCTCGTGACATGGTTCAGTGCCTGCGGCGTTTCATAAAGGAAACCCTAGTGTCACTACATCAACATCAACGTCGAGTGAGTGACAGACAGGGAACGTCTTGGTTATTGATATAACCTCTGTTCCCTGATGGAGGGAACGAGACGTTGTGTCCCCCCTGCCGCAGCGCTGAACCGACCGCTGACATGGCCGGGACTCTCTCTCTCTAGGGAGCAAGAGAGCCAGGGGAGACACCTTTCTATGCAGCTAAGTCCATTCGCTCCTAAAATCTGACCAAAAGTTCAGTTTCAGGCTGCAGATGATGTTTGGACCACTCAACATGTTTGGCAGACATAGGGCAATCAGTACATAGATTCAGAATAAAAATGTATAATTTTATTTTAACATGGTTGGAAGTGATTGGATGATGCTGGCCATTACTTTGAATCAGAATTACTGATATAATGTCTATAACATCTCAAAAACATGAATAATCAACACTCCTGGAAACATAAACAATTTGATGGGAAAAAAAATATGAATTTCAAAAGCTTGGTATTATTTAAAATTTCACAACTTAGTCCCGCTGTCCACATACTGTATGTGTACCTCAATTTTTAGGAAAACTTTTTGCTCTAGAAAACCTTTTTATTTTATTTTTTTATTTTTGCTTGTTTATTTACTAGTTCAAAAAAAGGGGAAATGGACAATGCACACAGCAGTCACGCTTGGATCTCAGGAGGTTAAAGATGAACTAAAAAGAAATGAATAGTGCCTGCTTTTTACAGTATGTGTAAAATAATGGACACTCCCATGAGATGAAGACTCCAGTCATATTAGTCACCTACAAAAAGCTTTTTTATTCTATATAAGGCAGGTTGTCCACTCATACTGAGTTTGCATTTGCTTAGTAAACTAAAACTTCAGATGAAGTTACATAAATCTCAGTAAAAGAACATCAATTTATTAAACTGTGTTTCAAAAACTAAAAATACAATTAAATTGTGCTTATTTTTATTTTATTTTAGTTTAGTTAGTTTTATGAAAATGTATTTTAGTGTACTTAATTTTTTTTCGTTAATTAGTTTTTTGTTTTGTTTTTGTTTTTTGTTTCTGAAATGAAAACATTTTCATCATTAATGAGAATAGCACTGCTTAGAAAATCACACAGTGCACCCATAAGAAATTAAAGTCAATTAAATGTTTTCTTTTATTTTTTATTTTTTTATTTTTTTGAGTCAGAGACAGAGGTTAAGATTGCCATTTCTCTTGGCATGGCAGCAATTAAATGACAAGCAATGCAGCAAGGTCAGTCCTCTCTGTGAAAAGAATTGAAAAAAATAAAAATAAAAAAATTCACTATTAGGCACTCTTGTGCATGTAATGTCAGTCTAACCTTTCAGCCTTGTCAGTGCATTAATTCCTGGCAAACATCTGTACGATCTGTTTTAGGCCACAGTGACTCAGAATGCTCTTTGAAATTCTTGCTGGTGATCAGAGAGAGCAAACTTTTGCCCTTTTCTCTCTCCTTTGGCAGGAGGCTGTCCAAGAGATTGGCCACTAGTTTCTCTTGAGCCTTTGTGCTCAGTCTAAGCAGCCCTCATTACCACGGTCTCGGGTTCACTTGTAGTCTATTAGATTCAATTAGCTTCAGTGCCCAGGAAACTGTTGAAGGGCATTTTGATCAAGCGAGGCTTTGAGGGAGCTGCAAAGGTCAGCAAAGAATTCTCTTCCAACACACGTTGAAATACACATCTCACACTTAGTGCTGCAAATGCATGTGTTCTGCAAAACAAAAGTCAAAGTTTATATACTGTATATTTTAGAATGTAAATTCTGTTGCAACGAGGGATGAGAAGAGAAGAGTTTTATTGTGTGTTGACATTATTTTTGGCAAGTTAGTTTTAATTTGATAATTTCTAGTTCTAATTTTAATTACTCATGTCCATAACACCTACAGCAGTAATACAAGAGCCTATTTATTTACCAGTGATTTTTCTTTGTGAAATCTCATTATTATTAATTGAGATTTGCTGTTATTTCTCTCTGTGTGTGTGTGCTTCCTGTAAGAATGACCTTGGTGGGCAGCAGGTGTCAGCAAGAAGGAAATAATATGCCTGAAATCACCTGCAGGGGACATAAAATTCCCAATTAAACCTCACAATGCCTGGATGCATACAGGATACTCTGCACGTGCGGGGAATAACTGTCTAAGAGGACATAAGTTTTAACTCTGCATATGCAAAAAGGCAGACTAAAAAAAAGAATTACATATAAGTATGGTATAATCCATATGTATTTTTAATGTAAGCACTACATATATCTATAAACATTTGACATTAATGAGACAAAAATTTTAATGGAAAATATGTGGTGTCACCTTTATGTTCCTCACACTTAATTACCACAAAAATACATTTTGATTTGCTCCTCCTTTTCTTTAAAAAAAAGGCAGAAATCTGGATGGAAGTAAATGGGGCCAATCCATAAACGAAAAATACAAAAGTATAGCCACAAAATATAAACAATATGTGTTAACATGAATTTAGTGTGATAAAATCACTTACTAACCTTTTCTGTGTAAAGTTATAGGCAATTTTACAACTTCGTTGCCTTGACAATGCAATGTCAACAAACCCTAAAAGGACTGTAAAAATGACAATTTAAACAAATTTACAGCTCAAATAATGCATGAGTTTTAACAGAAGAATTAATGTGTGCTTTTATAAAAGTATAAACTTCACATTTCTGCCTTTAATCCCTTCAAAAATTGTCCCCATTCACTTCATTTGTAAGTGGCTCAAAACTTCGATTTGAGCTTTTTTAAAAAGTAATGGATGGATGAGTGGAAATTATGTTTTTGTGGTAATCAACATTATGTCACAAATGCTGTCAACTGAGCTTAATTTGTTTTTAATCTGGAATATTCCTTTACGTTTGTTTTAAGCCTAACTGGTTAGGAAAAAACAATAAGGTAATTTTTATTTCTGTTTATTTTTTATATTCTTGAGTCTGAGAGAATCTAATTTTGAATATTTAAGAATAGATAGGCCTTAATTCTATGATTTGGTAATCTTAACATTTTTCCCTTTTATTGTGTGTCTGTGCTTTAAATTGGTTAAGGACTTCATATCTAAATAACACACAAGCAAAAAACAAGAGTTTAACACTTTATTGGGGAAGACAAATAATACTATACTAGAAAATACAATCTTTGTTGGAGGGGTCGAGGAGGACGATTGCACCACCTTTAGTGAGCCGCTGGCACCCCATACATTGCATACCTTGCATATATGGTTTTTGCACCTTTGCATTTGAATGGGATTGAATGGAGTACGAAGTGTAGTGTGACCACCCCTTTATACTGTAATTGAAGGTCACTTTTATGGCTGCAAAGGATAACATCTATAAGATCATAAGTGGCACCATGAGCCACCAACATAAACACTTGACTACACCACTTCACAATTTATCACCCCTTTTCCCCTTATTCCCCATGTAATGGAAGACAATTTTCATGTTGTTTTCAAGCCATTGAGAATATGTGCAGCCATATTCAGACATCCTCTTCACTTTGTTGCTCCCAACTAATTATCAAGAATTTGAGAGGTGGTTGAGAGGAGCATCTGTATGTGTCAAGAGACATTATATGATTTTGAGCTCTTTCAAAGGACTTTGGTTATGGTGAATCATACAATAGGGGTGTAACGATTAACTCATCTCACGCTTCCATTCGGCTCGGCTCACGATACCTTAAACAAAGCCTGAATCAAGATTGAACGTTTTTTTATTACTTTTAAGATGTATACAAAACAGTTTATTTATAACATTTTAATGGAAGTGCATGCTTATCCAGTTGAATAAGAAAGGCTCTACTTACATTTAATGACAAAATAAGTTCAGTTAGGAAACTCTGTGGCTCAGGCTGATAGGTCACCCTGGCACACCTTGCTACGTTAACCAATCAGAACCCCTTTTTTCCTCATCAAATTATATATTACCCACATACGCATCTTAGCGGCACGGCTGCAGCAGCATGGTAACATGCAGCGATTCTCCCTCCACCTCCCCAGCATCACTTGTCTAGATCTGCTCTATGGGGATGGGATTTTATGTTTGTTCAGTAGAAGCAGCACACTTCTCCGTCAGCAGCAGCGCATAGGTTCCGTGCAACAGCAGCAGCATATTTACTCATGTCAAGTAACAGCAGCAGCATGCGTAGAGCAGATCTAGTCCATCAAGACCAAGCCCATACCATATCATATATATATATATATATATATATATATATATATATATATATATATATATATATAGAATTAAAAAAAATATATGTTATACTACTCCGAGAGTTGTCCTAACTGAACAGATAAAATAAATTTAGACATTACACTTGACATTATATTCCCCCATAGCATTATTATACATAACATTCAGAATTGTATACAGTATGTAGTAGAATTAATATAGCACTATCATTAAATCGCTGTAAATTTAAATTTTGCCTTGTCCAGAGCAGATTCACTCTTGCGCTTCAAGCGGACATTCGATCCCTCACGCTGAAAAGGTGCGTTTGTCTTTCCCGCTTCTGGTGCTCCCTGGTTTACATTTGCTTACATGGTGAGGAGAAATCTAATATGCAAAAGGCTGCTATTATTATAGTGTACTTTATTGGATGATCATTTACCTTGAGGATCACTGACTCGTGTGTGCTTACGTCAGAGTGAAGCGTGTTTGCGGTTCAGTCTGAGCAGCGCAGCAATATGAGATAATGATCAATTTGATCATATCTCAGTTCTGATCGCAGTGTATGATGATGATCCCTTACCAGATGTTAACTACAATTGCAGTAAACTTTACATATTTCAGAGCAAATCAACAGTCAGTGATCTATCTGAATCCGAAACATGTGTGCTTCTTCATTAACATAAAGGTTTAATAATATGTAACGTCCATAACACATTATTATGGTTATTTAGAGAAATCATGCATCATGTATCATACCAACACTGATACCTAGGCCTATGCTGACTATGCCCTCTGTTCTTCAAACTTTATGTTATGTTTAATTGGTTAAATCTAACTGTATATCGCAAATATATATTTTTTAAACTAACGATACAAACCGATCAGGTTAAATTGTTTAAAAGGTGCTTGACTGCACTGCAAGTCTGGATATACTCTATGTTGCTTTCCGTGGGCAGTAGTAGCACAACATTAATTGTGGCAGGCAAATAGCACTGAGGTTTGTGAATAAGGCGTGATCTAGTAAATTTACATAGAAAGGTTGTGCTGAAAAGAATGGCCGTGACTTAATTTAAATACAATGATGTTTCGTTACATTTAGATCCTGGTTAAAGTAAAAAAAATAAATAATAATAATAAAAAATAAATAAATAAAAAAAATGATGCCAAATGCAAATCTGATGTAACTGCTTGGTAAACTCAGCCCATGTTTATTTCCTTGTGAGAATGCACTGGAACAATCATGGTGGATTTAATAAACTGCCTGCCTCTCAATCTGTCTGTGTTGAGCAAGGTTTTTGAAGAGGTAAATGGATTTTGCAGTGGGTCAACAGGAACATGAATGCATAGATGCTTTTCCTAAGAGAGTAGCCCACAATGTTGCCAGTCCTTCTTTTAGTTCTGAGAATTCTGAATTCTGAATGTTATTTTATAATGTGATTGACTTCCAAATCTTGACCAGTTCTTATGCTAGTTAAATGATACAAGTTTCCTCTTTAATCCATCTCTCTCAAATTACTCAGTTCTAATACTTGTGGAATATTCTTTTTTTGTTGTTTTTTTGTGCCTGTGCTGTTCCCTAGTGCTTGCTGCTTTTATGATCTCAAAAGCTGTACTAGGAAGGAACATATATGAGAAATAATGATGTTTAAACTGCGAAGAAGAATCAGTCTGAAGAATGGAGGAGTTCATGAATCAGATTAATGCCACTCTTTTTTTATACCAATGAAACAACTCAAATGGCTGGATGCATTACAACTCACATTAATTAACTTGAACGTGAATCTGATTCATGCAAGGTCCATGTTTCTATCGTTTATGGCTCTGCTACAAAATCACTGAAGTTACACAACAGTCAGCACAGCAACAATCGATAACAATCAGATGCGTCTCTACTATCTAATTTTTCTTAGGCTCAATATTTGAAAATTAACTGAATAAATCTAATTGTGGCATTTAGTAAATGTAGCAATATTCATATGTACATTTATATATATAGTTGGCATATGTAAATTCAATGGTCCAGATTTTATTTATTATCCTGTTTTAATGCAGACGCATTGAGTGTGGGTATACAGCATAACACATTTACCACATAACAGTTTCATTATGCTCTTCTAAAAAAGTGCAGCACTCATATTTTAAGAAAACAAAGGGAACTAACATTTGAAGAGAACCTGCGAATATTAACATAGAGCTGGGTATGCCATTTATTGCAAAGGTCATTGTGAATGTAAAGAAAACTGGTATTTGTGTAAATGGCAAAATTTATCTTAAAGGTTAGCATACAAAATATTCTACAACTGAAATTGTAGAGCTATTTTGAAAAAGGTTAGGTCTTTGCTAGACTAAAAATAAAATGAAACGAAAACTTCAATTTTAGTATGAAGACCCTGACTGACTGAAAAATATCCATGTTTATATGTGTTTATTCATAGATGTTTCTTAGCTATAGCAACTGATTGGTGGTTAAAATGCAAAAGGTCAAACCACAGTTACTGTATGTAAATAGCATTAAAATACAATAAAATTAAAAGTGTTTTAGAGTTTAACAGTACATATCCCCTAAATGTCCGACATGACCGAGGTCTTGGACTTTATACTGATACCTGTTCATGAACCAAATTAATGGCACTCTTTTTCAATCCCAATGAAACAATTCAAATGGTTGGATGCATTACAACTCAACATGAACATGAATTAACTTGAACATGACTATTATTCTTATTTTTATTTATTTTTTCCACTGGCTCTTACTAGCATTCCTAAACATCCAACATGACTGAGGTCTTGGACTTTGACTGATACCTACTGGCGTGGATGCAGCGTCACACACACACACACACACACACACACACACACACACACACACACACACAAAACATTTTAGTTTTACTGATGCCATTGCCTAAATGCCATTTTTCACCAGCACGTTCGTCACCCATTACTGTATTTCACTATTGAAAGTGTCCAATAATAGGGGATTACCAATATAAATGAGCTTGATGGTCATGTGATCTTAACCCTTGAGTCACATGATAAACATTCCTGGAACTGAGTGCCTATTAGTGAAGATGCAGCCTCCAGATGTGATTTTTAACCATATTTGACAATATTACTTTTCATTTAAATGGAATAGAATTACTAAATGTAATAATCAGTGTTGGGTATATTCACTACAGATTACTGTAGCCATAAAAGTGATGACATTAATAATTCCTTTTTAACTTTTCACAGAAAAGTTAGTCTTTTTCTCAACACTTGACAAAACTAGAGCTGCTCAGGTATACTGGTTAAAGCACAAGCCTGAGAGAACCATTTGTATTCCAATGGCATACACTCCATCTTCTTTAACAGTTGGGTTTTCCAAAACAAACCTGTAAATAGAAACACATTCAATAGATGTGCTCATAACCTGGCACTGGCCTGGTTCTGCTGTGAAAAGGCACTATGGGCTTTTCGAGACAGTGGAAAAAATGCTTCGCTAAAGGTCTCCAGCATTTGTCTTGTCAGAGCGAGCACGTCTTTGATACTGGCAAAAATGGCTGAACATCTTTCATGAGGACAGCAGGGGTATCTCTCAAAAAAATCTGTCCTTCGTCAGCTGGCTGAAGACCTATTGGTATTTCAGATGCGCTACAGTGAACAAAGACCTCCCTTGGTACACAGAGGGCCAATCACCCACTGATCAGAATTCTTGTATCTGACCGGGGACTTTCAGAGGGGAGAAGACTGCAATGGTTGGCCAGACACCAATAGGCCACATAGGCGGTCTGCAGTTAAGCTCTGAATGGTGAGATGAAGAAAAACAAAAATCAATTAAAGTGTCTAAACATTTGAGCAAGTATTTTCCCTGACATTTAGCTCATGATGAGCATTTGTCAAGGTTTAATAGAGTTCTCTTTGCAGGTGTTTGTGGTCACGGAGCAGAGAGGTATTTGATAGGTTTGCTTGATGTATGGCGCATAGTTTTTATTTAGTTATTTATTAACAATCGATTCCAATAGTTTCATGACTAGCACTTTTCTCACTCTCTGCATGTTGCTTGAATAATGTATCAGTCAGTATGTCATTAGAATCTGCATGTTTTATTTTTTTTAAGGATAAAGTAGATATTATATAAAGTCCTACATAAAGGATAAAGTAGATATTGAATAAAAAGGTCAGAAGTTTATCCCCAGTCACCGACAGTGCATATTACACAAAGAGAGCAGTGGAAAACATTAATGAATAGCTTCATAAGTTCACTGACGTTTCAACGTAAATTTTGGAGTCGACTAGTCTAAAAAGTAAGAAACACCCAGAAAACAGTCAAAAAACATAGTGTTATGCAACCCATTTAAAATACTTATTATATTCCAACAACAGCCATATCCAACACTAAATTCCACTGAAAAGAGGCATATATCTGTGACGTGCTTGCCTTGCATTATGATCATTGTACAATAAATATAGAACATGACATGCATTCATTGAATCAACATTAGCAAATACAGGCATATTATTGAAAACAATTGAATGAATAGTGCAGGACCAATAGAGAAACCCTAATAGCCTGTTCTAAATGGAGTACACCAAAAGTTACTTAACATATTAAAATAGTCTGGATGGGGGCCTGGGTAGCTCAGTGAGTAAAGACGCTGACTACCACCCCTGGAGTTCGCAAGTTTGAATCCCAGGGTGTGACTCCAGCCAGGTCTCCTAAGCAAACAAAGGCCATCTTGCAACATCAATCTTCATTTAATCAATCATGCAGCATTAATGGATATCATACTGATGTCTCAGAAGTCTAATGCTGTGCTCCATTCAACTCGGAAAGACGGATTTTCCAACTTCCTACTGGGAAAAGTGCAATGGAACACCACTTGAAGTCTTTATTCCAACTTGGAAAGTCCTGTGGAAATTTTAAACTCCGATTTTGCCGAGATGCAGGTAAGTGACATCACACAATCATGTCGGCACCCAGGAATATATACAAAATAATGATAATCATTCACTTGCATTAAATAATATAGATAAATCAGTCATTCAATGAGTCAAGTTCCTACATTACATGATAAAGCTTATTTAACAAATGGTAGCAGAGTAGCAAGTGTTCAAAACATGGTAAATTATACTCTCTTTTGATAATCGTACACCTGTAGCACAGATGCTAGCGTTGCAGATTGTTTATGAATTGGGTTGCTAGGAGACATCTCTAGTGACAGTCAAACACCTGCTAATGGAAGTGTTACAGTTTTGTTTCCTTAAACATCATCTTCCGAGCACCTGGCAATGGAATGTTTGGAGATCGGAGATATCAAATAGGAATGTCCCACATACGACTTGAATAGAATGCAGCAAAAGTCTGCAGGTTTCAAAGTGTTTTGGATGGTTTCTCTCATCATGTTAAGGTAAGTGCTGCTCTCACAACTTGTCACGTCAGTTTATGGCAGCTCCCTATCTGTCACTCACTCGACGTTGTGTCAATGTAGTGACACTAGGGGTCACTCTTGGGAGTCCCAAGCACCTCTGCCTTTTTGAAAAAAGGCCAATGAGAATTGGCTAGTGATATTTGCATGCCTCTCCCCCGGACATACGGGTATAAAAGGAGCTGGTATAAAACCACTCATTCAGATTTTCTCTTTGGAGCTGAGCGGTTATATTCAGTGCACTGAATTCAATTCCCTCCAAAGACGCACCTCAAAACTGCTGGATTTACGGCGCATTTCAGCGGCTTCTCCACCTCTGCACCCGTGGAGTGCAGAGAACGCCCCTGGGCGCTTCGGCAGAGTGCAAATAAGAGAGTATATTCTAAAAGAGTATATTTTCATTCACAAAAAGATCGGCAAACACACAGAACTTCTTTTTAAAGATGCCTTTCCATTTGTGTGTTATTCCTGATTGCGGTCATTATCTCTCCACTTCTGACGGCCACGATTGCTGTCTTACGTGTCTGGGCACTGCCCATGCGGAGACATCATTCATGGATGAGTCATGTCCTCATTGCCAGAACATGACCATGGCAACGTTGCAGTCGCGGCTTGCTTTCATTTATCAATGGGACCACCTCCGCCGGGTATCCCTCCACGGACCTCCCATTCCCCAGCACGCTCGCTTGCCCCGATCGGGGTCTCGCACGAGACTGCCGGCTCGTCTCAACGCAAGTTCGACTTCTCTTTCAGAGCTCGGGAAGACGATGAGTTATCGAGCACAGCATTGGAGAGCAGGCTCATCCAGTCCGACGCAGAGGCTTCGGCTGGGCTTTCTCCTTCGGGAACGGTCGCCCAGTCTCACGCGATGCAGAAATGATGGGCACGCTTTCCTGGGCGGCCGCGAGCGTCGGGCTAGAGTGGAACCCTCCACTCTCCCCTGAAACCTTGCGGCTCGACGATTGGTTCCTGGGCTCGGGGCACGGCCCCCGTTCCTTTTTTCCTGGAAGTGCATGAGGAGCTGACAAGATCGTGGGAGGCACCTTTTACTGCCTGGTCCCGGTCTTTCAGCTCCCGCACTCTCACTACCCTCGATGGTGGAGTGGCCAGTGGGTATTCAGTGATCCCCCAGGTGGATAAGGCACTCGCGGCACACTTGTGTCCGCAGAGTGCCGCCACCTGGCGCGGGTGCCCGAAGCTCCCATCCAGGGCCTGTAGGTTTATGTCGTCCCTGACGACTGTGGCCTGCAGTGCCGCTGGACAAGATGCCTCCGCCCTGCACGCCATGGCTCTCCTGCAAGTACACCAAGCCAAGGTGCTAAAAAAACTGCACGAGGGTAGTTCTGATCCGGGATTGATGCAGGAACTGCGCTCGGTAACCGACCTCGCTCTCCGGGCGATGAAAGTCTCATTCCCTCCATCAGGGACCGGAGGTTACGAAAGTAACCAGGACGTTTTTCTGCATTAACGTGAGAACGAGAAAAAATTAGAATTTAATATTACATTAAATATTGCGTGTTTTTAGGAGTGCCAACCCTTCTACATATTGTGGCCAATATTATTTCTGGATTGTGCATATGAATTCAGTGTTTTTAAAAAGTGTGTTACTAATCAATTATTTTTGTGTTTATGCTTATAACCGATATGACGATGGTTTTAATTTGGTCAATAATTAGCCGAAAGTGGGGGCCTGGGTAGCTCAGTGGTAAAAGATGCTGGCTACCACCCCTGGAGTTCGCTAGTTTGCTAGTTCGAATCCCCTGGTGTGATGAGTGACTCCAGCCAGGTCTCCTAAGCAACCAAATTGGCCCGGTTGCTAGGGAGGGTAGAGTCACATGGGGTAACCTCCTCGTGGTCGCTATAATGTGGTTCGTTCTCGGTGGGGCATGTGGTGAGTTGAGCGTGGATGCCGCGGTGGATGGCGTGAAGCCTCCACACGCGCTATGTCACCGTGGCAACGCGCTCAACAAGCTACATGATAAGATGTGCGGGTTGGTGGTCTCAGATGCGGAGGCAGCTGGGATTCGTCCTCTGCCACCCGGATTGAGATGAATAACTACGCGACCACGAGGACTTAAAAGCACATTGGGAATTGGGCATTCCAAATTGGGTGAAAAAGGGGAAAAATTCCAAAAAATTTAAATAAGTAAAAAAAAAAATAATTATTAGCTGAAAAATGTATGCTGACTACCACCCCTGGAGTCACAAGTTCAAATCCAGGGCATGCTGAGTGACTCCAGCCAGGTCTTCTAAGCAACCAAATTAGCCCAGTTGCTTGTGAGGGTAGAGTCACAGGGGGTAACCTCCTCGTGGTCGTGATTAGGGGTTCTCACTCTCAATGGGGCGCATGGTAAATTGTGTGTGGATTGTGGAGAATAGCATGAGCCTCCCGTGCTGTGAGTCTCCGCGGTGTCATGCACAATGAGCCATGTGATAAGATGTGCGGATTGACTGTCTCAGAAGCGGAGGCAACTGAGACTTGTCCTCCACCACCTGGATTGAGTTGAGTAACTGCGCTACCACGAGGACCTAATAAGTAGTGGGAATTGGGCATTCCAAATTGGGAGAAAAGGGATAAAATAAAAATATATATAATAATAAAAATAATTAGCCAAAAAATATTGGCAGCCAATACATTGGTGCATCTTAATTAACAAAAGTTAACAAATAGCAAAAGATAGATGGAAATTAAGATCATAAGAGTTAAAAAGTGATTTCAGGATATAATCTACCCCCAGTGAGTGCTACAATAATGCAATACAATAAACATGTATGTATATCATACAGTATGTGAACTTTTTCAATTTGTCAAATTAAGCAATGGAAAAGACGAGACAAATTGCACCTAAACTAAATTAACCTTTGATTATAAGACATATACTGTAAATATGATATGCCTGTTGATTTTCAGAGCAATTATGGTGTCTCGAGGGTAACAAAGTTTGTTGTGGTTAACAAGTATATGGGAAAAAAAATTCCTATCATGTTCAAATCAAACCTACGCCAACACTAGCTAATAGTACACCAATAAATAAAGGTCAAACTTGCCAAATGCTAACGGATTTGACAGCTATTATTCCAAATCTTGCTACAGAAGGAAAATGAAAAGCAGGGAGTGAGTAGGCAGATCTGAAAGGCTAATGCAAGATATTTGGGTCGAGCGAAGGATGCGACAGGTGCGATAGGTCATGTCAGTTTTGTTTGCGAGACTAGAACATCCTCCAAAACCTATATTCTGACGTATGACTCATTCCAAATACCAAGTTGTTTGATCTTTCGATAATTTAACTTGCATCCTTTTTACAAAACATTTGTTTTTGGTCTTTTATTTATGTATTTTTTTAAATATTGTTTATAACTTTTCTAAAAAATAAAAAAACAATTGCAACCTGTACTTCACTGATCCATTTCAAAATTCAGCTTAGTCGATTTGCTCTTCAAACAAGAAGGTATTCAGCAGGATTTATTTTGTCAATGCAGAGAGCCCTCCCTCTTTCTTAAAACGTTTACTTCTCCACTTATTGTCTCAGCAACAATATTGATGCGGCAGTTTCTTATGAGTGACTCACACTTTTGTATCTGCCTTGACCTTTTGTTGTTAGGCTTTGTGGTTGCCTGGATACACTCTTTCTCCAGGCAACATATAAATCAGAAGAGATGAGCCATTAACAGATGCAGTAATTTAATTGTCACCCTCTAAAGAGACATGTCCATAAAGTGAGCTTTAGCGGTACATGAAAACTAATTAGATGGGAGATACAGACAGACTCTCCCCATAGACGGGGTGGATATGGCTCTGCAGTGCTCTTGTATTAAGATGGTGAACTATGCAAAGTGGGAAAGAAGTGGGCTGATTATGTAATGCCGTTTAAGAGTGGAGGAGGTGAAGAACGAAGAGATGGACTAGTCCACATGTCATGTACCATACCCACATTTAATTCAAACATATCCTGCCAATTCACCCCCTTACAGACAATAGACTTCACTGATTTTGTACAGTAACAGAGTTATTTCTTCTCATTTTTTGAGGTTGTGTTATCTTTGTTGTTTGTTCTTGGGATACTTTTTAAAGATGAAATGACAATTAAAGAATAGTAGAAAAAACTTAAAAAAAAAAAAAAAAAAAATTTAGAATGACAAAATAGTGAGTAAATAATGACCAGTGGAGTTTATTCAAGTATCAACTTCATTCCAGATGTTTCTCCTAAAATGCCTAAGGAGAAATAAAGACCTATAAGATTAATGTAAATATAAAAACAAAATAAAAAAAAAAAATGGTCTAAAAGAATTTGATGAGAAATGTTTATAATGACTTGAAGTTCATATTGAAATCTCAAACTTTTGATTGCAAGTGTCTAGAGGAGACACATGTGAGATTACTTTGGACTGTTTCTTAGCAGAAAAATCTGAGAAGTAGGCTAAGGGACTCAAATAAAAGTCTTCATTTGCTTTCTATTTAATCTCATTTCTGTCTAGAAGAAACAATTGAGACATTACAGAGATCTTGATTTTTCTTATCCTCTTTAAATAGATAATGTTTTATGGGGAGTGTTCAACTCATTTAGAATAAATCAATCAATAAATTTGCATGCAGAACTTGTAGTAATTAGTACGACTTAACCAGTTGTCAAAATCGTTAGATTTCATACCGGGCTTGTATGACTGTATGAGTTTCACTCAAATTGTGAAACAAGAGATGATTGAACAAACTGCTAGAAAGCTAACTAAGAAAATGAGATCTGGTAATGGATGGAGCATGTGCAAAGTTGCCGTCAGGCCGGAGGCTTTGACCAAGTGTCAATCAATGAGATTAGTGACGACCCCACTCCTCATTTTAGGGACTCAGAAAGCAGAAACCTGAGAAACAGCCAGTCTCTTATTGCATTACACTTTCAATTCTGCCTAATGAAATCCACTATGCTGGACAATGGGCCGAAATTACATTTGAGCAATGAATGACCAGCACCCCTACCCCCCACCAACCTGGCCTCTTAAAAAGCAAAAGCACTGCAAGAACATCTGTAAAGATAGAATTTGCTTTACAGATAATTTTCCTAATTAACCAACACAAGTTTTAATTAAAAGCAGGTCTGGTTTAATTACAGTGATTCTCTTGCACTCTCCCTCTCTGCACCTGAACAATGAACAGTGTACTGATGTGGAGAGCAGAGGCGTAGAGGGACCACATTTTCTGTGAGGCCAATGCAATATAACCTGATTAATGGGTTGTGAGTGTCCCTTCAGCACGGCCATGTTTTGATGTAGATGAAGTTTGAGTTGCAGCAATGCCCTTTTGCCCTTGCGAGTACTATTTGTGTTATGAGTTGTTGCCTATGTAGAGCATTACAAATCGGTTACTTAAGAGGTTCCATTATGGTTAGGATGCTCCTTTAGAAGCCAGCTGCCTATGTAGGCAGTAGGCAGCGAGGCATCTCTCTAGTTTTTGGAACAGAGCTAATATCTCCAGTCATGTGGAAGTGCTGATAGTTCACGTGTCTGACTTTCCCGGACGTGGGTCTATGTGTAGGCATGTGTCCTATAGGAGAAACTGTGCTAATCACATTAAGATACAAAGACAGAATTTATCTTAAAAAGAAGTGCAGAAAGAGGTGGAAGCATTCCGTCCAGGCAGTCAGGGTTATCTGTTGACTGAGCACCTGCTGCGTTGGTCTCACATCTGCCACTGCAGTGCTGATGTGGTTTTCTCAATATTTGCTGCATTGGCAGGTTTGCTCACATATACAGTGTCATATTATTGTGTGTATCAGGGAGCAAGAGAGTGGAGGTGACTATAAGCAAAGGCAGATATTAAGTTAATTAAGCTCTTATTCCGCTAAAGACACAAGCGGTCTCAGTGAAGCTTCCTTATAAATCAGATCCACACTTCAGATGGAGAGAGCTTATCACAAATACCTGAACCTCTGGGATTTGATGGATTTTTTGGTAATGCTTGGTCTAATCCATTCTTGCTGGCTTTGAAATAGAGTCATTCTGTCACTGCTATTGGTGCATAATTTGCTGACATCTTGGTCACGTCTTTGGGTATGATGATATACAATGCCAATCAAAAGTTTGGACACACTTAACTGAATTTATGTTTCTCGAGATCAAATAAACCTGTTGCTGTTGATATACATTTTTAGGCTTAAATGCTTGAAATTAGTTCTGTATTAAATAAATATTGTGCCTACTAGGGGTGGGTAAAAATACAGATTTTACGATGCATTGTGATCTTCATTTGAATGATCCCAATATCGATTCTTAAATCACTTATTGAGTAAATCACTAGCATATGTAACCAAATTTTGCACTATGCGGCTGAAAATGTCTATGATTAGCCACTGGCTGATAAATGTTCAGATTTTACTAACCAGTGATTTGAGTCATATTGTGGTGAAGAAATTCACTTCACTGTGGTTTGACAGAGTAAAAGTTTGGTTTGACTTGTTCCGTGTAGGCTGATGTGGGTCCAAAGAGGAGATCCACACAGTCCATTTGCCACTGAATAATGCCTCTCTTAATACCCTTTCTGTTTTTTAATGGCTGTTGTTAATCAAAAACAACAAACATAGAAACATCAAATTCTAATCACACATGGCATAGATGCAGTAATAGTACAAAAAAATATGCATGTAAACATCAAATATTAAATATATATATATATATATATATATATATATATATATATATATATATATATATATATATACACAATATAATATGTGCAATTTTAAAACATTTATCTTAAGTCTGAAGATCATCTGAGAAAAATTGTGACACTCAGACAAGATTTGTAGTAGAAGCAAAACAATTATTAATTCAAGATGGTGGTCACTGTAATGAGTGGAGTTTTAATGTAAGGGCTCCTTTACAATTTCCATGAGGAGAGTAATCGGAGGGTACATACGTTTCTAAATAAAAAAAAGTTTCTAGTCCAAATGGTTCAAAAGTTATGTGCAAAAGAAAAGTGAATTTTTGAACTGGTGGTGGTGCTATGGAGTTTATCCTACAGACCCCAAATTTGGGGATAGTCATACCCACCCTTATAACTGTTGCAAATTTCATAACTTTTCTCCAAACTTTTCATGGGGCTGCCATAGACTCCCATCCAGAGGAAGAATAGTAGTAAGAAGAAATGGAACAGATATAACAGGTGCCTACGAACCTTCGATGCTTGGCCTCTATTAATAATAATAATAATAATAATAATAATAATAATATAGTTATAATATACTATTATACAATTGCAATTGTAATTTCTTAACTTTAAAACCCTCTGGTTTTTATTTTGGTGGAACAGTTTCTGTTTGTAGGCTAGCTCACAGAAGTTTTAGGCTGCTTCCGAATCCCTTGTTGCCTCGCTGACCATTCGGTCAATGACTTAACAGATAGTGTTTGCATACAAAGGTACCTCCAGAAACTGGTTTCGGAAAGGCTTCGGAGGCAGCACTATGTCACATCATTGCTAGGCTTCCAACATTCATTCAGTCCAACTGAACCACAAAGGACTATTAATCTAGAACAAAATCAAGAGAGTTTTGGCAATAACCAAGCAGATATTTAATAACTAGAATACTACTTTTTTGGTAGAATCGGAATCAAAAGTTGGAAAAAGTGGGTATCAACAACCTCTTTGGCCGCAATTATCTTTCTTTTGCACAACCGCTATGTATTCGCACGCACAGGATTGTGGTATTTCATAGGCAGCAAAGGATCTATGCTGCCTTCAAAAATCGATCAGATGAAGGCATTTCAGTAGACAGGATGTGACGTTAACATTGGATTCGGAGATGCATTCATCCCTTTCTACCTCCATATACAACCACCGAAGGCAGCATTTTCCTGTTTTCGGACACAGCATTAATATGCTTCTCATCAGGTGAAATCCTTCTCAGGTGCCGTTCTCAATGCATGTTTTAAAGGTGCAATATGTAACAATTTTCATGTAATATGTTTCATGTTTTTTTTTTTTTGCCAATGTGTGAACGGCTTAAAACGCAACTTAAAAAATTAGCCCTTCCCGGACTTCCTAGGTTGCCTATTAAAGCCTGTAGACTGATTTTCATGCGAAGGACGCAAGTCGGTTTTGCCGGGAAAATCCAAAGGATGTTACGTTTCTGTGTGCTCCCAAGAGCTTTGCCTCAGTGCTTCCGCTATTCAACAGCAACAACAAAGTGCAACACTAGGTAGCGTTATCTTAGAGATGGAATCCAGCAAACTTCTGGCTCCCAGCACAACACCGACTCTTACACAAACTCAGAGTAAGCCAAAAAAAAAAAAAAAACATTTATCTACTGAATCCCGTCTGGCTAAGCGGGAACGTGATCGTGGTCGAGCGAAAACTAGAGTGAACATCGGCAGGGCATTTGATTCCTGGAGGGGACTTCGTTCAGTTTTGGGGATCAAAACCGACCCTGAATTAGCATTCTTCTTATTGGACAGGTAAGTTTATATAACTGCAAAGCATGTGAAATATAGTGCCATAAGGATTGATCGGTGTAATTTGAGCTAACTTGATCTTGCCTGCTAACGCTGACAAATTGCATGCTACCTTGCTTCTTAACTTTCAAATAATTTCAACGATCTTCTCTTTATACTAAAAGTCAGGTATACAGGATAAATTTAAGCAAATACGCTGGTTTCTTATTCATAGTACAACATATGACATACAAAACATACAATAGTGCAACATAACAGTGCAACAGTAAACTGTCTGGTATAGTTTGGTAATATGTAGCTGTATGTGTGTATCAGTATGCTATGTTAGCTGATAAGTAGTTTTAGTTTAGTCTCAAAGTTTGTAGTAAAACAATCATAACTGTAATTTTAATTATGCTATCTCATCTGTCAGCATGATGCCAGTGAATCACATTCAGCCTCTTTGTACGTTACATCATTGTTTTGGTCGATGCTCGCTCACTCTCATCCCTATGGAGTGTGTACACGGGCATGAGCAACAGGTAGCTGGCTGCAGTTCACTTAACGGCCACAGGTATCATTAATAACAAGGGTTTCTGAATCTTACATACTGCACCTTTAAGCGAACTGATCTGTGAAGCATCTACATTTCTGAGATAGAGTTCATGTGGAACACTCGCATATTGCGAGCCACGCGTGTGTCAACAACAGAGCAGTGCATATCCAGTGATTCACTAATATTTACTATTTAAACGCATCCTTTGCGTTTCACAACTATAGTATGGCTTCGATAAACTTCAAACATAATGCACGATTCAGATGGATTACTTTAATGGTGCTTTTATGCTTCTTTTATGTCATATTGGAGCTTGACAGTAACGGCCATGACATACAATAACACACAATACCAGAGGACTGGAAAACAATTTTGTATTAATGCACTAATGACCAAGGGAGTGATCACTTTACTTCTGGGGATGTGGACATTAATGTTCAACATAAACAATGTTTCATTTTAAATTTTGGTGCATACCTAATTATTATTGGTAAAGATGTATGAGAACCATAGAAAGATGCATGTGATGTTTTGTCAAACAATTAATCCGTGCCATTATTTCAACCTTAACTGTAAGCATAAACCATAATATTATAAACCCTAAACCTAAGAAAAAACAATTATACTGCTATTTCTGTAAATGTAAAACACATCAAAGAGCTTGCAATAGTTAACTCAAAAATGAAAATTCTCTCATCTTTACTCAAACTTGTTGTTCCAAACCCATATGACTTTCTTGATGACTCAAATTTCACAAAAGATTTGATAGCGTACACCCATCAGTTTGACATTAATAAAAGGTGTCATTGTTGTATCATAGTCCTTGTTTTTCTTTGGTGCTCTCTATAGATGGAGAAAATCCTCTTGTTTACTGGGAAACAGACATTTTCTCTGCTTCCACATCTCCCTTGAGAGAGGGGACTACCAAAAATCAATGGCAATAAAAGAGCTGTGAAAAGAGGCATACAAATTACGGCAGTCCATCAAGACACAGCCAGAGGTGGGTAGAGCAACCAAAAACTGTACTCAAGTAGAAGTAAAAGTACTAACATAAACAATTACTTAAGTAAGAGTAAGAAACTATCCAATTAAAAGAGTACTCATGTAGTGAGTAACTCATACTTTCACAAATCACATAATGGACATTAATTCCCCTATATTCCATTACATAATACACATTGAACATGTGTTACAGAATTATTATTATTATTATTAATGTAAATTCTGTCATCATGTCTTCCATGCAACACAATAAGGAGATTTTAGACAGAATGCTTGCCTGAGACACTATTTACTTTCAGTGAATGTGTTTTCTTTTTCTCTGTATTTTGAAAGTGAATGGTGACTGAGACTGTCAGTCTCAAACATTCTGTCTAACATCTTTTGTGTTCCACAGAATACAGAAGGTCACACAGGTATGGAACAACATGAGGGTAGGGAAATGATGACAAAATATTAAATTATGGCTGAGCTATCATTTTAAAGGGATAGTTCACCCAAAAAGGAAATCTCATCATTTACTCACCCTTATGCCATCCCAGATATGTATGACTTCCTTTCTTTTGCAGATCGCAAATTATGATTTTTAGAAGAATATTTCACCTCCGTAGGTCAGTACAAAGTGAATGGGAGCCAAAATTGTGATGCTCCAAATAGCAAATAAAGGAATCATAAAAGCAGTCCATATGACCCCAGTAGTTAAATCCATATCTTCAGAAGTGATATGATAGGTGTGGGTGAGAAACAGATCAATATTTGTCATTTTTTCTTGACATTTTTCTCCCTGCCCAGCAGAAGGCGATATGCAAAGAATGTGAATCACCAAAAACATAAGAAGAAGAATGTGAAAGTGTCTCGTTTGGAAGGATGCATCCTCCGGAGGTCGCATTTGTCGGCCGCATACGTCATCGAGGCGAAGTGTCTCGTTTCAGAAAAGCAAATAAGACACTTCGAATGCAGCCTTCGAATGCGACCTTCTTTCAAGGGAATTCGGAGGATGCATGAGGTGTATCCTTTGTGGGCACTCATGTCCCACAATTCTTTGCTTCAATAGAAATATCTAAAAAAATGACACCAGTTTGCCCATAAATATGATGTACAAATGCAAGGAATGTTAATTCCCAAGTTGAAGTACCTCAGTAGATGGGTACAGAGTATATAATATGTATAATTATGTTAATATATCATTCAAATAAAGTACACCTGTAAAATCTATTTTCTTTTCTATTTACATCATTATAACTCTCTTAAAATAAACCTCATGCATTCCCTTCCAGAGGGACTTTGTCCCCTTCTCACTCAAAGCGCTCATGCTTGTTAAAGAGTGGTGTGCTGTCATAGCAACCATGTTACGTTACGGTTCCATTTGTCCAACGAAGGTCGTCTCGTTTAAACGAGGCTTGTTTAAAGGAGGACACTCGGTATACTGCAGCCTTCAAAGGACGCATCCTACCTAGCATGCAGCCTTCCAAACGAGACACAGCCTGTTTCTCATCCACACCCATCACATCGCTTCTGAAGATATTGATTTAACCACTGGAGTCTTATGGATTATTTTTATGCAGACTTTTTTTTTTTTTTTTTTTTTTTTTTATGTTGGCACCCATTCACTTGCATTGTATGGACTAAAAGAGCTGAGAAATTATTCTAAAAATCTTCTTTTGTATTCAGCAGATGAAAGAAAGTCATATGGAGAGAGACACCAGTTTACTGCTTCATTCACTCATGCAATGTTTTATTTCATGCTGAATGTATTAAATTACTTTTTGACAAATCATTACTTGATTAAAATAACATAATAACATATAGAGAGGCAAAACATACAGACACATTTTAAAATGCTCTATTTATATTTGCCATTAAGCTGAAGAATTTTTTATTTACTAAATAATTCACTGAGGTGATATTTTAACTCAGAAGACTGCACATAGTGGAAATGATAATTCTGTGGATGATTTAAATATTCGGTTATAACATGTAGGTTATAATAACTTTGGTGCTGTTTATGGTCGGATGAGAAATGCTACCCAGCTTGTATTGGAGTTTAAAGATACTAAAGAATAACAAAAAAATACAATAATCACCATCAATGTAGCACCAGTGGAGAGAGTCAGCAGCTTCAAGTTCCTGGGTGTCCACATCACTGAGGAACTCACATGGTCCTTCCACACTGAAGTCGTTGTGAAGAAGGCTCATCAGCGCCTCTTCTTCCTGAGACGGCTGAGGAAGTTTGGAATGAACCGCCACATCCTCACACGGTTCTACACCTGCACTGTGGAGAGCATCCTGACTGGCTGTATCTCCGCCTTGTACGGCAATAGCACCGCCCACAACCGCAAAGCACTGCAAAGGGCGGTGCGAACTGCCAGACACATCATCGGAGGTGAGCTTCCCTCCCTCCAGGAAATATATACAAGGCGATGTGTGAAAAAAGCTCGGAGGATCATCAGAGACTCCAGCCACCCGAGCCATGGCCTGTTCTCACTGCTACTATCAGGTAGGCGGTATCGCAGCATCAGGACCCGCACCAGCCGACTCCATGATAGCTTCTTCCCCCAAGCAATCAGACTTCTGAACTCTTGATCTCCCACGATCAAAATACATCAGCACTGCACTTTATTACCCTTACTCTTATATCTCACACCGGACTGTCATAAATTATATTATTATTATTATATTATGTTCTCTCTTAACAACTGACTATCAACCCACAGCCTGAATGTCAATACAGTACAATACTGTACATTCTATATATATATATATATATATATATATATATATATATATATATATATATATATATATATATATATATATATTATACTTTTTTTTATATATTTTTATTTTTAATTTTTATTAAAATAACAAAGTTGTAAAATGTGTATCTATATAGTAAAAAAAAACAAAAAAAAACAGCGTATTGTATACTGTACAGTGTATGTTATTATTTGTATATTGTTGAGTGTAATTATGTGTATAACAGATGTTTAAATTGTGTTAATTTGATGTTATTGTAAATTGGTATATGTCTCATCACTGTCACGACTGCTATGTTGATCAGAACTGCACCCAAGAATTTCACACACCATTGCACTTGTGTATATGGCTGTGTGACAATAAAGTGATTTGATTTGATTTGATTTGATTTGATAATGTACATTTGATAAAATGTGTTTACTCTTTATTTTAGCATATATATTAAAAACGACAAACAGAATGAAGATTTATTGTATTATATATTATTTAATAAGAATAACAAGTAAGGCCCAAGTATTTTAAAAGTTCATATGTGATGTTGTTTCTGTGACGGCCCCAGAGCTCCGACACTCAGTGTATACGTCAGTGTCCGAATTCACTCACTCATTTCTTTCACTCACTGTTAAGATATAGTGCACTCACTGCCATTCACTATATAGTAAATAGTGAACAAATGAATGATTTCGGACATAGCCACTCTCTTCGCCATACGATCGCCTCGCTCCTGCACATCTCTCACGCGCTTGCCCCGGGCACCTCGCTGTGCAGCGCAGAAATGCTGTCTGTTCGCGCTCCAGTTGTCAATCACGTGAACGGCAGAGCAAAAGGCATTTACACTTAACTTGGATGTTTACATGGATTTATTCAGTTATCCGCTTGTCTTGGTGTTAAATGAAGGCATTGCATGACGAAACTATTCTTTTTGACATTCAGTTTGAAGAGTTTGATGCTGCAGAAGTCATGGACTCGACTTGAGTGACAGTCTGTGACAGCACGCGCAGCTATGTGAACTTCCGCTGTTGTAAAAGTCCCATTCAATAATCTCTTAATAAATTACACATTAAGTAAAATTAAACCCAGTAATGTTACAACAGAAATGCTGCCCATTGTAAAGAAGTAAAAGTAAATTTCTTTCATTAGAAATTTACTTGAGAGTAAAAAGTACCCACTTTTAAACCTACTCTAAAAGTACATTTTTCCTCAAAAAGTTACTCAAGTAAATGTAATGGAGTAAATGTAGCACACAACTACCCACCTCTGGACACAGCATCTCAAACTCACTCACCCCTCTCAAAGGTCTAATGGACTCCTTGAACCATAAAGCAATTCACATGAAGCAGAGATCCTCTAGTTTATTGAAAACTGCAGGGATGCTGACTGTAAATATGGGGCTCACTTGTTGACATACGATATGAAGACAAAATTTGAATAATCATAGTGCTGCTGCTCTAGAATAATTTGACAAAAATGTTCTCTTGTTCCAGATAAATTAAGCAGATATTAGTTGTCTTGTTTTATGTTCCTCATGAAGGAGTTGTCATTTACTTGCTGATAACTAAAACCATTCTCAACTCATAAATAGTTCGTGAAGTTTCTTATTTTTCTTCAAATGACTCAAGGCTGACATTTAAAAACCTGTGTTTAAACATATAAAATCATTGATTTTAGAGAGAAGGTTTTTTTTGCCATCTTAGAATGAAAATCAGTACAGAGACAGAGAATGCCATGTGCCACATTTTCATTCAACAATGTAATTGATAAATAATTCAAAACCTTTCCCCGAGATTTAATGACTACACAATAGCCCAGGTCATGCTCTATCAAAACAAATCAAAACAAAACAAACAAAAAAAAAAAATCATAAACATTTTCTTAATTTTTGGCAGGTTGCCTCTTCGTGCCTTTTTGTACTCTGATTTATTAACCAGTTTAAAGCCTTTGAGGAGATGAAATATCGATTCTCATCTCTGAATAAAATCATTTCAGCAGAGAGTTTAATAAAGAGTTCTTTAAACTCGGCATAGTGCTCAGTGACTTCCTAAAGGCCTTACACTCAAGCATTTTGCCTCTTAAATCTGACCACACTTATCTGGGTGTGTAACTCCTAAGATTTTTTTCTAAATTCAGAAAAGAATGGTTTCCTTGATCACCGCAAAAATTAATTCTTAAATTTCATTTGCATGCTACTCTAGACTGCAGGCTACTTTCTTTTGAAGCACTGATAAACTGATATGTTTGATGTCTAATTAAAGATTGTGCTTAGTATGGGCAGACAAATTCAGTGAAAAGTTCTTATTTCCACACCAGTTTGAACCATTTTATCTTCAGAGCTGAACAAACTTTTCTCAGTGCCTACATAAGCATAACATTTTCATAAAACAGTTTCCTGGATTTACTCTTTTAAGTGTTCCTGTAGCTCAACTAGTAGCGAATTTTGCTTGAAATGTCAAGGTTGAAGGTTTGATTCCCAGTGAAGGCACATATAAGTTTTAAGTTGCTTTTGATCACAGTGTCTGCCAAATGCTTAAATGTTCTTACTCTTATGACCTTGTTTTCATTTTCCATCCTGAAACCTGCATACCAATCACCTTCAATATTTACCTGTGCATCAAAGTGATCCAGACTGATGAAAACAACAGACACGATTGTCCTCACTCAGTAGGATTATGCTAATTGTCTCCGCCGAACATTACCACGCCCCCCCCCCCCCCCATCGACTCAACACCCAGCTCTCCCGAGAAATGTGCATCGCTCCGGGGAACAGTTGAATGCAGCTGCCACTCCCACTCTCTCCATATTCACACACTCCTGTCTGCCAGCCGGAGAAAAAAGAGAGAGAGAGAGACTGAGAGAGAGATTTAATAGGATTTGAGGCCGCAGGCAGGCTGCAGTGTTTTTACAAAGGTGAACCGTTTGTTTGAAGATGATGCACACGCAGCCCCCAGGGAGAGTAAAAGGCAACACTGAAGCCGTTTGGAAGGCTGAAGCCGATTTGATTCTGTTGTGGCACGTGGGAAATATGTTACATTCAGTATTTTACAATTACACTTACCACTCTCAGTTTTTCAGAAACGTGTTCTGGAAACGTATTTTATTTAATTAGAATTCATTTAGTATGGAGTCTCCCAATTATTGCGATTCAGATCAACTTCATGGCATCTCAGTGTTTCTACTATTCAAAAAGATTTGTTTCTGCCCATTGATAGCACAGTGTTGTTTTAGCACCGGATTCCATAGAGGAGCAATCTTGTGGGTCAGTTTTGAGTTCTAGGTTTTGGAGGGTGTCATCATTTCAAATGTCATCATTTGATATACTGTAACTGCTGCCATGGCCAATAGAAAATGTATGCAAACACATGCAGGGCCAAAAATTCAGCACAGGATTGTGGTTACTGCACTCAAATTGAATCATTCCCATGTTCGACGTTCATAATGTGGGTAATTCCCACAAACTTTTATTCACTTTAAGATGCAAATGTTAATTGTTCAACCAATTCACACAGATGAACAAATCAAATCAAATATCTTGTCTTTGTATCAAACTGTAAAACCAAAATTTATGCAAATAAATCAGCTCTTCCACGTTCCTCTCTCTCTCCCTCTCTTTTGAAGCTTTCAGTAGCTCATTGAATGCTTGTTGGGTTTAGTGAGAGCGTGCACAGTGAGGAAGCGGTGTCGCTTATTTAATAAACTTAAGATGTTACAGATCTATAAACCTGTTCATTTGACATGTGAATGGTGTTGTACCGCATCTCTGCAAGCGAGCAATGCGAAAAAACTATGGATCCTGTTTATAATCAACAAAGTTGTCAATGTTGCAAGTGCGCGACCCTGGAGAGATTTAGTTTTACCACCTTTCATACTGTGGCGCTCTTTTATAATACAGCACCTTTGACAAGAAAGGCAGAAAAATCTGAAATGCTTTGTCTAATGCTACCAGAACTACTCTACAGCGTGAAGAGAAATGCTTAAACACCTGTTATATCTCTCATCTTTTTAGAGCTCCATCTCACGTATACAGGTATTTTCTCTGCCTTGTGAATCAGTCAGTTTTAATGAGTATGTAATAATATACATAAATAATAATAATATAGTAATAAACATTATATGAAAATATATTATTGTCCATTTTTAAAATACATACAAGGTTCTCCCTCAGGATTTCATCTGTTTACATTTCTCAATGCATTTTATCAACATTAAATGCCCATTTTTAATCTAACTAGTGAGAATTGTCCTGCACTCTTAAAGTGATAGTTCACTCAAAAATGAATGAAAATGTAGTGACTGAGACTAACATTCTGCCTAACATCTCCTTTTGTGTTCCATGGAAGTAAGAAATTCAAACCAAATTGAGGGTAAGTGATGATGACAGAAATTATTTTTTTTTGTGTGAACTGCCCTTTACCTACCTGTTAAAATATTTGTTAAAGGTATCTGCCAAGAACAACAGCACATGTTTGCATCACTTCTTGCTGGGAAACAAATGACCGAAGGCCATAATGTGGGTAGGTCTGCAACAAATTATTATTTTGATAATCGACTTATCTAACGATTATAAGAACGATTATTCGACTATTCTGGCGATTACTGCAATGATTAATCATTAGCTCTTAATTGACTATTCAGCTTGTGCCTTGATTTAAAATGTTGTATTAAACGTGCTTACTAAAAATAAAAAGGATCAAATCATATTTAAAAAATACCTCTAAATGACATTCACTGAATTAAAGAAAAAATTTACTTTCTATTAAGTTTAATTCAGTAAAAAAAATCACTGCAAACAATTCTATTGTTATCAAGTGTTTTGTCTTGTTTTCCATTTAAAAATATCTAAAAATCCTTAAAACAAGATACATTTACTTGAGAAGCAACATATAAGATATTAAGAATTGCTTTCATAGAATGCATTTTGAATATAAGTGTATTATTTAACTTGTGTGTGCTTCTGTCAGTGCATATCTGGCATAAAGTCAAGTCAAATATGCGGATCACGGATGGTCCGCTGTGGCGACCCTTAACGAGAGCAGCCGAAAGAAGAAGAAGAAGAAGAAGATACTTCTGTCAGTGCAGAAAAGTCAATATATAAATATATTCAAGATATATTCTGTGAAATCATATCTTATATGTTGTTCTATTTCATTGCGGTCAACACGCCACCATATGGGTCAACCCCGCTAGAGGGTGAGCAGTCAGGAGACCGTATATCAAAATAAACATGCTCCACCTGTGCACAATCAACACCTACGTCTAAGGAAAGCTGAGTAAGGAAAGAAACATTTATTTGGAGTTGATCTGAACCTCTTCTCTCGGGAGAGAGAAAGTTACCGTTTCCGTGTCTGAGATTATTGAGCTGGAATTAAGCCAGTGTTGTGAGTACAGTTTTGATTTATTTTGGACTTTGTTTAGTCACAAAATAATTCCCAATTTGATGACTTTACTATTATTCTAAAATGTGAAAAAAAAATAAAAATAAATAAAATTATAATATATATATATATATATATATATATATATATATATATATATATATATATATATATATATATATATATATATTATTTTATTTTTTTATTTATTTATTTATTTTTTTCACATTTTAGAATAATAGTAAAATCATCAAATTGGGAATTATTTTGTGACTAAACAAAGTCCAAAATAAATCAAAACTGTGTTATATTTTAGTATCTTCAAAGTGCTCACCCTTTGCTTAGAATTTGCAGACATGTACTCTTGACATTTTCTCAACCAACTTCTTGAGGTATCACCCTGGGATGCTTTTTAAAAAGTATTGAAGGAGTTCCCATCTATGTTGGGCACTTATTGGCTGCTTTTCTTTATTATTTGGTCCAAATCATCAATTTCAAAAACTTTTTTTTTTTATTACATTTTAGTTTTATAATTAAATACATTAATATGGAGGTACAATTATATTATTGTCTACAAAACTAATTTCAAACATTTAAGCATACACCTTCAGATCAAAAGATTTTTAAGATCATGAGAAACATTTCAGTCAAGTGTTTCAAAACTTTTGACCGGTAGTGTATGTACGTGCGCTGTAGTTGTTGTAGCGCTTGGCTTGCTTTGTAATCATAAAGTCAGCCTCTGAGAGCCTCTTCGTTCATGAGGGTGAAAACTACTCAAGCTTTTATATACTCTCGCTTTCTTTCTGAAATTTTCTGTTTGTTAGCAGTGCTTGATACATATTTAGATATACGTGTATATATACAGTGTATATATATATATATATAACTAGGATAACTGAGACAGCCTCTGAGAGCCTCTTCTTTAATAAGGGAGAAAGCTACTCAAGCTTCGCAATACTCTCACTTTTCTCCGGGCTCATTGCCTTCTGGAAGTGATAAGAATGCAGCAGGACAGTAATTCACCTCCAAATGTTCCCTCCAGCCAAGAAATAAGTCAGCCGGAGTGGGAAGATGAAGAGTAGGATGACGGAAGGCGCAAGCCAAAAGGAAAAAACACACCCGCAAGCACAAGCATTTGGAAGTGCATGTGGAACACCTGCAGCGCCAAATGCAGGTAATGCAGGACACATTGCAGGGGCTTTTGCGTGCACAACAGTTGCCAACTGGTGCGGTGGACACAAGGAAATCAGCAGGTAGCGTCCCCATCTCCATCCTGATGAGCTGTCCTTAGCAGCCTCAGGACGGCCCTCTGAGGATGGACCCAGAGGATCTTTCAGAGTCTGAGCTGGATGAAGATACTTCCCAGGCCTCAGATCCAGCACCTCTGGATCCATCGGATAAAGCTGTGATTTCAAGAGTAGCAGAGCGTGCTCAGGTGCCGGTATTGGCCTCTGTATCGATGACATCTGTTTTTGATAGAGGTTCCCAGCACCGAAATTTGGAGGGCTTGCTGATCCTTTTTTGATTTTGTGGCAGAGCTACAATCCTCCTGGAAGGCACCTAGCACTAGCGCCTTACCCAAGACACAGCTGGCCAATGTGACAGGGGCGGAAGGCTGGGGCATTGCCACAGCTCCCCTGGTGGGGCCTACATTTGCTATGTTGGCTGGAGCAACAGCAAAGGCAGGTAGAGATGCAACTCATCCAAACAAGCACTGCAGGGCTGTGGATGGTCAGCTGCATAAAGCATACAGGCATCGGCCTTGGCTGCGAGACTATCTGGTACAAGTTCCCTCTTGCTGGTCTATTTGGAGGGCTTGTTACAGGACTTGGGGTCCACTGCTCCCAATGATGAAATACCGGAGATGCTGCAAGTGGTGGACATGCTGATCCGGGGGACCAGTGCACATTCCCGGGTGCTTGCCAGTCCATGGCTTTGGTGGTCCAAGTGTGCCACCAGGTTTGGCTGTCTCAATCAAATGTGTCTGACCAGGATTTTGCCGCAGTGGTGGCCACACCGGTTGTACCAGGGGAAGTCTTTGGCCCACCATCCAAAGCAGCCCTAATCATGCAAGGCAAGTGAGCTGATGCGTACGGTGTGGCAGATGGGGCGAATGGGGCGGCCTTTAGCAGCTGGAGGCTGGGGCCTTTCAGCCTCGTCTATCCAGGGCTGGGGAGCTTCACAGCAGACTTTGATCCAGAGTTCCTCAGCTAACCTGAGCCAGGGGAGTCATCACTCCTTTTGACAGCAGCGTCTGGCAAATCCAGCAGACATGCGACCAATGGGACGTCGGTCTCTGCAATGACAGTTGTCAGCCTTCGGTGTCTCACTTTACACCTCAGCATCTGGCTCACTGGCGCCAATGTATGCAGTGCCCTTGTGTGCTCAATACCCTAGGTTCAGGCTCCAGTTCAGAGCCAAGCCCCATGCTACCAGGGTATTGTCCCAATAGTCTTGGGAGGAAATGTGGAGTGCAAAACCTTCTCAGCAGAGGTCTCAACACTTTTGCGAAAAGGAGCAATAACACTCCTGCCCTCGGAGTCAGAAGGGCAGGGTTTTTATTCCACCTACTTTCTCATTCCAAAAAAGGATAGGGGCTGGCATCCCATTTAAAATCTGAAAAGGTTCAACCGGTACCTAAAACAACTACCTTTCCTGATGTTGAACCTGTCAACCCTCTTCATGAGTTTAAGGCAAGGGGACTGGTTCACCACGGTGGACCTCCGAGATGCCTATTTTCATATTCCCATCCACAGAGATCACAGGAAGTACCTCCGTTTTTTCTTTCAAGACAGCGCGTACGAGTACAATGTTATTCCCTTTGGCCTGTCTCTAGCTCCTCGTACTTTTACCAAGTGTATGGATACAGCACTGGTTCAGCTCCATCGGCGGGGAATTCGCATAATGAATTACCTGGACGACTGGCTGATATGTCCCCCAACCGAGCAGGCAAGGAGTTGTTGTCGCACCTTCTCAGACTAAGCCTGATGTTGAACGAGGAGAAGCGCTGTCTCATCCCATACAGAACGGTAACATATCTGGGCTTGGTGCTGGACTCAATGACCATGAGAGCCTGTCTTACACCCCAGAGGGTTCTGGTGCTAAGGGAGCAGATATCCTATCTTATGGGGAAATCTCAGATGTCGGTGAAGTGTGGCTGGAGGTTCCTTGGCCTGATGGCAGCAGCCTCTCAAGTCGTGCCACTAGGTTTGTTTCACATGCGGCTGTTACAGCAGTGGTTCACAAGGAACAAAGTGAGTCCACACGAGGACAGTCAGAGAATTTTGCAGTTGGATCCAGAGTGTGTCCCAGCCATGAGGTGTCCCTCTGGGTCAGATTTACTCAAGAGAAACCATAACCACATATGGATCCAAGATTGGTTGGGGTGCCATGTGGCAAAATTGCCCAGTTCGTGGAAACTGGGAGCCCTCTTGGACAGGAGTTCATATAAATGTGCTGGAGATGGAGGCTGTGCATCGAGCCTTGGGGCATTTTCTCCCAGACCTGCAGAAAAAACATGTCATTGTGTGCACAGACAGTTCCACTGTGGTGTCTTACATAAACCACCAGGGGGGAACACGCTCCCCATCTCTTCACTGCAAGACTCGGGAGCTCCTCCTATGGGTGCATGCACATGTATGTGCATCCCTGAGGGCTTTACATCTTCCAGGGGTAGACAATGTAGCAGCAGATCTTCTGTCGAGGGGAGGACCCAGGCCTGGGGAATGACGACTGTACCCAGAGATTGTGCAGGCCATTTGGTCCCATTTCGGAAGGGCTCAGGTGGACCTCTTCGCTTCTCAGGAGACCACTATGGTACTCAATAAAAGGGAACGCTCGGGGTAGATGCGCTAAAACACGAGTGGCCTCGGGGCCTTTTTTATGCCTTTCCCCCTTTTCCTCTTCTGCCAGTAGTGCTGGCAAAGATTCTAGAATTGCGAGCCAGAGTCCTGCTTATAGCTCCCGATTGGCCCCACCAGTTGTGGATGCCAGATCTGGTTGCATTGTTCAGGGGGTCCCCATGGCATCTCCCACTCAGACAGGACATGCTCTTCCAGGCCAAGGGGCAGCTTTGGCACCCCAACCCGGAGCTGTACAACATGCATGTTTGGCCTCTGGACGGGAGCCATCAGAGAGTCTGGGGCAAGGGGTCCTAACAACATTGCAGGCGGTGAGAGCCCCTTCCACAGTGGTGCTCTATGCTGGCTGCTGGGAAATGTTCAATCGCTGGTGCCAATCTAAGGATATCAACCCAGTCTCATGTGACATGTCCTCATTTCTGTCCTTTCTTCAGACCCTTTTGGAAGTGGGTCTTAAGGAATCGACCTTGAGGGGTATGTGGCAGCCATCTCTGATCGCCATGACCTCATTGATGGCTTGTTGGATTGTTTGCAGCCTATTATAGGCCAGTTCCTGAAAGGCGCCCAGAGATTGTGCCCTTCACAATCACATATGATCCCCTCATGGGATTTGCAGATTGTATTGGAGGCCCTGACAAGGCCCCCATTTGAGCCCTTGTCCTCCTTGAATTTAGAGCTTCTCTCTCTGAAGACAGCGTTCCTTCTGGCTATTGCATCAGCGAGGCGTATAAGAGAGTTGCACCCAGCATGCTTGAGACTTGGGGGAGAGGACGGGGCCATCTCACTCTTGCCAAACCATGCATTCTTGCCCAAGGTCCTGCCTCATTCATATGTGTCTAGGCCTTTGATTCTGGAACCCCTTCACGCACCTCCTCATGTCATGGAGGAAGCAGCCCACTTGCACCTGAATTGACCAATCCGAGCCCTGAGAAGGTATATAGCTGATACTCAGTCCATAAGGCAGCCATATCAGCTATTTGTTTGCTATGGAGAGTAAGCACTGGGCCAGGCTGTGTCAAAACAGCGGCTGGCCCACTGGGTGGTTAGGGCTATTGAGATGGCATACAGCAGCACGGGTGTGCCTCCACCCACTGGGGTGGTAGCACACTCCACCAGAGGGATGGCTGCCTCCTGGGCGCTGTTCAGAGGTGTGTCTTTAGAGGAGGTCTGTGCAGCAGCAGGCTGGACTTCCTCACTTACATTTAAAAAAAAAAATCAAATCACTTTATTGTCACTCAACCATATACACAAGTGCAACAGTGGGTGAAAGTCTTTGGTGCAGTTCCGAGGAACATAGCAGTCATGACAGTGATGAGACATATACCAGTTTACAATAAAAATCAGATTTACACAACACAATGTACATATCTAATATACACATAATTACACACAACACAATTTACAAATAATAATATACAATGTACAGTATACAATACACACAATATAGAATACACATACACACAATATGGAATACACAGTATACAATAAAAAATAGTACATATAAAATATACAGTAGGTTGTATTGTGTTGTACTGACATTCAGGCTGTCAGTTGATAGTCAGTTGCCAGTGTGTTGTTAAGAGAGAATATAATTTATGACAGTCCAGTGTGAGATAATAAGATTAATAAAGTGCAGTGCTGATGTATATTGATCGTGAGAGATCAAGAGTTCAGAAGTCTGATTGCTTCGGGGAAGAAGCTGTCATGAAGTCGGCTGGTGTGGGTCCTGATGCTGCGATACCGCCTGCCTGATGGTAGCAGTGAGAGCAGCCCATGGCTCGGGTGGCTGGAGTCTCTGATGATCCTCCAAGCTTTTTTCACACACCGCCTGGACACACATGTCCTGGAGGGAGGGAAGCTCACCTCCAATGATGTGTCTGGCAGTTCGCACCACACTTTGCAGGGCTTTGCGGTTGAGGGCTGTGCTGTTGCCATACCAGGCAGTGATGCAGCCAATCAGGATGCTCCCTACAGTGCTGGTGTAGAACCGTGTGAGGGTATGGTGGTTCATTCCAAACTTCCTCAGCCTTCTCAGGAAGAAGAGGTGCTGGTGAGCCTTCTTCACAATGGCCTCAGTGTTGATGGACCATGTGAGTTCCTCTGTGGACACCGAGGAACTTGAAGCTGCTGTCTTTTCTCCTGAAGTCCACCACAAGCTCCTTGGTCTTACTGACATTGAGGGAGAGGTTTTGCTCCTGACACCAGCATGTCAGAGTGTGAACCTCCTCTCTGTAGGCTGTTTCATCATTGTCAGTGATCAGAACTAACACCGTCATATCATCAGCAAACTTAATGATGGCATTGGAGCTATGTGTTGCCACACAGTCATGTGTGTACAGGGAATACAGGAGTGGGCTGAGAACACATCCTTGCGGCACTCCAGTGTTGAGGGTCAGTGATGAGGAAATGTTGCTGCCCATTCTAACCACCTGGCGTCTGCTTGACAGGAAGTCCAGGATCCAGCTGCACAGCGAGCTGTTTAAGCCCAGAACCTGTAGTTTCACATCAAGCTTGGAGGGCACTATGGTGTTGAATTCTGAGCTGTAGTCTACAAACAGCATTCTCACATATGTGTTCCTTCTTTCCAGGTGGGAGAGAGCAGTGTGTAGTGTAGATGCAATGGCATCATCAGTGGAGCAGTTGTTGCAGAAAGCAAACTGCAGTAAGTCCAGTGAGGCAGGCAGCACAGAGCATATGTAATCTCTGATTAGTCTCTCAAAGCATTTGCTAATAATGGGGGTCATAGCAACAGGACGGCAGTCATTTAAGCAGGTGATTTTGGATTACTTTGGTACGGGCACAATGGTGGACGTTTTAAAGCATGTGGGGACCACAGACAAGGAGAGGGAAAGGTTGAATATGTCTGTAAAAACACCAGCCAGCTGGTTCGTGCACGCTCTGATAACGCGGCCCGGAATTCCATCTGGACCCATGGCTTTACGGATATTCACCCGTCTGAAGGATCTAGTTACATCCGCTACAGAGACGGAGAGTGAACTAACCCCTGTAGCTTTGGCCGAGAGAGCTCTCTCCGTGAGAGTTATTTCTGCGTTCTGTTATTTCCCTCGAAATGAGCATACAAATTTGGCCGGTTTTATCGCCTGAATGTGGCTTCCTCTGTGGCTACCTCTGTACTGCAAGCAGGGGAGGTCTAAATAGGTCCCTAAACACTTGGTTCTTTCAAGGTGTTAATACCTGGTGGTTGGTTTGCTGTTTAGTCTTTAGTTCCAGGGACTGGTGTTCACTTCGGTTATGGCTTCATGACAGATTGTTCAATCGAGGATCGAGTTTAACTCACATCTGTCTCCTGTTGTTATTGCCCCACCACTTTCCCCTCCTGACTTTATGTGTTACACTGTTGACCCATATGGTAGCATGTTGACCGCAAGGAAATAGAATGGGGGGTTACATAGGAAACCAAGGTTCAACACGCCACATGACGTGGTCACTCGGGGACTGGGTGGTGCCAGTCGATAAAATAAGAGAGTGTGCCAGCGGTATCACACCTGTATTTGTAGGGGTTGTTTGCGCACATGTGGAGCGCATTTAATTTGATATACAGTCTCCTGACAGCTCACCCTCTTGTGGGGTTGACCCATATGGTGGCGTGTTGACCTTATTCATAGAACCTTGGTTACCTACGCAACCCCCTGTTATGTAATATGTTTAGTTTAAGGAATTTGTTGATATTTTAAAATATTTAAATATTTAACATTATATTCAACATATATTCATCATTCTCAGATGACATTTTTTTATTCTGCAGTATAGCTCCTAAAGTAAATGTACATTGTTTTAAAGGAGTTTTAGATATTTATATTGGAAAACAAGCCAAAACAAAAACAAATCAACATATTTTGCTCTAGTGTATAAAGGGGTGAGTACTACCCTCTCTCACCTTTTTGTTCACTTCAATCCATCTTCAACTCACAAAAAAACAAACTCTCGCTTGTTAACAAAGCTGCGTATTGTCGATTTTCTTTACAATAAGATACACACCATGACACATTTTCATCTAGTTGCATCAAGCACGCACGCAAGGGACAAGCGTCCCCGCACCAAAGTGAGCATCAGCCAGGATGCAGTTTCAATCTCTCCCCCTTAGATCAGGTCACTTCACGCGACTCATAGAAGAGGCACTGACCGCACAGAGAAATGCCAGTTTCAGAGTTTGTACTTACTTACATGACCTACTTCCTTATTATTTGAACTTTAATAAAGGATACATTAAAGATATAATGCAGACTCGCCGAGGTTTTTCCTTTAAAGATGCTCTGACATGCAAGTTTTGCTTAAGCGGAACAGCAGTTCCGGCTCCGCTTTATTTCACAACGAGAATGCTTTTGTATTTACTTTTGTATTTTTTTATAATTTCCTAATACTTTGTGATCTATGTCACCTGAAATGTTTCCTGTGTTTCCTGTTTGGAAAGTCTGGACTGTGAGCTGTGTTTTCTAACTCTCCTCAATCATGCGCAAGCTGCGGTTGGTGCTCCTCTAGCGCACCCTCATTAGAATTTAAGGTGATCTCATGTTAAGTTAAATGAGATCAAACTACTATTCGACAACTAAAATTTTTGTCAACAATTATTTATTGTCGACGTTGTCGATAACGTAGACTAATTGTTTCAGCCCTAAATGTGGGCTAAATACTTTAAAAAGCATTCAACCTGAATAAAACTAGAGGTAAGAATTGAGAAAAGTAGCCCCCTGTGCGATTTAGTTTAGATTGTTGTAAAATTTCAGATGTTTTAGAATTACAATTTTATTTTACATTTTTGTGAATTTAGTAAATAATTTCAGGTTGTGATATGTTTTAAATAATTTTTTGTAGACATGATATTAATTGTGCCATCCAAATAGCACTGAGTAAATAGGGCAAATCTATAATCTATAATAAGTCTAATTTTTTAGAAGTGAGATATGTTTGCTGAAAAGAGTGATAATCGCTTAATTTAAATATGTCAGAGTGCTATTTAAGTGCATTTAGCACCTGGTTAAACTAGACTGCAGGTGGTTAGTGAGTAAGTGATGGAGGTTTTTGCACTGAAATACTGTGCGAAAAAGTGGCAGTTTAGTGAATTCTGACTCCTTAAGGCCGAAACATACTCTACACAAGTACGTGAATGCAGATGCGAGAGCTTGGCCATGGTATTGCCAACACGCGGTCCGGTTGAACGTGCATAACAAGCGTTCTTGAGTTACCTTGGCGGGAACTAACCTCAGTACTTAAAGGAGCAATAGAGTTACCTTCAAATGTCTGTACCATTACACTGGATGTGTTACTATTCTGGCAAGTATAAATTTGTACTTGCTCAGAAATTTTCTCTTCAAACAGTTGCTCCATCAAGACAGTCGTTAAGAGAACTTACCTTAGAAGCAGACAGTTCACATTAATCTCGCTATAGCGAATACAGTGCATACTTGCGTTGTTGGGAATGCATCACACTGCAGTCTGAGTTTAAATAAATAAATATATATATATATATATATTAAACTAGTGTTATTAAAAACAAAGTTATCTCTGATATTGATAGTGTTGAGTAATATTTTGACTACCGTATTTTCCAGAAATAAAGTCGCACCTGAATATAAGTCGCACCTGGTCAAAATCGCATTGTTCAGAGAAAAAAATCACAGATAAGTCGCACCTGTGTATAAGTCACGCTGACAGAGGTTAAATTCGGCAAGCACTTGGACCCGGGATCAGCCGCCCGAGTCCCGACTTCCCTTCGGCTGCTCAATATCAGACGTGCTCCGTTATGAAGATTACCTCAGCAAATACTTATCTCTATGCGTTGTAACTCTATGCTGTATACACGTAAAAAGCTTTTAGTCTGTAAATAAAACAGTATGCCTGTTGAATTATATTAATTCATTATCGTTGACACTGTCTATCTGTGTATACTTCTGATATTAGCTATTTTTGCTCTGCACTAACTATCCGGTTCACTAACTGAATGTTTTTACTATGTGATGAAACATCATTTCGTGGCCATGTGAGGAGTTACATTTGACGGCGGTCTAGAGTTTGTTAGAACAATAATGTTGATGGGACAGAATATTTAAGATAAAGTATATTGCAGTTTTAATAAAGTAGTTTTAAAGGCAAAACATTAAATCACTACTAACATCTCTTTAACAGAAGTTTTCATCTGTTTGTGTGTTAGCATATGTGTTTTAATGTGCGTGCATTCGAACAGCCAACATTAATTATATATAAATCATTTATACAAGTCACTTCGGACTATAAGTCGCAGGACCTTTCAGATGATGAAAAAAAAAAAAAAACACAACTTATATTCCAGAAAGTAACTGAAGAGCTGCTGGTCTTTTGAATGTTTCTGAAGTTGTACTTTGTCACTGCAATTATATGTAATGAGAGTTTTCGATGTTGAGACATTGCTGTCATATTAACCTACAGTGACATGGCACTCTGTTATTTTAAATGATAAACTTTAAATAAAGTTCAGGCATACAAATCTGAATGGTGCAAGCGGATAGGTTCTTTGAACTTCTTATCTGATAGCCAATCAGCACGCTCACATGTGATATGCCAAGCTAATCGGCTCACATGGTGTAAGCTGATAGGCCCTTTGACATGTAATCGGGTAGCCAATCAACTTGCGTACTCTCTCTTTGCCTGTTGTGCCAGTTTCACTGCAGCAAGCTGCAAGAGTTTTCTCTGAACCCTCCACCTCACCAGCTCCACTCATCTAGATCCACTACATGGAGTTGTATTTCTGTACATTGTGCAGCGGCGTGTCATACGTGCTGATGCAGCATCTTTTGTGTTTTCTTTCTAATTGTGCTGCAGCAGCATGTCAACATGCTTAACTCCGTATGGCTGTGTATGTTCTAGCAGCAGCAAGTCTCCATACTTGCTCTGTAGCAGCAGCAGCGCAGCAGATCTAGTCCGCCAAGGCCAGAATCTTATCAATATGTCATACCCACATTAACATCCTAAATCTTTCTGAGAGCCGTCATGACTGAATTATGGAAAAGGATTGAAAACATACACTGACAACATTGTCGTGCTGATGAGATACTGCATTTGATACTGTGTCATGACATCTGGCTCACTTTGTGCATTGATAAGACCAAAATCTGCCAGTCCATCAGATACATTTAAGCAATATCATATGAGCACAAGTGTGATAGTGTGATATTTTATACATCAGCTTTATAAACTAGAGGTTAATAGAAAGTAATGTACATTTAAGACAACAAACATATGGTCAGTTATTTTGTCTATTTTGGCTCTGCTTATAAACAAATGTTTCTGAAGAAAGCCTCTGAATGTTCTTCTTTCACCTTTCCCTGTTTTTATTTATTTATTTATTTATTTATTTTTTATTGTTGTAGACACACACATGTCCTCCCTCTGAGAAAATGCATAATCATTTATATAGACCCATATTAATTAATTAATTCAGACAAGTTTCAAAAACTCAGCCACTTTCTTTTTGACATGTCACAAGTCAGAAGCCATGGCCCTATGATCATGCATGATTATACACTGATCCCCAACTGAATCATTTTCTGTCCATCAGCACATTTCAAGGTCAATTTAATTCATTCTAACATTATAAGCTCTTATTTCTCTAAGAGATGCAAGGTTACGAAATGTTATCCTGGGGCAAAATGGGTTAACAGAAGACAAATAACCTCCTGTGGATCTTGCCTTCACAGTGAGCGCACTGTTATAGCCCCAGTCCCTGAAATTTCTCTGGGCTGTCACTGTGCTTCTAATACTACCTATTTGAAAAGGAACATCTTGTATATTTCCATACATTGAAATGGACTGGTTTATCAGTGTACATTTGTGGAGGTGAGGTTGCACACCTGCATGCTAATCATTGTGTGTGCACTTTGTGTGTGTTTGTGTGTGAGTATGTTCGTATGAGTAATGTTTGGTGTCTATCTGCACACAGGTTTGCTTTTACTGAGGCTTTTGGCTGATAATGCAGTGCCACCAGTTGTTAGCTGAAAGGAACTGCACATGCCTGTGTGCAGTGAATGCTTTCAGTCCTCTGTGGTCCATTGGACAGAGACAAATAGATATTGGCATTGGCTAATGCACTGTAACTCTGCATGGGCTGTTTGCTCAGACAGACAATATCGGCACACGCACGCACATACACACAAAAAGGGAGCATCCTTTGTTTTGTCTGTAACTCCATTCTGTGGATGCAATTTCTGTGCTTTCCTTCTGGCAACTGTAACAACCGCATTAGTCTAGATGCATGCACAGTGTGTTTCAGATAGCATGCATACTATCCAGCATGATCGGAGATCACTAAAATGCTTGGTGAAGTCACATTGTAAAAAAAACAACAGTAGAACTCACGGCTATGTTTAGTTGTGAAAGTAAGAGCATATCCACACACAATGCAAAGAGAACTTAAAGGATTGGGACTAACAGATGTGTGGCTACAAGAAAGCCACTTGTTAGTGAGGCTAATCAGAAAAAATTACTTCAGTTTGCTAGGGAGCATAAAGATTGGACTGTGGAGCAAAGGAAAAAGGTCATGCAGTCTGATGAGACCAGATTTACCCTATTCCAAAGCGATGAGCATATCAGGGTAAGAAGGGAAGTGCATGAAGCGATGCACCCGTCATGCACAGTGGCACTGTGCAAGCCTCTGGAGGCAGTGTTATGATCTGGGGTTGTTTCAGTTGGTCAGGTCAAGGTTCAGCAACGTTATGCGGCAATAAAAATGAAGTCATCTGACTACTTGAATGTACTGAATGACCAGGTTATCCCATCAAGGGATTTTTTCTTCCCTGATGGCATTAGCATATTCCAGGATGACAATGCCAAGATTCATCTGGCTCAAATTGTGAAAGTGGTTCAGGGAGCATGAGGAATCATTTTCACATGTTAATTGGCCACCACAGAGTCCTGATCTTAACCCCATTGAAAGTCTTTGGGATGTGCTGGAGAAGACTTTACGGAGTGGTTTGACTCTCCCATCATCAATACAAGACCTCAGTCAAAAATTAATGCAATTCTGGATGTAAATAAATCTTGCAACTTTGCATAAGGTTGTCGAAGCAATGCCACGACAAATGTGCTCCATAATCAAAGCTAAAGGCAGTCCAACTAAATATTAGAGTATGCTATTTCTTTTTTTTTTTTTTTTTGGCCATGCAGTGTATATGAACTGAATAAGCAAGGACGTATGCATGTCCAAAGCACACTGGTAGTCTGAAGTTGTTTTATTAGAGAAAACGTGGACAGTCTCATAACAGAAACTTATCAGTGTACCATCAAAATTGTATTTTCTCCTCTCTAAGGGGTTTTGTCAAAGCCTTTGTAATCTTTGGATACAAAAGGTGTTTTGTTTTTTTGTTTTGTTTTGTTTTTTTTTACATAAGGAGTAAAAAAAAATCATGTTAACATATTTCTTCTATCTGATCTTAATATGCAGAGACAATTAAACGTAAACCACTTGTAGACTAGCTTGACTGAAAACAGAAAGGTCTGTGACACTATCAAAACATTGCTCTTTTTGTTTGAGCATCCTGACCAGCTTGACACAGCAACATTGGTTCAACCAATGACGTGTTTGAGGTGTGGCAATGTGTTTGACCTGAGCAATGGAAGACGAGGCGAGTGCTCATAAAACCTCTTTTTGAAAACAATCATTATTTGTGCAATTACACAAAAGTTGAGTTATGGGTAGAGTTTTCCGTATTAAGAATATGAGTGATGTTTTGATGGATCAAAAACGCTAGAGTGATTTTTCTGTGTTGGATGAAACATGGATTAAATCTGAAATTTAAAAAACTCTATCCTCACTCTGTTTTGACACCCCTTAGAGCCAGATCAAGAGTGAGAGAGACAGAGAATGAGAGTAGACAGAGACAGAGAAGAACTGATAAGAATCGTTGTCAGCACAGGTGATATCACAGCTCCACTGAGTCCTGCGTTTCCTTGGAGGGAAATATTCCCCTAACACCAACTATAAATACCCCCCACCCACCCAAAATCATTTCCTGCCTGATAAAGATCTATATTTCTGACTGAACTGGGAGAATAGATGGAGAATAATGAAAGTCTGTATCAGAGAGGAGTGAGGGGAGCAGTGTGTTTTTAGTCTCAGTTATGCGTATTTCTCTTCATTTTGTCCTCGGCAAACACAGACAAGACCCATCACCCCGTGAGGAAGAATGAGAAACACTAATGAGGAAGAAGAGTGAATGAGAAAGACAGACAGACAGAGGGTGGGTGAAAGAGAGAGAAGAGAGAGAGAGAGAGAGAGAGAGAGAGAGAGAGAGATTAAAGCGGTTGTAACCTTGTTTTTGTCCTTAGGGAAACCAAGAGATGGAAGCCCGAACTTACTAAAGGTCAATCACCATAAGGAATACCTTCTGTAGACAAGGGCTTTCTGTTTGAAATGTCAGGTGACATGAGCAGTTACTGCAGAGTAAATTCATGAAGATATTTCTTTATCTTGCATGACTGAGTATATGACTTTCCTCAAATCATGTAAATGACGTCGAAGTAAATGATGAATTCTGTCATCATTTACTCATGTTATCAAGTTGTTCCAAACCTGTATGACGTTCTCTCTTCCATGGAACATAAAATGAGATGTTAGGCAGAATGTTCAGTCACCCTTAAGTTTAATTTTATGGAAAAAGATGTAGTGAAACTGAATGGTAACGGAGGCTGTCAGTCCCTAATATTCTGCAAAACATCTCCTTTTGTGTTTTACTGAAGAAATCAATCCTTTTAAGTGCCATATTGTGTTCTTAATAAAAACCTTTGGATTAAAAAGTTCAGTTCACTTATGCTGTATCATGCAGCTGATTAAGTAACAATGAATATCATACCACTTAAACAGCCTCTCAAAACTGTTACCCTTTGTCCTGCCATTTTAACGTCTACAAATAATTTCTAAATGAGAGAAATTTGGCGTCGTTCTACAGCACAAAAAGACCTGGTGTGTTGACACATCTAGTGCTAACAAACTCATTTGAAGTCAGATTAGTGCCTAAAATATAAATCCGTCTATCCATCAGTCCATCCATCCGTCCATCCATCCAAGATCGGAGAAGAAACGTTTGAACACCAGATTAATAAACTGTGTTGGCTTAACTTTACACACACAATAACAGAACATGTATTAATATTTAAGACAGGAGATATACCATTCTGCAATTGCAACGACAATGAGCCATATGATAAAGAAGCTGTCTGTTGTTGAGCCTCATGTATTCAGATAGAAGACAAAGGCAGGCCTAACACAAGTTGTAAAACCTAACTCAGGCCCCCACATACCAGGCCATAAATTATACTGATAGAAATCGTGCCAAAATCAAACAAAGGGAGTCCAAAACAGACTACAAATCCCATGAAGCCTTGATCACTAAAGGATCGAACTCTCAACTCCTATTGGATGAGGCACACAACAGAACGCACCTCAACCATTACATCATCAGGAGTAGAAATACCTCTGAAATGCTTCCGGGATTTGCTTCCAGCAACTTTGCTTGCCGTGTGTAGACGCAGCTCATCGCTGCTCTCAGCTGCAGCTTCGTGGCACAAGGAAGTAACGTCCGACTTGAAACTGTGGCCATACAATCTCCATCTCGCTGGACGAGTTGAGATTACTCTGTGTTCCACCGAACACTCTAACGGATCCGAAGGAGACCGCCGAGCAATCCACATCTTCATCTGTTTGCCTGCAGAAGTGAAAAGATTAAAGATTTCTCTTCCATCTTCAATCAAGTCGACATTTCTGATTTCTCCACCAGCCCACCGAGAATCAGAAGCCGTACCGCCCGCCGACAGAGCGAGGAAACGGCCTCCTGTCATCACCCACGCCTCGAGGAACCGAGTCTGAGTTAAAGGACGGATGAACACACATTCTGCATCCTCATGCGATTCAAGTAAGAGGTTTACGTCTGGGCAGAGATAGAATATTATAGTGTGTTATTCTTGTGTTTCAAGGTTTCTGCTTGTACAGTTTACGGACTGCCATGTTCGCTCATTATTAATACTCAGGGTATTAATTATCACGAATTTGATTTGCTGTGTTGTGGTCAAACCAAATTGGACTGTTGTGCATTTTCGCCATCGCGGGTGAGACCGGCAAACTGAGTTTATCCATTAAAGAATCAAAAAATGCGGGACTGTTTACGAGCCGTCCACCGCGTCTCTGAGTGATAAACTAACAGCTGCCTTCTCTCCCACGATCGCGAAATCGGCTTTGGGGCCGTCACTTAATTCTCTCTCTCTCTCTCGTACTAACCACACACACACACACACACACACACACACACACGCGCGCGCGACCCCTCACAAACATTCTGGCACACATTTTTGGCGTGTAGATAGCTTCGTGGTAAAACTCAGCTTTGTCCCTAAGCTATCGTACAAGCGGATACACGCGGTAACTGGTAGACGCCATTGACTGGTTTCTCTCCGCCCACCTTCGCGGCCATATTCCCTGACCGGAAGTCTCGCGTGACATACTTCCCACGAGAGTCACGTCCTCCATTTTGTGCACGTCCCTCCTTACACACACACACACACACACACATACACTCGCTCTCTCTCACACACACACACACACACACACACCCTCATGTGTTATAGGATTATTTTGATTTCCATATCTAATCATATCACTGTTTAATTTGTAGTTGTAAGTCGCAAGTTTATTGACTGCATTGTATTCATTATTAATTGATATTACTGCATAAATAAACTTTGTTTATATTACAAAGAGAAGTGTTTTGGTTTGTTTTGCATACGCCTGTGTCATGCTGACGGGATATCAGTGCTCGGATTCAAGCCTTCATTCATTGTTTTTTCCCAAAAATCGATATTCTTCGGATGTCGATTTTCCTAAGAAAACAATCTAATAATGAGACTGTCATACTATCTGGTTATTAGTCCCTGATTCCAGGGTGGTGCCCCGTCAATGTTAATCCTTATTAATATTCTATTGATTTTTGATAATTGATAATTATCTTTGATGATTGTTGAATTTTAATGATCAATAAGCTAGTGTTAATTTCAATTAATGTTTCATTGATGTTAACAAATAACAATTATCTTTGATAATTGTTGATTTAAAGGATTAAAAAAGCTAACACTGATTCTCATCAATGTTCTATTGATTTGAATAATTAATAATTATCTTTGATAATTAGTGCACTACATTTACTGGAGCCCCATATGAGGTTTTAATGAGTTAGATTCAATTAATTAATTTAAATATTAATTATTAACTAAAGAAATTATTATTAATTATTTCTGATAGTAACACTGTTCTAAACAACCAGTAAAGCCCTACACTGTCACGTTATGAGGCCAGATTAAACAGGTCAATGAAAATCCAATTTGATTATTTACAAGAAGCAGGTAGACCCGTCTTCCCTCTAAGTGAGAAAGTCATGCCAAAAGTGTGAGTGGAAGAAAGGATGCAACAATGCATATATAATTATTTCTGGAAAATAATTCTGCCACAAACACAAATGAAGTCATTTACACTTTGCAATAGTTTATTTACATATAGTGACTGATTCTATGTGGACAATCTGTTTTGCTGTTAATGACACCATTTCTTCGCTTGTATATTGCTGATTGCAGGTTTGCAATGTTTTGGCCATATTCAGGGGAAAAGCAGTGTCAAAAGAATGAAAAAAGGAAGTCAGAAAAATACAGATCAAATTAATTTTTGTGTTAATATGAAGTTACAGATTTACAAAACATGAATAACACTTATGAAAAGCATTAACTATTGCAAATCGTTTGTTTTTTTTTTGTTTGTTTGTTTTTTGTTCTTACACTTGCTACTTTATTTTCACCTTTACAAAACATTGTGTGCTTGCAAAAGAAAAATGTATGCTTGAAATTGGATTTACGTTTTCACAAATCTTACTCTACGCATGCAAATCTTTCTATCACACTTGTAACTTAATTTACACTTTACCAAATCATACTCTACACATGTAAATCTTTTCAGCACTAATTTACCTTTATACCTACGTATGCCAATCCTGCTGGAAAAAAGCATCTTAAGCTAGCCTTAGCTGGTCTCCTAAAGTGGTAAGGCTGATCTGGTTTAATGGTTTTAGAGGTGTTTTGGGCACTTGTCAGATGATCAGGCTGGGAGACAAGCTGGTCGACCATCTAAACAAACTGAAGACCAGCTTAGCCAGCCTTCAGAGACCTGCTAATAACCAGCTTTGCCAAGTTAGAAGACCAGCTAGACCATCTTAAACCTGCTATGGCCAGCAAAACAGATTAGGCTGGTTTGTTTCTGCAAGGAATTTACACGGTTAATTTGGAATTAAACTGTGTCCAAAAAACTATTTTGGATTTAATCTGAAAATTAAAAAAGAAATATATCTTTAAAAAGGTGAGAATTTGGTTGGTGTTTTATAATGAGAGAAATTGTTTATTTTTAAACAAATTTGTTGTGTAATGATTGAATTTTTAGACATTCAAAATTAAAACATTTGGAAAAATGTTAAATTATATCTTGATTGTACTGTTTGAAGTGATTTTCAGACTTTCATTTTCATGTTTAAAACAAAAGAAATCATTAACTTTTGTTAACAGTGTGAAATGAATGAAATCAGTATAGTATGAGAATTACCCTTAGGCCTACTTTCAAAAACAGAGCAACAATTGAGAAAATGCTGAAACCACCTTTTTTATTTATTTATTTATTTATTTATTTATTTTTATTTCAAGTGAAATTAATTATAGTCAAATTATTCATGGTGGGCTATATGCCATGCACCTGTTGTGTCACATCTGTCACATTAATAATACATATTCCTGATCCCATCGCCACATCTCATATGACTAAACAGTAAATATTTTCTTATTTCAATTCATACCTTATGAAATGACCTGTACAGCAATCAGGCATTTGGCCAGTATCACATTCAGATGACAGAAAATCAATGATGTTGTTCCTGCATCATAAATGATGGAAAATTAAACTTTTTTTTTTTTTTTTTTACAGACATGTGAGGCGCTAAGGGATTCATTCACCTCCCTCTGGGGTCAGTGGTCTCGTCTGCCCACTTTATGTCTTTTCCTGACAGTGGATCTGCACACATTGATGATGGGAGGACTGGCTCACCACCTCATTGCACTGAAAAGCCTCTTATGGGTTTAACTGAACATGAATGGGAGTTGTTCGAAATGCAATGTGCAAGTGTAAGTGTGTGAATAAGTATGTATAACAAGGCCCTATTTAGCTGTCATCCAAAAAAGATAGCATGTAATAGCTCATCCCTTTAGAAGACAGAGAAGAGGCTGCCAACACTGTCATCAATGACTGCAAGCTGACAATTGGGCCAACAGACAAGGTTATAATACCTCACCTTCAGATGAAAATCTGTTACTTATCAGAGCACTGTCAGATGAAAGAAAGCATGTATTGCTATCAGAAGTGGATGCTACTTTGAAACTGTAGCCTGCCAAGCTACTCTTAAAAGCATAGTCCACCCCCCCCCCCAAATGTACTTGAGTGCAAATAAGACAATGTGAGGGACAGTTGCTATTTTACACTGTTGTATATATAGTGAGTGAGTGTAGTAAGTAGTGTATGTGCTTTTCCCACTGTACTCCCACAAATTTTGAATTATTTCCACTTTATTGACTTGTTGTTAGGCTCCATCCGATGATGTTTTTTATCCGGTCTGTTCACATACATGCGCTCTGTTCAAAAACCTGTAACAATGGCGCTTGTGTGTTTACATGGCCACATAAGCTTCATTCTTCAGAAAAAAACCTTGGTGTGTTAAACCTCTTTCTCTTAATCCCTTGAACGGTGTAAAGATATCAGCATTCTTGATTACATGGCGTTTTAGAATGAACCTGGAATAAACTGTTTTCTTAAGTGCATATAAACACGGTCACTCTTTTGTCATGGTAAACCCCTACTTGTTGGAAAAAAGTAACTTGTTACTGGGAACGTTTTGAAAACAGCTGATCTGCTGTCACACTACTGAAAAAAAAGTAGTAGTGTTGCTACTTTTAGATAATTACTCCCCAATGCTGGCTGTCACATACTTATAACAGAGATTGTCAGTTGATCAGCCTCCTGGGCCCCTTACACAAAGCCTACTAAAACACCTGGCATTAATAAAGTGTGTCCTTATCAATCTCAAAGAAAAGTGTGTGGGCAGCAGTTTGTGATTATGATGTAAGTGTAAGAACGTCCTCTTCTTGTAAGGCATTTTCTCACTCGGGTTAATTGAATCTTTATTTATTTATTTTTTTTTTCTCATCTCTTGTCGTTGGTGGCACTGAGGGCCGTAATTTAGGGGCATCGAACTGAGGCTTTAGCTAGCAGTAACTGTAGGAACATTTCATTCTACGGAGACCCAGGCTGGAAGGAGGAGGGCAGGGAGGAAGATGGGATAGGAAAATCAATAAAGTCATCAAACATGAATTGCACTCTGAAATAACTTTTTAAGTCCCATCAGAGGCAGCAGTCAGAGGTTGAGGAGTGGAGGTGACTTGGGCAATGACTTTTAAATGTCCTTCAGTGGCTCTGTCACTCAATCAACCTCTGTTCTACCTTGACTAAACAGAGTCAAACACTGTAAGTGCTTTTGCCTATTCTGAATCCCCCTTAGGACCTTTCTTGTCCTAAGTGCCCCCTTGCTACTGCTGTCATTGTGTCAGTTCTGGCTGAGAAGGCTTCCATTCTTTGGGGCTCTTTCATTGTGGATTCTCAGGGGCCAAACCATGCTCACCATTCTCAATTAAAAGATGGAAGAATTGGCTTTGTGATTCATGCGAGTGTCCATATTTGTTCACAATTACTTTGAAATTAGGTTGGGAACCAAGACCCAGTTCTTATTCTTTTTTTTTTTTTTTTTTTTTTTAAATACCAGAACATACACATTAATGAGTTTCGGTTCCATTAACGGTTCATGAACATATATTTTCCCGACGGTGCGAACAGATTACATACAGATAAAATACTCATGATAGTGTTTCCTGCAGTGTAATTCTGTGGTAGTGTGACCAGTGAAATAGAACGTCCTGGTTACTTGCGTAACCTCCGTTCCCTGATGGAGGGAACGAGACGTTGTGTCAATGTAGTGACACTAGGGGTCACTCTTGGGAGCCCGAGACACCTCTGGTCTTTGATAAAAGGCCAATGAAAATTGGCGAGTGGTATTTGCATGCCACTCCCCTGGACATACGGGTATAAAAGGAGCTGGCGTGCAACCACTCATTCAGGTTTTATGCTGAGGAGCCGAGACAAGGTCCGGCCATTTCAGCGGGTAGGGCAGCGTTGTAGCAGGAGGGACACAACGTCTCGTTTCCTCCATCAGGGAACGGAGGTTACACAAGTAACCAGGACGTTCCCTATCTGTCACTCACTCGACGTTGTGTCGATGTATTGACACTAGGGGTCCCTATACAAAACGCCACAACTGGCTGAACTGTGTTACATGAACTGGTGGTGTGTGACGGGCAGACCACTGTGTGCCTCATAGCCAGTGCACCAGGCCGACACGTAACCTCCCCCAACACTGTTATGAGTGTCGAACAGCCCTTTGGGACAAGTCGACTACTCAAAAGATAGAGACAGGCTAGCCCAGTCGTGGCCTCTTTTCCCCTTCTTTTTTTCCACTCCCTAAAAAAAAGGGGGAATATCCGACTGGGCCGACCAGGTAACCAGGTAACACCGCGGAGACCACACCTCGCCCAGAGAGAGGGGGGGTATTTACATGGAAATACGTCACATAGTCTTGTCGAGCTATGTCGGAAGTATGTCATGTGGATAAGTCTCATGGTAGGTCCTACCCAATGGGGGAGGAGTTACTATAAACATGGAGACTGGGGCAGAGGGGCCTCTGCCCAAGGAAGACGCAGTTTGCCAACAGGGAAATGAATTAGCGGAAGATATACATTGCACGGGGTTACCTACGGGGAACCGCCACATGCGGAGCACCTACTCCAGTAGAGGGCTTTAGTTAGCATGTGTACTGGGCCAGCAGCGAGTCTCTCCGAAAACTCGACTGCCACAGGACTTGGAGGAAGTCAACCAGGGAACACAGTTTGTGAACACTACTGGGAGTTAATGGCGCATGTCTTCAGCTCAGGGGAGGTGAAAGGCGCTATGTGCAAGCGATAAACCCGGCCGGCTGTCCCGGACTTACCTGCTTGTATTGCGTGCCACTACACGGGACGAAACCAGTTCCACCCGGAGGTTGTAGAACCTCGCAAAGGTGTTGGGTGTTGCCCAGCCCGCTGCTCTGCAAATGTCTGTTAGAGAGGTGCCCCTAGCCAGGGCCCAGGAGGCCGCTACACCCCTGGTAGAATGGGCTCGTAGCCCTACCGGGGGCAGCATGTCCTGGGAGTGATATGCCATAGTTATGGCATCAACGAGCCAGTGGGCGATCCTCTGCTTGGAGACAACGCTTCCTTTCCGCTGTCCGCCAAAGCAGACAAAGAGCTGCTCAAATATTCTAAAGCCCTGCGTGCGATCCAAATAGATGCGTAAAGCGCGCACCGGACACAGCAACGTCAGGACTGGGTCTGCCTCCTCCTGGGGCAGCTCTCGCAGGTTCACCACCTGGTCCCTAAAAGGGGTCGTGGGAAACTTGGGCACATAGCCCGGTCAGGGTCTCAGGATCACGTGAGAGTAGCCCGGACCAAACTCCAGGCATGTTTTGCTGACAGAGAACGCTTGCAGGTCTCCTACCCTCTTGATGGAAGTGAGCGCAGTCAGGAGGGCAATCTTAAAGGAGAGTGCCTTAAGCTCAGCTGACTGCAAAGGCTCAAAGGGGGCTCTCTGTAGACCCTGAAGAACTACAGAGAGGTCCCATGAGGAAACAAGGCGCGGTCTGGAGGGGTCCAGCCTCCTGGCACCTTTCAGGAACCTGATGATCAGGCCGTGCTTCCCTAAGGACTTACCGTCCACTGTGTTGTGGTGTGCTGCTATAGCGGCTATGTACACCTTCAAGGTGGAAGGGGACAGCCGCCCTTCCAACCTCTCCTGCAGGAAGGAAAGCACCGATCCGACTGCACATCTCTGGGGTCTTCCCGTCAGGAAGAACACCACTTAGCGAACAGACGCCACTTAAAGGCATACAGGCGCCTCATAGAGGGGGCCCTAGCCTGAGTGATCGTGTCTACCACCATGGGTGGTAGACCGCTTAGGTCTTCCACATCCTGTCCAGGGGCCAGACATGGAGATTCCAGAGGTCTGGTCGCGGGTGCCAGATGGTGGCCTGTCCCTGAGAAAGAAGGTCCTTCCTCAGGGGAATTCGCCGGGGGGGGGGGCTGTCGCGAGGAGTGTGAGGTCTGAGAACCATGTCTGGGTGGGCCAGTAGGGTGCTGCCAGGATGACCTGCTCCTTGTCCTCCCTGACCTTGCACAGGGTCTGTGCAAGTAGGCTCACTGGGGAAAATGCATATTTGCGCAGTCCAGGGGGCCAGCTGTGAGCCAGCGCATCTATACCGAGAGGTGCCTCGGTCAGGGCGTACCAGAGCAGGCAGTGGGAGTATTCTTGGGAGGCGAACAGGTCTACCTGTGCCTGTCTGAATCGACTCCAGATCAGCTGGTTCACCTGAGGGTGGAGTCTCCACTCTCCCCTGAGGGTAACCTGCCGTGACAGCGTGTCCGCTGTAGTATTTAAGTCACCCAGGATGTGAGTGGCTCGCAGCGACTTGAGGTGCTGCTGACTCCAGAGGAGGAGACGGCGGGTGAGTTGTGACATACAACGAGAGCGCAGACCGCCTTGGTGGTTGACACATGCTACTGTTGCCATGTTGTCTGTCCGAACTAATACGTGCTTGCCCTGGATCAGCAGACGGAACCTCCGCAGGGTGAGCAGAATTGCCAGCAACTCGAGGCAGTTGATGTGCCAACGCAGCCGCGGGCCCATCCACAAGCCGGCAGCTGCGTGCCAGTTGCAAACGGCGCCCCAGCCCGTCTTGGAGGCATCTGTCATGACCACGATGCGCCTGGAGACCTGCTCTAGGGGAACGCATGCCTGTAGAAATGCGAGGTCAGTCCAAGGGCTGAAGAGGCGTTGACAGACCGGCGTGATGACCACGCGATGTGTCCCACAGTGCCATGCCCATCTCGGGACTCGAGTCTGAAGCCAGTGCTGAAGTGGTCTCATATGCATCAACCCGAGAGGAGTGGCCACCGCTGAGGATGCCATATGCCCCAGGAGCCTCTGAAAGAGTTTCAGTGGAACCATTGTTTTCAGTTTGAGCACCTTCAAACAGGTCAGCACCGACTGTGCGCGTTCGTGAGGCGCGCTGTCAATGAGACAGAGTCCAACTCCAAACCGATAACAGAGATGCTCTGAACCGGGAGGAGCTTGCACTTTTCCCAGTTGACCCAAAGCCCTAATCGGCTGAGGTGCGAGAGCACCAGGTCCCTGTGTGCACAACATATCCCGAGAGTGAGCTAGGATTAACCAATCATCGAGATAGTTGAGAATGCGAATGCCCACCTCCCTTAACGGGGCAAGAGCTGCCTCTGCGACCTTCGTGAAGACGCGAGGGGACAAGGACAGACCGAATGGGAGGTCCGTGGGGAAATACCCGGCGGAGATGGTCCCATTGGGGTCCCCAAATCGCCCACAGTGCTAGCCGTGCTGGCCTCATATCCGTAGGTAGAAGGACTGAGGCGGTGAGCCGCTGGGGTGGTCTTACAAAAGCAAGCCGCGACCGCAACGTTGCCATGATCATGTTCTCGCAGTGAGTACATGATCCATCCACGAACGCTGTCTCCACGTGGGTCGCGCCCAGACACGAAAGACAGCGATCGTGACCATCTGAAGTTGAGAGGTAATGACCGCAACCAGGAATAACACACAAACGGAAAGGCATCTTTAAAAAGATGCATCTTTAAAAAGACGTTCCGTGTGTGCCGCTCTTTTAGAGAAATATACTCTTTTAGAAAAATATACTCTCTTTTTTCTGCCGAAGCGCCTAGTGGCATTCTCTGCAGTGCACCAGTGCAGAGGAGGGAGAAGCCGCTGAAATGTGCCATCAGATCCAGCAGAGGTGAATGAACAATCAGCTCAGTAAACATCGACCGTTCGGCTCCGAAGAGAAAATCTGAATGAGTGGTTGCACGCCAGCTCCTTTTATACCCATATGTCCGGGGGAGTGGCATGCAAATACCACTCACCAATTTTCATTGACCTTTTATCAAAGACCAGAGGTGTCTCGGGCTCCCAAGAGTGACCCCTAGTGTCACTACATCGACACAACTTCGAGTGAGTGACAGACAGGGAACAAAGGAATTATGAACTGGTTATTTTGAAGCTATAGTGCTCAACATATAACGCAACCAGTGTAGTCTTGATCCCCAAACAAATGACTTTTATGAGCCTTTTCTTTTGAATCTGCAGTACAAAACGCACAGTGAAAACAGCGTCATGTTTTGTGAACGAATGACACTTATGAGCTGGTTCTTTTTAGTGAATCGAAAACTGCTTAATTTGCGTATAGGGAGTGACGGTACTGCATCTCTGTATGTACAGTATATATGCAGGCGCTCCTCAATGAGACTCTGCACAACGAGGTCCATCTAGCTTGTTTACATTGGAAAAACAGCACGAACGGACACAAACACGTTCAGTGTGAATGGTCCCTACTTAACTTAAAATGAAAAATGCTTTAATACAATGACCAGGAAGAAGAGAGAAAGGGAGAGAAAAGGCTTAAAGTGAAAACGTCCTGGTTACTTTCATAACCTCCATTCCTTGATGGAGGGAACGAGATGTTGTGTCAATGTAGTGACACTAGGGGTCACTCTTGGGAGCCCTAAACACCTCTGATCTTTGAAAAAAGGCCAATGGGAATTGGGGAGTGGAATTTGCATGCCACTCCCCCGGACATACGGGTATAGAAGGAGCTGGTATGCAACCACTCATTCAGGTTTTGTGCTAAGGAGCCGAGACAAGGTCCCGGCCATTTCAGCGGGTAGTTCAGTGTTGTGGCAAGAGGGACACAACATCTCGTTCCCTCATCAGGGAACGTAGGTTACGAAAGTAACCAGGACATTCCCTATCTGTCACTCACTCGAAGTTGTGTCAATGTAGTGATACTAGGGGTCCCTATAGAAAACGCAATGACTACTGAACTGTGTTACATGGACTAGTGGTGCGAGACGGGCAGACCTCTGTGTGCCCCATAGCCAGCACACCAGGCCGTCATGTAACCTCCCCCAAAGCTCTTATGAGCGTCGAACGGTCCTTCGGGAACAAGTCGACTGCCCAACAAATAGGGACCGGCTAGCCCAGCCGTGGCCTCTTTACCTCTTTTTTCTCCCCAAAAAGAATGGAATTTGTTAACTGACTGGAGGCCATAAATGTCTACGTCGGGGGGGTGTCACTCCCAAGGGGAAGACACCGCGGAGACCACACCCCACCCAGAGAAGGGGGGGGGTGGGTATTTCGAGTGGAAATACATCACATGGTCTTACTGAGTCTTGTCGGAAGTATGTCATGTGGAGAAGTCACCTAGTAGGTCCTACCCGAGGGGGGAGGGGGGAGGAGTTACTACAAGCATGGTGACCGGGGGCAGAGGGACCTCTTCTCAAGGAAGACGCAGTTTACTGACAGGGAAATGATTTAGCGGAAAATATATCATATGGGGTCACCTATGGGGAACCAGCGCATGTGGAGCACCTGCCCCAGTACAGGGCTTAGTTAGCACATGTACTGTGCCGGTAGCGATTTTCTCTGCAAAATTGTCTGCCACAGGGCTAAGGAGGAAAATCATCCAGGGATCACAACTTGTGAACATGACTGGGAGTCAAAGCCATACGTCTTCATCTCATGGGAGGGGAAAGGCGCTATACGCAAGTGGTACACCTGGCCAGCTGTCCCGGAACTTACCTGTTCATACCTGACAACACACGGGATGAAACCAGCTCAACCCGGAGATTATAGAACCTCGCAAAGGTGTTGGGTGTCGCGAGGAGTGTGAGGTCCGAGAACCACATCTGGGTGAGCCAGTAGGGTGCTACTAGGACGACCTGCTCCTCGTCCTCCCTGACCTTGCACAGGGTCTGTGCAAGTAGGCTCACTGGGGGAAATGCGTATTTGTGTAGGCCAGCTGTGTCCCAGCACATCTATACCAAAGGGTGCCTCAGTCAGGGCGTACCAAAGCGGGCAGTGGGAGGATTCCCGGGAAGCAAACAGGTCTACCTGTGCTCGACCGAATTGACTCCAGATCAGCTGGACCGCCTGGGGGTGAAGTCTCCACTCTCCCCTGAGCATAACCTGTCGTGACAGCGCATCCACTGCATTGTTGAGGTCGCCCGGGATGTGAGTGGCTCGCAGCGACTTGAGGTGCTGCTGACTCCAGAGGAGGAGACGGCGGGCGAGTTGTGACATGCAACGGGAGCATAGACCGCCTTGACGGTTGATGTACGCTACCGTCACCATGTTGTCCATCTGGACCAACACGTGCTTACCCTGGATCAATGAGCAGTACTGCCAACAACTCGAGGCAGTTGATGTGCCAACGCAGCCGCGGGCCAGTCCAGGAGCCGGCGGCTGTTTGCCCATTGCATACGGTGCCCCAGCCCGTCTTGGAGACATCTGTCGTAACCACGACACGCCTGGAGACCTGCTCTGGGGGAACTCCTGCCTGTAGAAATGCTAGATCATTCCAAGGGCTGAAGAGGCGGCGACAGATTGGTGTGACGACCACGACGATGTGTCCCGCGGCGCCATGCCCATCTTGGGACTCGAGTCTGAAGCCAGTGCTGAAGCGGTCTCATATGCATCAACCCGAGAGGTGTGGCAACCACAGAGGATGCCATATGCTCCCAAGAGTGACCCCTAGTGTCACTACATTGACACAGCGTCGAGTGGGTGACAGATAGGGAATAGCATATTTCTTCTTGGATTAGTGTATCACGGGAAATGTAAGAAAATCACTTTAAGTGTTTTAACTAAACCTCTCTTCCAGAACGAGCACTGACATATGCAATAAATTGTAATGCCATGTCATGAATAGGTGTGTTTACTGTTGTTTTAAAATCAGATTGGTGGGAAACAATTAACATGCACTAGAATGTATATTTTTGGCAAAATTCTCCTGCTTCTGACGGTAAACACAAAAGATGCAGTGCGCTGATTGCTTTCCCCAGCCACTTCTGTCAAGTGTAGCTTCCATGTAAAGCAACAACTGGTATCTCACACAACTCACGCAGAAGGTATCTGTGTTTCAGGTCCATTTCCCTCGATCTGCGAAACATACTTAGCAGTTTGGGTGTGTGACGCTAAAATACATGACAAACGACGTCCCCCATGGATTTCATGCGGAACACGTTTCCACTTAAATACGGGACGATTCCTTTTTATATGGGATAGTTGGCAACATATATTTTCCTTTTATTAATTTTACCTGATACTGCTTCAGCATGAGAGTGTCTCTCCACTCACTGTCATGAATTCCCTCAGCCTTTACCTGTGATTATTATTTGATCTTTATGTGCAATAGGCATATGCCATTAAGTTGTTAATTCTGTGACCCTGCATGAGTTAAAGATGAGACTTATCTGCCTGTATTCATGGCCAGTTTCTTTTATATTTGAATTATTGTTTTAGTTGCTAATGTTCCCGTTATATTATATGCAGTGTCTATAATGATCAACAGTCTGCTTACTGTCTGTTTGGTCTGTTAGTTTACATCAAGTCAGACATGTTATTCTTTATTCATATTGCCTCAATAACAAATGTAACATCAATATTATTTTTCAGTTTTTATTTGCAGTCATACATAGACCAAAGCTCCCGTAACCTACTCCTTAAATGCAAAGACTGTTCATGATTTCAAGATTTTGTAAAGATTTAAAATCTTCTTATTGCTGTGCATTTTTGTGTTTGCATTTGCATTTACATGTGTCTTCACAAATACAATAATCGAATAATGATGAATTTTAGATTTCATCACTATATTTTAAGCCTAATACAACCCCAGTTCCAAAAAAGTGATTTGTAAATTATATTCAGCCTATGCTATATTGAAATCACTACAACTACACATTATATGAAGTTTTACCTGATTAATTTTATTGTTTTTTTGGAAATGTACAGTAATTTCAAATCAGATGATTGCAACACGGTCCAAAAAAGTTGAGACGGGCAATTTAAGACTAATAACAGTTTGACGAGTTGAAACAGGAGATGTTAAACAGGTGAGACAGTTGTATAATAGTACTGTATACTGTATAAGGAGCCTCCAAAAACAGCCTAGACCATCAAAAGCAAGGATCGTTCAAGACTTGTCAATTTGCCAAGAGATGCTTCAGCAAATAATCCAGCACTTTGAAAACAATGTTCCCCAAAGACAGATTGGAAGGATTTGGGGCATTTCACCCTCTACAGTGCACAATATAGTTAAAAGATTCAAGGAATCTGGTCAAATCTAGGTGCGTAAAGGGCAAGACGAAAACCACTTCTGAATGAGCATGATCTCAAATCCCTCAGATGTCACTGTCTTAAAAAATGTCATTTATCTGTAATGGATATCATGAACATAACCTTTGTTAGTCAACACCACTCGCCGCTGCATCCACAGATGCAAGTTAAGACTTTACTATGCAAAGCAGAAGCCATACATCAACACTGTCCAGAAGCGCTGCCAACTTCTCTGGTTTCTGTCTCATCTTAGATGGAAAGTAGAACAGTGGAACTGTGTTTTTTGGTCCGAAGAGTCCACATTATAAAACGTTTTTGAAAAACACAGCCGTCGTGTTATCCAGCCAAAGAAGAAAAGGACCATCCAAGCTGTTATTAGCGTCAGGTCCAAAAGCCAGTGTCTGTATGGGCCAGGGGTGTGTCAGTGCCCATGGCATGGGTAACTCGCACATCTGTGAGAACACCATGAATGCAGACAAATATGTAAAAATTTTGGAGACACATATACTGTCATCCAGCACCATCTTTTCCAGGGATGTCCCTGCATTTTCCAGCAGGTCAACTTCAAACCACATACTGCCCGGATTATAACTGCATGGCTGTGTGAGCAGAGATTGTGGGTGCTAGACTGGCCTGCCTGCAGTCCTGACCATCTCCATGAGAATGTGTGGCGCATTATGAAGCACACCATACGGCAATGAAGACCCTATACAATTGTGCAGCTAAAGACCTACATAATGGATGAATGGGGGAAAATTCCACTTTCTAAACTTAACAAACTTGTGTCTTCAGTGCCCTACAGTACATTAATGTCTACATTAACAGGCCTACCTAATACATTGATAAAAGTGTCATTAATTTGTTCGGTCATTATAATGTAACACATCACTAAATATTTTTTTAGAGCTAAAAAGACAATAATGCAATGTTTAGGTCACCCACAGCCAGAGTCAGTGTGAGAGAACTACACTTTGTTGAACCCTGAAATGGCTGTGGCCTCATCTTAACTCATCTTAGTTCTAAATCTTGTGATTCACATGACAACTTAAATTCATATTTTCCCCAAAAGTTTAATGGGAGGATTTGCTTTGGGCATCAGTATGTTAAGTTTTGCACAAAGCAGAGTACCTGTATGGAACAAATAATCCCACTCAGTCCTGATAATAGATCAGAACTGCTTTACTAGCTTGATAATGTGTTAATCATATCTCAAAGCGGTGATTTAAGAATTTACCTTTAAAAAATAATAATAATAATAATAATAAAAAAAAAAAACCACACACACATTTAAAAGTGCTATGAAAGATCTTATTAAGGAACATAAAACATCCCTTTTACCTGAAATAGTTGTTCTGAGAAATCACACCCAGGGGTGTAATGTAATTGAGTAAAAGTATTAATTTGGGGATTTGTACTTTACTCGTGCAATTTAAATGGAATTCTTGTACTTTTACTTAATTACATTTCCAAAGAAAAAATAGTACTTTTTAATCCTTACAATTTTATTATATAGCTCTATTCAGCTGATTGCATGAAACTGAAGACATTACTACTGTATAAAATGTAATATTCAAAGCAGTCACTCATAGTGCTCATAGTTTTTATATGAATACATCACATTCAGTCGGGCGGTCACATATGGTATATATAGGAGATATGTGACCGCCCAACTGAATGTGACGTATTCATTCAAAACACTTTGTATCGCATATGCAACACTCTATCAGTTGAGCTTCCGTGCAATTTGATCACACTTAAACAAGCTTGTAATTGTAGTTGGTTATGTAATTCAAATCTTAAAATGAGACATGCGCTATAGTAAAAGTTTTTATATGTCATAATATAGCATTGTGTGAGGAACAGAGCAAAAAGTTAGAGTTTATGAACTGATAATCTGCCATTTAACTCGTGATTTGAGTGAAAGAGGATAAAAGCCATTGTTGTTTTAGCATGTCTAGTGTTCATTCCACCAGGAAATTGCTGTGTTATTTACAACCGTCCATATAAAAATAACAAACGCAACACACACTACGAATGCTTGATTTTCATGCAGTGTGTCCAATAGTATCCATCTGCAGAGCCACAGATCGGTGTGTTGAGTGTATAAACGGCTGTGAACTCTTTCTCCATTGCATCTCGGAGATTTCAGCTCGCGAGTCTCGGGAAGCTTGATATAACGAACTCTTCACAAACATGAATAACTTCAAAGATCTTTCAAAATAAAAGTCCCGCTGAAGAGCTCTATTCAGCTGACTGCATGAAATTGAAGACATTACTACTGTATAAAAGTGTAATATTCAAAGCAGTCACAATAATACTCATAATAACAATGATATAATATTAAATGTTATATTATTAGTATTATTATCTGTAAGCAGTATCACATAAGCAAGTGTACTGAATATCAGCATGTTTTGTTTCAGCCATGGCAGCCTTTTGCCTCAGGTAATCAGATTGTTTTCATTTATACTGTAAAGCTCTGTTGTGCATCTTATTTTTTATTTTTATTTCTTTTTACCAAAAATAATATATATATATATATATATATATATATATATATATATATATATATATATATGTGTGTGTGTGTGTGTGTGTGTGTGTGTGTGTGTGTGGGAGAAGGCACTCACGAATTGTGATGTGCACCTTTTACTGCCCGGTCCCGGTCTTTCAGCTCCCCCGCTCTCACTACCCTTGATGGTGGAGCGGCCAGGGGGTATTTGGTGATCCCCCAGGTGGATAAGGTGCTCGTGGTGCACTTGTGTCCGCAGAGCACCGCCACCTGGCGCGGGCGCCCGAAGCTCCCATCCAGGGCCTGTAGGTTTACGTTATCCCTGACAACCAGGGCCTGCGGTGCCGCTGGACAAGCCACCTCCGCCCTGCATGCCATGGCTGTCCTGCAAGTACACCAAGCCAAGGCGATAAAAGAACTGCAAGAGGGTAGTTCTGACCTGTGATTGATGCAGGAACTGCGCTCGGTGACAACCTCATTCTCCGGCCGACAAAGGTCATGGCGCGGTCTCTCGGGCAGGCAATGTCCACCCTGGTGGTCGAGGAGCGCCACCTTTGGCTCAACTTGGTTGAGATGCGAGAGGCTGACAAGGCACGGTTCCTTGACGCCCCCATCTCTCAGGTTGGCCTTGTTCAGCGACAATGTCGAGGACTTTTCCCAGCAGTTCTCAGTGGTGAAGCAGATAGAGGCCATACAACACATGCTGCCCCGGTGCGGCTCAAGATCCCGCACCCTGTCTGCTCATCGCCAAGGGCGTCCTCCGGCAGCAGCAACACCGGCTCTGCCGCAGCCCTCCCCCGTGGCCCAGCCCCGGCGTGGAGCAGGACGCAGGAAGCAGATGCCACCCGTCTCACGGCCAGCCGCTAAGAACCCGAGGAAGGCTTCGAAGCGCCCCTGAGACGGGCAACCCAGGGACATGGAGACCTGCTTCTCTGGAGCTGGTGAACAGACCACTCCATCCCCCGGTGGAGGACCAGGACGAGAATCTTTTGTTTCATTTTTTGCCGCATGCCCAAGAGGCTGCGGTACCCAAAAGTTCGACAAAAGAGTGGTTTTCTCGTTCCCTGGGTCACATGTCCAGTGCGCACGGCCATCGTCACGACCACCGTCCACCGTCCCATTTTTGCAGGTATGGCGCTCCAGCGGCGGGTCCCCCGCCCCTGTGCGCCCAGCTGTGGCACAAACACGCCACAGTTCCGGTGGACTTCGGGGATGAGATTCCTCCTCCCCCCTCCTCGGCCAATCTTATGGTGGGCAGCAGGAGCCAGGTAAGTGCTTCGATGTCTCTGGACTCAGCATGGCCACAGGGCTCGAGTCCCCTCGACATGGCACCTCGAGCTCCGCCCCACCGCGCGGCCCCACCCGCCGGTACGTCCAATGTGATTATTCCCTTGGTCCCCCTCGCCCGGAGTTTGGGGGCGTGGCTCGCACTTTCCATCCCGTCGCAATGGCTGACATGGACCGTCCGACTCGGCTATGCGATTCAGTTCGCCAGAATCCCGCCCAGGTTCAGTGGCATCCGCTTCACCTCGGTGAAGGGCAAGAACGCCGCTACCTTGCGTGCGGAGATCACTACCCTTCTGCGTAAGGGCGCGATAGAGCCTGTCCCTCCAACCGAGATGAAGAAATGGTTCTACAGCCCTTACTTCATCGTACCGAAGAAAGGCAGTGGGTTGAGATCAATCCTGGACCTGCGAGAACTGAACCGGGCTTTGCACAGACTCCCGTTAAAGATGCTGATGCAAAAACGCATTCTAGCGAGCGTCCGGCATCAAAATTGGTTTGCAGCGGTAGACCTGAAGGACGCGTACTTCCACGTCTCGGTCTTACCTCGACACAGACCCTTCCTGCTGTTTGCCTTTGAAGGCCAGGTGTACCAGTACAAGGTCCTCCCCTTCAGCCTGTCCTTGTCCCCTCGCATTTTCACGAAGGTCGCAGAGGCAGCCCTTGCCCCGCTGAGGGAAGTGGGCATCCGCATCCTCAACTATCTCGATGACTGGCTAATCCTAGCTCACTCACAAGGGTGGCTGTGCGCACACAGGGACCTCGTGCTCTGGCACCTCAGCCGACTGGGGCTTCGGGTCAACTGGGAAAAGAGCAAGCTCTCCCTGGTTCAGAGCATCTCTTTTCTCGGTTTGGAGTTGGACTCGGTCTTGATGATGCGTGCCTTACGAACGAGCACGCACAGTTGGTGCTGAACTGTCTGAAGGCGTTCAGACGGAGGACAGCGGTTCCACTGAAACTTTTTCAGAGTCTCCTGGGGCATATGGCATCCTCAGCGGCGTCCACACCGCTCGGGTTGATGCATATGAGACCGCTTCAGCACTGGCTTCAGACTCGAGTCCCAAGATGGGCATGGCACCGCGGGACACATCACGTGGCCATCACGCCGATCTGTCGCTGCCTCTTCAGTCCTTGGACCGACCTTGCATTTCTACGGGCAGGGGTTCCCCTAGAGCAGGTCTCCAGGTGCATCGTGGTTACAACAGACACCTCCAAGATGGGCTGGGGCGCCGTATGCAATGGGCACACAGCCGCTGGCCCCTGGACTGGCCCACGGCTGTGTTGGTACATCAACTGCCTAGAGTTGTTGGCAGTACTGCTTGCCCTGCTGTGGTTCTGGCCATTGATCCAGGGCATGCACGTGTTGGTCCGGACGGAAAACACAGCAACGGTAGCGTACATCAACCATCAAGGCGGTCTACACTCCCGTTGCATGTCACAACTCGCCCGCCATCTCCTCCTCTGGAGTCAGTAGCGCCTCAAGTCGCTACGAGCCACTCACATCCCGGGCGACCTCAACACCGCAGCGGATGCGTTGCCACATCAGGTTACCCTCAGGGGAGAGTGGAGACTCCACCCTCAGGTGGTCCAGTCGTGTTCACAGACTGTGATCCCTGGATGACTTTCCTCCTTAGCCCTCTGGCAGTTGAGTTTGCAGAGAAACTCACTGCCAGCCCAGTACATGCGCTAATGAGGCCCTGTACTGAGGTAAGTGCTCCACATGTGCTGGTTCCCCGAAGGCGACCCCATGTGATATCTTCCACAAAATTGTTTCCCTGTTGGTAAACTGCATCTTCCTTGGGCAGAGACCCCTCTGCCCCAGTTGCCATGCTTTGTAGAAACTCCTCCCCCTTCGGGTATGACCTACCATGGGACCTCTCCACATGACATACTTCCGACAAGACTCGGTAAGACCATGTGATGTATTCCACTCAGAATACTCCCCCCCCCCCTTTTTGGGTGGGGTGTGGTCTCCGTGGTGTCTTCCCCTTGGGAGAGACACCCCCCGACCTAGACACTTATGGCTCCCAGTCGGTTAACAAGTTCCACTCTTTTTGGGGAGAATAAAGAGTAAAAGAGGCCTCGGCTGGGCTAGCCTGTCCCTATTGTTGGGCAGTCGACTTGTTCCTGAAGGACCGTTTGACGCTCATAAGAGCATTGGGGGAGGTTATGTGACGGCCTGGTGCGCTGGCTAAGAGGCACACAGCGGTCTGCCCATCACGCACCGCCAGTTCAAGTAACACAGTTCAGATAGTTGTGGCATTTTGTATAGGGACCCCTAGTGTCACTACATCAACACAACTTCGAGTGAGTGACAGATAGGGAACGTCATGGTTACTTTCGTGACCTCCGTTCCCTGATGGAGGGAACGAGATGTTATGTCCCTCTTGCCACAACGCTGAACTACCCACTGAAATGGCCGGGACCTTGTCTTGGCTCCTCAGCACAAAACCTGAATGACTGGTTGCATACCAGCTCCTTTTATACCCGTATGTCCGGGGGAGTGGCATGCAAATTCCACTCGCCAATTCCCATTGGCCTTTTTTCAAAAAAGCAGAGGTGTTTGGGGCTCCCAAGTGTGACCCCTAGTGTCACTACATTGACACAACGTCTCATTCCCTCCATCAGGGAACGGAGGTTACGAAAGTAACCATGACGTTTTTCTTGCGTACCACCACTTCTCAGAGTCTCCTGGTACGATGTAATGTTTTTATTTAATGTAAGTCAGTGATTTGATGAGGTCTGCCAATTACTTTATCTGACCTTCCAATTGATTTTGATAAAACTGATTAAACATCCGAGCACTCTCTGCGCAAAACTCAGTGGTGATTTTAACAACACTCAACATGAGCAACAACAGCGTCGGTGGTCGTCAAGTGATCTGTGGTCCAGTTCCAGAGGAGCGTGCATTTAAGCTTGTCTGGGCGTAGTTCAGTTACACTCTTCTCCAAAATATGAACCAGCAGCTTTTGGGTGAGTGCATTTTATCGAGTCTTATTCAATCAAATGTAATTATGCAAATTGTTTAGCCGCTGGGTGCTATTAAAACTACAGACTTAAAAAAAAAAAAAAATTCAAAGCTGTTACAGAAGTGATGTCAGCTCATATGCACAACCTTTTTTTACAAAAGAAAAATCAATGATGAAAATCAAAGCTTCAAAGAAAATACACAGGAAAATTTGCATTTTATTCCCAATTCTTTTCTGTAGTGCTCATAAAAAGATTATGTGAAGTGTCACTGAACTAGCCTTTGCATAAATCCTGACAGTGTTTAGTTGTATACAGATGTGTGTCAGCATTCACAATCCTGAACATCATCAAATCAGTTTGTTTATCATTTCTTATGATTATTTATTATCTGCACAAGTATCTGGCTCCTGTGTTCAAATTCATGTGTGCAGGACAAGAAAAGGCTAATTGTTCCCTCATTGAATGGGATTTTGGTTACATTTATTTTTTTGTAAAAAGACAGTTCAACATTAGAACAATAACCATACATTGTATGTCTTTATTTTCAAAGTAATGTTAATCAAAACCTATTTGTTATTTGAGGGTGTGAGGTCATGTTTATTCTTCATTTACAGCCAGACCTTAAAATTTACAGCCAGACCTTAAAAATGTTAATTAAATAACTTTTTTACTGTAATTACATATTTTAATGAAAATTAATACATATTATTAACAGTTATGTTAACCCCCACCCCCAAGGAAAGCACCTGCACTTTTTTCTTCCACTTCAAGCACTGGAAATAGGGCATGTGGTTTAAGGGATAGGGGCAGTCAAAGTTTAGTGGTAGTTAGCAAAATGGCTGAAATCACATAAAGAACATGCAAAGCCTCGCATTTGTTTTTAAAATCAATAAACTTTGGACCTTACATAGTTTATGTTCTAGTTCCACTTCAAATGAGGGTAATTATCTAAAGATGCTTCTCTCAACCCTTTGTGACACTTTTAAATTAGCAGTAAATGTCATTTTATTCAACAAAACAAATGGGACTCTGTTACAGTACATGCCAATCTTATCAAGTCAAAGTCCCTCTCTAGAGGATTGAATGGCCTTGTATGCCCTTGTCTGTTCCTACACCTTGGGGTAAATCAGGCGAATTAAAGAGATTACTCACTTATTCTAATTAAGCTGCTGTAAATGACCCCTTGACAGTGGCATAACTGCCCTTATGAGCTTCTAACCAAGACAGTGTGGATGAGTCCTTCCTGAGTGCTGCTCTTTACCTCTGACTCACAAGTCCTGTCATGCTTTGAGGCTTGTGTTATAAAAATCACTGAAAAAATTAATTCCCAAACACTTATGTGCCCTTACATTTCTTCTTATTTCTTATCCCTACCTGTTTTGTTTTTTCTGCAGAGGCATTCAACCACATGCACACACACCACACATGCTCCTACACAAATACTTGATATAGACTATGATTCTGCAGTGTCTCTTCAAAGAATGCCCACACACATCTTAAGGAGTGCTGTTAATTAGCTGCACCTGGTGGCTTAGTCTCAGAGGAAGAGATAAACAATAATTGCGGTCCACAGTTGAAGGACACCTGCTAATCTGAAAAATGGACCTGAATGTGAAGGAAGGAAATAAAATGGGGTTGGTCAAAATGAAAACTCAGCTTTTATTATAAGTCTCAGAATCAGAATGAGCTTTATTGCCAAGTGTTCTCAGGTTCACAAGGAATTGTTTTGGTGATAGGAGAAACAAGTGCACACAGAACATTACAGTGAGACACATAATATAAAACAAGGTAAGAGTATAAATAGACATACAAATAATAGGACAGATAACAGAATTGCGTGTGTACATGTGCAAGTGGTAATGTATGTGCAAGGTAGGGGTATGTACAGTTATCAAATTAAATATGTGAATTTACATATGTACATGAGATATGTATTTACATTATTGCACTATGGGGGAGTCCTGAGGCAGTTTAATTGTTCATGTGGAAAATGGCCTGAGGGTAAAAACTGTTCTTGTGCCTGAATGTCCTGGAGCTCAGTGCTCTGTAGCGCTGGCCAGAGGGCAACAGTTGAAAGAGGGAGTGGGCAGGGTGTGTTGTGTCCAGAGTGATTCTACCTGCATGTTTCCTCACTCTGGAGACATACAGGACTTGGAGGGTGGGCAGGGGGCACCAATAATCCTCTCAGCAGTCCTGACTGTCCGTTGTAGTTTCCTTCTGTCTGATTTGGTGGCTGAACCAAACCAGACAGTTATAGATGTACACAGGACAGACTCAATGACAGCCGAGTAGAACTGTGTCAGCAGCTCCTGTGGCAGGTTGAACTTCCTCAGCTGGTGAAGGAAGTACAACCTCTGCTGAGCCTTCTTCACAATAGAGTCTATGTGGGTGTCCCACTTCAGTTCCTGAGAGATGGTAGAGCCCAGGAACCTGAATGACTCCACTGCTGCCACAGTGTTGTTCTGTTCAGGATGGTGAGGGGAAAGTGCAGGGGGGTTTCTCCTGATATCCACTATCATCTCCACTGTTTTGAGCATGTTCAACTCAAGGTTGTTGTGACCGCACCAGACAGCCAGCTGATCAACCTCCCATCTGTATGCAGACTTGTCACCGTCGCAGATGAGGCCAATGACCGTGGTGTCGTCTGCAAACTTCAGGAGCAGTGGAGAGAGAATGCATCCCTGAGAAGCACCAGTGCTAATAGTGAGGGTCCCGGATGTCTCTCTGGCTGCTGCCTATCTTTCAGAAAGCTGGTGATCCATTGACAGATTGGGATGGGCATGGACAGCTGAGTCAGTTTTGTTGAGAGAAGATCAGGCATAATGGTATAACTGAAGTCCACACATAGGATCCTTGCATAAGTCTGTCGAGGTGTTGCAGGATATAATGCAGTCCCATATTGACAGCATCATCCACAGGCCTGTTTGCTCGGTAAGCAAACTGAAGGGGGTCCAGCAGGGGTCCAATGATGTCCTTCACGTAAGCTAAAACCAGTCTCTCAAATGACTTCATGATCACTGATGTGAGAGTTACAGGTCTGTAGTCATTAAGTCCTGTGATTTTGGGTTTTTTGGGTACCGGAATGATGGTGGAGCGTTTGAAGCAGTAGGGAACTTCACATTTCTCCAGTGATCTATTAAAGATCTGTGTGAAGATGGGGGCCAGTTGGTCAGTGCAGACTTTCACACTGGCAGGTGAGACACCATCTGGGCCTGAAGCTTTCCTAGTCTATTGTTTCTGAAAGACCCGGCCCACATTCTTCTCACAGATCTGAGACTGAGTAGCAGGAGAGGGGAGGAGGGGGGTTCCAGGAGGTGTTGGTGTGTGTGTGAAGTGAAGATCAGAGTGGGGGGAGGGGTGTGAGAATGGGATTTTTAAACCTGCAGTAAAACACATTCAGTTCATCAGCCATTAGTTGACTCTCTGCAGAGCGAGGGAGAGGTGACTTGTACTTGGTGATACTTTTCAGGCCTTTCCACACAGATGCAGGATCGTTGGCTTTTCAGAGTAGCTTCTTTTAGCCACTCTGCTTTCCTTAGTCAGTGTGTTCCTGGCCTGGATGTACAATATTTTATCCCCACTTCTGTAAGCATCCTCTTTGGCATGATGAAGCTGTCTTCATCATGCCAATGGTTTATCATTATTGAATGATAAAAATGTCATTGTAGGGATGCACATATTCTCACAGAAACTCATATAGGATGCCACAGTATCTCTGAGCTCATCCAGGTCTGTGGCTGCAGCTTCAAAAACACTCCAATCAGTGCAGTCAAAGCAGGCTTGTAGTTCTAGCTCTGCTTCATTAGTCCTTCTCTTTACAGTCCTTACTACAGGCTTAGCTGATTTTAGTTTCTGCTTGTAGGTCGGGAGAAGATGAACTAGAGAGTGATCAGAGAGTCTTAAAACTGCATGTGGAACAGAGTGATATGCATCCTTTAATGTTGTGTAGCAGTGGTCCAGTATATTTCTGTCTCAGGTGGGGCAAGTGATGTGTTGTTTGTATTTTGGCAGTTCACAGGTGAGGTTAGCTTTATTAAAATCTCCCAGAATAATGACAAGAGAGTCCAGGTGTTGTTGCTCCATGTCTGTGATGTGATCAGCCAGCTGTTGCAATGCTGCGTTCACGCATGCTTGTGGCGTGATGTACACACTCACCAGAATGAATGAGGAAAACACCTGTGGCGAGTAGAAAGGCTTACAGTTGAGGAAGAGCACTTCTAAATTAGGACAGCACATCTTCTTCAACGCTGTTACATCTGTACACCAACTTTCGTTATTGTAAAAGCTTGTCCACCGCCTCTCCGCTCTGAACAGCTGGAAGCCTGGCAGATGAAATGTGCTGTCCGGGATGGCATGTTTCTGTGAAACACAGAGCAATTCGTCCGTTTGTTGGCGAGGGAGCAGACATTCGCCAAATGAATACTCGGCAGCAGAGTCCTAAAGCCGCGTTGACGAAGATTCACAAGCGTGCCGGCTCGCTTCCCTCACGTGCATCTTTTGTATTGCTTGTAAAGCACTGCTGTGCTTCCAACTATGTATAATAAAACCTCCAAATAATCAAACACTGGCAAAAAATTATCAGGGATACTCTGCCGAATATTCAGCAGTTCATCCCTGGTGAAACTGATCGGGAAAGAGTGACAAAAAACATGACAAACAAACAAAAGTAACAAAAATGCTAAAGAGCTCCACACCGAAGCAGCCATCTGCAGCACCATCTTGTCAACTCGCAGTTCTTTGCTCCATTGGAGAGAAAGGATCGATGAAAAAAGCATGGTGGACAAGAGAAAAATGTTTGATTAGATGCTGGTTGTGGCATGATTAATCATGTGAAAAACGTTTTTAGCCCTCCAATCGTTTTTTATATTAATACAAACATTCTTGTTTCTATAAAGCAATTATGTTGTAGTTCATTTAAGGTTGCTATATACACTATATTGCCAAAAGTATTCACTCATCTGCCTTTAGACGCATATGAACTTAAGTGACATCCCATTCTTAATCCATAGGGTTTAATATGACGTCAGCCCACCCTTTGCAGCTATAACAGCTTCAACTCTTCTGGGAAGGCTTTCCACAAGGCTTAGTAGTGTGTTTATGGGAATTTTTGACCATTCTTCCAGAAGCGAATTTGTGAGGTCAGACACTGATGTTGGACGAGAAGGTCTTCGCTCTAATTCATCCCAAAGGTGCTCTGTCGGGTTGAGGTCAGGACTCTGTGCAGGCCAGTCAAGTTCTTCCACACCAAACTCACTCATCCATGTCTTTATGGACCTTGCTTTGTGCACTGGTGCGCAGTCATGTTGGAACAGGAAGGGGCCATCCCCAAACTGTTCCCACAAAGTTGGGAGCATGGAATTGTCCAAAATCTCTTGGTATGCTGAAGCATTCAGAGTTCCTTTCACTGGAACTAAGGGGCCAAGCCCAGCTCCTGAAAACAACCCCACACCATAATCCCCCCTCCACCAAACTTCACAGTTAGCACAATGCAGTCAGACAAGTACCGTTCTCCTGGCAACCGCCAAACCCAGACTCGTCCGTCAGATTGCCAGATGGAGAAGCGTGATTCGTCACTCCAGAGAACGCATCTCCACTGCTCTAGAGTCCAGTGGCGGCATGCTTTACACCACTGCATCCGACGCTTTGCATTGCACTTGGTGATGTATGGCTTGGATGCAGCTGCTCGGCCATGGAAACCCATTCCATGAAGCTCTCTACGCACTGTTCTTGAGCTAATCTGAAGGCCACATGAACTTTGGAGGTCTGTAGCGATTGACTCTGCAGAAAGTTGGCGACCTCTGCGCACTATGCGCCTCAGCATCCACTGACCCCTCTCTGTCATTTTATGTGGCCTACCACTTCGTGGCTGAGTTGCTGTCATTCCCAATCGCTTCCACTTTGTTATAATACCACTGACAGTTGACTGTGGAATATTTAGTAGCGAGGAAATTTCACGACTGGACTTGTTGCACAGGTGGCATCCTATCATAGTACCACGCTGGAATTCACTGAGCTCCTAAGAGCGGCCCATTCTTTCACAAATGTTTGTAGAAGCAGTCTGCATGCCTAGGTGCTTCATTTTATACACCTGTGACCATGGAAGTGATTGGAACACCTGAATTCAATTATTTGGATGGGTGAGCGAATACTTTTGGCAATATAGTGTATATTCAAATCTGGTTTAGGTCATTTAAAATTTAAAATCTGAACTCTGTGGTGGATATATATTGTTAATTACGCATTGTCATATAAACAACCAATCAGTAATTAGACTGACGAACTTTATTTAAAGTAAATTATTTTGTTTGATTTCAAATTGGACATGGCCAGAAAATGACTCGCTTACTCGCTTGCAAGCTCTTTTCTCAAACTAATCCAAAAAATATTTGGTTCATAAAGGCCAAAATATACATAATATGAAATTGAAGAACAAATGGGTGTGACGTAATTTAGAACAAAACAAAAGTTTGTTTTGGTGGTTCGTAACAGCTCGCGTGGGCGAACTTTTAGGCAAACTTCTAACCTAAGCATAACACCTTCTTACTGCCATTGGTCCACATCATCGTTAGGTGTGACCTGGAGCACAACCCACCATGACGCTGACAACTCATTCTGTTTATGTTATTCAGTCAGTCAAAATCAGTCAACAGGAATACACCAGCGTGTAGAGTTATTAGCGAGCAGGTGCAGATTTACCTACATCTGTACGATCGTTCATGTAGAGAAATTTTCCAAGACCATGTCATGCGATTTTTTTTTGTTTTGTTTAATTCGTCTACAAAAGGAATCAAATCTACTCAAATACTCTCAAGTGCATTCACTCGTGTGCCAACTTCAGTGAAAGCCATTTACACATCTGCCCAAAGTAAGCCTATGATCATTCTTTTGTCTTTATTCTGCACATTAACACTTTTATACACTGATCTTTGCAGCAGTGTTAATGTCATCATAAATTACATTAACAGAGTGTAATAGGTGCATATTATGGCCACATAAAGCGTGTTAGTGCATTAGCGCCATGAATTCAAAATGTAAACAAGACAAATAACATTTTCTACTGCATATATATTACTGTAGATCATCATTGAGTGGTTAAAACAGCTTCTTTTACTGACCTCATGTGAATTCTACTCAGAATGATTCATAAGGTCATTGATGATACATTTTATTTTCACATTAGTTAAGGTTTTACTGAGTGTCCTCATATTTAAATGTACTTCTAAATGCCTCCCACAGCGATGTGGCGGGTGTCTGAATGTTCGCAAACAGTATACTGTTGCTCGGCTGTTTAGAACTTCGAAGAAGAACTTCTCCGGAAGTATATCGAGGCCTTAAAGGAATAGTTCACCTGAAAATGAAAATTCTCTCATCATTTACTCACTCTCATGCCATCCCAGATGTGTATGACTTTCTTTCTTCTGCAGAACACAAATTAAGATTTTTAGAAGGTCCATACAATGCAAGTGAATGGGTGCCAAAATTTTAACTCTCCAAAAATCACATAGGTCAGCATTAAAGTAATCCATATGACTACAGTGTTTAAATCTATATCTTCAGAAGTGATATGATAGGTGTGGGTGAGAAACAGATCAATATTCAAGTACATTTTTTGCTAGAAATGCTCCTCCCTACCCAGTAGGGGGTGTACACTGTAAAAAAAAGAATAGCTGAGCAAACATAAAAATTCAGCGCAACATGATGCAGTAAGATTTTTGGGTTCCCTCAACAACTGTTTTAATAATTGTCCTCAGTAACATTGCTTTGTTTAGTCAATGTGAATTTGTTTGTTCACTAAATGTAAAAATTCTTGTTGATAGAACTACTAATGTTTAGTTCAGCCAACTAATAACTCGCAATATGATAACTTTAATTTTGCCACCATTTAGATTACTTTTATATGAAGTTACCTGCAATCTTTGCCTCTGAAGAGAGAGATTTGTACAATAGTTTGACATAGACACAATAGACCTCAACTCTATAACACACAAACTTTAATAACAGTGACAATCAAAAAACCTCATTAAGTTAAAAGATGAGCTCTTAACATCACCCCACAACTATTAACTTACTTAAAAAAAAAAAAAAAAAAAACTCCACAAATAGCATAAAGTCAGCAAAAACTTAAACTATAACACTAACCACATAATTAATTCATGTTGCAATGATTGCTGGGAACTCACACATCAGCAGCACTGTTCAATATGTAATTGTTCATTCAGACAACTCCTTTTGACTAGTTGGGACAACATTTGGGGGAATATTGTTGGTCCAACATGTGTTTTTATATGCAAAGTAATTTACATTTTGAGTTTCTGTGACTCAAAAAAACCCCATAAGCTGGATAAAATGCAATTTCATTTTTTACAGTGTATGCATGAAGAGTGTGAATCACTAAACACAAGAATAAGACTGTGAAAGTTCAAGTGAAGATTGACTTAGCAGGGATGAGAATTTAAAGTAAAAATTTACAAAAATATTGGTTTGAGTGGGCCTTCATCAGACCAAGCTATGTTTTTCCAGTCTTTAACTGTCCAGTTTTGATGAGCCTGTGCCCACTGCAGCCTCAGCTTTCAGTTCTTGGCTGATAGAAATGGAACACGATGTGGTCTCCTAGTTGTAGCCCATTCGCCTCGAGGTTTGACGTTTTGTGCATTCTGAATAATATTCTGCTCACTACAATTGTACAGAGTGTTTATCTGAGTTACCATAGCCTTTCTGTCTGCTCGAACCAGTCTGGCCATTCTCCGTTGACCTCTCTCATCAACAAGGCATTTCTGTCCACAGAACTGCCACTCACTGGATGTTTTTTTATTTTTGGCACCATTCTGAGTAAACTCTAGGGGCTGTTGTAAGTGAAAATTCCAGAAGATCAGCAGTTACAGAAATACTCAAACCAGCCTGTCTGGCACCAAAAATCATGCCACGGTCGGAATCACTGAGATCATATTTTTTCCCCATTCTGATGGTTGATGTGAACATTAACTGAAACTCCTGACCTGAATCTGCATGATTTTATGCATTGCACTGCTGCCACACAATTGGCAGATTAGATAATCGCATGAATATTTAGGTGTACAGGTGTTCCTAATAAAGTGCTCAATGAGTGAATATATACAGTTGAAGTCAGAAGTTTACATACACTTAGGTTGTAGTCATTAAAACTAATTTTTTAACCACTCCACAGATTTAATATTAGTAATCTATAGTTTTGGCAAGTCGTTTAGGACATCTACTTTGTGCATGACATGAGGAATTTTTCCAACAATTGTTTACAGACAGATTGTTTCACTTTTAATTGACTATATCATAATTCCAGTGGGTCAGAAGTTTACAAGTTAACTGTGCCTTTAAGCAGCTTGGAAAATTCCAGAAAATTATGTCAAGTCTTTAGACAATTAACCAATTAGCTTCTGATAGGAGGTGTACTGAATTGGAGGTGTACCTGTGGATGTATTTTAAGGCCTACCTTCAAACTCAGTGCCTCTTTGCTTGACATCATGGGAAAATCAAAAGAAATCAGCCAAGACCTCAGAAAATAAATTGTGGACCTCCACAAGTCTGGTTCATCCTTGGGAGCAATTTCCAAATGCCTCAAGGTACCACATTCATCTGTACAAACAATAATATGCAAGTATAAACATCATGGTACCACGCAGCCATCATACTGCTCAGGAAGGAGACACATTCTGTCTCCTAGAGATGAACATAATTTGGTGCGAAAAGACAAAAAAAAAAATAAAGAAATTATTAAAAAAATAATAATAAATTAAATAAAATTTGATAGATATAGATAAGTAGTGACAGATATTTTTGCCAGGCAGATTTAATTCCATTTTATCATATTATACATGGCTGCTTGGCCTCATAACAGAACTGATGTCTTTGAGTTACAAAATCTACCGAAAGCCTTGGTTAATGCACAAATTTTCAAATAACTGTAAATTTTGATTAAATATTGTGTGGAATAAACGTTCAATTAATTTCAATGATATGCAAATTTTGTCAATATAAAATTGTATTCTGCACATAATTTATATAGGCAAATTTGCCTTTTTTCTGTTCCTTTCCTTTTTCTTTTTCCCTTTCATTTTCCTGTCCTTTTCCTTGCTCTTGTCTTTTTTTCTTTTCCTTTCCCTTTTTCGTTTCCCTTTTCCTTTCCTTATCCCTTTTTCCTTTCTTTTTTTAATTTCCTTTTTTTTTTCTTGCTTCAAACACACACACCAACATTACGTAACAATATGTCTGTTCCAAAACTAAGTGAGCTGCCTCACTGTCTCCTGCCTACATAGGCAGCAGTCTTCTATGGTAGAATCCTAACTGAAATGGAGCCTCATAAGAGAGTGATTTGGAACACTCTACAAAGGTGGCAGCTTTTAGCATCATTCGCTCCCCACACGCAGCGCACGGGAGACTCCACTCGCAACTGATTTCAATACAGGTGACCGAGTGGAATGGTGTGATACACTAATGAGCATAAATATGCATAGCGCGCACACATTTTGGGTAATATAGTAAGTTTTCTATCATATTAAACCATTTTGTATCCATACTTTTCAGTATTGAATGAATTCTAAGTATATTTATAATAAAATTGGATTTATTTTTTCACCAAGCTGCATTCTGGGAATTGCCTACCTGGGGAAGGATACATACGATGATATCTTAGAATTTGGCCAAAACAAGATATATTAGGAGGCAGCATAATTAAGATACCTACCTTTTGGAACAAGCTTTGCACTGGGAGCACACCTATGATGTCTTGAAGTGCTGCATTTGGAGACAGCTCACAAAGTTTTGGAACAGACCCTATATGAAACGTCACATATGGATTGTGTCTTTGAATATCGTTATTTCTAAAGTCCAGCACTATTACGTACTTGGCTACAACACAGCTAACAATAACACAGATAAAAACATATTTCACCTCATATTTATGTATCCCCATATCCCCAACAGCATCTTCTGACAGCTGCTTTATCTAATAACTTTACTGATTACCTTCCACTCGTTGCAGCTTTCACCTCCCTCTGTGGAACATATGGTACATCCAAGACTGAGATTTAAGAGCACTTGTGTTCCACTCACCCCACACACATACACACACAATCCCACATACAGATGATTTTCAGCAGTGCATTAATCTGTCAGTACAACCACCCAGCAGAACATTTCAGTATCTCGGAAGTAGCGATCTTTCAAAGCATCTGCTGTACCATTTATCAATTACGTGCAATGGCCAAAATGTGGATGGACCTGCTTTGTGGTAGGGTCTGCATGACTACTAATTGTTACTAGTCGACTAGTCATCCATAAAAGTGGTCAATAGGTCAATATTTACCTTCTGTAAGTGACTCGCCACGCCGTGCATCAGCCGTCTTTGTTGTTCAACTCTACATTGACACGCAACACATGACAAGAGATACTGTAGATCTAATCAAGTTGTCATTTTTATTTGTATAGTGCTTTTCACAACACGCATCATTTCAAAGCAGCTTTACAGAAAACCATGCTGTAACAGAATATGCCTTAAAATTCTCATTGTTTAAATAAATAAAGCGATTGAAAATAATGCCTTAAAAATGTATTGTCTTTAGGCCCAAGTGAGCAAGCCAAAGGTGACTGTGGAAAGAAACACAAAACTCCATAATCAACAAGTAGTAAGATCCAACATAGCTTTCTGCTTCTGGAAGAAGGATGGAATAGGCTGTGCTGAAATCCGTATCTTCTTCCATCATCTCCCTGAAAGACAAAAGACACACCACTCATTTTCACTGAGTGTTCTGACTGCAGGAGATTAATCAGCACAGCCAGGTCGGGGAAAATATCATGGATGGACAGCCACACAAGAACACTGCTGGTTCTCAGTAGAGATCCCACTTCCTGCTGAGACAGAAAGTGTTCTCATCTTTAGGCCAATCAAGAGCTAATCTGCACTGCTGTGTCATGCAATAGTGTGGCCATTTTTCAGGAGTAGGTTTGGAGAAAGATGGCACAGGAAAAAGTAGGAAGTAGGTTATCTGGCTGTATTTATGTTCTGTTATTGCCCTAATGAAGAACTGAATCTGGAGATTGCACCCAACTAGCTGACTAATGGATTAGTTATGCCTCTAGTTGACACACTGGGTCTGTGTCAACTAGTTGTGAATGACATGACTTCAGTTGCAGGATGAAAATTCCTCTGTCCACAAACTGCTTCCCAACGTGTTTGTGAGCAAATATATTGTTCGGAAATACACTAAAAACATAGCTCTTTGGCTGAACTTGATTCAATTGTGGACAATGGTTCCACTTATTTGAAATTAGTTTTCTTAACTTAAAATTACTATGTAATCTCAACACAAACACTTTGTGTAGAAAGAACCTAAACCCAACAAAATTAGATCATGTCAGAGTAACTCAAATAAATCACATGTTTATGTACTAACTAGTGAAAGTGAATCTAAATACATGCCGGTTGGAAGCACAAGAAAGTGTAGTTTAGTAACTATTCTATGATTATCACAGCATTTGCTCAACAATGCAAGCAAATGTTGTTATGTGTGACATCTACTGGTTCTTAATGTTAGCTCAAACTCCACTCTTCACCAAAATGGTAACCCCCAAAATTCAAACATAACAGAAACTCATCTAAATCTCAACATAACAAAACATTAGACTCTACAATATTTGCCTTTATATTCATCTTGCACATAAACACATAAAATAACACTTAATTTGAATGTTTATCTCCCTATTGAGTCTCATGCAAAGCATGCTGGAAAATGGAATTCCCCTGCCCAGTTTTATCAATGCTACATTAACACCACCTTTTTTTTTGAGACTATGTGACAGAGGACAAAACGTGAACCTGGGGAATACTGCGTTCACAAAGCATGTTACAAGTGAACTGTACAGCTGCTGCAGATCACATGACTTTAGTTTTGCTTTTTTTTTTTTTTTTTTTTTACCACAGCATGAGGGAAAATTCCCCTTTCCACAAACTGTGTCCCAGTGTAACTGCATTGGTTTTGTATAATACTATGTGTAATAGTGTAGCAAAGCTTCACACAGGGAGGGAAGGAGGACACAGGGAACCGGGTTTCTTCAGTCTCAATTAAGGCTTTTTAATTGACAACTTTCTGAGCTTACAGCTTCACAATAACTCAATAGCTTCACAATATCTCATTAGGTTTACATTAACTCTTTAGCTTAACATTAACACATCAACTACTCAGCGGGACTCTAGATCTCTGGCTCTCTCTCCCCTTCTTGTCGGTGGCATGGTCTTTTATACCGCTCTCCCCAAGCTCACTGCAACTAGAAACAGGTGTTAATCATAATCTAGTTCAGGTGTATGCACCCTTACCGCTTTCTCTCTCTCTGGGCGGACGCTCGACCACGCCCACGCTGCCACAAATAGCCTAACCTCTAAAAAGCCACACATATTTGTAATTCCGTGACTGTGAAAATAAAATGAACCTGGTGCAATTTGTATTCACGAATCACATTACATATCGAACCACGCTGCTGACATTGGAGATGGTCTGACATTTGAGTTCCTATAAAACGTTAACATATTTAGACAAAATTCTGTCAAACTATTCTGAAACTAATTATGTCACCCAAAGGCTAACAGAACCATTTATGAAAATGCAAGCAGTATGAATCTGGCAATGAAGATATGCCCGCTTTAGTTTCTGACCAGTATCATCTAAGCTCATTGGACCTTTTCTGCGCTCATAAACTCTCAGTCAGTGCAGTATTGGTCTTAAGAGAAACAGCAAAGACTGCTGAAGCTGCACAGCATATTGTGAGTCATTTATTGTATACACTGACCTGCTGTCTAGTCGACTAATTTTCTGAACGATTAGTCAAAATCAAAGCCTGATCTCATGAAAATTATGTGACTGTGGTGACATTATTGTTAAATTATATTACGTGTTGCAGCAGTTCCAAGGTGAAATGTCCACTATGCTAAAAGCGAGTTAACTTCCCAAAAATAATGTTTATAAGGTTAATGCTCTACTGAGTAAATTCAACAAAACCTACCCTAAACCTTAACCTAACTGATAGTGTCATAAAAAGCAAATGTGACATGAAAAACACAATTGCTTGGCGCAAGTGTCGACCTTTTATGCTACAGTATTTAGGACTCGTACCCCAGTCTTTTGCATCACAAGTGCAATGCTCTTTCAGTTGAGCTACATCACGATTTGATCGTGCATGAACAAGCTTGTATATTATAGTTGGCTATGTAATGCAAACATTAAAATGTATCGCCTTACAAGTCATGCACTATAGTGAAAGTGTTTTGATGTCAGAACATTGCATTATGTGAGGAACAGAGCGAAAAGGGTTTATGAACTGATAATCTGCCCTTTTACACATAATTTGTGTGAAAGGGAATAAAAGACATTGTTGTTTTAGCACCTTGTATACATTTCATCAGGAAAATACACGATGCACACAATGAGCTATGTAAAAATCATTTTGCAAATACATAAGTACAATAATGTGTTTTTTTAATGAAACCAGATAAAAAGTAAAAAAATAAAATAAATAAATAGTTGTGCCATTCTCAACTGAAATACAGTTTTGTCCTATTTATTCAAAAACTTTTCTGTGATGAAGACCAGTGACACTGACTCTTCAGTACATATTATTTTCCATTATATGACTGTGACGGAAATGCTTCGCTACCTCTGAGTAATTTTTCTTTTCCTGTTTTTTACTGCTGTGTTGATGAAATTGTTATGAGGCCCCTCGGTCACTGCAGCTACGGTCCACTGAGCGTCAATGAATATTAGGCAACAACAGCAAATCCTGATCAATAATTCCAATTTAATAATACTGTATACACGTCAACACCATATGGATTTTTGCTTTATGGTTTGGACCTAGAGGTCATTGTTAGACAAAATAAGGTTTGTGCCATCATACTGAGGAACACGGATTGAAATCCAGACTCTCCTCCCAGGAGCTAGTTTTGATGAGCTGTCAATGGATGCAGCACGTTCCAGCAGCCCAGACATCTATGCTCAATGACACATTAATGTTATTACCTCCCTGTCACACTAAACAAGCCGTTCATGGGCGCCGAGAAGAAACAAAAATTACAAGCAAGCTGATGTAGCTCATTGCCTGCCCTCACCCATTACCTTAATAATAAGGTATAGAATGGATTTGCACAGATTGATTTAAAGGTTCAAGAGCAGGAAAAAACTGGAACATGTCATTTAGAAAGAAAAATGGCTATTAAGAAAAGCACACTTTTACTCATGGGGTTTACAATGGAACACATATATGTCACACCATGTTACAGCTACAAAAATGCTTTTTCTGTATGTGCACAACAAAAATGTAATTTTCTTAATCACTATTTTTCCTTTTATTATCCACTAAAATATCTAAACATCCTTAAAATGACATACATTTTCTTGAGAGGCAAAACTGCATAATACATTAAAAGAATGTTCCAGGTTCAATACAAGTTAAGCTCAAGAGACAGCATTTGTGGCATGATAAAATTATAATGTTGATTACCTCATCCCTTGTTTATTTAAAAATAAAGCAAAAATCATAGTTGCAGAAAGGCACTTACAGTGGAAGTGAACGGGGCCAGCTAAACACACTGTTTCAAAAGTATAGCCATGAGATGAAAACATTATATCTGTTAACATGATTTTACTGAGATTAAATCAGCGATTGTTCTTGCAAAACAAATTTTCTTTTTCTGGTTTATGCTTAGAGGGGTCATGCCATACTCTTTTTATTTATTTATTTTTTATATAACTGTATTATCTTCCCTGAGGTCCACTGATCATTTTAATGAAGTTTTTTGCACCAAAACAGTCATAATGTAGTAATATATAATAATTTTCCACCCTGCCTATGGCCCTCTCGGTTTTGGCATAAGCACCTCCTTTTAAACTTCAACGTAAATGCCCACTGTAATGATTGGCTAACATCGTGCAGCCCCTTGAAAACAGCTATATTTGAAACACAGTCGTATAAGAATGAACAAACCCCACAACATTGTAAAATACAATTTTAGGGTTTACACATAACACACACCAAACATATTGCATCTATTAAACTGTTCACTCAAGCACAGAAGCACCATAAACTATCAAACAGTCAAGATATTTTAAATATTTTAAATGAAACTGTTTACTTATGGTTTTGCGATCAGGTCCAATAGTGTTTTTAACTGCCCCATCCTTCAATAACTGTTCCTTTGCAAAGCTTGAATTGTATTATGGCTGGTTCACAAGCAATCCACACTGGAATGAGCTGAAAAAAAAAAAAAAAAAAAGAAATCGCACATACATAGTCCAAAGCAAGGTGAAACAGGACATGCGCACACATACAGTATCATCCTGCACTGAGGCGCACATCACTGTAAACACATCAGTATGTTCAAAGATGTCCATCTAGTGCATGTTTTCACACACCAAAAACTTGTTGTCATACAGTCTCTCTGTTTACTAACTGAGTGACGGTGGGTGGAGCCAAGGGTGTGATGATTTAAATAAGGCATTGATGTGGTTGCTGTAGAAGCGGTCATGACTTAATAGGCCCCCTAGTGACGTAGGGAAGTCGCAGTAGTACAGAAAGAGGCGTTTTTGCACTTAGGTTTCAATAAATGCTTGTATTGCATTGGGGATTTGTTTAGAGGTCTGAAACTTACAGTATGCTTTTATAGTAAAATGACCTCCCATATGTCAAAATATCAAGGAAAATTTGATTCTTCATGACATGACCCCTTTAAATAATAAACAACTATCAGTAGGGTTAGAAAAATAATCTTAATTCATGACATATTCTCTGAAACAATCTTATTCATTTAATACCTTGCACAATTTTGCTTCTCAAGTATCTTGTTTGAAGGATGTTCAGATAATTTTACTGGAAACAAGATGAACATACTTTATAAAGAGCATCATTTTTATTTTTTTCAGCGTGTGTGCAAAATGGGAACCTGACAACATGATTCACCGACATCATGCTGACAGATGAGGTAGCATAATTAAAATTACACAGTTATGATTGTTTTATTACAAACTTTGAGACTGTATATTATATTTGACTCTCCAGTGCTGGAACAAGGCTAAAACAAAGTGTGGATATAGGTCTGGCTATGCGAGACTGAAGTTTGAAGTAATCACTTTTCTTTGCATGATACATTGACTGCATTTATACGATAGCCTATGTCGGCGTTAGCTAGCTAGCCAGCTTTATCAATAGATGTTAGCTAAATTTGGTGGATGATAACAGTAACTGTTTATAAAATAGACTGTACATTATAAATATGTTGACACAATTCAGTATTCCATCACAACTGACATTTTGATATATCGATGCGTTATTGTTTTATAATAATATAATATATATATTTTCTGTATAACCAAGTTATGTTACACTAATGAATGGGTATTTTTGTATTATCTTGAACATTGTCAAGCATTCATTTAAGGTGTTATTGTAGTTTACCTTGCTGAATAATTACAGATTAACATTGATTATGAAAGTTACTGTGCAGGCAAGATCAAGTTAGCTAAAATTACATAGATCAATCCTTATGGCACTATATTTCACATGCTTTGCAGTTATGTAAGCTTACCTGTCCAATAAGAAGAATGCCAGTTCAGGGTCAGTTTTGATCCCCAAAACTGAACGAAGGTCCCTCCAGGAATCAAATGCCCTGCCGATGTTCACTCTAGTTTTCGCTTGACCACGATCACGTTCCCGCTTAGCCAGACGGGATTCGATAGATAAATGATTTTTTTTGTTTGTTTGTTTGTTTGTTTTTTTGTTTGTTTGTTTTTTGGCTTACTCCGAGTTTGTGTAGGAGTCGGTTTTGTGCAGGGAGCCGGACATTTGCTGGATTCCATCTCTAAGATAATGTTACCTAGTGTTGCAGACAGTTGTCGCTGTTGAATAGCAGAAGAGAAGCACTGAGGCAAGGCTCTCAGGAGCGCGCATAAACGTCACATCCTTTGGATTTTCCCGGCAAAAGTGACCCACTCCCTTCGCATGAAAATCAGTCTACAGGCTTTTATAGGCAACCTAGGAAGTCCAGGAAGGACTCATTTTTTAAGTTGCATTACAAGCTGTTCACACATCGGCAAAAAAAAGGCGAATATTACATGAAAATTGTTACATATTGCACCTTTAAGCAGTAACTCTACAATGACTTAACTATAACCCCCATACCCCACCCCCAAATCTCATATTTATTCATTGCTTATGGGTTTATGCTTTTATGGAAGCTCAAACATCTTTCAAATATATACTATATCAATACTTTACGTACTTCACACAAACAACACAGCAGGTGTATGTTTGTGTGAGCGAGCTTCCACGAAAAGCTATTATGATCTCACACATTTGTACCTAATCAATGATCTTATTATTTTAAATGCACTCCCCTTTCTGCCTGGGAGCGGTTTAGCCAGTATGTACAAGTACCTATATCAGTCACTCTCTAGCTCTGATCAATCTTTGTTTGACTATTTGCAAGAAAAGCTCTAAACGAGGGTCTAATTGTTTAACACCAAAGGGACTCATAGATACATGAAAATCTTTGTTCATGTAGTATTTTAATTCAGTATTTTTGAAGTTGTGCCTTTTTTAGATATATTTCTCCTTACCCATTTGTGCTGTTCTCTGTATGAAAACAGGGCTGATATGGGTTTGCAGTCTTTTAAAGGGATAGTAGGAAACAGAAGGATGTTAGGCAGAATGTTAGAATGTCACCATTGACTTCCATTGCATCTTTTTTTTTTTTACATATATATATAAAATGAAAGTAAATGGCGACTGAGGCTAACACTCTGCCTCACATCATCATTTGTGTTCCACAAAGAAAGTCATATGGGTTTGGAAAAACATGAAGGTGAGTAAAATATGACACAATTTCCATTTTGGGGTGAACTATCCCTTTATTATGTAATTTTACCAGACTTGCCCAAATATTATACTGCCACTGGTTTATAAATGTGTCTCTCTCTTGGGTAAACCAACAGTTTTACATGTTGACTGATTATGCCACCAGTGAAGGGTAAACTGTATAAAGACAGTCAGAATTTAAACTAACATCAGACATTTATATAACAACTGCAGTCTATTAAAGCTAGATTTTATTCGTTTCTTTTTTTTTTGTTTTTTTGTTTTTTCAATTCTAAATATAACTGAACAGTTTGCTAACGATCAACAACCCGAAGGTGACCTTTACACGTATAATTTCTGTGAGGGCAGTGGCTTATTCAGGGAAGATTGAGTTTTAAAGTGGGTTTAACAACACAAGAGAAAACTTATACTGACGCATCTCATCAGGAATTCGAAGACATTGTTGTCCTCTGGCGGCAGGTTGGCCTGCTAGCCATCTTTGCAAGGCCTAATCTAATTTTAGATGAATGTAAATATTTATCGAGTCTCTGATTTAATCACAGAGAAGCATACTAAAAATGCAGCAATCACCCATTATCTTGTAAACCTTACCACACACTTCTCTTTTTCTCTATTACTGCTCACCGTAATGAGCTGAGGGCTATCTGAAAGAATAATCACCAAGAATGCTGAGTGATCCAATGTGAATCCCCAGGCTCTTTTTTTTTTTTTTTTTTTTTTTTTTTTTTACAGCATCTGTCCCTTGCTGTCACAAATTATCATGGATGTCACAAATCTGAACACAAGAATTATTGTCTCAACCACTTTAAGCATTAGGCCTTAACAGTTGCGCCATCCTGAATTTTAAGGCCGAAGTATACTCTACACAAGTATATGAACATAGTCGCTTCTAGGTGCATAAGCTCGGTTTCGTCAGTTGTTGCGTTCCAAAATGTGTCAGAACAACGCAAATACATGTTGCATTCTCTACGTTTCCACAAGGGGCGCTATAGCTGACAGTAGTGTATACTGAATATGGCTAGACAAGTAAAGCCCTAGGTATAATCCATTTTAAACGCGCAGTGTCTACGTACAGTCAAACACGAGCCGGTCTAAGTATACTCCATATAACTGTGCGTGCATACACAGGCGGTTGGCGTATGTGCGCTAAGACTACTTTGAGACACTGGACTTTCTCTTCAGGAGTTTAGACCCATGAAGATGTCTTTATATTCCTTCAGACTCGAGTTATTCAAATACAGATATCTCCAGACCTTGCACATCCACTGTTGTTGATTTTACCTTCATCCCCACATGTTTAGCGGTGATTAAATCCACTTGTATCACTATTTAGTGACAACAACGGTGCAAAATGTAAGTGTTGCCACCTTGTGGACCCACTAATTAGTGCAAATAACTCCAGGCACATGAGCATTCTGCGCATTCAAAGACGCGCGGTTAGAAAAATCGTGCTGCGTGCATTCAGTGATTGCGCACTCTGCTGATGATGTGACTTGCGTCCTGTCTGAACGAAGCATACTTTGGGCTTAAGGAAAATTAAATATACTATAACAACTTACCTGAATAACCAACATGATCACACAGGAAGTCAGCATGTTGTTTCCGAGAGTTCTGGTACCCTAGGATCGGCCACATTATGCAGACTTACCGACATGACAAGTGGCATCTTCTATCAGACATTTTTGCATCAGCTCCTGAGTGTTTACCTTCCCCTGTGGCTGCGCAAATATGCATTTCCCCCAGTGAGCCTACTTGTACAGACCCTGTGCAAGGTCAGGGAGAACGAGGAGCAGGTCATCCTGGTAGCACCCTACTGGCCCACCCAGATGTGGTTCTCGGACCTCACGCTCCTCGTGACAGCCCCCCCCCCCCCCCGGCGATATCACCTGAGGAAGGACCTTCTTTCTCAGAGACGGGGCACCATCTGGCACCCGTGACCAGACCTCTGGAATCTCCATGTCTGGCCCCTGGACGGGACGTGGAAGACCTAAGCAGTGGTAGACACGATCACTTTCCTGACGGGAAGACCCCCAGAGATGTGCAGTCGGATCAGTGCTTTCCTTCCTGCAGGAGAGGTTGGAAGGGAGGCTGTCCCCTTCCACCTTGAAGGTGTACATTGCCACCATAGCAGCACACCATGACGCAGTCGACGGTAAGTCCTTAGGGAAGCACGACCTGATCATCAGGTTCCTGAGAGGCACCAGGAGGCTGAATCCCTCCAGACCATGCCTCGTTCCCTCATGGGACCTCTCTGTAGTTCTTCAGGGTCTACAGAGAGCCCCCTTTGAGCCTTTGCAGTCAGCTGAGCTTAAGGCACTCTCCTTGAAGACTGCCCTCCTGACTGCGCTCACTTCCATCAAGAGGGTAGGAGAACTGCAAGCGTTCTCTGTCAGCAAAACGTGCCTGGAGTTCGGTCCGGGCTACTCTCATGTGATCCTGAGACCCCAACTGGGCTATGTGCCCAAGGTTCCCACGACCCCTTTTAGGGACCAGGTGGTGAACCTGCAAGCACTACCCCAGGAGGAGGCAGATACAGCCCTGTCATTGCTGTGTCCGGTGCGCGCTTTACGCATCTATTTGGATCGCACGCAGAGCTTTAGGATCTCTGAGAAGCTCTTTGTCTGCTTTGGTGCACAGCGGAAAGGAAGTGCTGTCTCCAAGCAGAGGATCGCCCACTGGCTCATTGACGCCATTGCTATGGCATATCACGCCAAGGACATGCCGCCTCCGGTAGGGCTACAAGCCCATTCTACCAGGGGTGTAGCGGCCTCCTGGGCCCTGGCCAGGGGTGCCTCTCTAACAGACATTTGCAGAGCAGCAGGCTGGGCAACACCCAACACCTTTGCAAGGTTCTACAACCTCCGGGTGGAACCGGTTTCGTCCCAGGTAGCGGCACGCAATACAAGCGGATAAGCCTGGGATAGCCGGCCGGGTGTATCGCTTGCACATAGCACCTTCCACCTCTTTTGAACTGAAGATGTGTGCCATTAATTCCTAGTAATGTTCACAAACTTTGTTCCCTGGTTGACTTCCTCCGAGCCCTGTGGCAGTCAAGTTTTTGGAGAAACTCACTGCCGGCCCAGTACATGTGCTAACTATGAGTCCTGTTCTGGGGTAGGTGCTCCGCATGTGGCGGTTCTGTAAGGCAAACCCCATGCAATGTATATCTTCCACTAATTCGTTTCCCTGTTGGCAAACTGCGTCTTCCTTGGGCAGAGCCCCTCTGCCCCAGTCTCCAAGTTTGTAGTAACTTCTCCCCCGTTGGGTAGGATCTACCTTGAAGATTCTCCACATGGTCGGAAAGACCATGTGACATATTTTTCCACTTAAATATCCCCCCCCCCCCCCTTTGGGCATGGTGTGGTCTCCGCAGTGTCCTCCCCCTGACTAGACCTGGCGGCCCAGTCGGATAATCCCCCTTCATTTTTAGGGAGTGGAAAAAAAGAAGGGGAAAAGAGGTCATGACTGGGTTAGCCTGTCTCTATCTTTTGGGTAGTCGACTTGTCCCCAAAGGGCCATTCGACACTCATAACTATGTTGGGGGAGGTTACGTGTCGACCTGGTGTGCTGGCTACGAGGCACACAGTGGTCTGCCCGTCACACACCACCAGTTCACGTAACACAGTTCAGCCAGTTGTGGCGTTTCGTATAGGGACCCCTAGTGTCACTACATCGACACAACGTCGAGTGATTGACAGATAGGGAACGTCCTGGTTACTTGCGTAACCTCCGTTCCCTGATGGAGGGTACGAGACGTTGTGTCCCTCCTGCCACAATGCTGAACTACCCGCTGAAATGGCCGAACCTTGTCTCGGCTCCTCAGCATAAAACCTGAATGAGTGGTTGCATACCAGCTCCTTTTATACCCAAATGTCCAGGGGAGTGGCATGCAAATACCACTCGGCAATTTTCATTGGCCTTTTATCAAAGACCAGAGGTGTCTCGGGCTCCCAAGAGTGACCCCTAGTGTCACTACATCGGCACAATGTCTCATTCCCTCCATCAGGGAACGGAGGTTACGCAAGTAACCAGGACGTTTTTAAATGATTGGTGTAGTTACGGAACCTACCAGCAGGGGCTGCTGAAGATAGTCTGCCAAACCCTGACCTCTTGTTCATGGAATTGAATCAGTGCAAGATCCTTAAAGGATTAGTTCACCCAAAAATGAAAATTCTCTCATGATTTACTCACATTTAAGCCATCCCAGATGTGTATGTCTTTCCTTTTTCAGCAGAACCAAAATGAAGATTTTTATAAGCACATTTCTGCTCTGTATATCCATACAACGTAAGTGAATGGGTGGCATCAGCCTGTGGCTGTTGGACGGTCCAAAAGGCATATTTAGGCAGCATAAAAGTAATCCACACGATTCCAGTTGATCAATTAATGTCATCTGAAGCAAATTGATAGGTTTGTGTAAAAAACAAATCAATAATTTAGTTATTTCAGTTTTTACCTTTAAATATTTACTTCCAGCCAGCGCTGGGATGCTGTATGAAATTACTTAACTCTAGCGTGATGGTCATTTCTCTGTTGTTAACAAAGTGCATGCTTCTGACTTCTCGCATGAACGCGGCATCACGCTTACGTAACACAACAGTTCTGTGATGCGTCGACTGCTAGCAGGAAGCATTTTTTTCAAGTTAATAAAGTTTTAATTATCGATTTATTTTTAACAAAAACATATCAATTTTCTTCAGAAGTCATTAACTGATCGACTTGAGTCATGTGGATTACTTTTATGCTGCCTAAATATGCCTTTTGGACCGTCAAGCTTATTGAGCCAAAATGTGCTTGTAAAAATTTCAGTTCTACTGAAGAAGGAAAGACATACACATCTGGGATGGCTTAATGATCAATCCTGAGAGAATTTACATTTTTGGGTGAACTATTCCTTTAAACCTTTTTTTGAGACATTTTATGGCAAGTTAACAAGCTATTCTTGACTACACCATTAAATTATGCTTTGCTCTCAGAGATACATCCAAGTTCAAATTTAATAATCTTTAATAAAAGAATAAGCAGCAATGTGGAAAAGACCATATGCTGATAGTCAAAAGTCTGGCTATGTATAATCTGGAAATCTGGAAATGGCTTTTAAGTAGAGAGACAGAAGCACGGAAAGACACTCACTCAAAGGTTTCTTAGAGGTTCAGTGTCATTCCTCCTCTGCTAAAATCTCCACTTTGGTTCACAGTAGAGATTGTCTACATTCAGTATGCTTTAGAGGATTAAAGCACCATTAATCTTATCTATTGTGGTTATGGTATTTTTCGAATATTTTCCCATATTTTAAAACCTATTTTTAACTAATTTGGTGTCTTGAATTATTTTCAACATCAAGGTCATTCATTTAATAAAATTAAGTTCCCAAGCTGAGTGCTAAATAAAGTTTAGATGATTTGTGACCTCTGTTGAAGTACTTCAATAGCTGGTAAATATTTTCAGTCTAAGGTTGACGAGTGTAAGGCAGAAGCTGACGTATAGCGTGTCGCACACATCCGAACCCTGGACAACTCTCCATGTCAAACTTTAATCAAACTCTACTAGCCAGGTGAGATGACCTTTTAATGTCAATGCTTGATATTTTGTTGAACCTCCCTGACAAATTAGACATGAGAAAGGTCGATCAGGCCAGGGTGGAAATTTGAAGGCTTTGGAAGGTATGTTGTGGATGTCTGAATTTTTTATAGTCAAAATTTAAGAAAAGTTCTGGTCATTATACGCTTAAAGGAATAGTTCACCCAAAATTTTTAATTCTGTCAGTAATTTTCTCACTCTAATGTAGCTCCAAACTAGGGATGTAACAGTTTGAAGGTTTCTCTATATACCTCGGTTTTAAAACAGACAGTTATCACACCTTTGAAATCTTCTCATTGATGGTATTGCATAAATATAAAGACAGATTTTTATCAGAACTGCTCTAAAATCCAAATCAGTTTAATTAAGAGACATTTACACAGCATCATATAAACTTGTGAGATAAAATAAATATTTAACTTGTGCCTTCCTCATGTTACATTTGACTGTCACTCAGTTTTAAAGGTGGCATGCAGGTGTCACGAGCACAGTGCATCACGAGCACATCAGAAGTGTGGCACAAGTGGAGAGTAGCATGAGTGCAGCACGAGCGTATCATACAGACATGTCCGAGCCTGAACGTTTATTTCCGCTGACAAAGCAGTTGAAGTCTGCTGTCTGGGATTACTCAGGTATGTTAAAGAGGCACCATTAATGTTTCCCAGTCTGTAAAGTTTGTCACAAAAAAGTATTGTCTCAAGTGCGAAACACTTGCACCATCTGCGTGAGCACCATCCCATAGAATTTGCGGAGTTGAATGTAAGTGGAAATACAGTATACAGGATAATAAATTATAGCCCGTTTCATAAAAACACCAGATTCAATGTAGTTTTACATGATTTATAATGACTATGAAGGCTAAAGTTATTTTTATGCTTTCTGTCACATTCACAAATGCAGCAAATTGTTTTAAGCACTCGTTCAACATTACGAATTGCCAACAGTTTGTTCATTTGCCTAAGTGCAGTGCAATAGTAGGCCAACAATGTGTTTGATACTACTAATTATATGTTTTATTTGTAAAACATAGCATTAAATAGGGTTTAAAACGTGAATGGCTTTTGGTGTGCAGGAAATTAACATTGACAATATGCATGCAGGAAATTGACAGTGAAACTGTGGCAGAAAATAGACATTATTGGACAAAATAATAACAAATTAACTGCAAATTAACATTTTTTTAAGTAGGTATTGTTTAGAATTAAACTAAATCACAAATGCAGCAAATTACTGAATGCATACAAATGCATATCTGAAGTGTTAACCTGGGCAATAATCATTACAAATGATTACAATTCAATTTCATAAATCGTAAAATAACAATATATTTCTTTAGTTATATTCATCTGACTACTGTACATGATGCAAATTTTCTTTTATTTTTTTTAAATATTATTGTTTTACATGTGATTTTTCTTTTATTTGTTTTACCATGTCAGATTAAGAGAGTGTCCTGATGGTCAAGATCAAAAGTTAAAGGATTAAAGTTGAAGACATCCAAAATAAAGTTCAAGAGTTGGTTATAAATTAAATATTTCTCTGTGTGTTTATCAGACATCATAAACAAATATTAAACTACAAAAATATGATCAATGCACCTCAATACCGTGATACCGTAATACTGTGGTATTTTTTGTTATGGTTATAATACCATCAAAATTGCATACCATTACAACCCTACTCGAAACCTGAATGACTTTTTTCCGTGGAGCACAAAAGTGAAAATTTGATATTAGTCAGTATGACCTCTTCTTCTGAAGCCATACGATCACTTTGTAATGAACAAGTAATTAAGTTATTCACTCTCGAAAACCAATGAGGTTCAGTGTTATTGTAATTTGGATGCTCTATATAGTGGCAAGAAAAATTATGTGAACCCTTTGGAATTAGCTGGTTTTCTGCATTGATTGGTCATAAAATGTGATCTCATCTTCATCAAAGTCACAAGTATAGACAAACAAAATTTAAAAATTTCTGCTTAAGCTAACAGCACACAAACAGTTATAATCTTTCATGTCTTTATTGAGCACATCCCATTAAACATTCACAGTGCTGTGGAAAAAGTAAGTGAACCCTTGGATTTAATAACTGATCAATCCTCCTTTGGCAGCAATAACCTCAACCAAGTGTTTTCGGTGGACAACGTTCAGAAGGAATTTTGGATCATTCTTCCTTAAAGAACTGCTTCAGCTCAGCCATATTCTTAGGATGTCTGGTGTAAACAGCTCTCTTGAGGTCATTCCACACCATCTCTATCGGGCCACTCAAAAAGGTAGATTTCCTTTTTTTAAGCCATTCTATAGTGGATTTACTTCAATGTTTAGGGTCATTGTCCTGCTGCATCACCCAACTTCTACTGAGCTTCAGCTGGTACACAGCCACCCTGGCATTATCCTGTAGGGTATCTTGATAAACTTGGAAATTCATTTTTCCCTCAATGATGGCAAAGGCCCTGAAGCAGCAAAGCAGCCCCAAATCATGATGCTCCCTCCACAGTACTTCACCGCTGGGATGATGTTTTCATGTTGGTATGCTGTGCCCTTTTTACGCCATACATCAGGGTTCAGCAGCCTATGGCATGCGTGCCATCATTGGCACATGGAGGGGTAATCACTGGCATGCCAGCAACGGTGAGAGAGGAGTAGACTATTTTATTCATATGAAATTCCGCACCTGCATTCCAATCTACAGCTTGATGTAATATTTCCTAATGATCCATGATCCATTTGCGCAACATAAGTCGGCAGTGCTTCACTTTCGGTTAATCGTGTGAGTAAATGTGCCCACTTTGCTGGATGACTGCCTACATTCCGTGCAGCCAATGACCAAGAAAATAAAAAAATGGCACTCCATGTCAAAAAGGTTGCCAACCCCTGCCATACAAAGTGCTGCTTTTTCTTCCCAATCAATTCAACCTTAGTTTCATCAGTCCACAAATTTTCCCAGTAGCATTGTGGAGTGTCAAGTTGGTCTTTGGCAAACTTCAGGCACACAGCAATGTTTTTTTTTTTTGGAAAGCAGCAGCTTCCTTTGTGGTGTCTTGCTTTGGACACCATGCCTATTTAATGTTTTCTGTATAGTAGACTCATGGACTCTAGGGTTCTTTTTTTTTTACCTCATTGAGCATTCTGAGGTGTGCCCTTTGAGTCATCTTGGCTGTACAGCCACTTCTAGGGAGAGTAGCCACAGTACTAAATTGCCTCCATTTATAGACAATTTGTCTAACTATGGACAGATGAATATCTAAGCTCTTCGAGATAACTTTGTAAACCTTTAAGCTTTATGCAAAGCAACAATTCTTGATCGTAGGTCTTCTGAGATCTCTTTTTTTGCAAGGCATGGTCCATGTCAGCAGATGCTTCTTGTGAATAGCAAACTCAAAATGTGTGAGTGCTTTTTATGTCAAAGTAGCCCCCACTTCCAATCTCATTTCATTAATTGGATACCAGGTTTGCCAACTCCTAACTCTAATTAGCTTTTGTTAATGTAATTTTCCTATGAGGTTCACCAAATTTTTCCAACCTACACTGTAAATGTTTGAATGATGTATTCAGAACAGTACAATACATTTGTGTGTCATTAGTTAAAACAGATTGTGTTTGTTCATTATTGTAACTTAATAGAATATTTTGTGATTATTTATACATAAATGCAGGTAATTTCAAAGGGTTCACATACTTTTTCTTGCCACTGTACATGGAGTTGATGGATTGGTTTTATGTTGTGTTTTTTGTCCTTTATGGTGCTTGACCTGGAGTTGCTTTTCACTCGATATGGTGAAAAGATGTCTGAATATTGTTTTTGTTTTTTTATCTTTTGTTTTTCATGGAAGAAAAAGGCAGTTTAGAACACATGAGTAAAACATTACAGAATTTTTATCTTGACTTAACTAAATTTGCCTTAACTTGCCTAAACTATGCCTTAAAACAGAATGCAGTCAAATTTTGCAGCACAAATGGTTCACTGCTATTTTGGGTAAAGCCAAACTGCCTGTAGCAAAATCAAATACTGTTCATTAAATTATTAGAGAATTTTGCTTTGAAGTTTTATGACGTGCTTCAAAAACTGATCTTTAAAGAAACAAACAAAACTGTCCACTGCAGGCTTCAAACCTAATTTGTGAAAATAACAAACTACACTGGACTTTCATTTTCTTAGTGCAGCTTGACCAAAAGTACACAAAGAAATGCTTTGATCATGCCCTGAGAATTCATCAAACCTATTTACAGAGCATAAACTGCTAAATATTTGCTTTTATAATACAATATATACTACAGTACCAATTTTAATGGCCGGACCAGAGTTGCAATAAATTACCTTATATCTTTGGCACCTGGCAGTGCCTTTTCACTTGTTTCCAAATGTACCTGTGAGCTCTGAATAAGGGCTTCCCTAATTGCATACGGCACTGAATTTACATTTACGACCTCACTCCAATATAAATTCTCATATTTCTGGATTAGATTGACATTATGTCAGGCCAGAAGGCAATAAAGAGTCGATCAAAGGGTCGGACAAGCTGCATCAAGGTCTAATTAGGATTTATTCTAAAGACTGATGTGGTTTTTGCTGATGCCAATTTGGGCTTGATCAATTGGCACTGCTCATTCTTGTAGCTACTCTCCACAAATGCTAACAGACCACCTGCTCACCATACAGCCAACGAGGTGAAGCACTGATATATGTAAAGCTCTGATGCAGAGCCATGCGCGTGAAGATGTGGACCCCAAGAATTCATGTGTGTTCATGTGTGAAAGAATTTATTTCACTTTACCTCTTGGACAAATTTGTTGACAAATTTTGTTGATGTAATAGCTGGCAATTTAGGAGCAGGTCGTACTCTCAATCAATACGCTGATGTAGGTGCCGCTGGATTCCGTGTGTCATTCATGATACGCTTCTTGGTGATCGGTGGTGATATTTCTAGCCTCATCGATGGTCATTCGCTGGTTCCGTAGGACTTCCTCAATGTGTTTGAGCCACGTTTTCTTTGGTGCTGCTCGTTGAACCCTCCAGTGGACAGGTCGCTCTCGCCAGAGGTGCTTGTGTGGTAGCCGACTGGTGTTCATTCTGCAGACATGGCCAAACCATCGCAGTCTGTGTTTTTGTATTTGTTCTTCAACTGAAGGTTGATGGTCGCATCTTGTCCGAATAGTCTCGTTATAATGGTGATCATGAAGAGAGACACCCAGGATCTGTTTCAGGCATCGCATTTGAAAGACCTTGAGCTTTTTTATGTCTGGTTTGAGCAGAGTCCAACCGTACAGGAGAACTGGCAGTATCAGTGTTCGGAAGAGGCAAATTTTGGTCTTGATGGAGATATTGGCCTTCTTCCAGAGGCACCATTTGAGCAAAACAAACTGCTGCTGTTGCTTGGCCAATCCTGCTGTGGACTTCGGTGGTAGATGCCACTTTCTTCTCCTGCACCAGCGATCCCAGGTATTTGAATTCTTTGACCTGTTCAATTTGTGCTTCAATGAGGTGAACCTTGGCCTGTGATCCATCCTTGGTCATAACTTTGGTCTTGTCCACATTAATTCTTAGACCATAGGATTGGGCGATGCGGGTGATGTGGTAAAGGATGTTGGTAGTCTCTGCATCCGTGTCTGTGAATATGGCACTGTCATCTGTGAACATCAAGTCTGTCAGGAAGTTGTTTATGTTGTACTGAACTCTGCGTCTGTTCTCGAATGCTTTCCTTATAATGGCATCAATCACGATATTGGAAACCAGGGGAGAAACGACATCTCCCTGGCGGACTCCAGTTTGGATAGGAAATTCCTTGAATAGTATGTTTCAGATCCGCACCCTGCTGGCTGAGCCTTTGTATAATGCTTGGAGAAGTTGGATGATCTTTGGCGGCACACGCTCGTTCTCCAACACCCCCCACAGTGCGGGCCAGTGAACACAGTCGAATGCGGATTTGAAGTCGATGTAGATGTCAGTTCGCATTCCACACCTGATCCTTTCCTCTGCCAGTTGACAAATGGTGAATATTTGATCGGTGCAGCCCCGATGTGGCCTGAATCCTGCTTGCTCTACTTAGCTGGTCTGTTCACGATGTTTCTGCAGCCTTGATTGTATGATCTTCATGAATACCTTGCCGATGATTGAAAGGAGACTAATGCTGCGGTAGTTCTTGCATTCCTGGCTATCGCCTTTCTTCAAGATTGGCACAATGATGGCTTTCTTCCACGCTGATGGAATGCATTCCAAGTGCCAGATGTGTGTCAGGAGGATGTGGAGCCATTGCAGCAGGATGTCTTCCACGGCTTTGATAGTTTTGGCAGTGACATGGTCCACTCCAGGTGCCTTTCCATTCTTCAGCGATCTTATTGCACTCTTCACTTCATCGACCACTGGCTCACCGTTGAAGAATGGATTCTCCGGCGGGTCGAAGGGTGGTGGCTCTGGTGGTGGTCCCTGGGGCGGATCATGGTTATATAGCTGTTGGAAGAATTCTTTCCACCACTGCAGGCATTCTCCAGGGGAGCTCACAAAGTTGCCATCTGCTTTCTTGATGTTGTCATTGGTCGACATGGTTTTACCACTCAGTCTCCTGAGGGTCTGATACAGATTCCGGTACTCGTGCCTGGATGCTGCTACACTATTCCAGTAGGCTTTTTGAACTGCCTTTATCTTCTTTTGACCTTTTGCATAAAATCATATACGGGTCAGGAGTATATTAGTTAATGTTCACATCAACCATCAGAATGGAGAAAAATTTTATCTCAGTGATTTCGACCGTGGCATGATTGTTGGTACCAGACGGGCTGATTTGAGTATATCTGTAACTGTATCTCCTGGGATTTTCACGCACAACAGTCTCTGGAGTTTACTCAGAATGCTGCCAAAAATAAAAAACATCCAGTTCTGCGGACGAAAACGGCTTGTTGATGAGAGAGGTCAACGGAGAATGGCTAGACTTGTTTGAGCTGACAGAAAGGCTACGGTAACTCAGATAACCACACTGTACAATTGTAGTGAGCAGAATAGCATCTCAGAATGCACAACACTTCGAACCTTGAGGCGGGTGGGCTACAACAGCAGAAGACCATGTCGGGCACTTTATTAGGACCATAGTGTTCCTAATAAAGTGCTTAGTGAGTGTATATTTACAGACTATTTATTCATTTTTATAAAATATTACTAATTATAAAAAAACTCATAATGTGAAACTTTAACTACACATTCAACCATCAAGTAATTATTCTAAGTCTCACAAGCCTTAAAGGTGTCATGACATGCCGTTTTTCATATTATTTTATATTGTCCTTGATACTACTGTATAATACTGTATAAGTAAAGCTTTTTGCACAAAAAAAGTCATATATTTGTAAAACATGATCATTTTCCACCCTCATTCTGACCCTCTTGTCAGAAACGCTCTGTTTTTGTCTCCTTTAAGACTTGACATTAAATGCCTACTGTTATGATTGTCTCTGTGTTCTTGTTTGACCTGCTTTCTCTACTTGCCATTTCACTGCTCACGGTGGGCTACGGAAGTGATTAAAGATAAAGTAGGCAATGATGTGTTGTTTTGGAGGCAGTCAGATGCAACTGTCTACCACAGTGTGACATCACAATGTGGAGGAAATAGAGGATGAGTTGTTTTGGCAGCTTGGTTTCAACTAATGCTCTTTTTGCAGTGAGGAGGAAGTTTTGAGTTCTGAAACTTACAGTGTGCTTTATAGTACAATGACCTCTTTGTGTTTTTAAAACACAGTAACAATTCATGGTTCATTGGTGTGTGACTTGGGGTTGGTAATGAATGAATCGCAGTTCAGTATGTTTTTCTTCTAAAAAGAACCGACTGATAAGAGTCATTCGTTTGGGAATCAGGCTTGCTGTGTGTTTTGCACTGTAGATTCAAAGGAACCAGATCGTAAGAATCAGTAGTTTTAGAATCTGACTACACTGGTCGCATTGGCGCACTATAAATTCAAAAGAACCAGCTCATGAGAGTAATTTTTTCTGAAATTGTAATCAGTTCATTCCTTCGGGAATTGTATTACACCGGTTACGCTGTATGTTTCGTGCTGTTGATTTAGTAGCAGTGTTGCAGTGCAGGTGAGTGGTAGTGCAGGACACCCTGTCAGAGTATTTTAGTTAGGGTGTTCTGCGTTCACATCAGCATAAAAAATGCACGTTCAAGAACCATTAACGGAATCGAAAGTCATGAAAATAATTCTGTATTATTATTTTTTTAACTAACTGTTCTGAATAAGAAGTTTATGGTTCCCAGCTCTAATTGCAGGTATTCTTGTCGATGTAGGAGAAATAGTTGGGTTTTGCAGGGGACTGGTCACTAGTGAAAAACCACAGAATGATCTCCGTATAAGATCTTGGTGTAATCATTGTAATCAATGCCATACCTTCTTTACTTAGTGGATCTGTAATGCTTGTAAATGACTTCAAAAGCCAATCTCTGTCAGGAAAGATTTGTCTTACTGGATAAAAGACAAAGAAGGTGGGGAGTGAGGCATTTAGGTTGATTTCTGGTAATGTCAGGCAGATTGTAGTGCCCGCATGCTTGAGTTTGTGCCCCGCAAGAGTGTCATTAACAAGTCTCGTGTTTGCTGTGGACAGACAGTTGATTAGATATGCAGAAAGAGAACTCTGCTTGCCTGAGGGAAGGAACTCAATGTGTGGTCAAACGAAAATGAATTTAACGGGATCTAATGGGGTTTGGGCCCTTTCTCTACCTCCCGTAAAGCCATTGGCATAGTTAATAGAGCAGGAAGACAGGCGGCTCTTGGAATGGAGGCTAAATGGCATGCCCCATGTGTTCTCCTGGAGCAAGGGTCACGACATGCCGTCAGATCTGAGATCAGTAAAGTAAGGCTTTCGACTGCCAGACAAATGGACAAAAGGCAGCACAGGTTGTCGCCTTGATGCCAGTGTTGTGCTGTTTAACATGCAGTGTGTAACCAAGCAGCCGAGCTGCTCCACATTATTGACTGCTGCCTATACGAGACCTTGGTGAGACATTAACAGCATGGAAAAGGTATAATTGCCAACACTGCATATGGACAAACAGAATGGGCTCACCTTGAAAATGTTTTACAGGCAAATGCGTGCACACCCTGCCAAGTCTATTTCAGTTCCCTAGTGAGGTGTTGAGCTCCTTTATGAAAGACACATATAACGTAATGGTACCGTGTATGGTTTAACTGGCCATTTATAAAGAGGTCATCTCATTTGATGGTCGAGTTCCTTGTCAGCTGAACATTTGCGATTCATGTGCGTTTTGCTGCCAAAAAGTGTTACATTTCTGCAAAAACGAAGCTCACAATCTCGCAAATGCAACAACACTAGGAGAAAGCAACATTAGAATGGCGGTTTCTCTTAGAGGAGGAGTGTTTTGACAGGGACAGCAGTTGTCATGCAATTTTAAAGCCATCATGGCTGGCCTGAATGGAGAGCAGTATTCTAAATTCCTATTGTAAATGGCACTCCCTAATGATCATCAACATTGTAGGTGCCTCGTTCTTTCTCTCTGTCTAGCTCTCTCCCCCTTTTATTTTTCTCTCTTGCTCCACCTGTTTGCGAAGGTTTTTTCTTATATGTGTCATCCCTTGTAAGTGCTTGTTTTGTTGCTAATCTGGCTGGTCAAACAGCATGGTCATTCTGAAGAAGCTTGTTGTTGAAGGTATGCTTGCTCCTTTAAAGGACAGTTCACCCAATAAATCATCTTATCATTTGCTCACCCTCATACCATCCCAGATGTGTATGGCTTTCTTTCTTCTGTAGAACACAAACAAAGATTTTAAGAAGAATATCTCTGCTCAAGTCATATGTGTTGGGAACAATATGAGGGGTAGTAAATGATGACATAATTTTCATTTTTGGGTGAACTAGCTCTTTAAAACCATACAAACATGAATGCACACAAATAGGAACCCATACTGACACACCCCTGACCCATACTGACACACCCCTGACCAAAGTAATGTGGATGTTTTGCTGTTAGAGAACCTATTGTTGGGCTGCATGTTAATGTTGATGTCCGTTGTTTCTGTTGAGTACTGTCAGATGCGAAAGGTGCAGTGCTCCTCTAATGAGCACTGCTTAACACAGTGAGGTGATATCTGGATAAGTGTGTGTGTGTGTGTGTGTGTGTGTGTGTGTGTGTGTGTGTGTGTGTGGGTGGGTGGTTTATGAGGTCATTCCTTTAGGTTACAATCTGGTAATTACTAGGGTATTATGCTATAAATGTGGTTCATGAGGACATTTCTAGTGTCCCCATAATTCAGATCGCTTAAAAAACATACTAAACGATGTTTTATTGAAAATGTAAAAATGCAGAAAGTTTTTTGTGAGGGTTAGGTTTAGGGGTAGGGTTAGGGTTAGGGGATAGAATCTATAGTTCGTACATTATGTCTTTGGAGAGTCCTCATAAGGATAGCCGCACCAACATGTGTGTGTGTGTGTGTGTGTGTGGTTTACGAGGAATTTTTTTTTAGGTTACAAATTGGTAATTACAAGGGTATTATGTTATAAATGTGGTTTATGAGGACATTTCTAGTGTCCCCATAATTCAAATTTGTTAAAAAACATACTAAACAATGTTTTTTTGTGAGGGTTAGGTTTACATTTACATTTACATTTATTCACTTGGCAGACGCTTTTATCCAAAGCGACTTATTAAAAAAGAAAAACATAAGCCAATCATCTTAAGGACACAGTGGTACGAAAAGTGCCATATTACAAAGTTTCACTATCATCAGAATAGCATTCAAAACAGATTAAAGTGCAACAAGGATTTTTTTTTGTTTTTTTTTTTTTTTTTGTGACTGGTAGAAGTGCTCATGGAAAAGATGTGTTTTTAGCCGTTTCTTGAAGACAGAAAATGAGTCAGCTTCACGGATGGAGTTGGGAAGGTCATTCCACCAACGTGGTATGATGAAGCCATAATTCCGGGCAAGTGTTTTGGTGCCTCTTTGTGTTGGTTCAACAAGCGATGCTCCTTAGCCGATCGCAGGCTTCTAGTGGGCGCATAGCTCTGCAGAAATTATTTTAGGTATGCTGGAGCAGACCAGTGACTGTTTTGTATGCCAGCATCAGAGCCTTGAACTTGATACATGCATCAACCGGCAGCCAGTGAAGAGAGACAAGGAGTGGTGTAACATGCGCTCTCTTTGGTTGATTAAAGACCAGACGTGCTGCTGCATTCTGGATAATTTGCAGGCGTCTAATTGCACATGCAGGGAGGCCTGCAATGAGAGTGTTACAGTAGTCCAGTCTAGTTATGACAAGTGACTGAACAAGAAGTTGTGTGTTCAGAGAGGAAGGGTCTTATCTTCCTGATATTGTAGAGTGTAAATCTACATGATCTTGCGGTCTTTGAGATGTAGTCTGTGAAATTTAGTTTGTTATCGATGGTTACCCCTAGATTTCTGACAGTTTTGGAAGGCATTATTGTAGTTGCACCCAGCTACACGGTGATGTTGTGTTCAACAGCAGGGTTGGCTGGAAAGACATATAGGTTTAGAGGTAGGCTTAGGGGATAGAATCTATATAGATAGCCACACCAATGTGTGTGTGTGTGTGTGTGTGTGTGTGTGTGTGTGTATGTGTGTGTGTGTGTAAGAAAAAGAGAGAGAGAGAGAGACTAGAAAAGGTCACCTTGTCTTTTGCCTCTTTTTCACTCCTTTAGTGAGGACTAGTGGTGAACAACCGACTTCAGAGATGTCAAGTCTGTCTTCCGCTGCTCTGAAAACCATCCATGTGTGGCACTCAATATACCAAAGTTATTTTGCATGTGCACACTCACTGGCATGTTCTTTTTTCTGGAATACACAGAATGATAAATAAATATGTGCAGTCATGAATATGCAAAGGTTGCGTTGTGGGATGTTGCTCTGATTCTATCCACTTGATGGGAGCTTGCGATTGAAAAAGGTGTTGTTGTCTCTCACTTTAAAGGTCAGTGTTAAAACGCAAGGCCTAGGGCAGTGATCCTGTTGAATGTCCTTTATTAAAGTGCAAGCTCTCTGTTATTAATGACTAACATTGCTTTATATCTAAAAGGAGAATTGTGCTAATTTCATTCATTCACTATGGTGGTGTAAATGCTTCATGCGGGACAAGGCCAATTCAGGAGCCTAAATTCCACAGATCCATTAGGTGAGGCCATTTAAGGGCCAGGGTCGCACTGGTCTACTTGAATAAAAGATGGTCCACCCAGCTGTAGTTGGCATATATATATATATATATATATATTAATTCGAAATATAAAACTTTTTGATTTGGGACTGTAGTTGTAGTATCTGAAGTGGTGATTTAAAAACAAAACAAAAACAACAACAACAACATTTGCCTGGCTGACAGTAATTTAAAGTGATAGTTCACCCCAAAAAACACACTTTCATTGTATGTTTTTCAATAGAATGAAAGTGAATGGTGACTGAGACTGACATTTATTTTTTTATTTTTTTAACCAGGACATCTGGAGATAAGAGCACAAAAAGACACAAAACTATCCTGTTTGATTCAAGACTCTTTTCCTTATTAAATTGCACTGCTTAACACTCCTATTGTCCTATTCCAACTTTATTGTATTTTTTGTCTCAGAAAGTGATAAATACTTATCACTGGGCATTACTCCAGCATTTAAACCAGTGCTGTTAATTCATATTGACACCATCAGAGTCATTTTTATTAAGTATTCACAAACACACATGCACGCAAAAAGGGATTTAATTCCCTTTGAAAACAAGACTGCTCTTTTAAGAGGGACTAGGCCTAATTAACACATCAAAGAACAAAACAAAATCACAATAAATATTATCCACACGAGTACATAAACAATGTCACATAAACACACACACACAGAAACACTGACATATCCACAGACACACACACACACACACACACACACACACACTTTGCTTCAACAAACAGCCTGTGGAAATTAGATTCCTTTCATGGCTTAAGCACTTCTCTGAAATTTTGCACATTTAATCAGAGCTGGAGAAATGCTAGGCAGGACATCAATGTAAAAATTCAACAAAGCACTGCATATTATCGCTCTAAAAAGTTTGCTCGGGATATCAGCAGGGGCCTGACCAAGAGAATAGTGGTTTGAGCCAATGACATTGACATTCATCCCATTGAGAAATTGGCCAAAGGACATTTACAGGCAGCCAAGTCTCAAACCATCACAAGCAATAAAAGCATGACTAGCGGCCTACTGCACATCTTCTTCATCCTCTTTTGTTGGAAATTTTTGGGTATCCCAGTCCTTTTATTCACTATGGGCAATGGATTTCAGACAATTCCAATGAGGTAAAGATTATATAATCAGCATTAACTCTACAACAGCCTCAAGAAGACAAGATGAAATTATATCATTGAGAGGGGGGTGCATACCCATTTCACAGATTTGAAAAGGCATTAGAAGCATTTAAGAGATGAAATTTGCTACATTCCGCACTACCCATTTTGGCGTCCTCTATCCCTCTCAGTCGCTCTCTCTCTGTATGACTGATTGAAAAAAAGGAGAAAATTAATTAAGCCAACACAATTAAACAGAAATTCTCTTGGCAGTATTCATTCCCCTCTGATATACAATCATTGAGTAGAATTGTTTCTGCCACTCACATATTGATTTAATTGTCTCATGTACTGTGTTAATTAACCATACTTGACAGCCAATGCCCACCAGTAGAGGTTACCACCCCGAGACTTAGAACTAAAATGGAAAAGCTGTGCGAATGCAAAGCTAAAGCGGCACATGAGGTTCAACGTAACACTGTGCCCTAACCAGGTACGATGCGATAAATGGTATCGCTTTCATGTTCATCAGAGTTTTTGTCCTAACTAGTTGCGGTGAGCAACTATTAAACTATTTTCATCTATAATTCTCAGTACTAAATGGATTATAAGTATATTTATAATGAAAATGTCTTTGTGTCGGGAGCGCTTATAATGCCTTAAAATGCTGCCTTCGAAAGCAGCTCACTAGGTTTTGGAACAGAGCTTACATGTATTCAGCTTTAACTTGTTTTGTAGTTCTTGTCTTGGATTTTTACCACATCACTGATCAGGAGAAGCATAGTGATTCAGATCACACACGCGGATCCTTATTGAGCCATCCCCTATAATCTTTCTATCTTTCAAGTCCTTTTTGCCTTAAACTCTTTCTTGACTCACTTGGAGGAACCAAAGGACAGGCCCAGATGGCAAAGACTGGAGCATTTTTAAATAGCTAAATTAATTGAAGTCTGTTTGGACTACGTCATACATCCTCCTGGCAGGCATTTTTCTGGCTCCTTATGCACACCCTGACATTTGCCGCCCCATAACAGAGGGGCTGATGGGAAAGCTAATGACTCTGTGACATGTAGGGGTTAAGGGTCATGGGGTAAGACAGTGGCCCTCAGTTTACCTGAGAATAATGTGCACATCGGAAGTCTGTGGGTGTGTGTGTGTGTGTGTGTGTGTGTGTGTGTGTGTGTGCGTGTGTGTGAGGTGCATACATCTGTAAGATAAAGAAACACAAAGCCAAGAGGTAGAATGGGAAATTTTCGGTCACCTCTGTCTTATGCTGCCACAAGATAAACTGAGGTGTAAACTGAGGTAGCCAACAGGATGCGGGTTTAATTTGAATTTAAGAATCTGTAGTAGAATTAAAATGGAATGACATTCAAAGAAATTCATACATTTTCAAAGTACTCTTAAGTATAGTTTTTAATTATATTAATTTTCAGTATGAATTATTACCCATAAACACATTATCATACACACAATATATTGAGTATTTCCAGAAATATATGGTCTTATTAATAATCAACGTTCAAATGCCACCTACAGAAAGCTGTATTGAACAGATGTTATTATATTTCATAAATGAACTTTAATTTTATAGACCATGATTTAATTTTATAGACCATGATCTGGGACACTTATAATCAGTTGATTCAGATTTTGAGACTATTTATTGTGAGTTATCTGAAAACTAGGTGATTATTTTAAGTAAGTAAGTGTCTATGAACAAATTTGTTTACTTATTTCATATTTGTTTTTGCAATACAAATGACTGCTGGATGTCAAAAACCTGTAATACACTTCCATTGTCTCGTTCCAAATCCCAATGTTTTCTTCTGTGGTATACAAAAGTTATTTTCCTATTAAAATCGTGATTAGGTTTAAGGTTTGGGCAAGGGTTAGACTTTATGGTTAGGTTTAGGTTTGGGTTAGAGGTTAAACTTAGGAAAAATCACAATAACAGTACTGTTATTACAATTTGTCACGAAACCAGGTTGGAAAAATATCTAATCAGTTTAGAAAACATGTAATCTACATATCAGGTAATAAAAGGGGATAATTACTCTTAATTACGATGCAAAATTTGTGTTGCACTATTGAAATTCCTCTGTGGTGTGATTGCAATTCAGTGAATCCCTCCTCCTGTCATTCCAGTTTAAATTCCACTTAAACATCCTGTGGTGCTTGGCCAATTGAATTCAAATTCCCACTCTTGAATTGGAAAGGAGCCAATTCTTAAATTCAGAATTTTGCCCAAGGCTGATTTTCATGGATGGAGACTCTCTGCAGTGGCTCTCACCTTGGGAATACATTTTGTTCCTGCATTGCTGTCAGCCACACACTGACCCACACACACACATGTGCAAACATCTGTTTTAATTACTTTTCCCTCTAATTGAGACTGTGGAGGAATTCAATTAGCCAAGTTTTGTGGCCTGAGTGCGTGCGCTGCTCCACAAAAGCAAAGGTTTCCAAACAGGCCTGGGCAGCAGCTACACTTAATTTACCATAAATGGGCCCTTCTATTGAGGTAAGGCTGATGACATATTACAGCTAACAGGTTCACACCAAAATGCCATACATCATTCACATGCTAATCAAGAGCTGGTTGCACAAGGACTTTTTCCCTCCACTTTATATTACCCATCTATTCAGCTGTAGCCCTGCACTAAAGCTTTCATTGACTGAAGTGCCAATTACAGCTCACAATATATCATTCTCCGCTCCTGCAGATGCCACACCAATTTATTCAGATATTAAAACAGATGATAATACACTGAAGCCTTGTTACATATGGAGTGTAAATGCACTTGTGTTGTTACCCAAAGTGACGCAGGGTACAATCTGATAAAATATTTACTCAACCAAGAGCGTAGAACATCTTTGGCAGCTGGCAACTCTGCGTACAAGTTATTGTGTCATCTTCTATTTTTCATCATAAAGAATTTATAGGCCTAACGAAAATTAAAAACAAGCCGTAATGACTTTGTCTCACAGCTGTACTGAAACTTTTATAGGAATTCTTGGCATGCTAGTGTAACACACTTCTGTGCTGGCTTCTTACTAACTTTCTTCAACAAATCGCACAAACCAGTGCTCACACACAGTGGCGGTTCTAGCTTGTATGGCGCCCTGGGTGAACCCCCCACTTCAGCATCTCCCCCCCATGTTGCCCATGCCTAAATCCGCCACTGCTCACACATGCAGTATGCAACCCCAACATACAGAGCCTTAGAAAAGTCGACTAAAAAAAATACTTGTTTTTATTTTTGTCTAACTTGATAAAAAACAAAAAAAACAAACAAAAAAAAAATATTTTTGTTTATTATTTTTTATTATTATTTATTTTTATTTTTTTTTAGAATAACAATTTGAGTGAAATTTGAATTGAAAAAAGATTATGAATTTCAGAATTTCTTAGTATTTGGTATGTCCCCCTTTTGCTTCAATGATAACATGCACTCAAGCTGGCATGGACAACCTGATGATCCATTTTATCCAAGAATGATTAGAGAATGTTCCAAAGAGCATCTTGTGTGTCTCAATGGAAGCAAGAATATCTGACCTTTTTTACAAAGGTCGTGAGATTTTGTACTTTTTTTTTAAGTCTTAAAGCATTCTATTTATTTCTAGGTTTAAATTAGATTTTGCATCACAGATTTTCAATGTGGACTTTAGAACTGCATCGTATATGCTACCATACATGCTGTAGTCACACACAGCTTTCTTGGGAAATAAAAGTTCATAAATCTTTCAAAGTAACTTTGAGTCCAACTTGGTTTCTTTGAGAGATCTTTATAACGCATTTGTTGGTCACGTCAGGCAAAGCAGTGACCTCACCACATGGGCAACCCAAGAGAGAAACACTGCACAGCAGCATGCAGAGCACGCACCTCAGCCCCATTCATTGCTAATGGATGGTCCTTCTGTATAGCATATGACGTCTCCGCACTGTATGACAAAGATTATGTGTGAGATATAGCAAATATTTGAATGGAAATCTCTCTCGCTTTAGTAGATTCTCAGGTTTTTGTGCATTCGATGATGAGAGCTGGAACAAATTTAGAGGCGTAATCCTCTTAAATAGTGTTTGTTGGCTGCAATCATTTTATTTCTGCCAGATGGCACAAACAAGCTCTGAATGACAGATATTATCACTCGATTCAAACAGATTACACCAGCACCACGTATGTCTCATTAGGCTTTTAGAGGTTTTTAGAATTATGGGGTCACTGGGGAAGTGGTATAAGCTATTGACCTGTTTCAGTGTTGTCACTTTTTCCCTTAGCCACCATATGTGTGACCATCAGCGGGAGGAAACAGTGGTGGTGAATGAAAAAACACTCGTAAATCTTTATCAAGAAAAACTTCAAAAAATGCTTTTGATCCATGTCAAGTCCCAGAAAAGGTGTATTCAGGTCTGAGGTCTGCTCAAATATTGCCAAATTTGACTTTCACAGACATTTAAATATATTTTATCAGCGATTTACTTCCATATGGCGGCGAGTCTTTTGTGTGACCGGAGAGTGCACACGCCTCTCGGTACATCACTGTAAACATCTCTCATTCAGAAGTTACACATGTTTGTGTTGTTTTCTGCTCTGGTTTGGCCTCAATATTACAAAACATCTGTGATGATCCCGTCTGTATGAATGTAAGAGCTGCTTTTAACTCATGAATAATATATAGAAAGCAACCGAGGCATATTAGTGCATAAGACTAATATATTTACATTGTAGTCTGAAGGTGTAAATTAAGTCTGTGCTTCATAATCTCATTATGTGTTGTTTATTGACTAACATTAGTATATACACATTAATATATACTATAAATTCACATTATAGTGCTTTTTCATTCATTACAACTTGTTACGATTATCACATACGTACCTTTATTAGTCTGGGTGTTATGAATAATACCGTCCTATGCGCATTTCCAGTTTAACTGTATCCGAATCGATGATGTTATAAATATAATTGACTCATGTACAGATAACTGACATGTCTGAATAAATGAGCAAAAGACCACAAGTGTTTTTATCCGTGCTCTCGCCCTTCATCGCTGCTTGTCTTTAGCTAAATGAAGCCGTGTCACTTTTAAAAGATAAAACTTTACTTTTTTTCCACTCCCTAAAAAAGAAGGGGATTATCCGACTGGGCTGCCAGGTCTAGTCGGGGAGTGTCCCTCCCAAGGGAAGGACACTGCGAAGATCACACCTCGCCCAAAGAGAGGGGGGGATATTTAAGTGAAAAAATACATCACATGGTCTTGACGACCATGTGGAGAGTCTCAAGGTAGATCCTACCCAACGGGGGAGGAGTTACTACAAAATGGAGACTGTGGCAGAGGGACTCTGCCCAAGGAAGACGCAGTTTGCCAACAGGGAAATGAATTAGCGGAAGATATATATTGCATGGGGTTACCTTACAGGGAACCGCCACATGCGGAGCACCTACCCCAGAACAGGGCTCTTAGTTAGCATGTGTACTGGGCCGGCAGCGAGTCTCTCCAAAAACTCGACTGCTACAGGGCTCGGAGGAAGAGCAACCAGGGAACATAGTTTGTGAACACTACTGGGAATTAATGGCACACGTCTTCAGCTCAGAAGAGGTGAAAGGCGCTATGTGCAAGCGATACACCCGGCCGGCTATCCCGGGCTTATCCGCTTGTATTGCGTGCCACTACCTGACTAAACTGGTTCCACCCGGAGGTTGTAGAACCTTGCAAAGGTGTTGGGTGTTGCCCAGCCCGCTGCTCTGCAAATGTCTGTTAGAGAGGCATCCCTGGCCAGGGCCCAGGAGGCTGCTAGACCTCTGGTAGAATGGGCTTGTAGCCCTACCGGAGATAGCGCTTCCTTTCCGCTGTGCACCAAAGCAGACAAAGAGCTGCTCAGAGATCCTAAAGCTCTGCGTGCGATCCAAATAGATGCGTAAAGCACGCACCGGACCCAGCAACGATAAGGCTGGGTCTGTCTCCTCCTGGGGCAGCACTTGCAGGTTCACCACCTGGTCCCTAAAAGGGGTCGTGGGAACCTTGGGCACATAGCCCGGTCAGGGTCTCAGGATCACGTGAGAGTAGCCCGGACTGAACTCCAGGCAAGTTTCGCTGACAAAGAACGCTTGCAGGTCTCCTACCCTCTTGATGGAAGTGAGTGCAGTCAGGAGGGCAGTCTTCAAGGAGAGTGACTTAAGCTCAGCTGACTGCAAAGGCTCAAAGGGGGCTCTCTGTAGACCCTGAAGAACTACAGAGAGGTCCCATGTAAGAACGAAGAACGGTCTGGAGGGATTCAGCCTCCTGGTGCCTCTCAGGAACCTGATGATCAGGTCGTGCTTCCCTAAGGACTTACCGTCGACTGCGTCATGGTGTGCTGCTATGGCGGCAACGTACACCTTCCTTCCAACCTCTCCTGCAGGAAGGAAAGCACTGATCCGACTGCGCATCTCTGGGGTCTTCCCGTTGGGAAGAACACCACTTAGCGAACAGATGCCACTTAAAGGCATACAGGTGCCTCATAGAGGGGGCCCTAGCCTGAGTGATCGTGTCTACCACCACGGGTGGTAGACCGCTAGGTCTTCTGCATCCCGTCCAGGGGCCAGACATGGAGATTCCAGAGGTCTGGTCACGGGTGCCAGATGGTGCCCCGTCCCTGAGAAAGAAGGTCCTTCCTCAGGGGAATTCGCCAGGAGGGGCTGTCGTGAGGACCGTGAGGTCTGAGAACCAGGTCTTGGTGGGCCAGTAGGGTGCTACCAGGATGACCTGCTCCTCGTCCTCCCTGACCTTGCACAGAGTCTGTGCAAGTAGGCTCACTGGGGGAAACACATATTTGCGCAGGCCAGGGGACCAGCTGTGTGCCAGTGCATCTATGCCGAGGGGTGCCTCGGTCAGGGTGTACCAGAGGGGGCAGTGGGAGGATTCTTGGGAGGGGAACAGGTCCACCTGTGCCTGTCCGAATCGACTCCAAATCAGCTGGACCACCTGAGGGTAGAGTCTCCACTCTCCCCTGAGGGTAACCTGTCATGACAGCGCCTCCACTGTAGTGTTGAGGTCGCCGGGGATGTGAGTGGCTCGCAGCGACTTGAAGTGCTGCTGACACCAGAGGAGGAGACGGCGGGCGAGTTGTGACATACAACGAGAGCGCAGACCGCCTTGGTGGTTGACATATGCTACCGTTGCCGTGTTGTCTGTCTGAACTAACACATGCTTGCCCTGGATCAACGGCCGAAACCTCCACAGGGTGAGCAGAATTGTCAACAACTCGAGGCAGTTGATGTGCCAATGCAGTCGCGGGCCCGTCCACAAGCCGGCGGCTGCGTGCCCATTGCAAACAGCGCCCCAGCCCGTTTTGGAGACGTCTGTCGTGACCACGTCGCGCCTGGAGACATGCTCTAGGGGAACACCTGCCCATAGAAACGAGAGGTTGGTCCAAGGGCTGAAAAGATGGTGACAGACCGGCGTGATGACCATGCGATGTGTCCCGCAGCGCCATGCCCATCTCGGGACTCGAGTCTGAAGCCAGTGCTGAAGTGGTCTCATATGCATCAACTCAAGTGGGGTGGCCACCGCTGAGGATGCCATATGCCCCAGGAGCCTCTGAAAGAGTTTCAGTGGAACTGCTGTTTTCTGTTTGAACGCCTTCAAACAGGCCAGCACTGACTGTGCACGCTCATTCGTGAGGCGCGCTGTCAAAGAGACTGAGTCCAACTCCAAACCGAGGAAAGAGATGCTCTGAACCGGGAGTAGCTTGCTCTTTTCCCATTTGACCCGAAGCCCTAGTCGGCTGAGGTGTGAGAGCAACAAGTCCCTGTGTGCACACAACATGTCCCGAGAGTGAGCTAGGATTAGCCAACCGTCAAGATAGTTGAGAATGCGAATGCCCACTTCCCTTAAAGGGATGCCTCTGCGACTTTCGAAAAAACGCAAGGAGACAAAGACAGGCCGAAAGGGAGGACCTTGTACTGATACACCTGATCCTCGAATACAAACCACAGGAAGGGTCTGTGTCGAGGTAGAATCGAGACGTGGAAGTACGCGTCCTTCAGGTCTACCACCGCAAACCAATCTTGATGTTGGATGCTCGCCAGAATGCGTTTTTGCATCAGCATCTTGAACGGGAGTCTTTGTAAAGCCTGGTTCAGTACTCGCAGGTCCAAGATTGGCCGCAACCCACCGCCATTTTTCGGTACGATGAAGTAGGGGCTGTAAAACCCCTTCTTCATCTCGGCTGGAGGGACAGGTTCTATCGCACCTTTCCGTAGGAGGGTAGCGATCTCCGCGCGCAATGTAGCAGCGTTTTTGTCCCTCACCAAGGTGAAGTGGATACATGTCCTCGCAATGAGTACATGACCCATCCACGAATGTTGTCTCCGCGTGAGCAGTGCCCAGACACGAAAGACAGTGATCGTGACCATCAGAAGGCGAGAGATTATGAGCGCAACCAGGAATAACACACAAAGGAAAGGCATCTTTAAAAAGACACGTCTTTAAAAAGACGTTCCGTGTGTGCCGCTCTTTTAGAGAAATATACTCTTATTTCTGCCGAAGCACTCAGGGGCATTCTCTTCAGTGCACCAGTGCAGAGGAGGGAGAAGCCGCTGAAATGCACCATCAGATCCAGCAGAGGTGAATGAACAGTCATGGGAATTCAGCTCAGAGAGCATGACCGTTCAGCTCCAAAGAGAAAATCTGAATGAGTGGTTGCATACCACCTCCTTTTATACCCGTATGTCCGGGGGAGTGGCATGCAAATACCACTTGCCAATTTTCATTGGACTTTTATCAAAGAGCAGAGGTGTCTCGGGCACCCAAGAGTGACCCCTAGTGTCACTACATCGACACAACGTCGGGTGAGTGACAGATAGGGAACTAAACTGTCCAGGTTGCTATAAATGTATTGTGGGAAATTGTGCAATCAAATTTAAAACTAATATATATATATATATATATATATATATATAAAGTTTTTGGTGAGGGTTAGGTTTAGGGGTAGGGTTATGATTAGGGGATAGAATCTATAGTTCGTACAGTATAAAAATCATTTTGTCTATGGAGAGTCCTTATAAGGATAGCCGCACCAACATGAGTGTGTGTGTGTGTGTGTGTGTGTGTGTGTGTGTGTGTGTGTGCACACACGTGCAAAGTTGATTAGACTAAGAAGAGTGAGTTCCCCCTAATGAGGGTTAATTGTTACTGTTGTGTCAAAATGTGTTTCTTGATGAGCTATGTGCTCCTTGCTGCGAGGGTTTTAGCTCCATCCCACTGACATGGATCTGGTCTCATCATTGTGTCTATTCCTCAACTCAACCTGATGCCACCCACTGCAGACAAGCATCAGACAGACAGCAGGCAAGAGAGAGAGCAAGACAGATAGACAGCAGGCACTGGGGTGACACAATTTGCAAAGCAGAGGGCTCTGGCCTCATTTAAATCCACAATTTTAGAGGGACGTAATTTCAAGTATGAGATGCTCTTTCCCTGAAATGACATTTCTATCATTCAGACATAGCCCTAATCCTGACCACACGTTTTACTCTGTCAGAGGGAAATGACTGATTAATATGAATGTAATTAAAGGAACAACACAATGTTAATCCAAGAACATGTTCTGCTTGTGTAAATCACACTAATCATATGTGCATGTAATTGTTTTTTTGATTTTGTTTTTTGTGTGCTGTTTTTGTATTATTATTTTCTAATGCTGTTTTTGCTACTATCAGTGACCTATTAAAATCTATAAAGCTACTATTAGTGACTAGGGGCTGGTCATGCTTCAAATAGGACAAAAAAGCACCATGAAAGCAGTCAATATGGCACATGTGCAACGTTTTCTGTCTCGTTTGCGTATGTGCATATTCAAACAATTTGCATAAAGATGCATTACAACCATTGCAATGTAATGGGGAATGTAGTACACATATTTTATGGACCACTTTTATGGTGCATTTTGCTTGACAGCCCCTGATCACAGTATGCTTTTATCACAAGAGCAGTGTCGACCTTCTTCAAAACATTATTTTGTGTTCCATGGAATTATAAATGTAATACAGTTTAAAAGGTGTGTAAATGGTCAGTACATCTTAATTGTTGTGTGTACTATCCTTATAAGACCGTCTGAGAGTACTGATAGCAGAAATACAACAGCAAATATGCTGAAGTGCAGTGTTGCACATTTTTTATGTTCTCCATTTGTACTAGGTCTAAGCAGACTGGTCATCATTAGGTTTACACCTGAACATCAGCAGAAAAGTCTTCTCCAGATCCACAATCTGATAAGCTGTAAGAGCATCTACCTCCGTGAATTCTTGAAGTCTTTCTCCTTGTCCTCCCACTGCACGCTGATAATGCTGGTACATGGCAGAAGCTAGTTTGGATTGGGTTGGTCGTTCCCACACAAAGCAAGGACGGCCCCCCAACACCAACCACAAATAGAACAGGCGAACCTGCGCTAAAAACAACCACCACAGACTCTGTTCGTGGCAGTGTTCAAATTTTCCCAAGTTTCAACAGTGCACCTTCTTAAACATTTACCAATCCAAATAGCACCACCATACTGGACCTCCTCCATGGTCATGATGGAGGAAACAGAGGGAGTACATTAACCTCTGGTGCCTTCATTTTTGAGTAATGTGAAAATGAAAAAGTCATAAATGGATGAATATGGAGGGAGTAGGGACAATGAATAATTTGAAGTGACTCGTCTGTTGTGGGTGCAGAGAAAAGCGGCGTGCCATCAAATGGGTGGGGATGGAGAGGGATGAAATATTTAGATGCTCATCTGTTTGTGTCTTCTGAATGAGGCGAAAGCAAAAAGTCACTCGTACACTCATCGCACTGGAAATAAAATGCCCACGGCCAAACTGGAGCACCAAGCATAAGCGATAAGCACAGCTGCTTCCAGTCTTGTCCGTACATATCGTCAACCACATAGAAACCAATTTTATCCATGGCGAGTGACTTCTCTGAGCTTAAACCCCCAGTGTGTTCTTAGGAAATTACGTTTTCTTTGAATATTTTTCCCTTCTGAATATTTGCCATGGTTTTACTATACTAACTCTAATTGTAGGAACTATGTCATTTTGGTTATATAACAGAAAATCATGTAACTAATAATCTCTTCAGGGTCAGCAACATGGACTGGCGTGAAGAGCATGTGCTCTGACACATGGTGCAGTTATTAGCATCTCTACCCATAAATGCTGCATTTTTAGGATGCTTTGTGAAGTTAATGGAGTTTGAAACTTTAAAATAATTAGCCTTGTGACACCTTCGCTCTGCTCCGTCCAGCTTTCTTTTGATCAGCTGTCGGTTTGTTGTCTGTACAGCTGCTCATTACCTGTATAGACCATTTCAAGGACGTAAACAATAACAAAGGAATTAGAACGCTACTGTGCATGTGTGTTGATGGGGGCGTGGCCGAGCAACGTCTGTGGAGAGCGAGGCCGAGAGAATGAGTGCGGTAAGGGTTGGCACCTGTGGGAAATCACCTCTAACAGCTGTTTTGTGTTTGCAGTGAGAGCGGAGAGTGATTTAAAGGACGGTCCAGACCGCCGGAGGGGGAGAGAGACCCGAGCCTGCACTTGTGTGTGTGTGGGCATCATTTGCGTGTAAAGAAAACCCATTAAAGTAGGTGAAAATAAAGACACCTTTTGAATTTGATTCGCCATCTCCCACTTCCTCCTTGAGAGAGTGAAAGAAACTTGTCACAGCTTGTAATTCAGAACTGTCAAAATAAAATGACTAGTGTGTACTTTTAGAGTCTAACTAAAACAGAACAAACAAGATATTTGCAAAAACTGAAAATAAACAATGAGGTGTCATTACCGGATCTTTTAAATAAGACTTTGAGTCAACACATTTTCTCAAAGAACATCAAACGTTAACCTAAAGTGACTTATCCAGACGTGTTGTTGATACGTAGCGCATCTACGCGAGAGAGGCGATGAAAGGGTATCGTAATTTATGCTTACAGTTATTTTCTTTAGGTCGAGAATACTGAATCGCTCCTGTTATAATGTGTGACGTGCAGACAAGGTAAGGGTTTTCTTTTTAATTATATAAAAAAAAAAAAACTTTCCTTGGGTGTCTTTTTCTTCTGAGGTAGCTTCTATTCTACTCCAGCTACTCTGAGAACATGGCAGTGCGATACTGCAGATATTGCTGACTTTTGTAAGACAAATTGCTTGTTAGGTTCCTCATTTGTAAGTCGCTTTGGATAAAAGCATCTGCTAAATGACTGTAAATGTAAATGACTTGCGCAGCTTCATTCATTATAATGGGAGCAATCTATAGTCACTTTTAGAGCCCGTAAAGAAATACTCTGACTTCATTAGCAAGCTAAACTCTACCTATCAAACTTACTATTAGTTGGTAAAAATGTCGTTCACCTAACAGAGATAAAATGTGTGCTACAGTTGTTAGTACTGCACATTCATCCAGCCATCGCGCTTCACCGCAGGGGTTCATGCATCCATTTGTGGTTGCTTTTTGGAAATTTAAACATTTTATTTCTGTTAGTTCCAGGCATCCAGGGAGCATCCAGCCAACAAAAAACATGGACATTCTATTACAATCGTATTACCATTACTAACGTTAATTGTGTTAAAATCACTATGTATGAAGCGCCTCCTGCTGTTGTTTTGAATGAGTTTGACAAGTAGCTGGAAATGTTCAAGGGACAACGATGTCACTTCATTAAACAGACAAATAGCCCTTGAAATGGTCTATAGCTGGAGCTGTGCTTACTGCCCCCTACTGACTGAGACTCGCAAAAACACAGAGGCACCACTTATTCCTTAAATTAATTGCCTTTTATTTCCGTTGAGTTGTTTAACTCATTATTTTTTATATATAATTATTCGCACTGAAACGACGCATTAAATCAACAGCATTATTTCCATTCAAACGCATCCGAATGCAGGAGAGAGAAATGCAAGCTTATGCGTAAACATTCCGCATTCTGCTGCATACCAAAGTTTGATGAAATTGATGAACTCTCATGTGCGACTTTGCATGCCGAAACGATGTGTGGCCAATATACAGTATTATCAAAATGTCACACACTGACCCCTAAGCTCAATACAAAGAATACACATTAAAGCTGCATATTTGTATGGTATGTTTTAATATATGTAATAAATTATTTGCTATTTTTGATTTATTATTTATTAAAACCAGAAGCCCTTGAGAATGACATAATATCCTGTTCATTGCAACGTCCGAAACAAATGTGTGTGCTCAGAGCCTAGTGTGACCGTGACTTAAGGCAGTTGTAGTTCATAAATGGGTTAATGTGATTGGAACAAATACAACTGTTTGTTTGTTAGAAACCATAGATTCTCTGCTCTAACCATGGTATTGATTAGACATACATGGTTTTACTAATGGTTACTATGGTCTTCCAACAAGTACCACAGTTAGAGAATGGTTACACTGCAGGAACAATTGAAATAATTTAATAAGAACTGTTGTGATCTAATGACTATTTAAGTAATCTGTGTTAATGTTTTCCGGATTTATTTATATATCACACTAGGAATATGACATTGTTGACACAAAGTCTTTTGTGATCTCTTGCAGCAGAGTGGCTTTGTAGAGGGGAAGTCTGTAATCATCCATATGGGTGTTGCCAGTGGCAAAAGATGTGTGTTTGCTACAATAGTAAGAGCTTCTCTTTATCTACCAAAAGAACATGGTGTCTGATCTGATCCGAGTTGTGTGGCGCACAGGGGGAGAGCAGGAGTAAGCGAGAGAGAGATCCAGTTCACTATCTGTCACTCGACGTTGTGTCGATGTAGTGACACTAAGGGTCACTCTTGGGAGCCCCGAACACTTCTGCTTTTTGAAAAAGGCCAATGGGAATTGGCGAGTGGAATTTGCATGCCACTCCCCCAGACATATGGGTATAAAAGGAGCTGGTATGCAACCACTCATTCAGATTTTCTCTTTGGAGCCGAGCGGTTGCATTCAGTGCACTGAATTCAATTCAAACTCAGTTCTCTTTACCGTTCACCTAAAACTGCTGGATTTACGGCGCATTTCAGCGGCTTCTCCCCCTCTGCACCCCTGGAGTGCAGAGAATGCCCCTGGGTGCTTCGGCAGAGCAAAAGAGTATATTCTAAAAGAGTATATTTTCTTTCTAAAAGAGTGGCACACACAGAAACGTCTTTTTAAAGATGCCTTTCCGTTTGTGTGTTATTCCTGGTTGCGGTCGTTTTCTCTCCGCTTCTGATGGCCACGATCACTGTCTTAAGTGTCTGGGCGCTGCCCACATGGAGACATCATTCGTGGATGGGTCTTGTCCTCATTGCGAGAACATGACCATGGCAACATTGCGGTTGCGGCTTGCATTTGTAAGAAAGCAAGCAACCCCAGCAGCTCCCCGCCTCGGTCCTTCTACCTACGGGTATGAGGCCGTGCCGGTTAGCAATGGGGGCAATTTGGGGACCTCAATGGGAGCACCTCTGCCGGGTAAACCCCCACGGACCTCCCATTCCCCAGCACGCTCGCTTGCCCCAGTTGGGCTCTCGGATGAGACCACCGGCTCATCTCACAGTGAATTCGACCTCTTATTTGGAGCCTGGGAAGACGATGAGTTATCGAGCGCAGCATCGGAGAGCGGGCTCGTCCATTCTGATGCGGACGCCTCGGCTGGGCTCCCTCCATCGAGTGTGGTCATCCAGTCTCAGGCCGACGCGGAGATGACGGACATGCTTTCCCAGGCAGCCGCGTGCGTTGGACTAGAGTGGAACCCTCCACTCTCCCCTGAACCCTCACGGCTCGATGATTGGTTCCTGGGCCCAGAGCACCACTCACGGCCGCACCCCGCCCCGGTCCCTTTCTTCCCGGAAGTGCATGAGGAGCTAACAGGGCACCTTTTACTACCCAATCCCGATCTTTCAGCTCCCCTGCTCTCACTACCTTTGATGGTGGGGTGGCCAAAGGGTATTCGGTGATCCCCCAGGTTGATAAGGCAAAGCTCCCGTCCAGGGCCTGTAGGAGGGAACGAGATGTTGTGTCCCTCTTGCCACAACGCTGAGCTACCCACTGAAATGGGCGGGACCTTATCTCGGCTCCTAAGCACAAAACCTGAACGAGTGGTTGCATACCAGCTCCTTTTACCGCATGCAAATTCCACTCGCCAATTCCCATCAGCCTTTTTTCAAAAAGCAGAGCTGTTCGGGGCTCCCAAGTGTGACCCCTAGTGTCACTACATTGACAAAACGTCTTGTTCCCTCCATCAGGGTACGGAGGTTACGAAAGTAACCAGGACGTTTCCCTTTATCCACTTGTTTCTATCTAAAAGCCTGTCTCTTGCCACATCCTTGTTAATGTTGGTCGTTTCGCATGCTGAGTTTGCAGCTAAGGTCGATAAATGGAGCTACTTTAACACTGGTCATTAAAAGAGCGACAGAGAAAACACAAAAAAAAAAAAAAAAACATAAAGCTACCCATTCATTTATGAACAAAAAAGATAAATCACTCTACAGTTTCTATGTGTGTGTTTGTGTTGTGTTTGTGTTTGTGTGTGCATATGCTTTTGTGAGAGAAACTGGTTGGGTCGCCACCTCTGGGTGTCGAATCTCTTTACAGTGTACAATTAAATTCACTGGCTCTCTGTCCGGCTATACAACATGCGTTTGCTGCACAATAGAGATTCTTGAAAACAAAGATGAAAGTGGGGTGGCTAATTTCAGCCATTTGTTAATCTTGATTTATTATTCTTGGCAGCCAGTGGCATTTATTGGCTTCTTTCTTTCATTTTTAATAATACAAAGGCATTTTTCCCACAGGAGGCCAGCAGCACTCCAGAGACCATTATTGTAGTTCTCACTTGCTTTTCACATGCTTCGCATGCTATTCTAACATCCTGAGTTGTCTGTGACTTAAGTCCACAGCGGTGACTTTCTGACTGCCTGCATTCAGTGAAAAATAAGACTTGTAGTGACTTAAGCTGCCTTCACATGCTATCGGAATTATCATAAATATGAGTTTCCCACTTGGAGGTTGCACTGGAACAACCCCTCATGTCGGAATTTACGACTGGGAAACTCTGAAATAATTTTGATACCCAAACTTTCCCTGTTGGGAGTAGACGTTAACTTTCAACATGGCGGAGGAAAGTACGGTTTCTGTTGTAAATGACAGGTTTTAGTAATTTTTCTAAATACAGCTAATTGTTAGCACTTGATGTATCAATCATATTCATTCATGTACAGTATATCAGCAACCATTTGATTGTTGTACATTTTTACCAAGTGAAAATGGCTTGTATCTGACCTAAATTGCATTAACGTCAGCAGGCTAACTGAGAAATATGTGTTATGGTGTCAAAATAAAAGTTCCTCAAGAAATATGTATGTAAGAACCTGGTGTCATCCATGTTTACTGTTCTTTCTGACAACAAACTACTTGAACGCAACATACTCTGAATTACCACTTCAGAAGTGGGAAGAAGGATAATTCTGATAGCACAAGAAGGCAGCATTAGACTTGTAGTAACTAAATTTTTCTGTAGTGTGTCAGTAGTTTAGCTTCTTATTTTTTATTTTTAAAAACAGTGTAGCTATGTAACAAGCTACTTCTTCCAAAAAGTAGTTGTGCAGCACAACATAACACTATTGTATTGCACTATATTGACAAGCAAACTGAGGTAATAATCAATGCGCTTTCCTCGAATGTTGTGCTGGTAAATCATTTGGACGATTCGTGAAAATAAAAATATTTTTAGTTTAGTAATATTTATATTTAGTATATATTAGTATAGTTTTAGTTAATGCTGCTGTTCGTAACTATGTTTATATAAATTAAATAAATTAATGTGTTGTTTAGGCCATGTCCACACTAATCCTTTTTCGTTTGAAAACTAAATTTTCTAATGCCATTTTTTTCCAAGATATACTAGTTTTTAGTGGAGGAAAAGGCTGTTGTAGTGTTGATGAGAGGTGTAAATATAGCCAAATTAATGCGCTTTAATACGAAAATATATTAGTGTGGATGTGACCTTAGATGTATGTAGCCATGAATCAAATCAAATCAAATCACTTTTATTGTCACACAACCATATACACAAGTGCAATAGTGTGTGAAATTCTTGGGTGCAGTTCCGAGCAACATAGTTGTCATGACAGTGATGGGACATATACCAATTTACAATAAACATCAGATTTACAACACAATTTAAAATCTAATATACACATAATTACACACAACACAATATACAAATAATAACATACAATGTACAGTATACAATACACACAATATAGAATACACATTATACAATAAAAAAGTATATATAGTATATATAAAATATACAGTAGGTTGTATTGTATTGTATTGTATTTAAATACATTAAATTAAAATTATTTTTTGAGAATGTTATCCTACAAACAAAAGCTATTTCCAAACAAAAAATTTTGTTTGAAGGATATAATTCACAAAAATGATTCTTATTTAAGAGAGTTTTGAACTAGGTGTTTGAAACCAACAAACAAAACCACTGCTAGAGAAAGGACCAGCCTGATTATTACATGATTCTGGCAACATTTTTGCAAAATGGTATGACGTGGTTCCTTACATGTATCGCAGCAGTTTAGAGGTGAAATGTCCACTGAGTCATGTTAAAGCTAGTAAATTAATCTGCTGAAGTTTAATACTGTCACCCAAACTGATATTGCTTATTCTTTCAAAAATGTTTAAAATCTGAATCTGATTATATTTTTAAAAAGATATTGCCTCCTTAAGTTGCTTCAATCAGTGGCAGATTTAGGCATGGGCGACATGGGCAGCCGCCCAGGGCGGCATCTTGCGGGGGGCATGCTGAAGTGGATTTCGCCCAGGGCACCAAACAAGCAAGAACCGCTACTGGCTTCAATGAATTTAGCTACTTCGTCTTATACTTGTTTTGTAGCTTACTCCTTTTTCAAAAGGATAACTTTACTGTAGTTTAAATTGAGTAGTTTGTAGTTTTACAAGCTACAATTTTAAAGCAGCTTCCCCAACACAGGTTGTGACTGATGAATGGCTGATGGGATTGTTAGTGTCTCAATCCTGTCATGACTTTGACCTCTCGACTCTACACAGTTCCTATCAAACCCATTTAGTCCGGACCTGATAGTGTCTCTCACATCCTCACCTAGCACATGACTGTCTTGCCTGAATGAGCTTCAGTGCTCTGGGGACCAACATCCGTGGACCCCCTACCACTCAGGGGCCACTGGCGATTAATCAGGTGCATCCAGCACAATAAAAATTAATGTGAAAGAAGAAGGTTAGGCATTTACGGTGCCACTCCCGCCCTGAAAAAAGCTCATCATTTTTATTGACTTGGGTTTTAACTTCCTCGCGACCAGCCCGCAGTGCCTGCATTTCTTTAATGGCTTAAAATCTATCTATAAAAGCAGCTGGGCCAAAACAGCTGCATATCTGTTGAATAAATCATGCATACAATAGCACACACTCATGCCGCAAGCACACACACGTACTTGGCAATGAACATAAGTGCCCAGGGTGGAAAAAAAGGGAAAGTAAACTGATTGTTGAGGGGAGTCTGTAGAACGTGTTGCCTTAAGGTATGACAGGCTGGTATCGTTTAACTAAATCAGTTCTGGGATTAGTGGTGGAAATATAATTGTATCTTTTTAAAGAGGGGTGATGTGGTTGAAAAGGTGGAGTGATTACAGCATCATGCAACATATGATGTTGAACATTCCTTAAGTTTGGTCTGACAGAAAAAGAAAATGTTTTTTTTTTTTTTTTTTATATTTCAGCACTGTAGGTCCTCAAAATGCAAGTGAATCGGTACCAAAAAAAATTTAAGCTCCAAAAGGACATACAGTAAAGGCAGCATAAAAGTAATCCATAACACTCAGTGGTTAAATCCATACAGTATCTTCAGAAGTGACATGACAGATGTGGGTGAGAAAATGATCAATATTTAAGCCTTTTTTTACTTGTCAATCTCTACTTTCACTTTCACATTCTTCTTTTGACCTACAGAGCTGAAATATTCTTCTAAAATGATTTGTTTGTGTTCTGCAGAACAAAGTCATACACATCTGTGTTGGCATGAGGGTTAGTAAATGATAGGGCTGCTCGATTTTGGCAAAAATCATAATCACGAATATTTTGGTCAATATTGAGATCACGATTATTTAACACAATTACTCACTGACTATGGAAACATCATGCATTTATAGAACTTGTCTTTTTAACAGTGGATTTCCTTGAACTTGAAATGTAAACTGCACTGGGTAGGGGAGGAGGCTATTGTCATTGTCATAATTATTTTATGTTACGTATGGTAGCCAAATAAAGGAAAGCCTCCATTGCCATCATTTACAGCAGGGATGCTCACACTTCTATGGAATGAGATCTACTTTTTCATCATGTTATTGCAGCAAGATCTACCATGTACAAGAAAGGTTATACATTATCACAATACCAAAATTTCAGCAGTCGGTAGTGAAATTTGAAGATTCTCAATACCAGCTTCAAAACCACAACAAATAATAACACTTACTAATATGTTAATTATGGAAGAATGGTTTCAAGTTCTTAAGTAAATATTCAAGACTAGTAAACAGTCAGTAATAAAAATAACAATAAAAAACAACAATGGATAGAAATAGATTAAAAATAACAGAACAGAAAATACAAATTAAGAAAATTCAGCTTTAAAAGTTTTTAACAGCAGTAGGCTATCAAATATTCAAGTAAACATTCAGAATGAAATACAACATAAACCTACTACTGATCTTTACTGTATGATTATAATACATTAATACTTTTTAAAGCTACTAAAGTTACTCAGTCAAGAGCAGTGAGTGTTTTCTTGTCATGGTTGCTTGATTATTATAATGACACACTACACTAAACAGCAGACCTGCTATTAGCTTACATTTACACTTTCAAGTCTGACATTTTAATACAAATCTGCTTTTTTCTCTTCTGTTTACATTCACTTTAGAAATCACTCTCTATGTTTACATGAATACCTCACCAAGATGGGCATTTTGGCTAAATTTTTAAATGTATTTGACTGTTCAGGCATTTTCGGAACACACGCGCATGTTCAGCACACACATACGCCGCTTGTCAATCAAACTGGGCGCAGCTTACGTGCTTTGGGTTACTTTCAACAGCAGAATTAGAATATTAACTTTCTAATAAGTGACACAGGCCTAGGCTATCACAAATATAGCTGGTTAATTTTTCATTATTGACGTTTTAATCAGTCTGCTTGTCCGGTCGGGCAAATAAAATTCTCTTTCACTTGCCCCGGACAAGCTTTAATGTCGAGCCCTGATTAAATATTGTATTCAACATTCTCTGACAACAATTTTTTCTTCTGCAGTATAGCTCCTAAAGTAAATGTACGTTGTTTTAAAGGAGTTTAAGATATTATTTAGGAAAACAAGCCAAAAAAGACTAATCAATAATGTATTTTGTTGCAGTGTATAATGGGCTAAGACTACACTCTCTCACCTTTATGTTCACTTCGATCCATCTTTAACTCACAAAAAACAAACTTTCTCTTCTTAATAGAGCTGCATATCGCCAATTTTCTTCATAATAAGATACACACAGTGAGCATGACACATACAGTATATTATGATTTACTACGTCGCAAGCCATCACGTTATAATCTAGCTGCAGCAAACGTGCATGAGCGAAATTTTAGCAAAATATTATGTGGTTATTGACATTGCAGGTATCACGGTAGTTCCAAAGTGAAATGTAAATGTAGTTGGTTATGTAATGGAAACGTTAAAATGTATCACTTTACAAGCCATACTCTAAAGTAAAAGTGTTTAGATGTCAAAAGATAGCATTGTGTGAAGAAAAGGGTGAAAAGTAAGTTTTTATGAACTGCCGTTTTATTCGTAATTTGTTGTAGCCCTGTAGTGTTCATTTAACCAGGATAGGGAAGCAATACGTATGATCATGAGCCACATAAAAATCTTTTTGCAGAAATGTAGGTATAGTAACGTGATTCTGTGAGACCAGGTTGAAAAGCACACATTTGTAACTTCATCCTTATTATTACTTATTTTTAGCACTTGTTACAACTTCCCGGTCTGACAGCTAGCTCCTTTCACTCTGTGGAGTGCTACACACACACACACACACACACATTTATACAGACTGCTGACCCTTGGGTCATGAGTACAACCGGTGAGCCCCTGTGGACACTGTGAGTGATATCTCTGTTATCCAGAGAGTACCAGTAGGAAGATCCTAAGACAATGGCCGACTCTGATGTCCTCTGGGATTAGGTGTGAAGCTCACATAACAAACACAATGGCCTCTTGTTGATCCCAGTGTTTCTTAGAAAGGTTTGTGACCCACCGGAGCATCGTTTGTGGGTGATACAGGAAGACTTGCACTAAAATGGTCACAGATCCTATCACTGACTGTATCTGTCTTTTGGCTTTCCATCCTCCTTTGTAGGAATTGATTGTATGGTTCATTTAACTGAATGAGTGGTGCTAGAGGATGTTGAATAAAGCCAAAACTTGAGTAATATGCTCATGAAATACAAGTAAAAATGTGGTGGCGGGTACAGTTGAGTAGGCATTAAATACACACAGGAGCAGCAGTGGAGAAATACAAGGCTCCTGTCTGTTTGGATAGAGATATTGCAGGGAATAATGATGGAGAGATAAGACCAAGAGAGCAAGTAGATTTGGGCCAAATCTGGCTTACTTTTGGCACTTCTTGTTTGGTTCTGTCAGTGAAATTTTAACACCTTTCTGGTATGAGTCCGGTCAATCAAAAGAAACAAAGCAAAGACAAACATTCATTTGGCTGAACATTGGCTTGAGACTGGTCAACCAAAATCGCTGAGATCTGGGCAAGTCAAGTTTGCCAAATGAAGAAATGTACATGCTGTCAGCAAACACGCTACTACTAGACCATCAAAACTTTAATGTGAACAGCAACAATTACTTTATCAAGCTATTGTTTGTTTTTTAAATAAAAGTAATTTAGAGTATAGGCCTATATTGTTGACACATATCAGCCTATTATGCTTTAATGTTGCAAATAAAAGACTTCAACTTGTGATTTACTGCTCTGACAAGTGTCATCTCAGTTCCCAATGTTCCACGTTAACATAGGCAACCTGATGTTATCCTGTGAAACCATGTAAAATCTCTCTTAAACTGTGTCAGATTCATTGGAACAGACATCAATCATACAAAGCAGGTTAATAATTATACCCAAAATATTTGATATGATGTGCAAAATGTCTTTTCTTGGCTACTTGGCAATTTATAAAGAACGAATCTGCTAAAAATGCAAGTAAAATTATTCACTTGCACACGCACATTAGGGATGTAATGGTATGAAATTTTCACGTTATGAAAACCATCACAAAAAATACCTCGGTATCAAGGTATTATGGTGCTTATCTTATAAACCTTTAGTTTTAGGTTTGGCACATGTATGATAAACACACAGATTTTATTTTTTTATTTTTTTTATTTTTTTTGTTATAAGAAGTTCTTTGACTTTATTATTATTTTTTATTATTTCATTAGAACACTTTCTTAATCACATGACATAAACATAAAATAATCATAAAACAAGTTTAAAAAATGTTTTTTTTTTTAAATGTTTGCAATAAGTCAAATGGTTTTTAATATCATTGAAAAATGTCAAACATATGTCAAATCAGATTCATACTCTATCAAAGTCAGGGCAGGGTGATGCAAAAAAGTAAGTATATTTATGTTATCTGTGCTGAGGCGGGAGCATTGTTTTAAGCATAAACCTTGCTGAATTTTGATAAATTACCATGAAAACACAACATTATATTATACTTTGTAAATATATGGTGTAAATGAAATCAAGTTAATATATCTTGAGAAAAATATTTTTGCAGTGTAAAGAATGGATGTAATTTTAAAAAGTTTATGAAATCAAATTGAGCCAAACAAGATGAGATTATTTATTTAAAAAAAATAAAAATAAAAATAAAATTTAATCATGAAATTCACAAAATAAATGTTATTTTGACAGTCTTTGCCATGACCACCAATCACTGTTTATACCTCAAGTTCGAGCAGCGTCACTGAGCAACACTCACGGCCCCCGGGTGTATCATTGTATGTACATTATTACAAGTACCACAAAATGGAAAATATCAGAGATTTTAAAAGATACAGCATACATTACTAAAATGTTTAATCTGCATGCCAAATCTATGTTTCAACCGCGGGGAGTCGGCTTGTCATCTAACGCGCGACATTTACCTAATCTAATGCCCAGTTCATTATTTGACTAGAACAATACATTCGAGAGGAGTATATTACCAAAATGTTAAACATAATATTACATTTGTGCATTAATTTGTATATGTGAGTTATATATTTTTTCTTAATCTGTTATTGATGGCTGAGACTTTTCTCGTTCATTCAAAATGTGTTTTGGGGACAAAATGACCCAAAATGATGGATCAGGTCACACTTGTGAGTAATATATTAATGTTTTAAGGTTTTATTGTTTTGCAAATACATCATTGCCTTAGTCTTACAAAATGTTACAGATTAGCGCTTAGAAAGCTTATAAACCAATTCCAAATAATGGGTAACTAGTCTTGTAAACGTGTATTGCATCTGCTTATGTATTCTATGAAAGGGGATCTATATTTTTTAATTGATTACCAGACAACTCACAGAGTTTTTCGCTTACATTCATGACCACAAATTCTGTGGGATGGTGCTCTCGGAGATGGTGCTTCATGTTTGAAGTGTTTCCCGACTGAGCCGACACTTTTCTCCGACACATTTTGAAAATAGGATGTCCATCAACACTGACTTTGCCTCTTTTGTCTTTTAAATAACCGAAATACCCCCACACAGCGGACTTTACCCGCTTAGGTGGGGGGGGGAAAGAGGCTCCTCCGTGTCCGACATTTGGTTCTACACAGCGCCCATGTGCTGCTGTCCGTTGGTCTGACAGAGTGACATGACGTGATGAATGCGACTTTCTCATCTTTCATTTAAAAACATTTTTATTTATTTTTTATTATTAAATGAACCTTTAGTAAATGGAAATAGAATTAATGTACTTATATATATATATATATATATATATATATATATATATATATATATATATATATATATATATATATATTTTTTTTTTTTTTTTTTTTTTTTTTTTCTTCACACAATACCGTCACTAAGGAAAAGTCAATGGTATGGAAACCGTCAGTTTGTAATACCACGGTACCGTCATACCGTTACATCCCTAGCGTACATCCACAGTTAACACCATCACCAGATAATCCATAACACCGTTAGAAATTAAACTCTGAAAATTTTAGGACGCCTAAACTTAAAAATGTTGACTATTTCACGGATACATATCAATGGAACATACCACCCAACTCAGTAAATATGTGATTCTATATGGTAAAATGAACACGTCACTTTAGTAATGCCTTCATATCAGGTGACAGAGATTGTTAATCGGTCAGAAAGACCATCACATTGTTTGTTTGTTTTTTGGCTGTATGCTCTTTTTATAATGTGTTTTTAAATTTTTCTTTAAAGATGAATAACACACTGAAACACAAAATGTTTGAATGCTTATAACTTGAAAGTCTATATCTGATTATGTCTTTTAACTCAATCATTAATAATGTTGATTTAGTCACTCATAAAAAGAAAATGGAATTAAAGATATGTGGAGGTCAGTTTAAAGTCAGTGTATTTTTGAGTTTATAATCTGGCAACTCTTGTACTGACATTTTTCAGATAAAGCTGCATGTTAGTCTTAGTTATTTATTTTATTTTTATTTTATTTTTTTTTATTTATGTTGACAGACCATGTTTTAAGTACTTAGACTGGGGATCATGGGCAGAAGGACACATTTGTGGAGTTCACCCTTCTCCATATTTGCATGTTGTTAGCAGAAAATATGTACCTGTTTCGGTGAAGGATGGTGTGTGCTTCTGGCCTCCATATAAAAGTGAAGCAATTCAGAGGGCAACAACTGGACAGCTGGACTTGTTACAAAAGTCTTGTGTACTTAAAAACGCCAGTACAGTACGTATAAATATACTTTTCCTAATCAAGTGACTTATTAAACCAATGTTAATAGTAACAATAAACATTTATAAAAAAATAAATAAAAAAAAATTTAACAAATCAAAGCATGTATGTATTTGATTTTAGAATTAATTCAAAGACTGTTATAGCGAATTATGACAGAAGCTGCCTCTGAAGCCCCCTTTACACAGAGATCCCGGTATTAATCCCGGGAAAAGTTGTTCTGGCAACTGTTCTGGGACTGCAAAATTTGCAAGATCTTTCCCCTAATCTGTGCTCGCATTCACATACATCCCAGGACAATCGTTAAATCCAAAGTGACATCATGACGTGATGTTTAATGTAAAGTGTCTTGAGTTCCCTATCTGTCACTCACTCGACGTTGTGTCGATGTAGTGACACTAGGGGGTCACACTCGGGAGCCCCAAACACCTCTGCTTTTTTGAAAAAAGGCCAATGAGAATTGGCGAGTGGAATTTGCATGCCACTCCCCCGGACATACGGATATAAAAGGAGCTGGTATGCAACCACTCATTCAGATTTTCTCTTCGGAGCCAAGCGGTTCTATACATTGAAGCTGAATTCATCCACGAAGTCCATTCACCTCATCTGCTGGATTCTACGGCGCATTTCAGCGGCTTCTCCCCCTCTGAACCCGTGGAGTGCGGAGAACGCCCCTGGGTGCTTCGGCAGAAACAACTAAAAGAGTATATTCTAAAAAGAGTATATTTTCTTTCTAAAAGATTGGCACACACGGAACGTCTTTTTAAAGATGTCTTTCCGTTTGTGTGTTATTCCTGGTTGCGGTCGTTATCACCGGTCGTTATCAGCCACGATCAATGTCTTACATGTCTGGGCATTGCCCACGCGGAGACATCGTTCATGGATGGGTCTTGTCCTCATTGCGAGAACATGACCATGGCAACGTTGCGGTAGCCACCCCAGCGGCTCCCCGCCTCGGTCCTTCTACCTACGGGTATGAGGCCGTGCCGGTTAGCACTGGGGGCGATTTGGGGACCTCAATGGGACCACCTCTGCCGGGTATCCCCCCACGGACCTCCCATTCCTCAGCACACTCGCTTGCCCCGGTCGGGCGCTAGGACGAGATCACCGGCTCGTCTCAGGGCGAGTTCGACCTCTCGTTCAGAGCCCAGGAAGAAGACGAGTTATCGAGCGCAGCATTGGAGAGCGGGCTCGTCCAGTCGGACACAGAGGCTTCGACTGGGTTTCCTCCTTTGGGAATGGTCGCCCAGTCCCAGGCTGTCGCGGAAATGATGGACATGCTTTCCCGGGCGGCCACGAGTGTCGGGCTAGAGTGGAACCCTCCACTCTCCCCTGAACCTGCGGAGGGGTGGCTGTCCCCCTCCACCCTGAAGGTGTATGTAGCTGCCATTTTGGCTCATCACAATGCAGTAGATGGTAAGTATTTGGGGAAGCACGACTTGATCATCAGGTTCCTGAGAGGTGCTAGGAGGCTGAATCCCTTCAGACTGTGCCTCATCCCCTCGTGGGACCTCTCTGCAGTCCTTCGGGGTCTACAGGGAGCTCCATTTGAGCCCTTGGAGTCAGATGAGCTTAAGGCATTCTCTTTGAAGACTGCCCTCCTGACTGCGCTCACTTCCATCAAAAGGGTAAGGGATCTGCAGGCGTTCTCTGTCAGTGAATCATGCCTGGAGTTTGGTCCGGGTTACTCTCACGTGATCCTGAGATCCTGACTGGGCTATGTGCCAAGGTTCCCACGTCCCATTTTAGGGATCAGGTGGTAAACCTCCAAGCGCTGCCCCAGGTGGAGGCAGACCCAGCCTTGGCATTGCTGTGTCCGGTGCGAGCTTTACGCATCTATTTGGATCGCACGCAGAGCCTTAGAAGCTCCGAGCAGCTCTTTGTTTGCTTTGGTGGACAGCGGAAAGGAAGCACGGTCTCCAAACAGAGGATCGCCCACTGGGTCATTGACGCCACCGCGATGGCATATCAGGCTCAGGATGTGCCACCCCCTGCGGGGTTACGAGCCCACTCCACCAGGAGTGTTGTGGCCTCCTGGGCCCTGGCCAGTGGCGCCTCTTTGGCAGACATCTGCAGAGCAGCGGGCTGGGCAACACCCAATACCTTTGCGAGGTTCTACAATCTCCGGGTTGAGCCGGTCTCATCCCGTGTATTGGCAGGCACGAGCAGGTAAGTTCCGGGACAAACTGGCCGGGTGTACCGCTTGCGCATAGCGCCTTTCCCCTCCCTTGAGGTGAAAACGTGTGCTCTTGACTCCCAGTCGTGTTCACAGACTGTGATCCCTGGATGACTTTCCTCCTTAGCCCTCTGGCAGTTGAGTTTGTAGAGAAACTCGCTGACCGGCCCAGTACGTGCACTAATGAGGTCTGTACTGAGGTAGGTGCTCCACATGTGCTGGTTCCCCGAAGGTGACCCCATGTGATATCTTCCGCAAAATTGTTTCCCTGATGGCAAACTGCGTCTTCCTTGGGCAGAGGCCCCTCTTCCCCCGGTCGCCATGCTCTGTAGAAACTCCTCCCCCTTCAGGAGGACCTACCATTGGACCTCTCCACGTGACATACTTCTGACAAGACTCGGTAAGACCATGTGATGTATTCCACTCAGAATACCCCCCCCCACCCTCTTTTGGGCTGGGTGTGTTCTCCGCTGTGGAGGGACACACTCCGACGCAGACACTTATGGCTCCCAGTCAGTTAACAAATTCCACTCTTTTTTGGGGAGAAAAGAGAGGGAAAAGAGGCCTCGGCTGGGCTAGCCTGTCCTTATAGTTGGGCATCCGACTCATAAGAGCATTGGGGGAGGTTACGTGATGGCCTGGTGCGCTGGCTACGAGGCACACAGCAGTCCGCCCGTCACACACCACCAGTTCACGAAACACAGTTCAGCTAGTTGTGGCGTTTTGTATAGGGACCCCTAGTGTCACTACATCGACACAACTGGTTACTTTCTTAACCTCCATTCCCTGATGGAGGGAACGAGACGTTTTGTCCCTCTTGCCACAATGCTGAACTAGCTGCTGAAATGGCCAGGACCTGGTCTCGGCTCCTCAGCACAAAACCTGAATGAGTGGTTGCATACCAGCTCCTTTTATACCCGTATGTCTGGGGGAGTGGTATGCAAATTCCACTCGCCAATTCTCATTGGCCTTTTTTCAAAAAAACAGAGGTGTTTGGGGCTCCCAAGAGTGACCCCTAGTGTCACTACATCGACACAACATCTCATTCCCTCCATCAGGGAACGGAAGTTACGAAAGTAACCAGGACGTTTACTGATGACTGTGTCTTTTCTCTCGAGAAGACAGCTCTTTCATCATCTTGTAAACAAATAAATTGCGTACGGTAAAACTCACGGTTAATTTCATCGTCTGCGTGGATGGCAGTTATTTCCCTGGTCCCTGTGTAAGATTTTCATGATAGCCAATTTTATTGATTTTATTCCAGCAGATAGGCCTACTTTTATAAATAGCTCATGAGATCATTTTTGTTTTGTTCGATGTTAATTTTTGTTTTGTTGGCTGCCTCCCAAGAACAGTAAAGATTTAAAGTGAAAGTAACTGTAAAAGAAAACAACAACAACAACAAAACAAACAAAATTCACGATATGAAGGTGCATTGCAACATTATTTATATTATAATATAAACATTATATTTAAAAAAAATATATATATATATATATATTTTAATGATACTGCCCTGCAACATTTAATTTGTGCATTTGATTCAGTAATCGCGTTTGTAATTAAGTTTGATTCTAATCGGGACCTACTTCCTAAAAATAAAGAAAACTAACTACACCAACAAGGTAAAACTACTTTTTATTTTCAGAAATTAGCATTTATTACAATCAAAAATTATTATTCATTTACCGCTGATTTGTTGGTGTTTTTCTTTTCTTTTTTTCTGTGTACCTTAAGCACTTTTTAAACTTTACAAGTAAAACATATTAGTAATAGGCCTATACACATTGTATGCTAACTGTTGCACTGCGATTAAGCATTGAGAAGCACTGAGGCAAATGTCATCTTTTCGATCATGATTTTGACAAGCTGTAAAATTGAAAATATTTTTATTTTTGAAGAAAAACAGAAATTTATAATTTGGAACCTAATGTGTTGGAAAATAGCAATAAATTCATTTTCTGTATTATTATGTTCTTGCCCTTTTTGGGTTAAGAAAATAAATGTATGAACAAACAGTTGGCTTGTTCGGTTGCAAGTGCTGTGGCGAGCTAGTCACCTAAAAAGCTATATTGAGTCATTTAAAAACTGGTAAAATTGTATCTGGTTGTGTTTCTTATGTAACGGGGTCTTTAGCCTACCTACCCTATTTTCACTTTGCCTACATTCATCTTCGGAAATTCTGTGGAATTATGTTCACGGAGGTTGTAGGTGGAGAGCGGGGCACAAACTAACACTTTTTGGATTTCTTAATATTGTGCAAATACACATTTATTTTTTCACATTAATTTTAAACATGTCTGGCACAAATACAGTATGTGGTCTTGTTTTATGAATACAGCATGTACATTTTTTGCCATCTACCTGGAAAAAAGGAAAGTGAAATGAAGAATGAAATGCCTATGGGTCACGTTGTAACATAACCATATTAGAATCAGAATCAGAATGAGCTTTATTGCCAAGTACACAAAAGGAATTTGTCATGGTGACAAAGCTTCCAGTGCAAAGAGAATTCAACCATATATACACACATACAAACATATACAGACATAAAAATAAAAAAATAAGATATAACAGATAAATAAAAAGTGAAATATACAATAGAGCAATAATGTTGTTCAAATATTTTATATACAGATATACAGTTATATGTGCAGGTGATGTAATGTATTGAAGAAGAGGTAGGATATGTTACAAAATATAAATGAAATATAGATATGATTAGGAATGGATGGATTGAATATTGCACATGGTTATATTGATAAAAAGGAAAGTATTTGGGGGCAGTTTTAACTGTTCATGAGGTGGATGGCCTGAGGAAAAAAACTCTTCCTGTGCCGGACTGTTCTGGTGCTCAGTGCTCTGTAGCGCCGGCAGAGGGCAACAGTTAGAAAAGAAAAAGTATACTGGGTGAATGGGGTCAAGAGTGATTTTACCAGCCCTTTTCCTCATTCTGGAGGTGTACAGTTCTTGGGGGGTGGGATGGTGAGAACCAATAATCATCTCAGCAGTCCGAACTATCCTTTGAAGTCTTCTGATTCTGAAGTCATCTGACTTGGTAGCTGAACCAAACCAGACAGTTACTGAAGTGCAGAGGACAAACTCAATGACTGCTGAGTAGAACTGTATCATCAGCACCAGTGGCAGCTTGAACTTCCTCAGCTGGTGAAGGAAGAACAACCTCTGCTGGGACTTTTTCAAAACTGAGTCTATGTGGGTCTCCCATTTCAGGTCCTGTGAGATGGTAGTGCCCAGGAACCTGAATGACTCCTCTTCAGCCACAGTGCTGTTCATAATGGTGAGCGGGGTTAATGCTGTGGTGTTCCTCTTAAAGTCCACTATCATCTCCATTGTTTTAAGCATGTTCAGCTCCAGGTTGTTTTAACTGCATCAGATGGCCATCTTTTCAACCTCCCTTCTGTATGCAGACTCATCGTCATCTTGGATGAGGCAGATGACTGTAGTGTCATCTGCAAACTTAAGGAGCTTGACAGAGGGGTCCTTGGCAGCACAGTCGTTTGTGCAGAGGGAGAAGAGTAGTGGGGATAGCACACATCCCTGGGGGGCGCCAGTGCTGATCATACAGGTGCTGGAAGTTAATTTCCTCAGTCTCACTAGCTGCTGCCTGTCCGTCAGAAAACTGGTGATCCACTGACAGACAGAGGCAGGAATAGAGAGCTGGGTTAATTTAGTCCATAGGAGAGCCGGGTTGATGGTGTTAAAATCCAAACTGAAGTCAACAAATAGTATCCTTGCATAAGTTCCTGGTCTGTCTAGATGTAATGTAATGCAGTGTCATATTGACTGCATCATTCACAGACCTGTTAGCTTTATAAGTTAACTGCAGGGGATCCAAAAAGAGTTCAGTGATGTCCTTCAGGTGGGCCAACACCAATTTCTCAAATGACTTCATGACCACAGATGTCAGAGCAATGGGTCTGTAGTCATTAAGTCCTGTGGTTTTGGAATTCTTTGGACGGGGATGATGGTAGAACATTTGAAGCAGCAGGGAACTTAACACTTCTCCAGTGATCTGATGAAGATCTGTGTGAAGATAGGGGTCAGCTGGTCAGCACAGGATTTTAGACAAGTGGGTGAAACACCATCTGGGCCCTGTGCTTTTCTTGTCTTCTATTTCTGGAAGACCCGGCACACATCCTCTTCACAGATCCTAAGTGCAGGTTGAGTAGCAGGAGAGGGGAGGAGGAGGGTTTCAGGAGTGTTTGTGTGAAATGAAGGTCAGAGCAGGTGTGGGGTGTGAGACTGGGCTTTTCAAATCTACAGTAAAACACATTCAGATCGTCAGCCAGTTGTTGATTCCCTACAGAGTTTGGGGATGGTGTCATGTAGTTAGTAATGTTCTTCAGGCCTCTCCACACTGGTGCAGGGTCGTTAGATGAGAACTTGTTTTTCAGCATTTCAGAATAGCTTCTTTTAGCCACTCTAATCTCCTTTATCAGTCTGTTTTTGGCCTGATTTTACAAGATTTTATCCCCACTTCTGTAAGCATCCTCTTTGGCCTGACGAAGCTGCCTAAGTTTTGCCATGGTTTGTCATTGTTGTGTTATATAATTCCTTGTAGGAATGCACATATCCTCACAGAAACTGATGATTATGTCATGATGATGTCACAGTATCTGTGAACTCATCCAAGTCGGTGGCTGCAGCTTCAAAAACACCTCAATCAGTGCAGTCAAAGCAGGCTTGTAGTTCCAGCTCTGCATCATCCCTTTACAGTCCTTACTACAGGTTTAGCTGATTTTAGTTTCTGCCTGTAGAATGGAAGATGAACCAGACAGTGATCAGAGAGTCCCAAAGCTGCTCGAGGGACAGAGCAATATTCATTCTTTATTGTTGTGTAGCAATGATCCAGTGTATTTCTGTCTCTGGTGGGGCATGTAATGTGCTGTCTGTATTTGGCCAGTTCACGTGTGAGATTTGCCTTGTTAAAATCTCCAAGAATAATAATAATTGAGTCCGGGTGATGTTGCTCTGTGTCTGTGATCTGATCAGCCACCTGTTGCAGTGCTACGCTCGCACACACTTGTGGCAGAATATAAACACTCACAAGAATACACAAGGAAAACTCCAACGGCAAGTAGAAAGGTTTGCAGTTTATGAAGAGCGCCTCTAAATTAGGACAGCACATCTTCTTCAGCATTGTTACATCTGTACAGCAACATTCATTGATGTAAAAACATTTTTCACCACCTCTCATTTTCCCCATTAACTCCATGGTGTGATCCGCTCTGAACAGCTGGAAGCCCGGTAGATGTAATGCGCTGTTCGGAATGGCTTCACTCAGCCAGGTTTCCATGAAGCACAATTCAGCAGAATTTGCAAAGTCATTATTTTTACGGGTGAAGAGAAGTAATTCGTCTGTTTGTTAGGAAGAGAGTGGAGATTCGCTAGATGGATGCTTGGCAATGCGGTTCAAAAGCCACGCTGTTTGATCTTGACCAGCATGCAAGCTTGCTTCCCAAATTTGCATCTTTTAGCGTGCTTGTACAGTACCGCTGCTCCTCCGACTAAAATGTCCAACAGAACGTCCGAATAATCAAAAACTGGTAAAAGATTGTCTGACATGTGCTGCTGAATGTTCAGCAGCTCATCTCTGGTAAAACTGATCAGAAATAAGTTACTAAGCACAGGTCTAACAAATAAAAACAGCAAAAGAACTGGAGAGCTCCATACCGAGGCGGCCATCCACTGCACCATCTTTCCATATTACAGTGTAAAATCCCCCTCTAACAACTGTATCTGATCTAATTAAAATAAATAGAAGATAAACTAAAATATTATGTCAATAAAAGTAATTTATTAACTTTGTCATGTATAATATGGTAGTAATTTTGACATTTGACAATGAATACACATAGCCACTCTCCTCTACTTCAGGTTTGGAATGTTCCCTGCATGAGATGGCACTTTTTTTCATTTTGTGAACAAAAAAAAGTTGGCAGTTGTAATCATAGTTCCACATGAATGTGGAAATAGAGACTCCAGCCAACATTGTTAAATGCATTTCGGGGGCTCGGCCGTCTGACATCAGATCAAATTTACAAGTGCTGGCTAATGCTAAATGTAGATTTTTAAAATTGTTATTCATGTTGGCACTAATTATGTCCGGCTTCGCCAGTCGGAGATCACTAGGGATAATGTTAAAAAGGTGTGAACTTGCAAAAATTATGTCAGACACTGTAATATGATTGGGCCCCTTCCCTACTCATCGTGGTGATGAGGTTTATTGTAGATTAGTGTCACTGAACAGCTGGATGTCTGAGTGTTATCTGGAGAATAGCATAGGATTTATAGACAATTGGAAGAGTTTTTGGGGTAGACATGACCTGCTAAAGAGAGACGGACTCCATCCCTCCAGGGAAGGTGCCGCCCTGCTCTCTAGTAATTTGGCTCATAGTCTTAATAATGACAGTATTTGACTAACTGGGGCCCAGGTCAGGAAGCAGACAAACTGGTTAATCCGAACGTCTGCTAGCTGCCTTGAGACGTCAGATAGGTCACATAAACTACAACACATAGAGACTGTTTCACCTAGATATCATATAGAGACTGTGTCTGTTCCCCGAACTACCAAACACAAAACTCTCACTAAATCATTTAGAAAAAATGTGTTTAAGGTCAAACTTGAAAAAAACAAAAACATTGAAGATAAAAATCATATAAAGGTAGGGTTACTAAACATTAGATCTCTTTCTACCAAAGCACTAATTGTAAATGTAATTATTACAGATCATAGTTTGGATGCGCTCTGTTTGACTGAAACCTGGCTTAAACCAGATGAATATATTAGTTTAAATTAATCTACTCCCTCAGGTTATTGTTATAAACATGAGCCTCGTCTGAAGGGTCGATGAGGAGATGTTACTACAATTTACAGTGAAGTTTTTGGTGTTACTCAGAGGACAGGATATAAGTTTAAGTCTTTTGAACTAATAATACTTACTATGACACCGTCAGATATAAATAAAAGATTTCTGTCATCTTTTGCCCTTGCTACAGTATATAGAACACCCAGGCCTTACTTTGGTTTCCTTGGTGAATTTGTACATTTTCTATCTGATCTAGTAGTTAATGGAGATAGAGCTTTAATTGTTGGTGAATTCAACATTCATATAGATTATAAAAATGACACATTGGGATTAGCATTTATTGATATTCTCAACTCTATTGGAGTCAGACAAAATGTGACAAGACCAACTCATTGCCATAATCATATGCTAGATTTAATTCTGTCATATGGAGTTGATGTTAATACTATTGAAATTTTACCACAGAGCGATGATATCTCAGATCATTACCTCATCTCTTGTTTGTTGCAATCAGCTAATGTCACTCAGTCCACACCACGCTATTGTTCAGGTAGAACTATTCTTTCAACCACTAAAGATAGCTTCACTAATAATCTTCCAGAATTGTCTCACATACTCAGTAAGCCAAAAAGTCTAGAAGAACTTGATGAAATAACAGAAAATGTAAATACAGTCTTTTCTAGCACTCTTGATAGTGTCGCCCCCCTTCGATTAAAGAAAAAAGCCTCGCACCGTGGTACAATGATCACACTCATGCTCTCAAGAGAGCAGCTCAGAAAATGGAGCACAAGTGGAAGAATACAAAATTAGAGGTATTTTGCGGTGCATGGAAGGATAGTGTCTGTAGCTACAGACAGGCACCAAAAGCTGCCAGGTCAGCATATTTTAGCAGACTCATAGAAAATAACCACAACAGTCCTAGGTGTTTATTCAGTACTATGGCTAAATTGGTTAGGAATAAAGCATTGACTGAACCAGATATTCCATCACAGCACAATAGTAATGACTTCATGAATTTCTTTACTGATAAAATTGAAATAATCAGAAATAAAATTGGAACTATGCAATCAACTGTCACAGCACCTAAGAAAACAGTGTCTCATAATTTTGCTCACGAGCATCTTCAATCCTTCGCTGTCATAGGTCATGAAGAGCTAACAAAACGTATCAAAAAATCAAAAGCCATAACATATATGTTAGATCCAATATCAACTAAGCTCTTAAAATATGTATTCCCAGTGATTTCAGAACCTCTTCTTAATATTATTAACTCCTCACTATCCTTAGGACATGTCCCAAGAAACTTTAAATGGCAGTTATCAAACCACTTATTAAGAAGCCACAGTTTGATCCTAGAGAATTGGCTAGTTACAGACCGATTTCAAATCTACCATTTATGTTGAAAATACTAGAAAATGTAGTGTCCTCCCAACTATGTTCATTTCTACAGAGAAGTGGAATATATACTTATCAGAGTTACAAATGTCTTGCTCTTATCATCTGATCAAGGCTGCATTTCTCTTCTAGTGCTTTTAGATCTTAGTGCTGCCTTCAACACGATAGATCACAACATTCTTTTGAATAGGATGGAGAATTATATTGGTATTAGTGGACTTGCATTAGCATGGTTTAGGTCCTATTTATCAGACAGCTACCACTTTGTATGTGTAAATGAGGAATTGTCAAATCAAACAAAAGTTAAGTATGGAGTGCCACAGGGATCAGTTTTAGGACCTCTGCTTTTCTCCTTATACATGCTTCCCCTGGGAGATATTGTAACACCTGAGACATTTGCCCTAGCGGCCACCAGAGGTCGCTAGGAGTTGAGAGACTTTTAGTTGTGTCTTGTGTCTCTGTTCCTGTTTCCTGCCCTGATTGTTCCCAGCTGTATCTCATTTACCTTGTTTGCCCCAGTGTATATAATGTCCTTGTGTTTGCTCAGTCTTTGTCAGTTGTTGTTCCTGTTACCCTATATGGATGTAACTTTGTTCTGTTTCCAAGTTTTGAAACCCCATGCTGCTGCCAGTGCCCACGCCTGCCATGGTCCACAAGCCAGTGCCCACGAGTCAGCGCCCATGCCTGCCACGGTCCACGAGTCAGCGCCACGCCTGCCACGGTCCACGAGTCAGCGCCCACACCTGCCATGGTCCACGAGTCAGTGCCCACACCTGCCACGGTCCACGAGTCAGTGCCCACGCCTGCCACGGTCTATGAGTCAACGCCCACGCCTGCCACAGTCCACAAGTCAGCGCCCATGCCTGCCACGGCCAACAAGCCAATGCCCACACCTGCCACGGCCAACAAGCCAATGCCCACGCCTGCCATGGCCAATGAGCCAACACCCATGCCTGCCACGGCCAACGAGTTAGTTCTTAAAGCCTCATCCATCCCAGAGCCAGTGTTGCAAGCCTTGTCTGTCCCAGAGCCAGCATTTCAAGCCTCGTCTGTCCCAGAGCCAGCGTTGCAAGCCTCATCCATCCCAGAGCCAGAGTTGCAAGCCTTGTCCATCCCAGAGCCAGCTTTCATGCCCACTTCAGCCCTAGAGGACTACTATGGCTCCAGTGGTCTCAGAGCTCCCTTCAGTGGAGACCACTTTCTCTCCAGCCTCGGTGGTCCTGGAGACTTCCTTCCTCGAGCCTCCCATGGCTCCACCCCTTGAACCTCCCATGGCTCTGCTCCTCGAGCCTCCCATTGCTCCACCCCTCAATCCTCCCATGGCTCCGCCCCTGGAGCCTCCCATGCCTCTGCTTCTTGAGTCTCCCATGGCTCTGCCTTCCTTCATCGATCCTCCCATGGCTCCACCTTCCAAGTCTCCCACAGCTGTGCTAACGGCCATCCGGAAGCGGAGGAGGAGAAGCAGGGCTCCTACTCCCCAGTCACTGCCAGTGTTCATGGCCAAGGATGCCGTTCCTCTATCACTGCCAGTGTTCATGACCAAGGAGGTCGTTCCCCTATCACTGCCAGTGCCCTTAACCATGGAGGCCATTTACCAGTCACTGCCAGCACTATCGGCCACGGAGGCCGTTTCCCATTCACTGTCAGCGCTCCTGACTATGGTGACTCCGCCCTCAGAGTCTTCCACGACTCTGCCCTCAGAGTCTTCCTCGACTCTGCCCTCAGAGTCTTCCACGACTCCGCCCTCAGAGCCTTCCACGACTCCACCCTCAGAGTCTTCCACGACTCTGCCCACTCCTCCAGAGACTCCTCCTCCAGCGGTTCCGTCTGCTCTCCCAGAGACGACTCCTCCAGTGGTTCCGTCCGCTCTCCCAGAGACGACTCTTCCAGCGGTTCAGTCCGCTCTCCCAAAGATTCCTCATACAGAGGCTCTGCCCTCTCCTCCTCCAGTGGCTCAGCCTCCTGACCCAGTACCTGCCCTGTGGCCACATCCCAGCCCTCCTGACCCAGTCCCATCCCTGTGGCCGCCTCCCAGGCCTTCTGACCCAGTCCTGGCCCTGTGGCCACCTCCTAGGCCTCCTGACCCTGTCCTGGCCCTGTGGCCACCTCCCAAGCCTCCTGTCCCAGTCCCTGCTCTGTGGCCACCTCCAAGGCCTCCTGAACCAGTCCATGCCCTGTGGCCACCTCCCAGGCCTCCTGGCCCTGTCCTGGCCCTGTGGCCGCCTCCCAGGCCTCCTGATCGTCCGCAGGTTCCTTCTTGGTCTCCTGGCCATTCGCCTGATGTGCCCTGGTCTCATTGGTCTCCTGGCCATCCACTTGATCTGCCCTGGTCTCCTGACCATCCACCTGATCTGCCCTGGTCTCCCGACCGTCTGCCTGATCTGACCAGGCTTGCTTGGTCTCCTGGTTTACGTCGGTATTCGGACTCCCCATTTGCTCCACCTTGGCTGCCTGGTCCATTTTTCCCTCTCGTTTCCCCTGTGCTTTCTTTGACTACCGGTTCCATAATGTCCTGCTCCTACCATGAAGACAAAGGCAGACAGGGCACGGGACTTCAGAGGCCAGTAGGTGGCAGAGTCGCGCTGTGGCAGGATATGTTTAATGGCCTCCGTCTGCTTCTTCACTGTCGAGAACTGAAGTCCTCGACATGAGCCCTGGGTCGGTCCTACCCTCGTGCAGATCTTTAAGCACCTTGGCCTGGTGAAGGATGGCCATGGCATGCAGGGTGGAGGCGGCCTGACCAGTGGCATTGTAAGCCTTTGCCACTAATGATGAAGAAAACTTGCCTTGGTCGGTTCCTCCAGGTGGCTGCGCCCTGCGGGCACAGGTGCACCGCCATGACGCGCTCGACCTGGGGAAGCTCGACATATCCCTTGGCTTCCCCGCCGTCGAGGGTAGTTAGGGTGGATGAGTTTGCGAAGTGTGTACGGGCGGAGAAAGGCACCTTCCATGACTTCGAGAGCTCCTCGTGCACTCAAGCCCGATGTTCACAGCCGCCCGGGCAAGCACGGCTGCCAACTCAGCATCCGCTTTGTCGCCGTAATTCCAGAGGCAATAGCAAGGTGACGGGACAAACACACACATGCGCTCGGCTCCGAAGAACAAGTCTGAATGAGTGGTGCACGCCATCTCCTTTTATACCCATATGTCCGGGGTAGAGAGTGGCATGCAAATTCCACTCGCCAATTTTCATTGGCCTTTTCTGAATAAAGCAAAGGTGATTGGGGCTCTCAAGAGCGAAAACCTAGTGTCACTACATTGACACAACGTCGAGTAAGTGACAGACAGGGAACTAATATTGGCATTATATTCATGTTGTTTAGCCAGGGGGAACTGGCCCCCACAGTGAGCCTGGTTTCTCCCAAGGTTATTTTTCTCCATAAACCAACATCTAATTGAGTTTTGTGATCCTTGCCACAATTGCCTTCAGCTTGCTTACAGGGGTTCTAAATATAATTATTATTTATTTTTTTAATATCTATACACATTTTACAATCATGTTTAATCAAACTACACAATGATCACTGTAAGACATTATAGATATTATAGTTTCATTTTTATTTTATATTATTTTTTGTTAATGCATGATTTCCTGTAAAGCTGGATGTTTGTTGATGTGTGTTGTGAAAAGCACTATAAAAATAAAAATGACTTGACTTGAAAATGACTAGAGTAAACTTTATAATTACTCTAATTAATAAACTAATACATACATAATACATAGTAAACTGTTAAGTATTGTATAGCTCATATGAGTGTAGTAATGTTCACGTTAACACATTATCTTACCATATATAGTTACATATCTACATAAGAATTAATGGTTATTTGTTTTATATGTGTACTATAATGTGCTTTTCTGTGTATAATGAAATTGTTTTCCTACTTAGAAATATAAATTAAATGATTTGATATCACAAGAAAAAGGAACCACCGATAGTAGTAAAAGGCACAAAAAAAAGACCAAAAAAAAAGGCATTTGATATAATTACAGTACACAGTTGTCCAGCATCTGTAAATATATATATAAACTACCTGTCAAAAGTTTTGAAACACTTGACTGAAATGTCTCTCATGATCTTAAAAATCTTTTGATCTGAAGGCGTATGCTAAATGAAATGATGTTTGTAGACAAAAATATAATTGTGCCACCATATTAATTTATTTCATTATAAAACTAAAATTTAATTAAAAAAAAAAGTTTTTGAAATTGATGACTTGGACCAAATAATAAAGAAAAGCAGCCAATAAGTGCCCAACATAGATGGAAACTCCTTCAGTACTGTTTAAAAAGCATCCCAGGGTGATACCTCAAGAAATTGGTTGAGAAAATGTCAAGAGAACATGTCTGCAAATTCTAGGCAAAGGGTGACTACTTTGAAGATGCTAAAATATAACACAGTTTTTATTTATTTTGGATTTTGTTTAGTCACAACATAATTCCCATAGTTCCATTATGTTATTCCATAGTTTTGAAGACTTTACTATTATTCTAAAATGTGAAAAAAATTATAATAAAGAATGAGTAAGTGTTTCAAAACGTTTGGCCGGTAGTGTATATATATTTATATTTAGCAGGTAAATAAATTTACAGTGCAAATTATAGTTACTCCAAGGATGCTTGTGCATCAGCATTAGATGTCCCGCCCCTTACTGAAACAGAAAATATGACTGGTTAGCAAATATCCAGTCGAGTCTGAAATGCCTGTGTCATCAGTTGCACTCCCATCTACCACTGCTCCATGCGCATTTAAACTTAAAAAATAAATAAATAAATAAATAAAACACACAATTCACTCACGGTGAGTAGATTATCGCGTTAGTAGACTGAAAAAGTTACGGGTCAAAAGCCTACTTGTTGTTCTGCTGGCCATACATATATCACTTATTTTAGGTGGGCATACGCAAAATCCAAAGGATATGCCTGTGTATGCCCAGGCCTAGACTACACTACTGATGAGGGGGGAAATAAGCAATAAAGTTCCGAAAGTCGGTGTGCTGCAATATGAATCTTGAGTCACCGTGGTACACCATGAAACTGTTGAATCTCTATACCGCACACAAACTTTTTCCTTCGCATGATAAATATATCATCACTGCGACACACACCCTTCACGGTATCAGCTCTGCTTTTGTTCACCTCGGCAATGTTACTAGGGTCTAATCCCGGGATCAGATTTTCGGGCATTCCGGCACCGGCTTGCGTTCACACAGAAAGCTCCCCGGCATTGATCCCACCAATATCCCGGGATCAGAGCCCAGTGTGAATGAGGTTTCACAAGCTGCAGACTGATCTTCAGTCTGATGCAGAGATGGATTCGTTGATGCCACTAAGAAGGAAAACCATGTAAGATTGTGTATGAGTTAAATAGACACATTAAAAATTAAGGGCATACCTTTATCATTGATTTGCAAAGTAAATGTTTCAGTAGATTTTTGATGAAGCATAACTTGCTCATAGATTAGTACTCAAATATTCACAAATTTTACATGAGCAAAATCTTTCTTTTGTATCTTAAGTTGCAGAGATTGGAATTGTAAGTGTTCACTAAGTTTTTTTGTTTGTTTGTTTGTTTGTTTTTTAGTAACTTTTGTGTGTTTACTTTCCCAAAGATGAAGTTGGCGGTTGCTTGATGATTATGAGTGTGATGGGGAGGTCTACATTCCTCAAAAGTGTTACCTCAAGTTCCTCAAATAACACAAGCATTCAAAAGAAGTGCTCCTTTGGTGTCAGACAAATCATACCACAACAGCTGTCTGTCTCCAGATGCAACTTCAACTCCATCTATGATGCAACTATGTCCTGTTGTGAGCTGAGTTCCTGATAAGACCTGATGCTGTGATCCATTCTCAAGATGTAAGATTGGTTTTGCTAGTTTCATAACATTCATTCAGTTGCCATCATATGTTCAGTATAACTCATATACCAGAAACAGTGATTAACCTTATTACTGTGTTAAATGTTTCAGCCCTGCTACATGAGTTAGCAAAACAGGAAATAATGATGGAGCAAAGAAGGAACCAAACGAAGTGCAAGATCAGCAGTCAAATAGACATTTGCATAATTCTGTTACTTGAAAGTCTTTTTCTGGTTATTCTGTTAAACGTATCAATCACCCATCATGAATTTATGAATTATTAAAGTGTTACATTTAACAGTAATAATAATAAAGCGTTCGGGTGGTGGGTGATTTCCTTTTGAATTTTTGATTGACTATTAAATCTGCCAAGTTTTGTGCTAGTGCTAGGTATGTGTTAGTATTGTTGGCTTAATTCTGACTGCATGTTTTTACAAAACTTCAGGTACTTGGACTAGGATCGTTGGGTGATGTTGACATAAATGACACAGATTTTGCAAATATGGTCAACTGGAGAGGTGTGAATAGGATGAAGCTTTGATCTTAAGAGGGGTGTGAATGGTAAGTGCATTTCTGGAATTAACCTTAAATCTAGAACCTTCTTGACATGAGCTTGTTCAAATAGAATGTTCTAGTTATGATGGGCGACCAGTCCTTGGAATGTGCTAAAGGCCCTCTTTATTCAGAGTTATATTTCATCTGCTGTACAATTAAATATATCTGTATTTTCTGTATTATCTTGTATACTCTTCTCCTAGGCTGTTAGAAGAAATCCAAAGTGGTGCCATCTCACAGAGGCACAAAATAGTTTTTTTGGACTTTGTCTTCCACAGTTACATGCTTGTGGAAAAACGTTCCGAATTACACTCGAGCAGTTGATTCTCTAGCTACTTTCAAGAAACATCTGAAGACGCATATCTTTCATAAGCACTTGACCCAATCCTACTAATGCACTAACTATCTTGCTTCTACCTATAAAAAACAATGTCTCTCTCCTTCCTCCATACTTGTATTTTCTGAGCAATTTGAAAGTTTGTATTGCGCACTTTTTATGTTATTGCCTCATTGATGAATCACTTTTTCTGTATTCTTAATTTGTAAATTGCTTTGGATTAAAGTGTCTGCTAAATGAATAAATGTAAACAAGGTGACAGAAGACAAGCACTCTACAAGAAACAGCATGTGAGCATATATAGGAAAACTCTAAATATCAAAACCGTAATTTTGAATGATAGCTTACAAACTTGTTAGGTTGCTTTTATTTTTAAGAGTTCAGTTTAACATTTCTTTTTTCCCAAACTTTATATATATATATATATATATATATATATATATATATATATATATATATATATATATATATATATATATTGCTTCTTTCAGTTCTATTGTCTTTTGCAGATTATTTGATTGTTCATCAATTGAATGTTTATTGCTTGCTTTTGTAATATTAATATATCCATTGCATAGTTTACATTTGTATATTTTACTATTTTCTTTAGATATTGTTTTATTTTTAATGTTAAACAATTTTTACATTTATTGCTTGCTTTTTAAAATTGTCTTTCTGCAGCTTTTTTTTATTCTTTACATTTTTTCATACTTATGTAAAGTTTTGAGTATGTGTATTTTTTTCCATGAGGGTTGCAATTATGCTGGCAAATGAATGACATCTGAGTGTATGAAGCTGCACCTTTGTTTTTGTTTTTTGCCACTTTGACAAAATATGAAAATATTGCATTACATATGGGGTTTGGTAATGTTGAGGCTGTTATCTGGGTACCATTTGAGGATTTTGGCATAACTGTGGTTTAATTACAGCTGCTTTCTGGGGATGTAGAATAAGCTATGGTGCGGCAACAGAAAATTGTTTGGCTGTTTTCTGGCTGATGTCTGGGGATTCTGGCACAGTTGTGGTCCAATAATGGCTGCATGCTGGGGGTACAGGATAAGTATGGCTGAGTTTTGGCCTCTTTCTGGTGTGGATATGTCTTACATTTGGTAAGTGGCTTTTGGGCCAATTTTGGACTATAATTCCATGCGGAATATTGGCCAAACTCACAGGCAGAATGCAGCCAGATCCGGACCAAGATAATTTTGCTATCTGGGGAGGGATTGAGACTGTGCTAGACTACATTAACTCAACACTATTTCACTGTGTGTGGGTGAGTGTGGGTCAGGTTTTGTGTACATTTTCGGGGTCCAAATGTCCCCACAAATATAGGAAAATCTGAAATCTCTGACTTTGTGGAAACCATCCAATAGTCTCCACTAGGTAAACGGCTAAATAATCGTACTAAATAATGTTTATGAAAATGTAAAAATGCAGAAAGGTTTCTGTGAAGGTTTGGTTTAGGGGAAGGGGTAGGGAATAGACAATATATTTAGCTCAGTATAAAAATAATATAAGAAGCAATTATAATTAGCTTAGCAAAAGAACAATAGAAGTCAGAAGTCAATGGTTTTTCCCCACCATAATAAAAAATGACTTATGTGTGAAGGTGGCCTGGGTGGTCAGTGAAGGGGACATCTTTGAGGGTCAATCTTGGTGTAGTGTTTGTCCTTTAAAAAAGGGCAAGGTTTTAGGAGACAAACCGTGGAAATTGCTCACCATATTTTTATATTCTTCTCAGATGTGTATATGAGGTTAAATGCCAGAGAATCATTTTGTTAAGACAACTAATAAAGCTACTAGATGGTGTCTCAGAATAAATGAAGCAATAAATGAGGAAATAGGACTGCAACACAGACCCTCCCTCTCCAAACAGGATTCAAGCCAGGTCATTGACACATTAAACTAGAACACAGGATCATTCAGAAATGTAGATCATTAACCATTGAGTGGTGTAAGTATAGAGACCATGAATGGCAGTCAGGGCAATTTCTCACTGCCCTATTTCCCACAAGGAGACTACAGCCTAGCGCTAATGAGCTAGTCACGTTGAACTTACTTACTTTCACACTGTCAAAGCACAAACAGGCAGGAAGTCACCCTCAGAATGTTGAATCCATGCCATCAAACTGAGGAAGGAACCTTGTGGATCCATATCTTTATTTCAAATGTTTTGAATGAGAAAAGAGGCTTTAGAAAGTCTAAACACACAATGAATAATAGGCTTGATTACAGCAACTTCCTGCTTGCAAAAATGTCTGAGAACAACTTCATAAAGTTAGAGAGACACAGGTTTGCTTTGAGAAGTGCTTTGTTGAGACTCATTTTGTATTTAAAAAAAAACAAAAAGCACTGAGATACAACCATGTCTTGATGTTTCATTAAACGGGCTCCTCTGCGCTTGGAAGAAACTGACATTATTGGTGGCATAGTGCCATCTATTGGGGAAAGGAAAGTTGGAGAGAGTGAGCAGAGCACTTGTCTTTCAATTACCCTTTTTGTATTTCCAGTGTGTATAGAGACCAGTAACAGTCGAATGCTAAAGAGGGCAACCAACAGTTGCTATTGTTATCTCAAAACAATAGCACATTTTAGTTAAACAGTACATCACTTTTCTTGAGCAGTCAATCTTGCAATGCACAGGTTTCACCAAAATCACAACTTTGAGATCCTCAGTATAGTAGTGAAGTGTGTAATTTCTGCACCACTACTGTTGCCAAAGGAATTGCAAAAATAACTACATAGGTAAAATTTAAGACAAACTTGATGTTGACTTGACAAAGCCTGGATGGATGGATGAATGGATGGATGGATGGATGGATGGATGAATGGATGGATGGATGGATGGATGGATATCATCCGCTACGGGACATCCATTAGTATGAACAATTAGAAAAGATATTAACCCAAGTAAGAGCAGGCTGAAGGACCGTGCCGAGTTTGATGGATGTAGCTTGAAAGATCTAGGATGAGTTATAGCCAGAAATGTTGGTCTTTGTTTAGGGATATTTGAAAAACCCTAACCATAGTCTGTAGAAAAATGGTGTGTTGATCTTTGTCAATCAATCAATCAAAATTATTGTTAAAAAAAAAAAGAAAAAAGATCATGCCCCCAAACTAACGCCATTGGTTGAACTACACTACCGGTCAAAGGTTTTAAAACACTTGACTGAAATGTTTCTCATGATCTTAAAAATCTTTTGATCTGAAGGCGTATGCTTAAATGTTTGAAATTAGTTTTGTAGACAAAAATATAATTGCATAATTGTGTAAGTATATTTTATATATACTTTATATACTATTTTTATTGTATTCTAAATTATGTGTATGTGTATTCTATAACGTGTGTATTGTATTCTTTACATTGTATATTATTATTGTGTTGTGTAATTATGTGTATATTAGATATGTAAATTGTGTTGTGTAAATCTGATGTTTATTGTAAATTTGTATATGTCTCATCACTGTCATGACTGCTGTGTTGCTCGGAACTGCATCCAAGACTTTCACCCACTGTTGCACTTGTGTATATGGTTGTGTGACAGTAAAAGTGATTTGATTTTGATATTAATTTATTTCATTATAAAACTACAATTTAATTTAAAAAAAAAAAAAACGTTTTTGAAATTGATGACTTGGACCAAATAATAAAGAAAAGCAGCCAATAAGTGCCCAACATAGATGGGAATCCCAGGGTGATACCTCAAGAATTTGGTTGAGAAAATGTCAAGAGTACATGTCTGCAAATTCTAGGCAAAGGGTGACTGCTTTGAAGATGCCAATTTTTGATTTATTTTGGATTTTGTTTAGTTACAACATAATTTCCATAGTTCCATTTATGTTATTCCATAGTTTTGATAATTTTAATATTATTCTAAATGTGAAGAAAAAAAAACATTATAATAAAGAGTGAGTGTTTCAAAACTTTTGACCGGTAGTGTATATTGTTACTAATCGGGATCCTTAAACAAACAGTGCCAGTTTTGATAGTGGCAAACAGCCAGTGTGTTTACACTTTTCATGAAAAAAAAGTATTTTAGTTATTACTTTTAAACACATCAACTAAGCTGTGAAGCTCAGGTCTAGTTGCTGGTTCAATTCCAAGTAGCAGGATCCATGATCCATCACCACTGTACCCTTGAGCAAGGCACTTAACCCTAGTTTGATTCAGGGGGATTGTCCCTATAATAAGTGTACTTTGGAATCGCTTTGGATAAAAGTGTGAGCTAAATGGCTACTTAAGCCCTGGGCAGTACACATCTATAGCACAGTTTAGATTTGACTGCATACTAGAGAGCCTAGTGTATCCTTTAGCTTTCTGCTTTTGAAGATAGATCATTTTGGGAGGTCACTGAAAATCGATGTTTACTGTGCAGTTGTTTACTGTGCAGTGTAATCATCGCTGGGAACGCCATTAGCATATCTTAGCATGGATTGAATTGTCTTACTGGATGAGGGAGGGAGGAGTGATTAGGGATTGATTGTTCTGGCTGAAGAGGCTTTGAGATCGGAGGAGAGTATGGGAGAATGTTAATGCAGGTCTGAGCCTGTGACCCCAACCCCCAAGCCTACTCACTGCATGTCCGATAAACATAAGTGAGTGTATGTGTCTGACTCAGGCTCTGATTAGAGGTTTAAGACTCTTATTTTAAAATGCTCTCTCCAACCACACTTCCTTAATGCACAGTTTCTATACTCTTTTTCTCCAGTGACTAGTTTGTCAGTAGAGTTCTGATAGTCCCACTGTCTTGACAATTGTAGGCACTTCGACTGCCGCAGATAAATATTTTGTCTGCTCACGGGTTGCTGTTACTCTTTCATAGCTCAGGAGACATAATGGAGATCTCAGTTCCCTATCTGTCACTCACTCGACGTTGTGTCAATGTAGTGACACTAGGGGTCACTCTTGGGAGCCCGAGACACCTCTGGTCATTGATAAAAGGCCAATGAAAATTGGCGAGTGGTATTTGCATGCCACTCCCCCGGACATACGGGTATGAAAAGCGCTGGTATGCAACCACTCATTCAGATTTTCTCTTCGGAGCCAAACGGTCATGCTCACTGAGCTGAATTCCCACGACTGTTCATTCACCTCTGCTGGATCTGACTGCGCATTTCAGCGGCTTCTCCCCCCTCTGCACTGGTGCAATGCAGAGAATGCCCCTGGGCGCTTCGGCAGAAATAAAAGAGTATATTTCTCTAAAAGAGTATATTTCTCTAAAAGAGCGGCACACACGGAACGTCTTTTTAAAGACACGTCTTTCTAAAGATGTTTTCCAATTGTGTGTTATTCCTGGTTGCGCTCATTATCTCTCACCTTCTGACGGTCACGATCACTGTCTTTCGTGTCTGGGCACTGCTCACATGGAGACAGGGTTCGTGGATGGTCATGTTCTCTTTGCGAGGACATGTCCATGGCAATGTTGCGGTCACGGCTCGCCTTCGTAAGAAAGCAAGCCACGCCAGAGGCTCTCCGCCTCGGTCCTCTTACCCACAGGTATGAGGCCAGCGCGGCTAGCACTGGGGGTGATTTGGGGACCCCAATGGGACCGCCTCCACCGGGTATCCCCCTGTGGACCTCCCATTCCCCAGCACACTCGTCTGCCCCAATCGGGTTTCCGGATGAGTCCGCCGGCTTGTCTCACGGCAAGTTCAACCTCTTATTCGGAGCCCGCGAAAGTGATGAGCTCTCGAGTGCAGCATCGGAGAGCGGGCTCGTCCGGTCAGAAGCCTCAGCTGGGCTCCTCCATTCGGGGACGATTGCCCAGTCACAGGCTGACTCAGAGATGAGGACATGCTTTCCCGGGCAGCCGCGAGTGTCGGCTAAAGAGGAACCCTCTGCTTTTCCCTGAACCCTCGCGGCTCGGTGATTGGTTCCGCTCAAAGCCACACCCTTCCCCCATTCCTTTCTTCCCAGAAGTGCATGAAGAGCTGACAAGGTCGCGGGATGCACTTTTTACTGCCCGGTCCCGATTTTTTCAGCTTCCCCGCCCTCACTACCCTTGATGGTGGGGCGGACAAGTGCTATTCGGCAATCCCCACTTCTCAAGGTGCTCGCAGTGCACCTATGCCTGCAGAGCGCCGCCACCTGGCGTGGGTGCCCAAAGCCCCCGTCCAAGGCCTGTAGGTTTACGTTGTCTCTGACAGCCAAGGCCTACGGTGCCGCTGGACAAGCCGCCTCCGCTCTGCATGCCATGGCTCTCCTGCAAGTCCACCAAGGCGCTAAAAGAACTGCACAAGGGTAGTTCCACCCCAGGATTGATGCAGGAACCATGCTCGGCGACCGACCTCGCTCTCCGAGCAACGGAGGTCACAGCGCGGTCTCTCGGGCGGACGATGTCCACATTAGTGGTCCAGGAGCGCCACCTTTAGCTCAACCTAGTCGAGATGGGTGAGGCCGACAGGACACGATTCCTTGCTGCCCCCATCTCCCAGGCTAGCCTATTTGGCGACACCATCAAGGACTTTGCCCAGCAGTTCTCAACGGTGGAGCAGTAGACGGATGCTAGCCGGCATATCCTGCCCCGGCACGGCTCAAGATCCCGCACCCCGTCTACTCATCGCCAAGAGCGTCCCCCTGCGGTGACTGCACCGGCTCTGCCGCAGCCCGCCCCTTCGGCCCGGCCCCAGCGTAGAGCCCACCACAGGAAGCAGATGCCACCTGTCTCGTGGCTGCCCAGAACCCGTGAAAGGCTTCAAAGTGCCCTTGAGACGGGCGACCCAGGGACAACAAAACCTGCTGCTCTGGAGCTGGTAAGCAGATCTCTCCATCTTTTTGTTACCTTTTGCATTTAATTGTGCTGCATGCCCAAGTGGCTGCAGTACTCAAGAGCTCAGCAAGAGCGGTTTCCTTGTTCCCTGGGTCACGTATCCGGTGTGCACGGCCGTCATTACAACCACTGTCCACCACTCTATTTGGCAGGTTTGGTGCTCCAGCAGCGGTCTCCCGCCCCTGAGCACCCAGCTGTGGCACAAATCCGCCACCGATGTGACAGTCTCCACGGGTCACAAGGACAGGCCTCTTCCTCCCCCATCCCAGGCTGTTCCGGGGGTGGTCACAAGGAGCCAGGTAAGTGCTTAGATGTCCTCAGACTCAGCACGGCTACGATGTGGTGTGGCACCTCGAGCTCCGCCCCGCCACGAGGCCCCACCTGCCGGTACGTCCGATGATGTTGTCCCTTTTGTCCCCCTTGCGCGGAATTTGGACGCATGGCTTGCGTTTTCCAATCCGTCACGATGGCTGGTCCAGACCGTCCTACTCGGCTACGTGATTCACTTCGCCGGGCGTCCGCCCAGGTTTAGCGGTGTCTACTTCACCTTGGTGAAGGATGAAAATGCTGCTACCTTGCACGGAGTTCGCTACCCTCCTACAGAAGGGCGCGATAGAACCTGTCCCTCCAGCCGAGATGAAGAAGGGGTTTTACAGCCCCTACTTCAACATACCGAAAAAAGGCAGTGGGTTGCGGCCAATCTTGGACCTGTGAGTACTGAACTAGGCCTTACACAGACTCCCGTTCAAGATGCTAATGCAAAAACGCATTCTGGTGAGCGTCCGGCATCAAAATTGGTACACGGCGGTAGACCTGAAGGATGCGTACTTCCACGTCTCAATCCTTCCTCGACACAGACCCTTCCTGCGGTTTGCATCCAAGAGTCAGGTGTATTAGCACAAAGTCCTCCCTTTCGGCCTGTCCCTGTCTCCTCGCATCTTTACGAAGGTCGCAGAGGCTGCCCTTGCCCCGTTAAGGGAGGTGGGCATTAGCATTCTCAACTATCTCGATGACTGGCAAATCCTAGCTCATTCTCGAGACATATTGTGCACACACAGGGACCTGCTGCTCTCACACCTCAGCCGACTAGGGCTTCGGGTCAACTGGGAAAAGAGCAAGCTCCTCCCTATGCATCTCTTTTCTCGGTTCGGAGTTGGACTCAGTCTTCTTGACGGCGCACCTTATAAACGAGCGTGCCCAGTCCATGCTGGCCTGTTTGAAGGCATTCAAACAGAAAACAGCGGTTCCACTGAAACTTTTTCAGAGGCTCCTGGGGCAAATGGCATCCTCGGCGGTGGTCACCCCGCTCGGGTTGATGCATATGAGGCCGCTTCAGCACTGGCTCCAGACTCGAGTCCCGAGATGAGCATGGTGCCACGGGACACATCGCATGGTCATCATGCCCGTCTGTCACTGTCTTTTCAGCCCTTGGACCGACCTCTCGTTTCTATGGGCAGGCGCTCCTCTAGAACTGGTCTCCAGGCGTGTCGTGGTCACGATAGTTGCCTCCAAAACGGGCTGGGGCACTGTTTGCAATGGGCACGCAGCCGCTGGCCTCTGGACGGGTCCGCGACTGCATTGGCACATCAACTGCCTCGAGTTGTTGGCAATTCTGCTCGCCCTGCGGAGGTTTTGGCCGTTGATCCAGGGCAAGCACGTGTTAGTTCAGACAGACAACGTGACAACGGTAGCATATGTCAACCGCCAAGTCGGTCTGCACTTTCATTGTATGTCACAACTCGCCCACTGTCTCCTCCTCTGGAGTCAGCAGCACTTCAAGTTCTTAGCAAGTCACTCACATCCCAGGCAACCTCAACACTACATCGGACACTCTATCACGACAGGTTACCCTCAGGGGAGAGTGGAGGCTCCACCCTCAGGTGGTCCAGCTGACTTGGAGTCGATTCGACAGGCACAGGTGCACCTGTTCACCTCCCAAGAATCCTCCCCACTGTCCGCTCTGGTATGCCCTGACCAAGGCCCCCCTCGGCATAAACGCGCTGGCACACAGCTGGCACCCTGGCATGTGCAAATATGCGTTTTCCCCCAGTGAGCCTGCTTGCACAGACCCTGTGCAAGGTCAGGGAGGATGAGGAGCAGGTCGTCCTGGTAGCACCCTACTGGCCCGCCAAGGCATGGTTCTTGGACCTCACGCTCCTCGCGACAGCCCCCCCGGTGATTTCCCCTGAGGAAGGATCTTCTTTCTCAGGGACGGGGCACCATCTGGCACCCACGACCAGACCTCTGGAATCTCCATGTCTGGCCCCTGGATGGGACGCGGAAGACCTAAGCGGTCTACCTGCGGTGGTAGACATGATCACTCAGGCCAGGGCCCCCTCTATGAGGCGCCTGTATGCCTTTAAGTGGCGTCTGTTCGCTAAGTGGTGTTCTTCCCGTCGAGAAGACCCAGAGATGTGCAGTCGGATCAGTGCTTTCCTTCCTGCAGGAGAGGTTGGAAGGGAGGCTGTCCCCTTCCACCTTGAAGGTGTACGTTGCCGTCATAGCAGCACACCATGACGCAGTCGACGCAGTCGAAGTCCTTAGGGAAGCACGACCTGATCATCAGGTTCCTAAGAGGCACCAGGAGGCTGAATCCCTCCAGACCGCGCCTCGTTCCCTCATCTGACCTCTCTGTAGTTCTTCAGGGTCTACAGAGAGCCCCCTTTGAGCCTTTGCAGTCAGCCGAGCTTAAGGCACTCTTCTTAAAGACTGCCCTCCTGACTGCACTCACTTCCATCAAGAGGGTAGGTGACCTGCAAGCGTTCTCTGTCAGCGAAACGTGCCTGGAGTTCGGTCCGTGGTTACTCTCATGTGATCCTTATACCCCGACCGGGCTATGTGCCCAAGGTTCCCACCACCCCTTTAGGGACCAGGTGGTGAACCTGCAAGCACTGCCCCAGGAGGAGGCAGACTCAGCCCTGTCGTTGCTGTGTCCAGTGCACGCTTTACGCATCTATTTGGATCACACGCAGAGCTTTAGAATCTCTGAGCAGCTCTTTGTCTGCTTTGGTGCACAGCGGAAAGGAAGCGCTGTCTCCAAGCAGAGGATCACCCACTGACTCATTGACACCATAACTATGGCATATGTCACCCAGGACATGCCGCCCCCGGTAAAGCTACAAGCCCATTCTACCAGGGGTGTAGCGGCTCCCTGGGCCCTGGCCAGGTGTGCCTCTCTAACAGACATTTGCAGAGCAGCGGGCTGAGCAACACCCAACACCTGTGCCAGGTTCTACAACCTCCGGGTGGAACCGGTTTCATCCCAGGTAGTGGCAAGCAACACAAGCGGATAAGCCTGGGATAGCCAGCCAGGTGTATCGCTTGCACATAGCGCCTTCCACCTCCTTTTGAGTTGAAGATGTGCGCCATTAATTCCCAGTAGTGTTCACAAGTTTGTTCCCTGGTTGACTTCCTTTGAGCCCTGTGGCAGTCGAGTTTTCGGAGAGATTCGCTGCCGGCCCAGTACACCTGCTAACTAAGAGCCCTGTTCTGGGGTAGGTGCTCCGCCTGTGGCGGTTCCCTGTAAGGCTAACCCCATGCGATTATGTATCTTCTGCTAATTCGTTTCCCTGTTGGCAAACTGCGTCTTCCTTGGGCAAAGCCACTCTGCCCCAGTCTCCATGTTTGTAGTAACTCCTCCCCCATTGGGCAGGATCTACCTTGAAGACTCTCCACATGGTTGGAAACTTAAATATCCCCCCCTCTCTTTGGGTGAGATGTGGTCTCCGCTGTGTCTTCCCCTTGGGAGGGTCACCCCCCTACCAGACCTGGTGGCCCAGTCGGATAATCCCCCTTCTTTTTTAGGGAGTGGAAAAAAAGAAGGGGAAAAGAGGCCACGACTGGGTTAAGCCTGTCTCTATCTTTTGGGTAGTCGACTTGTCCCCAGAAAGGGCCGTTCGACACTCATAACTATGTTGGGGGAGGTTACGTGTCGACCTGGTGTGCTGGCTACGAGGCACACAGTAGTCTGCCCGCCACACACCGCCAGTTCACGTAACACAGTTCAGCCAATTGTGGCATTTCGTATAGGGACCCCTAGTGTCACTACATCAACACAACGTCAAGTGAGTGACAGATAGGGAACATCATGTTTACTTGTGTAACCTCCGTTCCCTGATGGAGGGAATGAGACGTTGTGTCCCTCCTGCCACAACGCTGAACTATCCGCTGAAATGGCGGGACCTTATATCAGCTCCTCGGCATAAAACCTGAATGAGTGGTTGCATACCAGCTCCTTTTATACCCGTATGTCCGGGGGAGTGGCATACAAATACCACTCGCCAATTTTCATTGGCCTTTTATCAAAGACCAGAGGTGTCTCGGGCTCCCAAGGGTGACCCCTAGTGTCACTACATCAACACAACGTCTCGTTCCCTCCATCAGGGAATGGAGGTTACACAAGTAACCATGACGTTAATATTCTTGTAAGTATAAACCAGTGTCAGAAACTTTTCCATAAAGGGCCAAGAATTGCCCCTGGATTAGATTTTGAGGGGCATTTTTTTAGTTGTTAATTATACTGTCATTCATTAATTTAGCCACTTCAGTTTAATCAATTAATCAATATATAACTATGTATACGTTCCCATAAAATTAAACCAACATCAAATCATATTTTGTGTAATGTTTATAACTAGGCTTAAAATAGAATATTAAGAGGTTTGTTCCAAAACTTAGTAAGCTGCCTCACTGTCTGCTGCTGCATGCATGTGCAAGGAGAATGTCTTCATTTCTGAAATTATTTTACATTTTTAACAAATATTACATTACGCAGTGTAATTCTTGGATTAAAATGTATGTATTATTATGGTAGCAAAAACATTGTTAAAAACTTTTTTTGCCTCAATCCATTCACTTTTAAATCAATAAGTATCCCAATCAAACCTGAATCGAGCGCTGATATCACTTTGGTGGGGGAAAAAAATAATCATACACATTCCTTGAACTTGTAAAGAAAACTCTTTCTCTCTCCACTAGATTTTTCTTAACTTCAAAACCTTTCAAGTCATTTCAAGACAAATTCATGTTGGTGCGGGACAGTGACATCATCACCCCATGTTCTGTCTTGTGTTTCATGTCCTGTCTTTGTGCTGAGCGCACGGGTCCGGGTGTGATTTACCGCCGTGTGGTCTTCGGTGATGTCATGGCATCATCATCCCATGTCTTGTGTTTCGTGTATGTTCTTTGTGTGAACGCATGGGTCAGGTTGTGAGTTACCGCCGTGCGCTCTTCGATAGGTTTTGTGTCATGTCCGGAGCATGGCACTGGATCCTGACTTCCGGATCCGGACACTCATGCTCCATGTTCTGTTTGTTTCAGTAGTTCATATGTTAATGTAATCTTGTGTTGAATCAGTAAACGTATTTGGCTTGCTGTCCGAATACTGGAGGGCTCAGAGCTTGAGACTCGACTCAAGTCCTGATTACCCCCCCACCCCGGACTTTACTTATTTAGATAATTAATCTAGAGAATAGATGGAGATGGGGTGGAGGTGGGATGTCAGGAGAGTTGTCACAGGAAGCAGGTAAGCAGCGGCTTATATACTCCTGCTCGCGGGCTGTGATTTGACCTCTGTTAATTAACTCCATTTCAGTAGTTCGTATGTTAATGTAATCTTGTGTTGAAGCAGTAAACATATTTGGCTTGCTGTCCGTATACTGGAGGGCTCGGAGCTCGAGACTCGACTTGAGTCCTGATTACCCCCAAAAAGGCGTTAAGATGAAAGATCGGTACCATGACTTTGGCAGGAAGTATTTAGCAACAATTCTATTTGGTAAGTTGGCTTGGCGGATGCTTCTGAATTGTTCTTCCCCCCAAAATCTGTATAGAGGGAGTGCTTTATGCGTTTGTTTGAAGGTGCGTTCTTGTACGATGGCTGGTCGAGAGGGCTACGCTGCGATTCGAATGAGAGACCACCACTCGTCGTAGAAGTGGATGGGCTCATGGCATGCGAACAGGGAAGGTGAAAATGAGAGTTGGCTCGTGCTGTGTTCGAAAGGGAGGGCTCACACTGCGATTCATATGGGAGACTGCTCTATAGAGAGAGAGGTTTAGCTCATGGCATTTGAACGGGTAAACCCAGCATGCATTCGAACGGGGAAGGTGAGAATGACAGTTGGCTCGCACTGCGTTCGAAAGGGAGGGCTCACACTGCGATTCGAATGGGAGACTGCTCTATGGAAAGAGAGAGCTCACGGCATTCGAACGGGAAAGCCCAGTAAGCAATCGAACAGGGAAAATGAGAACAAGAGTTGGTTCGCGCTGCGTTTGAAAGGGAAGGCTTACACTGCGATTTGAACAGGAGACTCACGGCATCCTAACGGGTAAGCCCAGCATGCATTTGAACAGGGGCCATTCTGTGTCTGAAACGGAAAGCCCATCGATTGCCTCGGAGGGAAAAGGCTGTGACGTGGACGTGGATGAGCTTGTGCGGCATTTGATTGAGAGGGCTATGCTGCAATTCAACGGGAGGACTTCTGATTTAAATATATATGTGCACATGTACACGTACCCACGTACACACATGCACGTACACCCGTGCTTAAATGTACGCGTACACATATGCACGTGTGCATGTAGGATGTATCGAGATGGCAGCGGGTGGTGATGTGAGTGACGGTGACAGGTGGTACTGATAAGGAATTTGCTGATTATTGTTTGATGAGCTTTCCTGATGTGGAATCAATTGGATATGATGTAGCTGTAATATGCGGATCAACGACCGAGAGATTGAATTTGTTGTTCTGATAAACCTTTTTGGGCAGCTGTGGTTGCATGAGTTTATTACACATAGTTCACTGTGTCTGCTCTTACTGATACTGTTCAAAATATTCAAAGGTGGTGGTGATTTTGATTCATTTTAATGACTCGATTCGTTTGATGGGATGGTCTATACGAATCTCAGCTCCGAACAGGGAGGTACCGGGATCGGAGTCGAGTCCACCTCTGGAGATAATGCTCTGAATTTCTGAAAGGAAAATCGGGAAAGTGAGTCAGCAATTTGGTTCTTTGATCCTGGTATGTATCTAGCAGAGATAATGAATTGGTTACAGGCTGAAATCAGGCTTAGAAACGGCATGATTTCTGGGGCACAAGAACGGCCCTTGTTGATGCAATGAACTATAGCCTGATTATCGCAATGGACTATGATGCTTTTGAAGGCTGTGACCACAATAGGGTATAATTCGTGCAGGGCTGAGGAAGCTGCTGATTATGGAAGGCTGGTGAGCTCTGGGGGCCATGTGGAGGTGAACCAGCAACCTTGATAGAATCCCCCAAAGCCGACAGATGGGGCGGCATCAGTGAAAAGCTGGATGTCTTCAGAGAATGAGAGGAAGTCCTCCATTGTTTTTGGAATGTTAACCAGAGCTGGAGGTCAGCGCGGCAGTATGGGTTTAGGGTTATTGTGTCGTTTAGCACAGTGACAGATGAGGCGGGAGTGAGGAGGTGTGAGATGAAGGGGTGGCCTTGGGGAATGATGCACATGGCGAAATTGAGATGCCCGAGGAGGGAGAGGAGCTCTCGTTTAGAGTAGCTTTTGTTAGATAGGAGATTGGACATGATTATGATTATCCTGTTGATTTCTCTTTTGGCAGGGAGGCTTGAAAGACATCTGTGTCGAGAATGATACCTTGGAATTCGATGGATGAGGAAGGACCCGCTGTTTTCTCATGGGAAATTGGAATTCCTAAATCAGCAAAAAGTTTCTGGACGGTACAGAGGTGGGCAGCGGGAGGGGCATTGGGGGGCAAGATAAAGAGGAAATCATCTAGTAGGTGAATTAAGTGGGGAACGGAGTAGTTATTTGACAAGATCCAGCAGACAGCTTCGGACAATAAGTCAAAAATCTTGGGGCTGCTTTTGCAGCCGGAAGTAAGGTGGATGGTAAAGTAATAATTCTCCCTGCAGCGAACCCCGAAAAGATGCCAGAAATCAGGATGGATAGGCATTATTTTAAATGCTGAAGTGATGTTGACTTTAGCTAGCCAGGCTCCTTTTCCAACATTTATTATCATTTGGATGGATTTGTCGACGCTGTGGTAATGGAAAGATAATTTTTCGAGAGGAATTAGGCTGTTAATACTTGAGTATTGGGATTCGTTTTCATATGAAAATGCAGGAGAAATGTGCTGGGGAATACAGTACATCTTAATAAACAATGTGAAAAAAACAGCATAAAATGATCTGAGAAATAAGAGCTTTGGCTCTGTGCTGCATACTGATAAGCAGAAGAAATGGACTTGCAATCATTACTGAAGGATTCACTTGTGATCATTCACTCCTTAGGAGTATGACTGCCCCCTGCTGTACAATATACATCAATAATGCTGAGAGGAAGCGAGACACGTTGCAGGATGATTATGAATGAGTTGGCTCTTGCGGAGCTAATTCGGCTCGTGTCTGTTCAGACAGAGGTTGTGTATAACTGCAGTGTGCTGCGGAATGGTCTGAGTGAGTGCTGCGTGGCAGCGAGCTTCCGTTAAAATATCTGCTTTCGTTTAAAAAGAAGTTGTTATTAGATTATCGGTCGATTGGAGTTCTGTGTTGCATGATGCCCTTGTGTTCAGAATGGAATAAATCAGGCTCCAAAGGGCACTTTGGAGGGAGAAACAATCGTGATATTCATGTTAGAAAATGATGAACAATCGCTGGTAAGAGCACGCCCTAAAAAAGCTACGGCGAGGTAATGAGGCTGACAGCCATCACATGTGCGGAAGAACCTGATTAAAAATGCTGGGGGTTGAAATGGTGGTTGGATTGAATAGTTCATTTTTATTTCTTTCACTTTCAAATAAAAATGGAAATCTAATGGCATGAAGCCAGAACGGCGCCCGTTCTTGGAGGCAGCTCACACTGCTTTCCGGGTGGAAAGTTTAGATAAGAGAACATGAGCAGTCGTAGAGAGCTGTTTCACATTTTTAAAGAGCCGGAGCAGCCAGTTTGTGTAAGCAGCTTCACGCTATAAACTGCTTCAGCGAATGGAGCATAGAAAGAAAGACAGGGTAAAAATATAACACTTAATGTGGTAGCTGTCAATACTACTAAAAACAAAAGAGCTGCTGTGGCAGCTTCTGTTGAATAATGAGATTGTTTGGATGGAAGAGCTGTTCTGGTGGCGCCGAATGCTTTGCAGCAAAGTTGTACCCGATGATCCGACTGCCTGGGTCTGTTCATGGGCAATGGGTGGGGCCGAATGCTAGATAGACTCTCATGTCAGGAGAGTTGTCACAGGAAGCAGGTAAGCAGTGCCTTATATATTCCTGCTCACGGGCCGTGATTTGTCAGATTAAAATTAACATGCTCCTCCCGAACCTCTGTTAATTAACTCCATTTTGGTCAAATCATGTTTACCTTTCTCCCTCATGTGTTTCAGGTGCTGCTGGCACACAGATTCAGCATTTTCATGGGAACCCTGATTGTTTCCATGGGAACGCTGATCATGCCAACTTTCAGCTGGCGAGCGGCACTTGTCCCTTGTCTGTTCCTGCCTATTTTAATCCCCTCGTGTGTCATGTTCTTTGCTGGATTGTTGGATGTGGTTTAGTGAATGTAATAGTGTTTAGTGTTGATATGTGTTAGTGTGTGTAAGCAACTAACCTCTCTCTCTGCCTAATTGGTCCTGTCTCGTGTATCTGTTTGGTTGCCCGTCTCTGCCCGCATGTCGGGTGTGTGGTTACCTTCCAGCTTGCTGTACGCTTGTTCTCTGCGCTCACAAATCTTCAACGGAGAATTCCTCGTTTCTGCACATGTGTCGGGAAAGTTATTGCCTTCAGCTGAGGATTCCTCATCTCTGCCCGTGTGTTGGGAAAGTGATTGCCTTCCAATCTGTTGTATGCTTGTTTTCTGTGCTCACGAAGTTTCAACGGAGGATTCCTCGTAACTGTAGCTGGTGCCAGGATCTCCAGTCTTTGCCAGCACAGATAACATTATCATTTATGGTAAATAAATATTTTTGAACTGTTCCTCTGCTCTTGGGTCTCTGTCTCACTCTCACTTTCTGACACATACATGTAGGTCCAAGTAGTTCTGTTCCATTTTCATTTTGCTGCAATAAGAAAGACAGTTTATTAATTGTGATTCAGTTTGCAGTAATGTAGATTTAACAAAACAAATCAGGAGTATGCTTGCTCTAGCCTTTGTTAAAATAATGATCAGTATGAGTAATGGCATCTGTGTAAATAACAAACATTCTACTGGAGTTTTTTGTATAGAGTGTGAATGTTACCTGCATTTTGAAAAATCTTTTGCATTTACTTTTTGTATTTATCGACATGATCTCAGAAGTTTCTTCTGAAAAATTCTTGAATCATGAATAAAAATAGACACAAATAAGACAATTGCTGACAAAGCAAGAGTACAACACTATAAAGTTAATGTGGAAAGCATAACTCTAAGATTATTTGGTCCTGTGAGAATTTGATGAGAAATGTTTGAGTTCACATTGAAATATCTAAGCACAGGTTGAGACATTGTTGAGATCTCTTTTAAAAATCACAGGAGACACATGTGAGATTACTGAGGTCTTTTTCTCAGAAGAAACATCTAGGGTTCCCATGCTCATGGCGCTGAGCTGAGTGGGTACAGCACTCTGTGCATGTGTCCAGCGCAAGGAAATATAATCAAGCTTCAAATCAGGAGAATGCAGATGTCAAGATTTATAGTGAAAAGGAGTTACATTTTGGTCTGTTCTCAACCAAAACCAATGGTATTGCTTCAGAAGACGTGGATTAAACCACTGGAGTCTGTAATATGGATTACTTTTATGCCTTTATGTCTTTTTTGGAGCTTGGAAGTGTTGGTCCTATTGACTTGCATTGTATGAATATATTCACATCATATCTCCATCAAAATATCTTCCTTTGTGTTCCACTGAAGAAAGTCATACGAGTTTGAGACGGCATAAGGGTGAGTAAATGATGAGAGAATTATATATTCCTTTATCTACCACACATACAACATACTTACAGTACTACCATATTGATGTTACAACCGTTTAAAAAATATTGTGACAGCGCCAGTATTTTAAAGCTTTAGTCCTGCAATACTACTGTGGTATCGGTATACTATGCAACCTGGTATCCAATAATCACAAACGCCAGAAAAAGTAATGGAAGTTCATTGGTCAAAAAGGGTGGGAACCCTAAAATTTCGAGAAGCTGGTAGCTTAAGCAAGCATCTTCATTTGCTCTTCATTCAATCTCATTGGTGTCTAGAAGAAACAATTGGAATAATAAAGAGATATTGTTGGTTTTTTTCCTATGAGGCATTACATACTGGACGAATGAAAGATGTTTGTGTCCCTCCCTCCATTCATGAAATTTGCCATGCAAACAGACAGTCTCTCCATATTCTTTGTAGCTCTCGCATGTCATTTAGCAGTCCCCATAATGCTTTGGTTTGGGATTGGCTTTAGGTGCGGAGGGGATGTAGATGTTTATTAATATTCATCAGCTCTTATTCCTTCCCATTCTCTGAAATGATCGGAGACCAAGCCAAAGACAAAAGCTTAACCTGCTCTCAGCTTTTAAACATCCATGGAAATGAGAAGCAATAAATGCAAAGACTCTGAAAGAGCTTCAAGATAGCTTTGGGTGCATTTGGAGATGCATTGTGGAGGTGGCTTATGACGACCCTCCAAATGGCATGCTTTAATTTATTATCGCCGCCTTCCAATGCATTTCTATTTGGGGCGTATTGGTAGAGTGTGACTGACAGTTGTCATATTTGATTAGATCTAGCCATGTGGTTGACAAGTGCTTAATTTGTACATTGTACATACCTCTGCTGGTTATGTTTTAAGCTACGGGCATGAAATGGAACAGACATCCCAAAAGAACTTACTGCTAATGTTAATATACGCTTACAAGCACACCTCACTGGACATTTGGATTTGGTTCTGCTGACTGAGAGTTCACTCAGCCAAGCTATCAAAGAAAGGACAGCCAGCACACCACCACCGCTTAAGGGCACGCTGCTCCTAATTATAGTAGGCCCCAAAAGACATTCTCCAGCCAAAGTCTCTAGCCTGATGCTCTTCCTGTTTCAAACACAGAGAGATCAGCCATACAGAGAATGAAGCTTCCTGTTCTCTAGGAGGGTGGCATGATGACACTACGTCCTCATTGACTGGTGCCAACTGCAGTGGATAACTGTAATTAGCGAGCTCCATGTCCTTGAGATGTGGACATTGCTTTCCAATAGTTTACTCCACAATAGATCACATACTGTGTCCTCTGTATCAAAACAGTTCAAGGATCTTACGGCATCTTGCATGCATTCCATAGGCCACCAACTGCCTACAGTTTTTGCACTGCAAAAAATATTTTTATTAATCAGTATTCTTGTTTTCCAGTTAAAATATTGAAACATCCTTAAAACAAGATAAATTCACTGGAGAAACAAAAATGTGTAAGATGATTCTGAAATCAAGACAAGGTTTATTTTTCTTGCCATATTTCTTGTTTTCAGCATAAACATCACTAATTTTTGTATGAATAAAAGATGCAATGAAAGTAAATGGTGACTGAGGCAGTCAGTCTTATAATTCTGGCTAACATCTCCTACAGTGTTCTACGAAAGAAAGGCAGTCATATTGGTTTGTAACAATGTGAAGATAAGTAAATGATGACAGAATTTTTTTGTGGGGGTGAACAATCCCTTTAAGTATTGTTTTAAGAGAATACAGGGTATATCTATATAATAATATATATCTGATATATTTGAAGTTTATTTTTCAAAACCCAGCTGGCAAATTGCTTTTTTAAAGTACAAGTCTAACAATGATCAGGGTCTGGGTTAGTGTTCCATGCAAAGTCATATAGGTTTGGAACAAATATGAGGGGTATTAAATGGTGACAGAATTCATTTTGGGTGTCATTTTGTGTTTTCCTCCCAATGACTCTTATTTTGAAATTTATAAGAGAATCTTAGTTTGAAGTTTTGTGTCTTCCTCTCATGTCTGTCTTCCTATCCATTGCCCTAATTATATTCCAAGTGTTCCTTGTCTCCTTGTTAGCCCTAGTGTATATACAGTATTAGGGTTACGTGCTATACTGGTACTAACGAAATATCGTGCTACCAAAAAAATTAAAAGGTACAATATCATCTTGTTGTTAATTTCGGTACATATGAAAGTATGCTGCCATTAGCCAAATGTAATGTAATGTGAGAGTTTTGAGATCAAAGGCCATTTGAAAATAATAATAAAAATTGGCCTATATGGCCAAGTGTGATCATTAAACAGCAGAGGGATGTCATTTAATGAAATAATATATACAGTTACATGTGTTGCGTGCCACAGTTTGACTAAGAGGCGCCTCTCTGTGCTGCCATCTCCTTCACACACACACACTAGTAATGCTTGATTTTCATGCAGTGTGTCCAATAGTATCTGCAGAGCCACAGATCAGTATGTTGAATGTATAAACAGCTGTGAACTCTCAAATTAAGTCTTTCTCCATTGCAGCTCTGGGATTTCAGCTTGCGAGTCGTGGGAAGCTTGATATAACAAACCCTTCACAAACAGCAAGAACTTCAAAGATCTTTCAAAATAAAAGTCCCACTGAAATGAGAGCTTTATTTAAATAGATGCGTGAAATTGAAGACATTATGACAGAAAAATATTACTAGTAATATTCAAAGCAGTCGCAATAATACTCATAGTAACGATTATATAATATTAAATGGTTATATTGTTAGTATTATTATCCGTAAGCAATATCACATATGCAAGTATACTGAATATCAGCATGTTGTGATTCAGCCATGGCAACCTTTTGCCTCAGGTAATCAGATTGTTTTCATTTAATGTTTTCAGTAATACTGTAAATCTCTGTTGTGCATCTTTTTTCTTTTCTTTTTTTAACCAAAAACTAATATATATATATATATATATATATATATATATATATATATATATATATATATATATATATATATATATATACCAATCACCCACAACATTAAAACCACCTATGCTGTGTAGGTCCCCATCGTGCCACCAAAACAATGCCGGCCTGCATCTCAGAATAGCATTCTGAGATGATATTCTTCTCACCGCAATTGTACAGAGCAGTTATCTGACTTACCGTAGACTTTGTCAGTTCGAACCTGTCTAGCCATTCTCTTTTGACCTCTCTCATCAACAAGGCAGTTCTGTCCGCAGAACTCCAGGAGATCAGCAGTTACAGAAATACTCAAACCAGCCCATCTGGCACCAACAATCATCCATGTGATTATCTAATCAGCCAATCGTGTAGCAGCAATGCAGTGCATAAAATCATTCAGATACGGGTCAGGAGCTTCAGTTAATGTTCACATCAACCATCAGAATGGGGAAAAATGTGATCTCAGTGATTTGGACTGTGGCATGATTGTTTGTGCCAGACGTGCTGGTTTGAGTATTTCTGTAACTGTTGATCTCCTGGGATTTTCACACACAACAGTCTCTAGAATTTACTCCGAATTGTGCCAAAAACAACAAACATCCAGTGAGCGGCAGTTCTGTGGATGGAAATGCCTTATTGATGAGAGGTCAACAGAGAATGGCAAAAGTCTACAGTAACTCAGATAACCACTCTGTACAATTGTGGTGAGAAGAATATAATCTCAGAATGATATTCTGAGATGCGGGTTGGCGCTGTTTTGACGGCACGAGGGGGACCTACACAATATTAGGCATGTGGTTTTAATGTTGTGGCTGATCGTTGTATATTTATATATATATATATATATATATATATATATATATATATATATATAGTTAAAAAGTATTATATTTTCATTTGATTAAAGCTGTACAGTTTGTTTGATTAAACAATGTGATCATAACATTTAATTAAAACATTTAACATGGAATACAGAAAAATTATTATATATTATTATATATATAAATTAATCCAGAAAAGGCATCATTTGTATCTATAAGACTTTATGCAGTTCTTTTAACTAATAATTTTGAGTAATTTAATCAAAAATCTGAGTTTTTTTTAATTGTTGCCTAAGTATCGAGTTAGTATCAATACAGAGGTACCAGGGCTGGTATCGTACCAAAGCCAAAATTTGGTATCGGAGCAACACTATATAGTATATCCTCTTGTTCCAGTGTCAGTTCTTGTTTGTATGTAGAGCTTTGTAAGCCAGCATACTTATGCCACACAGCTATTTGTAAAGCACACTTTACAAATAAAATCTTAGAAATCCAAAAAAAATAGACTCTTCATGATTGTAACGATGCTGCTGGCACTGAAAATGACGAAGACGATGAATAAAATAACTCAAGTGCAATTTTATTTACATAAAGTGAGAACCAATAAACCCTAACTATAAACATAGCATAACCTTGACTAGAAACACTGATTACATGACCAAACACAACCAAAGTTACAATCACAAAACCTGACAAGGAACAATGGAAAACATGAGGGCTTAAATACTAGACATGGGAGAACACATGACAAAGATGACCAATGAACAAACAGAACTCTAAACAAGATAATTAAACAATAAACCAATGAAAACAAGACACATGAACACAGAGGGAAAACAGGACATCACATGACTAGGGAACACATGACATGAAACAGGAACTAAACTTTTCAATATAAAAGACATGAAAAACATGAATCAACAAAATACACATGACAATGATAAATTGTTTATTTGAGAATCTAAATGTAGATAGAGTGTTGTAATTTATTTACCCTCTTTAGCCATAGCAAATATATATATATATATATATCTTTGAAAATATAAACATCATATATTAGGCTATCTATAAAACAGCTAGTAAGTTATATGACACCTGCAAAAAATAATCATTTTTTTAAATATTAAAAGCTCAAGATTGCTATGGAAAGGAATGAATGCCATCCAAACCCCTTCTTTCTTTCATGGACTTGAGATGAACATACAGTATTTTACCTGAAGTTATAATAATATAAGCAATAAGCAATATAAGCAGTACATAAAATACGTCTTTTATAAAAAGAATAAATACGTCTTATTATTGCATACCAATTTTTTGCGTACAGTATTCTAAGTGCTCACTTTTTTATTAATTAATAGTAGCCTTTTTTGTGCTGTTGTTTTATTTACTTTTTATTTTATTTGTTTTTATTTTTTATTTTTTTTACTTGTCAATGTACAAATTGGACATCAAGAAAGATAAATAATAATAATAATAAAAACATTGTTATTTTGAATAACCATATCAAATAACCATTCACAACATATTCTATAAATAACGTGTAATTCGTTCATTTACATGTTATATTTTATTTCAAATAAAGTGGAAAGAAAGTTAAGGCATCACCTCCTTTTTTAAAATATTAAATGTGATAGGACATCATACCTCGTATTTTAACAAATTTTGTTCAGAAATCAAGAATCTGAAGGAAACAATCTATCTAAATTATTTTGTCCCATTTATGTTCACATTTCAGACTTTTATCATTCATTTTAAATGTTACTTTCTCCATTTAGTATATTTCCGAAATCGTTTCTCTCCATCTTTGAAATTGTGGGGGTTCTGGTTTAAGCCAATTTTTTGTAACTGTTTCAAAGCTGCTATTCTGATTACCCTAAATATATTTTGTTCAGTTTTATTTCTTAAGGACAATGGCATTTTACCCAAAATAAGGTTTTCTGGATGTATTTCTATTGTCAAGTTAAATATTAAATTAACCTGTCTAATCACTTCATTCTAATAAGTTGTAAATTTAGAGCACTCATATAGAATTTGACTGTTATGAGCCTTTTTCTCCACAATTTCTCCCACAATCCTCTTTTACCATTCTATTGTATTTACTTTGAATAACAGGTGTTATACCAAGCATATTCCCTCCAAACACTGGATTGAGTAGTATGGAATGTATTATATGATATTTCTTTCCAGTCTTGCTGACTAATTTTTTTTATTTTTAATTCATCCTCCCACCTATAAACAATTTTATTCAGAGTTTCCTGTATATCTCTTTCAGGTGCACTCTTTAAGATTCCTAACATTTTATTGGATTAGCTGTATTGTATGTATCAGGTATATCATTTATTAATGGATGCATTTCCTTTTTTATTTCTTTTACTTTAACTTATGTTAATAAATATTTTCTTACCTGTAAATAATTAAAAAATTGTGAATTTGGAAGCTCATACTTTTTTGCTAGGTTTGAAAAGGTGTCCATTCCTTTATCATTGAATAATTGGTGATATCTTCTCAGACCTGTCTGCCCAACGCTTAAATGTATTACCTAATCTATTTGGCATGAAATCAGGATATTTTGCAATTTCATGTAAATTATATCTTTCTTAATTTTACTATTTTAATTTTTTTCTAACCAAATTGCAAAAGTACTATTAATACAAACATTATCTATTGATTTAAATTTGTTGCTTTGTTTGGGTAGGAACAGGGATATACTAATAGGTTCCCCCATTTGATAAATTTCCATCTTCCTCCATTTCACTTTAGATTTAAATAGGCTGAATTTGGGCAGCTCTATAATAATGTGTTACATTTGGGAATTCTAGTCCTCCAAGCCTTTTTGACAACTTAAGAATTTTAAGACTAATTCTAGGTTTCCTATTATCCCATATATACAGTGTGTGTATTTACAAAGTAGTTTATTCTATTGTCTAAAAACACTTTTTGATATAATAACTGGTAGATTTTGAAAAAATAAAATAAACTTAGGGAGAATGTTCATCTTTATAGTCTCTATTAATTTTGTAATCAATAGTAGCCTATATTTATTTGTAATAGTTTTTATTGATATAAAAGTTTTTATATTTTAAATAAATGTAAGCTTTTAAAATTAGTAAGCCTGTGTGTTCTTGCTGTGGGCCTATATTACGCATTGATATACCAGCTGTTATATATATTATCACATTAAGGGTACGTTTACACAGCAACGATGTCCTAAAAATTGAAAAGCTTTTCCTTTGCGTTTTTGAAAAGTTTTGCGTACAGACGACAACATTGTCAAAACGATCCCCATTCACACGGATCCGCGAAAATGACAAAAATCGCTGTATTATGCATGCCAGGCCAGTAGTTGGTGATGTCACTTTGTAAAGAAACACTACACGCCTGCGCACATAAGCCTTCTTCCACAGAGCGGTGAATACAAACAATGAAGATGGCGAAAGCATCGAGCAATTTTGTCTGGACGGATGATGAGGTTGCTTTATTACTACAATTATTTTCTGGAGAAGCCTCAATAAACTCAAAATTTTGAGCAGCACAAACACAGTCCTGTAGTCCGCCATTGTAGTTTTGAATGTCTCGCGCGTTGTTTTGAAGTACTCGCGCTCATGCCTATAGACTGAACACGTAATACACATGCGCATGACGTCATCGTTTTCACAAATTTGCGTTTTTGTATGTTTACACGGAGACAATAATGGCATCATTTTCAAAAACTTGCACTTTGAAACTCATTTTCAAGTTTGCGTTTTCAGGCCCCAAAACGGCATTGTCGTATAAACGAACAGCCAAAACATATAAAAAGTTTTCCGTTTTTAGTTGAAAACGTTGTCGTGTAAACGGCCCCTAAGAATTTGTTTTCAGCAGTCCTCTTGAGCTCTCGTAGCAGCCGCTGTTTCTTCTTGTTTAAATGTCTTTAATTGCTTCATAATTTTACAGTTATCCCTTGTACTGTGTAAATCATATGTTTTAAGTCTTCATGATTTCATGCTGAACTCTTGAGCAGTGTAAATGCATTTAAATTGTATTTAAAAAAAAACAAAAAACAAAAACAATGTCTTGTGCACAGTTTAAATGAATTTAAATCTTCTTTTCATAATCATCAGCTTTCAGCAGAGGTAAATCCTGCTGAGACCCTCACGAGAAGTTAATCGCATTCTCTCACACAATTGGTTGAGCGCTGCAAACGTCACTCATTCATGTGCACGAGCACATAATCTAATCTTAAAGTCAGGATCGAAGCCTGAGTTGACAGAGAAAGTTGATGAGCTGCATCATGGAACCAATTAAGCCTGATTGGATTGGTTTGAATTTGTCAACCTGAAACCAATCCTGAAACCCTGAGTTCGTTCAGCGATCTTCATGATACAGGCCTCTGCTGTGGAGTTTGTTTACCTTTTTCGTTGAGTTGTATCTTCTGTTAGTTTATCATTAAAAGAGCTGCATCTGGATCCTCTCTCTCTCGCCTCATCACTACACAAAACCTGACAGAAGAACCGGCCACACAAAATGATCCAGCAGAACTAATTGCGAGACTTTCCCAAGGGTCCATTCCTGCCTCAAATTTTGGAATCTGGCTGCCCAATTGAATTGGAATGAGAGATCCCTCAGAGCGGTTTGGACTCAATGGCTGTGTGAGGAACCTTTGGATTGTGATCGTCTGTCTGGTCAAGATTTTATCTCTGAAATCATAAGGGCTGACCTTCTGCTCTCAGCTTCGGTGGTCCCGGAGAACCCCTCGATGGAGGCCACTCTGCTCCTAGCTCAGGTGGTTCAGGAGACCCCCTTGATGGAGGCCCCTCTGCTCCTAGCTCTGGTGGTCTCGGAGACCCCCTCAACGGAGGTCCCTCTGCTTCTAGCTCTGTTGGTTCCGGAGACTCCCTCGATGGAGGCCCTTCTGCTTCCCGCTCCTCCTCTAGCGACTCCGCCCTCTCCTCCAGAGGTTCCCACGGCTCTGCCCCCTCGTGTCTTCCATGGCTTGGCCCCCCGAGTCTTCTACAGCTCCTCCCGCTCTTCCTCCTGCTGCTCCGTCCGCTCCTTCTGAGACTCTTCCTCATGCCGCTCCGCCCACTCCACCTCCTGCAGCTTTGCCCTCTCCACCTTATGAGTCTTCTGAGGCTCCGCCCTCCATGGATCCACCCTCCAAGCTCTCCGTGGCTCCACCCACTCCGCCTCCTGAGATTTCTGTGACTCCGCACGCTCCGGTTCCTGAGCCTCATGTGGCTATGCCTCCTGCGGCACCACTCACTGAACTTCCAGCTGCTCTGCCTATTGAGCCTCCTGTGGCACTGCCCCCTGAACTTTTTGCGGCTCTGCCTCTTGAGCCTCCTGCGGCACCACCCCCTGATCTTCCTGCAGCTCAGCCTCTTGAGCCTCCTGCGGCACCACCCCCTGAACTTCCAGCTGCTCTGCCTCTTGAGCCTTCTGCAGCACCGCCCCCTGAACTTCCTGCAGCTCAGCCTTTTGAGCCTCCTGCGGCACCTCCCCCTGAACTTCCAGCTGCTCTGCCTCTTGAGCCTCCTGCGGCACTTCCCCCTGAACTTCCTGCTGCTCTGCCTCTTGAGCCTTATGCGGCAAAGCCCCCTGAACTTCCTGCGGCTCAGCCTCTTGAGCCTCCGCCTCCTGCAGCTCTGCCCCGTGAGCCCTTGCCTCCTGTAGCTCTTTCTCCTGAGCCTCCTTCGCTGGCAGCTCTGCCCTTGGAGTCTGTACCTTCTGCAGCTCTGCCCACTGAACCTCCACCTGTCACGTCATTCTTGTGTTCCCCCCTCCAAGGACTCTTATTTTGAAATGTATAAAAGGCACTTATTTTGAAGTTTTGTGTCTTCCTCTTATGTCTGTCTTCCTATCCATTGCCCTAATTGTATTCCAGGTGTTCCTTGTCTCCTTGTTAGCCCTAGTTTATATATATCCTCTTATTCCTTGTTCCAGTGTCTGTTCTTGTTTGTATGTAGAGCTTTGTAAGCCAGCATACTGCTGTGGAGTTTATGTTTACCTTTAGTTCTTCTTCTGTTTGTTTATCATTAAAAAAGCTGCATCTGGACCCTCTCTCTCTTGCCTCATCACTACCCAAACCCTGACAGAACTATCCCTGAAATCTTTTTTGTAAATTTGCTTCCCATTATTTTCTTTTTTTTTTTTTAAGAATGTTTAGATAGTTTTCTGGAAAACACCATGAAAATACTTGTGTAAAAAATTTGCTTTTTCAGTATGCTGATCTGTGGCTGATCTGCTTAAACCACTCTGTACAATTTCTCTTTCTTAAAAAAAAGCATTCCAGACAGAAAGAGGGGAAGAAAATATGAAACTGGAAAAGAATCTGTTTCCTGTACACTCAAATTTAGAGGTTTTCCTCTGGGATACATTTTATCTTCCTTGTGTTCTGCCAGTGCTGGTGATACTGCTCTGATCGAGGCAATATTTCTGTCTGTGTGTTGAAGATCTACTCCCTGCTGTATAAGACTCTAGGAGATCCAAGTTGTATTCTCCTGGAGAATGTAGTCTTTCTTTGTCTTTCTGACTGGGCCTGACCAAGTAAAGCAGAAGGACCTCTAATTCTCAGCCCTGGTTGTGATTGTGATCTCATTAACACTTGTTACCAGGGTATTTGTATATTGTACTTTTTAACCTTCTCCCTCTCTCTCACTGGGTTGGCTGGAGAGTGATAATGAATTCAGGTAGCATTAGATTTAGGTGGCTGCTCTTTCACTGTTAAGAGTCATTGAGCCCCACTTTTCATCCAAATCGTTTTACACACACAAACACACTTATACTGCTACATGGCTCATTCTTCCCAGTTCACACCCACGGTGTTCTTTTCTTTGCATTTGAAAGATGAAAATCAAGATGTTAAATATGTTACAGTTATTTTGTTCTATCCTTGTGCTTTGAGTGATATATGATATGATATGATATGATATGATATGATATGATATGATATGATATGACATGATATATGATAAGATATGACCACTTAGTCTATGTTTACACAGGCAGAAAAAAATACTAAGATTACAACTAAGATATCTGACATTACCTTTTCTAATTAGCATGTGTCTATTAACTCAACCAATATCTGAGGACAGTAATAAAGAGGTGGGGCTGTTAAAGCAATGGTGAAATGTTTGTTTCTTCACGTCAGATCAGCATAACTCAAAGCGACAAGCAAAACCAGCCCAAAAAGTGGCTCTGAGAAACTTCAAAGAGGAAGGAAAAGGGAGGGTTTTTAATTTCAGATAAGGCCCTCTGAGTTGAATGTGAACTGCTGGAACTCTAAAAGTTCACATCTTAATCGATGTGACCAGCTGAATTATGGAGTGAAGAACTCATCTCCAGAGCCCTCATCATCTGCCCTCTTTTTTTCTATAATCTGAATAATCGAAACAGGATGGAAAGCCTACAGCTGAAAGAGAGAGGAAACACATCTACTCTCGCCGAAGCTCAGGCTGAGGAGACACTAATGCATTCATATGTAAGGCCAAACGCATTTGTCGTATTGAGCAGAAGTCACATCAGGTTTATTGATTTACTGTAATGCTGCAATCATTATCGAGTCTGGATAAATCTCTTCTAAAGCAATCAATCTTTTCTGCTTTATTTGTCTTCTTTTTTTCTTTTTACAAAACTATTTTTTGATGAGCATCAGAATGTTACATTTCAAATACTTTGAAACAGGCATTTGTGTATGTTTAAATAGCAATCAGCATTAATACTTTTTCATTTAATTATTTGAAGTTATAAAACAATAATAAGCACAAAAAAAGGGAGCATTATGAGCAGACATGGCAGACAGAATGAACTGTATTCAACTTGACTGCATCTTAATTAAAACGCCCACAGTATTTGAAGCCACATTGTAACAACTTGATGCAACGGCAGATGGCGGAGCATAATATGATCCATTAGGCAGTGGTTCTCAACTGATTTTGCTTCGAGATCCAGATTTTACATTGGACATCAAGTAGCGACCCAAGTAGAAAACGTGAACTGTATTTAATGTAGCCTGCATGTGTCACGTTCTCTTTTATCTTGCATAGTTTTGTCCATGGTTTCCAAGTATAAAGGCATCTATCAAGTGACATAATTGTTGTTGTTGATGTCATAAGTCTTAGAGGTCCAGACTTTAAAGCCCTTTATATACTTGCCCTTATATATACAGTGCATATATGCAAGGTAAGACAATGGAAGGTTCCTCATTACTGTGATTAGGTCAATGAACATAGTCTTTCAATATATAGTAATAACAATAAATTATAGTATTTGTTATGAACAAATAGTAGCCTAAACATGTTTAGAAACCACAGCTGTAATAAAAATGAGGTCTAATAGATTCTGCCTAATAGATTTTTAATATGAAACTTTAACATTTTAGTCAAAATATCACAGTGATGATCATAGTGTAAAATCGTGATACATTTTTATAAAGGATGATGATGTGTGATCCTGCTCAGTGCTGTTTAGCATTTTGGGGCTGTCCACTGTTTTAGAGGTTTGACTTCCTCCATAGCTCTTAAAACTAGAAATTTCTAACTAGAAATTCAGTGGGTTGCATCAGTGTTGTGATCAGCCTGATCTCATGAAAATTACGTGACTGTGGCAAAATTTTTGCTAAACATAATGACGTGCTACATTTACATGCTAAAAGTGTCCTAAAAGCAAATTAGAGGTAAACAAAAGAGACATTCTTACCCTTATCAAACCTATAAACCCAACCAACAGTGTCCTAAAAGCAAATACGATATGAAAAGAACATTTTCTGAAGTAACCACATAATTTTGACACTTCTATGACACTTTCTTCTCACTTGCGTACTTGGCTGGGCTTGTGCCTCGGTCTTTCGAGTCCAAAGTCCAACACTCTAAAAGGGTGAGCTGCTGTGCAAGCTAATCACATTGGAATAAGTGTATGAATATAGGTGTGTCTTTAATACAAGTGTTCAAATTTATTGCTTTTCAAAGAGAATAAAAGTGCTTTCGATATCATAACATAGCAGTGTGTGAGTAATAGAGCGAAAATTAAGTGTATATAAAGTCATAATCAGCAGCTGTACTTGTGATTTGTGTGAAAGTGAATAAAACACACAGTTGTTGTAGTGCCTCTTATGTTAATTTGACCTGGAAACTGCACATAAAAGTCAGTTTGCAAATATTTTGTTATAGTAATGTTCATTCAATGAGTCTAGGTTGGTTGTGGTCTGCGCAATGATATCGAGGGAAGTCTGGATGACGCACAAGCGCTCCAGAAATACAGTAGAGCAGAGCAGACAATTGGAGCGAGTGGTTCTGTGTTGACTCGCACTGCACACTCACGCGAAAACCAGTGAGCAGATTAAGGGTTTTTCTCTGTGGAGTATTAAACATATCCTCCTCCCTGAGGCATTGACCATGAGTGAAGGGAAGAAATGACTCTGGACTGCTTCTCTGGGAGTAAAGCAGAGACAGCTGATGTGATTTTCTGCAAAGAGTAATACAACTGTACATTTGCATGTGAATCAGAAGGCAGACATGTCCAAAAGAGTGGTCAAGAGAGTACTTTTAAGGGTTAGGGTGCTTGACCGTGTGCAAGTAACAGCATGTAGAAAAATTAAGTATAGCCTAGCCTTTAATTCCTCACTGAGCAATGGCTAACTTTAGCTCTTTATTTCCATCCTGTTAGGTTCCATTTTGTTAGGCATTTTGTTAATTGTCTTGCCATTGTGTAAATAATCAAGTGCCTGAACTTGACCAGAGCATATAAATAGAAATTCTTTTTCATTTAAGAAAATTGACTGGGTAACAGCAATAATCTTGACTTTCCAGAGAAAACACCAACCTGCCAAAAAATAAAATAACACAAATACAAATTACACAGCAAATCAAACTATCAGGCGGAAACAGAGCATGTGAGTTGACACACACCTGACAATTTGATTTAGAGAGGATGCAAAGGATTGAAAGCGTCTATAACTGTATCTCTGTATTTACGCTTTTCCCGCTCTTAGCAGTGCTTATCTTAAGCAATAAAGCACATCAAGCTAGTGTGTGCCTATTCCTTGTCTCCATCAATGAATTGTGAATTGAAGACACTGTGTCCTTGACTGGAAATCTCAGACAACATTCATTGAAAAAAATAAGAGCAAAAATAAAAATGCTTCTCAGTTGTTCACATTTAAAATGCCCAGGATTTGTAAAAACGTCTTGGTTACTGATGTAACCTCTGTTCCCTGATGGAGGGAACGAGACGTTGTGTCGATGTAGTGACACTAGGGGTTCGATCTTGAGAGCCCCAATCACCTTTGCTTAAAATAGAAAATGGCAATGAAAATTGGCGAGTGGAATGCATGAAAATTGGCGAGAGTGCATGCCACTCTCCGCCCCGGACATACAGGTATAAAAGTAGATGGCGTGCATCACTCATTCAGATTTATGCTGAGGAGCCGATAGAGAGTCCCGGCTATGTCAGCGGCCGGTTCAGCACCACGGCAGGAGGGACACAGCATCTCGTTCCCTCCATCAGGGAACAGAGGTTACATCAGTAACCAAGACGTTCCCTGTCTGTCACTCATTCAACGTTGTGTCGATGTAGTGACACTAGGGGTTCCTATAGGAAATGCCGCAGGCGCTGAACCATGTCACGAGGCACGGAAGAGTGGACACGGGCAAGCTGCTGCGTGCCTCGCAGTGAGCGCTCAACCATGTCGTGACCTTCAAGTGAGTTAGGTAAGGTGTCTCCCTAGTCCCGTTAAGGGGGGAGAAGGCACTTACCCAAGTAGGCTACCGGCGGTGCCTTTCTTAATTTGCACTTTCTAGAATAGCACTGGGAAGTGCTCTTCCTGGGTCTCAAGATCACGTGAGAGTGTGCCGGCCCGAACTCCAGGCATTCATTGGTAACAGAGAGCGCCTGCAGGTCCCCCACCCTCTTGATGGAAGTGAGCGCCACCAGGAGGGCCATCTTCAGAGACAGAGTGCTGAGCTCGGCCTGCTCCAGGGGCTCAAACGGGGCTCTCTGTAGGGCAGGTAGGACCACAAAGAGATACCAAGAGGGGATCAGGCGTGGTCTAGGAGGATTCAATCTCCTCGCACCTTTGAGGAACCTGTTGATCAGGTCGTGCTGTCGTGAGGGAATGCCGTCCAGTGTATCGTGGTGAGCTGCTATGGCAGCTGTACACTTTCAGGATAGAGGAAGATAGCCGTCTCTCCAGTCCTTCCTGAAGAAAAGACAGCACATGGTGGGGCTGGAGAGATGTCCCAGGCCAGACCAGTCAGGAGCGGTCGCCTCATCCCTGGGAGGGCCATGTCAGGACCGCCTCGAAGCCCATCTGTGGTTCTTGGGCTCCAACTGACGGGCAGGTGGAGCCGACTTCCTGCGGGACAATCTTTTTCTCTGAGGCCGGCTTGAGGGCTCTGATGGTTCAGGAGCCGGGGCCGGCACTGCAAGGGAACGGCTCTGGTGAGAAGCAGACGGGGTGCAGTACCTCGGTGGCCTGCAGGCGGCTGGTTCGCACCGTGGCAGGATGTGTTTAATTGCCTCGGTCTGCTTTCTCACCGTCGAGAACTGATGGGCGAAATCCTCGACAGTGTCGCCAAAAAGCCCCCCTTGGGAAATGGGCGCATCAAGAAAGCAGGCTTTCTCAGCATCACGCATCTCAGCAAGGTTGAGCCACAGGTGCAGCTCTTGGACCACAAGCATGGACATCGTCTGCCCCAGGGCGCGCGCCGTGACCTTCGTCGCACATAATGTGAGGTTGGTTGCAGTGCACTGTTCCTGCATCAGCCCTGGGTCGGTCCTACCCTCGTGCAGGTCTTTTAGTGCCTTGGCCTTGTGGACCTGCAGGATGGCCATGGCGTGCAGGGCGGAAGCGGCCTGACCCGCGGCCTTGTAAGCCTTCGTCATTAAAGAGGAAAAGAACTTACAGGCCTTGGAAGGGAGCCATGGTCGGTCGCGCCAGGTGGCTGCACCCTGCGGGCATAAATGCACCACTATGGCACGCTGTACCTGGGGAAGCTCGACATATCCCTTAGCCGCTCCGCCGTCAAGGGTAGTCAGAATGGACGAGCCCACGAAGCGTGTATGGGCAGTAAAAGGTGCCTTCCACGACTTGTTAGCTCCTCATGCACTTCCAGGAAGAAAGGCACTGGGGCGGGGTGCGACCGTGAGTCACGCTCCGGAGAGGAGTGATAATGGCCACATCCAGTAGTGCAAACGTGGAAGGACATCTTTAAAAAGACGCAAGCGTTTGTGCGAGCTCTTTTAGAAGGAAATATACTCTTTCTAATATACTGTTTTAGCACCTGCAGACTCAGGCTGCCAAAGCACCCAGGGGAAACACAGCACTCAACCATGTGAGGGTGACCGCTGATATGTGCCGTAAGAATCCAGCAGCGTAGCAAAGCGTGAGAGGACGAACACACATGCATTCGGCTCCAAAGAACTTTTATACATGTATATCCGGGGCGGAGAGTGGCATGCCATACTTCAAATTCCACTCGCCAATTTTCATTGGCCTTTTCTGTTTTAAGCAAAGGTGATTGGGGCTCTCAAGATCAAACCCCTAGTGTAACTACATCAACACATTGTCGAGTGAGTGACAGACAGGGACCAACTTTTCAAATCAAAATCAAATCACTTGTATTGTCACACAACCATATGCACAAGTGCAACAGTGGGTGAAAGTCTTGGGAGCAGTTCCGAGCGACATAGCAGTCATGACAGTGATAAGACATATACCAATTTACAATAAACACAACACAATTAACATATCTAATATACACATAATTACACAACACAATAATAATATACAACGTACAGTATACAATACACACAATATAGAACACACACAAAATATAGAATACACATACAATAAAAATAGTATATCAAGTATATATAAAATATACAGTTGGTTGTATTGTACTGTATTTACATTCAGGCTGTCGGCTGATAGTCAGTTGCCAGTGTGTTGTTAAGAGAGAATATAATTTATGACAGTCCGGTGTGAGATAATAAGATTAATAAAGTACAGTGCTGATGTATGTTGATCGTGAGAGATCAAGAGTTCAAAAGTCTGATTGCTTGGGGGAAGAAGCTGTCATGAAGTCGGCTGGTGCGGGTCCTGATGCTGCGATACCGCCTGCCTGATGGTAGCAGTGAGAGCAGTCCATGGCTCGGGTGGCTGGAGTCTCTGATGATCCTCTGAGCTTTTTTCACACACCGCCTGGTATATATGTCCTCGAGGGAGGGAAGCTCACCTCCGATGATGTGTCTGGCAGTTCGCACCGCCCTTTGCAGGGCTTTGTGGTTGTGGGCAGTGCTATTGCCATACTAGGCAGTGATGCAGCCAGTCAGGATGCTCTCTACAGTGCTGGTGTAGAACCGTGTGAGGATGTGGTGGTTCATTCCAAACTTCCTCTGCCATCTCAGAAAGAAGAGGTGCTGATGAGCCTTCTTCACAACGGCCTCAGTGTGGATGGACCATGTGAGTTCCTCTGTCATGTGGACACCGAGGAACTTGAAGCTGCTGACTCTCTCCACCGGTGCTCCATTAATGGTGATGGGGCTGTGTTCTCTGTCTTTTCTCCTGAAGTCCACCACAAGCTCCTTGGTCTTGCTGACTTTGAGGGAGAGGTTGTGCTCCTGACACCAGCATGTCAGAGTGTGCACCTCCTCTCTGTAGGCTGTTTCATCATTGTCAGTGATCAAACCTACCACCGTTGTATCATCAGCCACACAGTCATGTGTGTACAGGGAATACAGGAGTGGGCTGAGAACACAGCCCTGCAGGGCTCCAGTGTTGAGGGTCGATGAGGAGATGTTGCTGCCCATTCTAACCACCTGGCGTCTGCTTGACAGGAAGTCCAGGATCCAGCTGCACAGCGAGCTGTTTACGTCTAGAGCCCGGAGTTTCTCAACAAGCTTGGAGGGCACTATGGTGTTGAATGCTGAGCTGTAGTCTACAAACAGCATTCTCACATAAGTGTTCCTTTTTTCCAGGTGGGAGAGAGCAGTGTGTAGTGTAGATGCAATGGCATCATCAGTGGAGCGGTTGTTGCAGTATGCAAACTACAATGGGTCCAGTGAGGGAAGCAGCACAGAGAAGATGTAATCTCTGATTAGCCTCTCAAAGCATTTGCTGATGATGGGGGTCAGATCAACAGGACACCAGCCATTTAAGCAAGTGATTTTGGATTGCTTTGGTACAGGCACAACAGTGGACGTTTTGAAGCATGTGGGGACTACAGACAAGGAGAGGGAAAGGTTGAAAATGTCCGTAAAAACACCAGCCAGTTGGTTCATGCACGCTCTGATGACATGGTCCAGAATGCCATCTGGACCCACGGCTGTACGGATATTCACCCATCGGAAGGATCGGGTTACATCCGCTACAGAGACGGAGAGTGAACTAACCTCTGTAGCTTCGGCCACAAGAGCTCTCTCCGTGAGGGCAGTGTTATTTCCCTCGAAACGAGCATAAAAAGTATTAAGCTCATCCGGGAGAGAGGCAGCTGTGTTCACGGCAGAGTTTTTATTCCCTTTGTAGTCCGTGATGATATTAATTCCCTGTCACATGCTTCTAGAGTCGGTGGTGTTGAACTGTCCTTCAATCTTGTTTTTTTGGTCATAGGTGTGACAATACTTCAAAAATCTCTTTTCAAATATTTGTATTTTATCTGTCCACTGTATCCTTGTTGTAGGCAGCATTAAGAAAATAGTTCTCTGTTATCTGTTGCAGTGTTTCATGCTGAAATTGGGAGAGAAGGCAGTACAGATCAGCCCAGTATGAAACATGGATTTAGGGGCTGTTCACACCAAACACGTTTTTGCCTCCATCTGTGCTGTTTTTCAATTATTTTTCTATATAAGCATGCGCTAGAACAGTGTTTTCCAACCCTGTTCCTGGAGCACACTAACATACACATTTTGGATGTCTCCCTGATCAGATGCATCTATTTCAGGTCTTGGGAGTACTCTTCAAATGAATTAATGATTTGAATCAGGTGTGGGCATTTTTATGGACATCTCTGTTCATTGCACTGTGGCTCAATGTTTTTCAACATCTTGCATTGTTCTCAGCACTAAATAATGCAAATTCATGAATGAGCAACAGAACTGAATTACTTCAATTTTGAGTTGTTTTTCACAGAACTTCTGTCTTCTGAAGACTTGGAATATGATGCATGATTCGTGCTATTTCGATATTTTGGGTTCTTTTTTAACATTTTACGTGATCCACTACCATTGTATTAAAAAGACAGACTATGATGTTCATTCAAACATCTACTTTTGTGTTCCACATGTTTGGAACAAGGGTGAGTAAACAGAATTTTTGTTTCTAGGTGAACTATTCCTTTATGGAAACTGAGCATGAATTAATAGAGATAACTTTTCAAAGAATTGCTTTAAAAGTCAAAACCATGATAAGTATAGAATTATAAAAAGTGACCTCACCATTCCCTTTGATTTTACAGACCACTGTCTATAACAAGTGCAAAATATGAATTATATCATCCATGAAGAGGCTTTGGCTCCCAGAAATATGTATTTTGCGCCTTTTCAAAATGTGTGAAATAAAAAGGGCAGCATCAAATCACTAGAAATCACTATGGCAGCATAGCTCTTCTGCAGTTCTCCCCTCTGAGCACTTGGTTTGTGGGGGTGTGGGTGTATTCTGCATGCTCTTTGCTCTTGCTGAAGGCCCCTGAGTTTGTTTTGCAGTGGCAGAGTGTGGTAAAGCATGCCCACAGCAATCATAATCCAACACTCTGTGGCCCTTTTCTTTAACCATGGCACTAATTCATGCCTCGTCTTTCAACTGCAGTTGTTCACACTTCAGAGGAGTCAGACAAGCTCCTGGAGACACAATTCAAAAGCATGAAAATAACCGAACATGCAGAAGAGCTGAATGGGTTTGAACAGAAGTGCAGTGGTTTGGAAAAAAGAAAAATTGCTTCAGTTTGATCTGGTCTTTGTTTATTTCATGCATGGCCATGTTCATCATGACCTCTCTGCAATCTAGACAATCTCTGAGGAGAAAACAGTCTGTTATATTTTCACACTGCAGCAGAAATACATTTACATACATTTGCCTGTTAGTTCTCAGTTCAAAATCTGTTTTCCACCGTATACTCACCCTCATGTCACTCCAAACCTGCATGTCTTTGTTTCCTTTGAGAAACACAAAAGAAGATAGGCAAAATAACAGCCTCCATTTAATAGTCACCATTTACTTTCATTGTATAAACAAAAGATGCAATGAAAGTGAACGGTGACTGAGGCTAACATTCTGCATAACATCTCCTTTTGTGTGACAGATTACATACATTTCATCCTTTAGTAAATGCTGAATATACTGTACAAAAAGCAGTTACTTAAACTGAGTGTGGACCTGCTCAGAAGAAACATTGTCTAATATTATATTATGAGTAAAAAAAAAAGTGTTCCTCAACCAGCATTTAGCATGTGTTCTTTCTCTGTTACTTTTCCTTTTGGACTTGCAAACACAAAGAGACAAACATGTCTGCATCCAACTATTATTCATATTTGATTCTACAAATGAGGGCTTTTTGACATTTCCACAGTCTTTTCAATGCCTTCACTCCACCGCAGTGTCATTAAACCTCCTCTCTCCAGCTGTTTAAGTTAGTAGTTTTTCTTCATTTGGTCACAGGCTCTTTGCATTGATGCCAGTCTGATTGTTGTGTCTAAAGTGTCAAAAAAAAAAAAAAAAAAAAAATGCAGAAAACAAATCACACTGTCATCATGAGCAATTTTTAATGACTAGTTTCAGCTGTGAAATATCAGTCAGGGACAGCTGTGATGTTTGGAGCCATGGATCTAGATTACATCTTAAAGGGGTAGAAAATTATAATTTACTCACCCTTATGTTGTTCCACACCATTATGACTTTCTTCCATGGAACACAAAAGGAGATGTTAGGCAGAATGTTAGCCTTAGCATTTTTTGCCATGCAATGAAAGTGAATGGTGACTGAGGCTGTCAGTCCCTAGCAATCAGCAGTGCCACTGAGGTCACTACAGAGATTGCTTTGATTTGATTTCAAGGAGATTTGTTGGCTGGATTCAGTGTACCACTAAAGGAGGATTAGAGATGTTATTTCAGCATTAGAAAGGCTTGTCATTTAATTGATTTTTCTGAGGCAAATTAGTTCAAGCAACATTGCCCAGGAAAGTCTGACTATTTTACATATTAACTATGCATTTTGCCTATTTAAATGGTTGGCTTCACTAGACACTGAATTTAGTGTAAAAAATTGAAGAATGATTTCTTGACTTGAAGAATGATCAAAAGACTACTCGTTGTTCTGGCTGCCATACGTATTATAACTTATTTCAGGTGGGCATATGCAAAATCCCAAGAAAGATAGGTTGGCATATGGCATATGCCTGCGTATGCCCTAGGCTACACTACTGGATTTAACCACTGGAGTCTTATGAATTACTTTTATGCTGCCTTTAAGTGCTTTTTGGAGCTTCAAAATTTTGGTATCCATTCAATTGCATTGGTAGGACCTACAGTGCTGAGATATAATTCTAAAAATATTCATTTGTGTTCTGCAGAAGAAAGAAAGTCATACACATCTGGGATGGCATGAGTAAATGATGAGAGAATTTTCATTTTTGGGTGAACTATCCCTTTAAGAGCCCCAATCCCGAAATCACTCATTCTCTTTTTATATCCTCTTGACCAAGTACACCTAGATGCACATGTACTTTAATTCATTTTCAATAGCTCGCTAAACTCTAACTCAAAGATTGAGTATGAGCATGTGCGCAAAATGAGTTATGATAAAAAAATTTAAAAAAAATGTTTATTTTATGTTTTCATTCACCACCAACCTTTTATACATTAAAAACATCCTGGTTACTTTCGTAACCTCCGTTCCCTGATGGATTGGGGTCGCCCTTGGAAGCCCCGAACACCTCTGATCTTTGAAAAAAGGCTAATGGGAATTGGCGAGTGGAATTTGCATGCCACTCCCCTGGAATTACGGGTATAAAACGAGCTGGCTCGCAACCACTCATTCAGGTTTTGTGCTGAGGAGCCGAGACAAGGTCCCGGCCATTTCAGCTGGTAGTTCAGTGTTGTGGCAAGAGGGATACAATGTCTCGTTCCCTCCATCAGGGAACGGAGGTTACGACTGCCCAAAAAATGGGGACAGGCTTGCCCAGCCGTGGCCTCTTCTCCGCTTTTTTCTCCCCAAAAAGAGTGGAAATCGTTTACTGACTGGGGGCCATAAGTGTCCGCGTCGGGGGGGGGGGGGGGTCATTCCCAAGGGGAAGGCACCGCTGAGACCACACCCCACCCGGAGATACGTCACATGGTCTTACCGAGTTTTGTCGGAAGTATGTCATGTGGAGAAGTCACGTAGTAGGTCCTACCCAAGGGGGCAGGAGCTCTACAGACACGGTGACCAGGGGCAGAGGAACCTCTGCCCAAGGAAGACGCAGTTTACCAACAGGGAAACTATTTTGTGGAAGATACATCACACAGGGTTACCTATGGGGAACCAGCGCATGTGGAGCACCTACCCTAGTACAGGGCCTAGTTAGCACACATACTGGGCTGGCAGCGAGTTTCTCCGAAAACCCGCCTGCCACAGGGCTAAGGAGGAAAGTCATCCAGGGTCCACAACTTTGTGGACACGACTGGGAGTCAAAGTGCACGTCTTCACCTGGGGGAGGGGAAAGGTGCTATGCGCAAGCGGTACACCCGGCCAGCTGTCCCGGAACTTACCTGTTCGTACCTGAAAACACACAGGGCGAAACCAGCTCAACCCGGAGATTATAGAATCTTGCAAAGGTGTTGGGTGTTGCCCAGCCCTCTGCTCTGCAGATGTCTGCTAAAGAGACGCCATTGGTCAGATCCCAGGAGGCCGCCTCACTCCTGGTAGAGTGGGCTTGTAGCCCCAAGGGGGGCGGCACGTCTTGGGCGTGATATGCCATAGCGATGGCATCAATGACCAAGTGGGCGATGCTCTGTTTGGAGACAGCGCTCCCTTTCCGCTGTCCGCCAAAGCAGACAAAGAGCTGCTCAGAGCGTCTAGAGCTCTGCGTGCGATCCCAATAGATGCACAAAGCACGCATCGGACACAGCAACGATAAGGCTGGGTCTGCCTCCCGGGGCAGCTTCGCTTGCAGGTTCACCACCTGATCACTAAACGGGGTCTTAGGAACCTTGGGCACATAGCCCAGTCGGGGTCTCAGGATCACATGAGAGCAACCCGGACCGAACTCCAGGCACGTTTAGCCGACAGAGAACGCCTGCAGGTCCCCTACCCTCTTGATCGAGGTGAGCGCCAACAGGAGGGCAGTCTTCAAAGAGAATGCCTTTAGCCCGTCCCTGAGAAAGAAGGTCCTTCCTCAGGGGAATTCGCCAGGGGGGGCTGTCGCGAGGATCGTGAGGTCTGAGAACCAGGTCTGGGTAGGCCAGTAGGGTGCTACTAGGATGACCTACTCCTTGTCCTCCCTGACCTTGCACAACGTCTGTGCAAGTAGGCTCACTGGGGGGAACGCATACTTGCGTAGCCCCAGGGGCCAGCTGCATGCCAGCGCATCTGTGCCGAGGGGAGCCTCGGTCAGGAAATAACAGAGCGGGCAGTGGGAGGATTCCTGGGAAGCAAATAGGTCCACCTGCACTTGACCGAATCGACTCCAGATCAGCTGGACCACCTGAGGGTGGAGTCTCCACTCTCCCCCGAGCGTGACCTGCCACGACAGCACGTCCGCTGTGCTGTTGAGGTTGTCCGGGATGTGAGTGGCTCGCAACGACTTGAGTCGCTGGTGACTCCAGAGGAGGAGATGGCGGGCGAGTTGTGACATGTGACGAGATCGCAAGCTGCCTTGGTGGTTGATGTACGCTACCATTGCCGTGTTGTCCGTCCGGACCATCACGTGCTTTCGTCGCTCGGAGAGTGAGGTCGGTCGCCGAGCGCAGCTCCTGCATCAATCCCGGGTCAGAACTACCCTCGTGCAGTTCTCTTAGCACCTTGGCTTGGTGCACTTGCAGGAGAGCAATGGTGTGCAGGGCGGAGGCGGCCTGTCCAGCGGCACCGCAGGCCTTAGTCGCCAGAGTCGATGTAACCCTACAGGCAGTGTTTTGCAGGCACAGGTGCACCGCAACCGCCTTATCCACCTGGAGAATCGCCGAGTACCCCCTGGCAGCCCCACCATCGAAGGTAGTGAGAGCGGAGGAGCTCAGAGACCGGGTCCGGGCAGTGAAAGGTGCCTGCCACGAACTCGTGAGCTCCTCATGCACCTCCGGGAAGAAAAAGACCGGGGCAGGGCGCACCTGAAGGTGGGAGCCCAGCTGAGTCCTCAGCATCAGACTGGACAGCCCACTCTCCGATGCTGCAATCGAGAGCTTATCCATTTCGCGAGCGCCGAAACAAGATCGCGAACTCGCCCTGAGACGAGCCAGCGGTCTCATCCCAGTGGGGCAAACGAGCATACTGGGGAATGGGAGGTCCGTGGGGAGTTACCCGGTGGAGTGACTCCAATTGGGGTCCCCAAATCGCCCCCAGTGCTAACTGACATGGCCTCAAACCCGTAGGTAGAAGGACCGAGGCGGGGAGCTGCTGGGGTGGTCTTTCCCGCTAACGAAGGAAAAACCGTGACCACAACATTGCCGTGGTCACTCTCTCGTAGTGAGAACGTGACCCGTCCACAAATGCTGTCTCCGCGTGGGCAGCGCCCAAGCACGTAAGACTGCGATCGTGGCCATCGGAAGCGGAGAAGTAACGACCGCAAACAGGAAATACACACAAACGGAGAGGCATCTTTAAAAAGACGCTCTCCGTTAATGCCAGTCTTTTAGAAGGGAAAATATACACTTTTAGTAGGAAGAATATACTCTTTTAGCTGCTGAAGCGCCCAGGGGCGTTCTCTGCACTTCACCAGTGCAAGAGGGGGAGAAGCAGCTGTAATGCGCCATAAATCCAACAGCTTTTCGAGGTGAATGGATCGGCAGAGTATTTCAGCTCACTGAACACAACCGCTCAGCTCTGAAGGGAAAATCTGAATGAGTGGTTGCGAGCCAGCTCCTTTTATACCCGTATGTCTGGGGGAGTGGCATGCAAACTCCATTTTCAAAGATCAGAGGTGTTCGGGGCTCCCAAGGGCGATCCCTAGTGTCACTACATCGACACAATGTCGAGTGAGTGACAGATAGGGAACTGCCCCGAACTCACCCCTAAACCCAACAGGAAGCAGACCTCTACCCACCAAACTGAAGAAAAAAACAAGAAAAAACAAGTTTAAAGTAGCCTAAGTGGTACGTTTTTTTTGCGTCCATTTTATGTATACATGCGCTACACAGACATCATTGACCGTTATGCCATATCTGGCTGTTTAATTTAGCATCACATTTTCAAGATGCCATGTCAATTTAAAATCTCAAGACACCTGGTTTCTGTTTCATTTGTTGTCTAGCTTTTTTAATGCATAAACTCTCTCAGTTTGAATGGGCCCACAGCATATGATGCTTAGGTCTTATTTAGGTCTATCAACCTGGTCAGGCTGGTCTGGTTTGCTCGTTTTAGAGGGATTTTGGGCATTTGTTGGGCTGGGAGATCAGCAAGACCATGATGGGAGACCAGCTAGTCAAGCTTAAATCAGCTAAGACCAGCAAACCAACTTAGACTGGTTAAAGCTGTTTTTTCTTCCGCAGGGCAATTCAACTACTGTATCCTTTTGTCACTCCAAAATCGTGTGATAGCTTTGATCAGGACTAGTTCTGTATCATTTTCATTTGTCATTGTCAGTTGTGGCAGTGCATATTTGGCTTAGTCAGTCAGCTGTGAATATCCCGTGTCTTTCTTCAAAAACTGAAAGGGCTATGAGAATGAGGAGGCTGCTTTGATTGATGACTAAGTTCGGCCCAAATATAAATTAAAAACGAGAATGATTAGTCCTTAAAGATTAGAATGAAAGACGAGGCTCTGCTCCCCCACACCGAGAGGTCTGGAAATCAGTTATGCCGACAGACAACTTCTCTTAATGAGATGCTCCCTACTGGTAAATATTCCTATTTATTTGCATTTCTTCTCTTGGCAGATTCTTCGTACCAAATCGAAGCTGATGGCAGTACAGCAGCAGGTATCTACAGATAAAAACAGAGTGCTGTGATAAACCCACTAAAGTGCCAGTAAGACCATTAACAGGAGAATTGAGTGAAATCTGCTGTTGCATGGCTTCATGCAGACAAATAATAAACAATAAGCCTCCAAAGATAACAGCATCTGTAAGAGAAAACAATTTGCTGTTACTCCTGTGTATCCATTAAAGTTATTTCAGACCGTTCCCCTTTTTCCTACAGTCAACATGACAACTTTCAAAATCCCAAAGTTTTATTATGTCAGTATGTCTTTCATGCAAAATATGATGCACGGCAGACAGTGTTGGGTGTAATGCATTACTAAGTAATGAAGTACTGTAATTAAATTACTTTTTCCTTGAAAATATCAAGGGATTACTATTCATTTTTTAGTCATTTAATTACAGTTACTTCTGATGGAATTGCATAAAATACTGTACAGACTATAGAACAATTCAGTATAAAACAATAGTGAATTTAAAATTGAAATTTAATGCCTAATGTTAAAATATATGTTTTCTAATTTAACGCTACCCCCTTAAATTCTTTGGCCAGTTCAAGAATAATTTATTTGATTTTAAATGATTTATTTGAAAGAATGAAAAGAACAATGCAAGGATAGACATGAAACTGTTCGTCTGGTCGAGGTTGATTTGGGTTTTAGAAAGTAATTAGTAATACGTAATGTAATTACTTTTCAGACAGAGTAATTAGTACAGTAATCTAATTACACTGTACAAGATGTAATTAGTAGTTAGTAATTAATTACTTTTTAGAGTAACTTACCCAACACTGACGGCAGAGCAACAGACAACATTCTGCCATCTTTCTGCCAAATTTGAGGGAGCTGAATGAAAGCAAGTCTCTTTCCATGACAGTAGGACACTTTTTTTCTTTGTATTGTTTAAGATTGGAGAAATTGATTTTTATTTGATCACTTATCAGTCCCATTCACATTTTCAGTCTTCTAACCATTTGGACATCTGAAAGAGTCAGCCATCTTTCTGATGGAAACACTATTAAAATGTCTAAATTGCATCACTTTAGAAGTCATGCATTAAACCACTGGAGTTGTATGGATCACTTTTATGTTGCCTTTGTACTTTTTTGGAGCTTGAAAGTTTTGGACCCCATTGACAACACATTGTATGGACAACACATCATACATACTTCAAAATATATTTTTGTTCCACAAAAGAAAGTAAATGATGAGAGAATTATCATTTTGGGTGAACTATCCCTAATGAGAAAAAATGAATAGGATTTGTACTTGTGGAACCAAACTGTTGCACTGTTTTATCGTTTGAATACTAACAACCCTTTTATGTGAATTTTTTGGCTCAAAGGAATAGTTCACCCAAAAATGAAATTTCTCTCATCATTTACTCACCCTCATGCCATCCCAGATGTGCATGACTTTCTTTCTTCTGCATAACACATACAAAGGTTTTAAGAAGAATATCTAAGCTCTATTGGTCCTTACAATGCAAGTGAATGCTGACCTTTGAAGCTCCAAAAATCCCATAAAGACAGCATAAAAGTAATATATAAGACTTCAGTGGATTAATCTTTATCTTCTGAAGTGATATGATTGTTGTCGGTAAGAAAAAGATCAATATTTAAGTCCTTTTTTACCATAAATCTCCACTTTCACTTTCACTTTCAAAATGTGAAAGTTAAAGTGGAGATTTATATTAAAAAAGGACTTAAATATTGATCTGTTTCTCACCCACACTTATCATATTGCTTATGAATATTTGGTAAGATTTATAGTGAAAATTGAGTTACATTTTGGTCCGTTTCTGTTCTCACATAAAACCGATTGGATCGCTTCAGTAGACGTGGATTAAACCACTGGAGTCTTATGGATTACTTTTATGTGGCATTTATGTGATGTTTGGAGCTTCAAAGGTCTGGTCACCATTCACTTGCATTGTAAGGACCAACAGAGATGAGATATTCTTCTAAAAATCTTTGTTTTTGTTCTGTAAAAGAAAGAACACATCTGGGATGGCATTAAGGTGAGTAAATGATGAGAGAATTTTCATTTTGGGTGAACTATCCCTTTAAAAATGTATTTGTGCTATATTTCTTAAAAAGAAATGCCATTTTGTTAGATATTTTCTTATCTAATGCAAAGAAAAATTTAAGTTTCATGTGAGCACGGCCTTGTTGCTTGAAACAATTCTGCATAAAAATAACCATTAGGTAATATTTCCTGGGGTTTGATGTGTCCGAAATTTATTAGGAAGGACATAAAATCATTACCAGATAAATCAGAGGTCTTTCAAGAGTACTTGACTCACTACTTAATACCATTCAGCTCCACCCATGTGCACTGATTGCACTTGTGAAAGTAGATGGGCCTCATCACACATGCTCATATGCTTATTAATAAGCAGATCGGCATGACCACAGATGACACTGAGAGAACGGCCATGGCCGGCAACACAAACAGCTACCTCTCTCTCCAGAGTGCCATAGAAACAAAGCAGATCTATCATTACTCTGACATCACCACATCCTGCCTGCATTCATACTGATGATGGCCTTCATGGAGAGCTCTGATGGGAGTTTTATTCAAATGATACGCTGTGCATGCGGGGGAATCAGCCATCAGGAGGAATTTGCCATCATTGAAATGTGGACTTTATTGCTTGTGAAAGTTGATTAAATGTAGCTGCTCTTTTATTAATGAGTATCAAAGCACAGCATCGCACTGTCTATATAGTGTTTGCCCATATATTTCTACAAATTCTCTATACAGAACATACAGTGGCCCTAAAATGTATTTGAACATCTAAGGCATGCTTATAGGATTTGTTCACCCAAAAAGGAAAAAGTCTCTCATCTTTTACTCACCCTCATGTTGTTCCACCTTCATGACATTCTTACTTCAGTGTAATACAAAAGGAAAGTTAGTTCTGAGAAAATCTCCAGCATTATTTGTTTGCAGTTTGACACTTACTGTATTTTGATATTTTGTATCTAATGCGATGACATTTAGACATTTTTAAGTGTGACTTAAGTCTCCATTGTACTGTAAGTATATGATGGGTTTAGATTTTCTGTCTACTTTCCAAATTGTGAGAAATACATAAGTGGTGCACAGCAGTGGTGAGCGACTCTTCACCCAAATACATTTATAATGGTTGTCTGTGCCTGTATTCAACAGCCCTGCTGTGATGGCTCTGAATAAGTGAGGTTGCTTTAGTTTCTTAGTGCGTAGAAAGGCCAATTAATCTCTTCTTATTCAGCCCATCGATTGCATCAAGTGATAAATCTGAACAGGCAATTTCAGAAACTAATGCTGACAGTTGCTGTTGGCTCATCACGTCTTAAAACTGCTTAATGGCATTTCAGTGTATTACTAAATACATACCTAACAATATTTGTCTTGATTGTCTGTCATGGTCGGATCAATAAATACTTGGAGTTTTTCTTCTGGTTCCCCACCTCAGCTTTCTTTTGTACTTATATATTAGATGTGGTGAGGGAGAGAGACGATTTTTCTTGACCAACTAAATCACCTTGCATCTTCCCTCCTCTCCTTTTAACAAAGTTACACTGTAAAACTTTGCACATTGCTTGTCAGAAACTGGGCTGTTTGGTCTTTGTGATCTATCCTTTTATAACAAAAACATGGTTTAAGGTTATTACACAACAAAGAGTAGTACTGGACCCCACAAGGCAACTGATAAAACACAAGAGTGAAGACTGAAGCCTAGGACCTTCACTGTCAAGCTCTGTGACATTAACACATAACAGTGACAAGCGATTAACTTTCTGTACTCAGTTCTCTCTCTTCATGATGCCTGTGGGCTTTGTTTTAATAGGAAGTATTTTAGACATGAAGATCAGTCAAAGACTGAGAAAAACTTTTAATGAAGGCATGTTATCTAGGTCTGTGAATAAAGCTTTCAATAGACTTTGCACACCAACTGCTTCTCAAACTTGAAAAAAATAAAAATAATAAATTAAGGGTGAAATGCGTTTTTGATGGTAGAATACTTTATCTTATCCAACCCGGTCTCATGGCAGTCATAATAATTGGTCCAAGATGGCGAAATTGTAAGAAATCTTACAAGTTGGCTTGTACAAACTTTTACTCCCATAGAGAAAAATAAATGAACCAATGAACAATGTTTTAACAAGCTGTAAACCTAACCATAAAGTTTAACCCCAAACCCAAGCTCTAATCCTAACCATAATTTTAATTTGGAAGGAAAAGAAATATTGGGTTTTGAACAAGAGTTTTTTCGATTTTTCATAAGTTTAACCCCTTACCCAAACCCTAAACCTAACCATGATTTTAACAGGAAAATAACTTTTGCACACCACAGAAAAGAGAGACACCAGGGTTTGCAACAAGTCAAGAGAAGGCATTCCAAGTTATTAACATGCGTCAGTCATTTGTATTGGAATAAGGAAACCAAATTTGTTCACTGAGGTTTTGAAATTCTGTTTGTTGATTGGTGGTCTCTATGAGAACAAAAATCTTACCTTTTTGTACAAGCCAAGTTATCCAGTATCTAGCAATTGAGACATCTCCTACAAATTATTAAGTGAGTCATTCGTAGGTTGACTTACCGAAGAGTGTAAACTCTGTGGCACTTCCAAACATTGCGCTGTTGTTTGTGAGGTCTGACGAAGGAGGTCTATAATACCTAGAGGAAGCAATCCATTAGCATTCCCGTTCATCTCAATCAATGGCAAATGCTTGGCAGCTACAGGATGCCCAGGACATCCATAATTTGTAATCTGCCATCTTTGCTCATCAGCACTCATAATGAAATATTTGCAATTTACTTGTTGCTTGCAAAAATTGTATTTCATCAGAATACTACTTTTGAATGGCCGTCAATAAAGAAAGATGCTTTATGCCCACAGAATGGTGAAGTTACATCATCTGCCATTCGCTCTTTATCAACTGAGGGTACTTTTCTGATTGAGGGGACCTCAGATTGTTAAAGAGGTCAACCATAAATACCTGCCAAACTACTGTTCCATTCACTACATTGTTTTAAATGGTGTTTTCCCCTGTCCCACACGTCAGCCTGCAAACACATGGGTTTGTTAACTTCACAATGTAAAACCTGCCTAGCTTAAATTAACTTCTTAAAAATGAGCAACTTTATCATTGTGGACCTTGAGTTGGACCACATCCAATGCCACTTTCATTCCTTCTATTTTTTCTTGCACACTTCATTCATGTCATTAAAGCTCTAATAACATTTTCCATTTTACCAGTTGTGCCTCATGATAAATTTGAATGCTCCTCATCTATAGCTGCAAATGCTAATTTTCTCCACTAATTACACCGTGTAACAAATTATTATTATTATTTTTATTTATTTATTTTTTTGGTTCCTGGGCAGTGTGTTATTTCCTAATTGATTATGCCTCAAAAGTATAGAAAATGGCTATTATTCTATGGCTAGTATAAATACAAGGGCCTTAAGCCCACCATTTAAGTTTAGTTCCAGCTGCCTAAGTGGATACATATCTGCATTTTTCTGAGATGGCATCAAGAGGCTGCAAGCATCCGGCAGATGCATTTTGCTATGTCTGCGGCCAGTTTTTCAAGACAAGAGCGAAAAAGTACTCCGTGGAAGCATCTGCTAAGATGCGTGAGGCCTACAAGGCATATTTCAGCATGCCTGTCGGGGATCAAGACAAACCCTGGGCACCTCATTTCACCTGCGAGCACTGCAAAAAAAAATTCTGGAAGGTAAGATGGACAATTGTTGCTCAAAATTTTATGTTATAAAATTGGTTAAGTTTTAAAATGTTAAAATGTTTTACAATTTTCAATGTTATTGAAAAAATATATAATATATGAAAAATGGCAAGAATGCACCTGCTATCATGTATCCGGACCTTCCTTCATCCATCGCCCCGGTGCCACACTGCCATGAGCTCCCCGTACCCACTCCTCCGGAGAGAGAGCAGCCATCTTTAGAAGAGAGCAGCAAGTCAGAGAGCGAGGACGATGTTGTAGATCCAGATGACAATTTCAGAGGTGGAGCTGAGGAGAGAAACCTATACTACCCCAACCAAAATTACCTCAATGAATTGATTAGAGATCTTGGTCTCACCAAGTCCAATACCGAGCTTTTGATGTCTAGGCTCAAGCAGTGGAACTTGTTGGATGAAAGTGTGCAAGTCGCAGATCAGAGGAAGCGTAACCAACCTTTTTTCAGCTTCTTCACCCGTCAAGATGGGCTCTGCTTCTGCCACAATGTGACCAGTCTGTTCAAGGCAATCGGAATCACCTGTAACCAGAATGAGTGGCACCTCTTCATTGACAGCTCATCCAGGAGCCTCAAAGCCGTGCTGCTCAATAATGGTAACAAGTACCCGTCTCTTCCCCTGGCTCACTCAGTGCACCTCAAAGAGGATTACAACAGCATCAAGACCTTGCTGGACGCCTTGAAGTATGATGAGTACATTTGGGGGCTGATTCGTGAAAGTGATTTACAGTATAATTGTAAATCTTGAAAAACTACTCACTTCTAAATCTTTTGTAGTCATTTTTGTATTACATTAGTATAAATACATGTTCATTTGGATTCATATGTTGTTTTTTTCTGACTTTTTGTGAATGAAAAGACACAAATTCGCCCATTGTGGGCTCTCATTGGAAATAGGTACATTTCAAAATATCACTGTCCTGGTCACAAAAGCAAATTTTGTGGGGAATAATAGCCATTTTCTATACTTTTGAGGCATAAGCAATTAGGAAATAACACTTACTACCCAGGAACAAAAATTGTGAAAGCTAAGACACTCCTTTGTCCTTTGATTTAACCAATTTGACACACTTAACATTAGTATACCAATCATGAGACACATTTTCAGCTTACCAGCTCACATGAAGCTTCTTTCATGAACATTTGACATGGACTTTGGATTTTTCTCATTTCACTTCAATCCAAATACACAGCCATGTGTAGGATTATACAAAAAATATGGACAAATGCATCCCATGCAAATGATAACCCTGACAACTAGGTTTTTTATAACATGTATTATCTGTGTTTAAAACTAACAAACTAATTAGTAGGAAATTGTATCATGCATTATAACTGAATTACAGCTGACAAATTGATGATTATAATCTTTAATCTTGTGTTATTCATGTCATTTTACTAAGCATGGTAACCATCCATGATAAAGCACATCATGTTTACTATTGTTGAGATTCTTTCTGCATTTCAGGAATGTTTATGTTAATTAATTTTTGATATATTTAGTTGTATCCGAGATATATAAAATGAATGATTAAAACATACTTTTTGAGTGGGAAACGATAGACCTTAAGAACAAAGACTCATTGATCCCCTTCAGAAGGAGGGGCAGAAAGATGGTCACATGGTAAAAGGCACTTCTGTTTGGCTCATGACACTTTTGGGGTGTGGCCAACCTCAACTCAAAAAACCTCCCCACCTCAGACAAATGCCCTCTCTTCGCCTCTTCCTCTCTTCCTCGCCACTCTTGCCCTCATGGCTTTTATCCTTCTCTGGCGCCGCTCAAGTTCCGTACAATGTAAAGCCTAGGAAAGCTCAGAACGCAAAGGTTAGAAGAAGCCCTTCTCACTCTCTGCTCTACGACATACACATGTGACGGGAGTCGCGACTCTTCTATGCGGAAGGCCTTGCTTCAAAGCCCACTTCATCATTCCAGCAACAACCTGACATCCACGATCTTAACAGAGGTCCAAAACATTGATGGAACAACCAGAACTTTCTACTAGTGCAGCCAAAGTATCAAAGCAACGCAAGGAAACGCAAGGAGATGCAAGGAAACACAAGTACATCTCCAGACTTTTGCTGAAAGAACTGGTGTCTCTTTAATATAATTTGAGTTACCTGATTGCAAATCGATTTAGACTAAATTAAGTATCATTGGTTCTCAAGGCATTTTCTATAGACTCCATAAAATTAATTTTCTCTGTACAGATCATTTCCATTCAAGTTACTCTGTTACAACTCACTCAAACCTGTTTTTCATGTTTGTCTATGTGTTAGTTAGTTTTCTGTTTAGATTAGCAATAAAGTCTTGTTTGTATTCAAAGTTCATTTGACTGTGGTATATTTTAATAAATAATCTCATCCTTTGATTTTAAAAGATCTGAGCACCAAAGCTCAAACCATATCTAAGCATATCTGTGATATTATTTTCAATAAACAATGAGAATAATATTACTCCAATGAGTGAATTAATCATAATTCTCTTGTTAAGCTAATTCCTTAAATATAAATTGTGAGAGGATACAACGAGATGCTGTATTACGATTTTAATGGTGGGGAATTTTATTCAGACAAATAGTCTAATTATTTGTCATTTATCCTTCTTATAATGGTGGTCAAACATGGCTAATTCCATTATAAAATTCCTTACATATTTTACGTTTTGTTTTTTTGTTGTTGTTGTTGTTTTGTTTTGTTTTTTGTTTGTTTGTTTGTTTGTTTTTTTTACAGTTTTAAACAATAGAACTCACATTTTGCATATTGTTATATAACATTACTGTCACGGTCATGGTTGGGGTTCTGCCTGACGGGACCGTGGCAGTATTGGCCTGCCTCAGGCAGTACGCTTGTTGCTGCCGTGCACTCTCTGGTGGTGTCACGGTCCTGTCACCTTGCCAGGTTGAGTTTTTGTCTGACGAGTACCATGGCATCATCATTCCCTGTCTGTTTTTGTCAAAGCGTGTTTATGTTTTGCCCTTATGTGTTTCAGGTGCCGCTGGCATACTGCATCAGTATTTCCATGGGAACCCTGATTGTTTCCATGGGAACGTTGATCATTACAACCTTCAGCTGCGAGCGGTACCTGCCCCTTGTTTGTTTCCCCACTTATTTAAATCCCCTTGTGTGTCATGTCCGGTGTTGGATCATTGTTATTCTGTTGTGTGTTGTTTCAAGGTGACCAACGTGATGTTTTATGTTTACACTGTCAAGTGTTAATCGTGCTCTCTTCTTCAGTTGGAGATCTCTCGTGTGTCTGTTGGATGCCTGTCTCTGGTTGGTTACCTTCTAGTTCGCCTTCACCTGTTATCATAACCCAGTTCCCTTGGAGGAGGATTCCTCGTTCTCTGCCCGCGTGTCGGAGGAGATCATCGCCTGGGCTTTGCTTTGTTTTGAAAAGGAACTTTGTGTTGTTAATAAATCCTATTGAACAGTTACTTCTACTTTTGGGTCCTGTCTCTCATTCTCCTGACAATTACAAATTCATGTTATGCATTCGACATTCGGCATTCATTTATTGGGGTAGGTATTTTAAATAATAGTATTTTATGAAAATAGCAAAAGTATATTCTTTATATTACACACAGAAAAATACATTATAAACTGTATAAAATGCAATACATTCAAAATATTATGTAATTAATGATAAATAAACCATTATTTTATATATATATATTAAATTTACAGTGCAAATTTTGTTTACTCCAGTGATGCTTGTGCATCAGCATTAGACTGGAAATGTCCCTGTTTATTTCCTACTTTTAATATCAGAGACCAATGCATCGGTGCATCCCTACTATATATCGATATAATTGTATCGGCACAGCCCTGCTAATATTGTATGTTAACAACTGTCTCATTTGAGTATATTTTTATTCCCCCAAAGCAATTTTAAGAAAATCATCGGTGACCAAGTTGATCCTTAAATGAAAGACAACAGACAGCTCCATTAGGTTGCTGAGCTATGAAAAAGAAACTTTTGAGTAATAAAATGTTTCATTCAAAACATCTTGGTTCAGCCCAACTTCATATTTCTTTCACTTTTCAGACACCTTCATATGATGCTATTAAATGTACTTGGAGACAACTTACATTCACAGTATCTGGACATCTAAAGTTGATTTAGCTATATTACATCTGAGAGAGATCCTGTCATCTAAGGTTAAACTAAACATTATTAATTCCACAGACAGGCAATTTACCCAACCCACGGGCTACATTGCTTCTAACTCTATGGCTAGGTGTGAGAAGAATAAGGCTTTATATAAGTTAAGACATGGAGAGCAGTTCTCCACAAGTCAGACTGTGCTGAGTGGCTTTTAATCAAAAGAAAAAGCACAACCGAATTGAATAAAATGTTATCTAAGAGCCAGAAAGTGGAGTTGGAATTTATGGTACATTATGTTCTCCTGATAAACAGGCCTGATCTAAAATTTAACCCACATAAGTCATTCATCACCCGCTGCTCAAAATCCTCTCTCCTATTCCTCATCTTGAACCAGCTTGGAACGTCGCCCAAATTGATTTTGTGCAAACTGCTTCAAAACACTGGAGACATTCAGAGCAGTGATGAGCACTTCTCGTTCATGAGGCTTTTCTTTCTGTCTGTTAATTTACATTTGTGCTTTTCATTTAAGCACAAATGTAAAAAAATAACTTTTTCTTATTTTTCTTAAAAAGCTTCAATTATGGTTTTGTTTATAAAGTGTTTTATTATTTCCGCTCTGTTTTTCCCAAGTTTAGGTTTATGCTAATAATGATCCATTCTGCATGAAGTTTTTGTGCTCATGCGCAGGGACTAAAAATAAAATGTTTTTCATTTTGGTTCTTTCTGAGCAGAAATAGTATTTTTTTGTTCCAGTTCTGGCCTTCCGCAGCATCCTTTTCAAATGGTAACCAGTTAGAACAAAAAAAGAATGGTTAATAATGTTATTTTTAAAATAACAGTACTCTGTGCTAAGGTTGGGTGATATACAGTTATATATTACCAGTGGCATTGTTGCCAGTCAGTAGCCTATATACAGTACAGTATAAAAATATATTTTCAATAAATGTATTTTTCATATTAAATTTATCACCAAAAACATTTTAAATATTTCAAATATACATCTGGCCAACTAAACTTTGTTAACTCAAACACTACGTGGGCACATTTACACTAAACATCACCTTATGCTGGGCCAAACTCAAGGTAAAAAAAATATATATATATATATATATATAAAACTTTATACTGATTTAATAACCAACACTGGGGTAAAACAGAAGGGGACACACTTATGGATTTGGCTGTAATAAGCGGGGTCGGGAGTGTTACTTTTGAAATGCATTCCACTACAGATTACAGAATACATGCTGTAAAATGTAATTTGTAACGTATCTGTTAGATTACTCAAGGTCAGTAACGTATTCTAAATACTTTGGATTACTTATTCAACACTGGTAGATTTTTTCACTTTTGACTATAAAAACTCTGCCAGTACAGTAAGACAAAATACACATGTTAAAAGTACATTCTCTGAAAATCATCTTATGCAGTGTTGTTTCTAAAACAAGATTAATCAAATTGATCTTGTTTTAAGAATTTTTAGATATTTTTACAGGAAAACAATACAAAAATTACTATCAAGAATATGATTTTTGCCCTAATATCAATGGTCTTACTAGAAAAAAAGAAATTATGATCCAACATGAATTTTCTTGATAAAAAAATATGATCGTGCCTGGTAACGTGCATGTAAAATGGCTAGAAATAGCATTTTAGCTTAGCGTAAAGCTGACAATTTACACAAGGTTTATTTCTATTTCTTCTGCTCCAAACTTACTTCTCTGTCTGCTCGTATGAATGTAACACATCTTAAGAAAGTGTTTCACCACTGTTCAAATGCACTTTGGATTGCATCATTTATATGTATAAATGTTTTCCATCTGAAAGCACTAAATATTAAATGAAACAAATGACAATAAAATGCAAAGTAATCTCTTCAATAATCAAAATACTTTTTTGAATGTAACTGAAGTGGAATACAGTTACTTATATTTTGTATTTTAAATACATAATCCCGTTACATGTGTTCAGTTACTCCCCAACCTTGGTAATAAACCATATGAAAACGATCATTATCACAAAGTAAGGCCTAAAAAAAATAAACTATGGTTAATTTTATTTGAATGACAGATTACTGCTTCTCTGTCAAACCCCAGCAGCATAAAATCTGTATTAATGCATTATATCTAATAATAATTCAGTGAAGACTTAAAAACTATTGAGAAATGTATATTTTATCTCTATTTTTTCCCTTGTATCTGGATTAACCTTGCATTTACTCTATATGTAATTATTTATAGTTGTTAATAAGGACTTCAGCTGTAGCAAAGACGCTGGGGCAGTTGTGTTAAGATCCATGTGCAGTTTAATAACAGTATAAATAGTAAAACAAAGTAGCAAAATAAAGGGAAAACAAAAGGCAGGCAAGGGTTCGGTACACAGGCAGTCCAGAAAGGCAAACCAAGTAAATCCGAGAGGCAGAGGTGTAATTCAGTAAACAGGCAATAAATCCAAAAACACACTAGCAGGCTGGGAAATATGAAGAACAGGCAGGAATCAAAACACAGGGAAAACAGGAATGGTAAATAACTCTCAGAAATGTAGACCAGGCAAACAAGACTTCGCAATGAAAGCGTATAAACAGGGAACTTAAATAGACAGAGTTGATGAGGAACAGGTGGGTGAGTAATCAGTCAGACTGGAGGATTACGGGAGATGTAGTTTGTGAAAGTTAGTACTCTGGGGATGGCGACCTCTGGCGGCATACAGGAGAGATAGCAGGTGCTGCAGGTGTAACAGAGGTTGAAAACCTAGGATGCACTTGAAATGAGTGGTTCCGGTGGCTGGTTTGAACAGTGAATTTTGAGCATACTAGGCCCAGGGAAGGAAACGGCTCCAGTCGTGCTGATTTACTTGACAGTAGGCCCAGAGGAATTTACCAAGGTCCTGATTTAGATGTTCAGCTTGACCATTGGATTGAGGGTGATAACCAGATGTTAGACTCACATTGACATTGAGCAATTTGAAGAATGCTGACCAGACTCGGGAGGTGAATTGGGGGCCACGGTCGGAGACAATGTCTTCAGGTAGGCCATAAAAACAGGTTTTCAGCACATTCCATAGAGGAGGGGAGCTTGGGCAGAGGGATGAATCTACAGGCCTAGAGAAGCGGTCCACCACAGTTAAGATGGTAGTGAAACCCTGAGATTTGGGTAGATCTGTGACGCAATCCACTGTGATATACGACCAAAGACATCGAGGGGCAGGTAGAGGCTGAAGGAGACTAGACGGGAGCTGTCGAATAGATTTAGAGGTGGCACACACATTGCAGTTTTTTACATAGTCAGCAACCTTAGCCGCTAGGTTCTCCCACCAAAACTGGTTTTGCACTAACCTGCAAGTAGCTTGAGCGCCTGGATGTCCCGAGCAGGCTGAGTCATGAACCCACTGAAGAACTCTGTTGCGTAAAGAGCTGGGAACGAAGACCTTATCTGGAGGGCAGTCAGCGGGAGTGGGTTCTTGATTCTGAGCTTGGGTGATGTCTGCCATAATGTCCCATTGTACGGGAGCTACAATGAGAGTAGGTGGGATAATGGAAGTCACAGGGTTGCTGCCAATAGTGGACCCATGAATGCAGGACAGGGCGTCAGCATTGGTGTTCTTGGAACCAGGTCAAAAGGTGATGGTGAAATCGAATCTGGAGAAGAAGAGAGACCATCGAGCTTGACGAGGATTTAAGCATTTAGCAGACTGAATGTACTCCAGGTTGCGATGATCCATGATTACCAGAAAAGGATGACAAGCTCCCTCCAGCCAATGTCTCCATTCCTCAAAAGCCACCTTCATGGCTAGAAGTTCACGGTTGCCGATATCGTAATTTCTATCAGCAGCTGATAACTTGCGTGAATAGAAGGCACAGGGATGGAGTTTGGTGGGAGATCCTTGTCGTTGGGAGAGTACCGCACCAACTCCTGAATCAGAGGCATCCACTTTCAGCACAAAGGGTCGAATGGGGTCTGGATGATGGAGAATGGGGACAGTAGTAAAGTGACATTTGAGGTCAGCGAGGTGTCCAGTTTAATGTAGGATATTAGAGGCAGAAGAATTGCTGGCAATATGACTTCAATCTAGAAAACCCAACCTTTTAATCCTGGAATTACTCAACATCATAAATTAAAGGACCAGGCATCAAGAAGCTCACATCTGGCCAATAAAACTAACAAAAGAGACTTGTCCAGATAGCACATGACTTCAGAACTTCATGCTTCTGAGGAAATACCCCCACATTTAATGGTTCTGGCCTGACACTGCTATTAAGACCATCTCTGCAAAGAGACACCTAAGTGCAAATGTTACGGGCAATAAAAGACAAAGAACACACTCCCTGGAATTCCCGGGAAAGGCTCAAAATACACTTTGTTTTGTCCTCCGATATAAACCAATTTGCTACACTTAGACTCATCAGATCACGAGATATCGTCATTATTATCCTGCAAACAGCATCTAAAAAGGAATCCATGAACATTGTACTTCGCTGAGTTAACTCTCTGGAATGTACACAGTGCCTAGCCTTGCTAGATGGTTCTGAAAATTACTTTGACCTGTGATAACTTTTATAACTGACAAATTAATGATTATAGCCTGATGTACCTTTAAAATATGTGTAGTGATTTGTAATCACTTATAACTGACAAATCAATGATTATAATATTTAATCTTGTATTATTTCTCTCATTCTACTAAGAATGGTAACTATTCAAGGCTTAACCTGATAATATACCCCGACAATCAGGTTTCTCATAACGTGTAATGTATTATCCATGTTGTAAAACCAATGAATTAACCAGTATGATTTGTAATCAGGGATTTTCAACAATTGGGTTCTTAGGAGATTGAGTGACTAGGAACAGAATTTCCTCATGATGAAAGAGTCCAGCTTGAGAGGAATGGGTTGAGTAATCTGTAGAATCTTGTCAGAGCCCAGGGGTCGTCCGTCTAGCACTGAGACATGTAAAGGAGGGACACAAGGGGCAAAATATAGTTTTAGATTCATGGCGAGAGCCAGGTCAATAAAGTTACCTGCAGCCCCTGAATCTAAAATGGCAGACAATTGATGTTCACTGTTTAGAACATGCAGCGTGACAGAAAGTGCAAACTGTTCAATACGAATTAAGTTTGGCAGTGAGTTTAGAACTTTCGAGTTGGGCAGGCAACCAGTAAATGTCCCGACTGTCCGCAGTAGATACATAATCTCTCTTGGAGATGGTGTCGTCCTTCCACGGAGGATAGAGAGGAACGACCCACTTGCATGGGCTTGTGATGACTGGTTGCAGTGATGTCAAAGTGAAGTGACTGTAGAGAACTGGCTGGACGATGGGCTTTGATCAGGTTTATCCAAGCGAATGGCGAGTTTGATGAATTCATCAAAAGATCTCCCCTCATCACGACATGCTAGTTCAGTTTGAAGGTCAGGATTTAACCCCTGATGGAACAACAGCTTCAAAGTGTCCTCCACCCATACAGTTTGCGCTGCTAGCATGCGGAAGGATAAGGCGAACTCAGCAACAGACTTTTTCCCCTGTTTTAAACTCAATAGAAGTTCTCCTGGGTCCTTACCACCCTCAGAGTGCTCAAAAACTTCCCATAAACGAGCTAGGAAGTGAGAAAATGAACACTTTAAAATGTTCTCACGACTCTAGACTGCCATAGCCCAGTCTAGTGCTTTTCCTGACAGCAGTGATACAATGAAGGGAACATGAGCTTCATCATTGGGATACATTAGAGGTAGTTGAGACAGAAAAAGCTCACATTGTAAGAGAAATCCTAGACACTTACTGGGTGATCCATCAAGATTCTCTGGAAGCGAGAGTCAAGGATTAACAACGGCTGTAGAGTGCGTTGTGCTGCTGGCTGAGTTGTTTGTTGAAACCCCCTTTGGAGATACCTGCGGGTTTGGCTGCACGGATTTAAAGAGTTCTTCCATGATTGAGGTGAGCTTGCACAGCTGCTGATGGTGACTGGTAAGCATTGCTTCTTGCGCTGTAACAAGCTCGTGTAACTGTTGGAAAGCTGCTGGATCTAAGTTAGGCGAAGTCTTCTTTAGCAAAGACGCTGGGGCAGTTGTGTTAAGATCCATGTGCAGTTTAATAACAGTATAAATAGTAAAACAAAGTAGCAAATTATAGGGAAAACAAAAGGCAGGCAAGGGTTCGGTACACAGGCAGACAGTCCAGAAAGGCAAACCAAGTAAATCCGAGAGGCAGAGGGGTAATCCAGTAAACAGGCAATAAATCCCAAAACACACTAGCAGGCTGGGAAATACGAAGAACAGGCAGGAGCCAAAACACATGGAAAACAGGAATGGTAAATAACGCTCAGAAATGTAGACCAGGCAAACAAGACTTCGCAATGAAAGCATATAAACAGGGAATTTAAATAGACAGAGCTGATGTGGAACAGGTGGGTGAGTAATCAGTCAGACCGGAGGATTATGGAAGATGTAGTCCGTGAAAGTTAGTACTCTGGGGATGGCGACCTCTGGCGGCGTACAGGAGAGATAGCATGTGTTGCAGGTGTAACATCAGCATGTGTGATGCAGCGGTTTCCTTTAGGATAAAAGATTTTAATGTTCTGCTTATAAGAGAGAAGCCTTATTTTTTGGGGGAAGAGGAAACGGAGCAGTTCCAAAAATTTACTGTGATAAACCCTTTGGTCTTTGGTTTCATTAAAAATTATCAGAATTAAATTGACTGGTTATTAACCAATTACCAGCATTTTAAAATAATGTTTTTCACTCCAGAACAATTGAAAGGGACTTCATTCCCATGTTTGGTTAAGTTCTGCAAAAAAAAAAAAATTTGTTCATTTTAATTTTTCGTTCCTTGAACCGTTTTTGTCCCTGCTCATGCGTCACTTGGGAAATCTCCAAAATATACTTGGCTTTTTAAAGTCAGTGTCAGGTACATTGATATATTAGCACGAATGTCACATTGCATGTCAGATAATGAAAAAGGTAGTGTTTGAAATTCTCAGAGAATACCAGGAGCTTCAGCAGGATTCTTTATTGTAGAAGTTAGTAGAATCAGTCAGAAGGCGCTGTCTCGCACTGCAGTCATCAAGTCTAAATTAGGGAGGCATACATTGTATTTTATAGGCACTTTGGGGGTAGTACTTCCAGGTGGTTACAAAGCATTCAGGTGAAATCAAAACATCCAGTGGATGAAGACTCTGAATTCTACTAGCCCTAACATTATTAGCATAACTTTATCGCTCAGACAACTTCATTATCATAGAAATAAGGAAGGGTCCACACCTATGGCAATGCATGACATTGATTGAATCAAGTAAAAAATGTTTTAATTATCGATTTGTTTCTTACACCAACCTATCAGTTTGCTACAGAAGGCATTAATTGATTGACTGGAGTCGTGTTGATTACTTTTATGTTGCCAGAATATGCCTTTTGAACCATCAAATAGCCAGCAGCCAGATGGCACCCATTTACTTGCATTGTATGAACAAAAAGAGCTGAAATCTGCTTATAAAAGTCTTCACTTTGGTCCTGCTGAAGAGGGAAAGTCATACACATCTGGGATGGCTTAAAGGTAAGTAAATCATGAGAGAATGTTTATTTTTGGGTGAACTACCCCTTTAAGACACTGTTAAAAATTTGTGGCACTGTATTAGATAACATATCAAGTGGGATTTATTTTTAATGAAATATAGCACAATAATCCTCACAATAATCCTTTTCAAGCAAACATTTCACAAAAAGAAGTTTGTGAGGTATTAAATTATGAAACAATAGATATAATGTTCAAAATTAAAACAAAAAGGATAGGACACTGGACTTCTTACATCCACAAAAAATGGCCTTGGTATCAATTGGAAAATAATTACTATGTGGTTAGTTGCATTATTTGTTTGCAAATGTCACTTGGTTTGAAATTGTTGTCCAATGCAATAACATTCAGACATTCTTAAGTGTGGCTTAAGTGTACAAATACTTTTTGGGGGGCCTGCCCACTGTATATATACAGGTGCATCTCAATAAATTAGAATGTCGTGGAAAAGTTCATTTATTTCAGTAATTCAACTCAAATTGTGAAACTCGTGTATTAAATAAATTCAATGCACACAGACTGAAGTAGTTTAAGTCTTTGGTTCTTTTAATTGTGATGATTTTGGCTCACATTTAACAAAAACCCACCAATTCACTATCTCAAAAAATTAGAATACATCATAAGACCAATAAAAAAAAATTTTTTAGTGAATTGTTGGCCTTCTGGAAAGTATGTTCATTTACTGTATATGTACTCAATACTTGGTAGGGGCTCCTTTTGCTTTAATTACTGCCTCAATTCGGCGTGGCATGGAGGTGATCAGTTTGTGGCACTGCTGAGGTGGTATGGAAGCCCAGGTTTCTTTGACTGTGGCCTTCAGCTCATCTGCATTTTTTGGTCTCTTGTTTCTCATTTTCCTCTTGACAATACCCCATAGATTCTCTATGGGGATCAGGTCTGGTGAGTTTATTGGCCAGTCAAGCACACCAACACCATGGTCATTTAACCAACTTTTGGTGCTTTTGGCAGTGTGGGCAGGTGCCAAATCCTGCTGGAAAATGAAATCAGCATCTTTAAAAAGCTGGTCAGCAGAAGGAAGCATGAAGTGCTCCAAAATTTCTTGGTAAACGGGTACAGTGACTTTGGTTTTCAAAAAACACAATGGACCTACACCAGCAGATGACATTGCACCCCAAATCATCACAGACTGTGGAAACTTAACACTGGACTTCAAGCAACTTGGGCTATGAGCTTCTCCACCCTCCCTCCAGACTCTAGGACCTTGGTTTCCAAATGAAATACAAAACTTGCTCTCATCTGAAAAGAGGACTTTGGAACACTGGGCAACAGTCCAGTTCTTCTTCTCCTTAGCCCAGGTAAGACGCCTTTGACGTTGTCTGTGGTTCAGGAGTGGCTTAACAAGAGGAATACGACAACTGTAGCCAAATTCCTTGACATGTCTGTGTGTGGTGGCTCTTGATGCCTTGACCCCAGCCTCAGTCCATTCCTTGTGAAGTTCACCCAAATTCTTGAATCGATTTTGATTGACAATCATAAGGCTGCGGTTCTCTTGGTTGGTTGTGCATCTTTTTCTTCCACACTTTTTCCTTCCACTCAACTTTCTGTTAACATGCTTGGATACAGCACTCTGTGAACAGCCAGCTTCTTTGGCAATGAATGTTTGTGGCTTACCCTCCTTGTGAAGGGTGTCAATGATTGTCTTCTGGACAACTGTCAGATCAGCAGTCTTCCCCATGATTGTGTAGCCTAGTGAACCAAACTGAGAGACCATTTTGAAGGCTCAGGAAACCTTTGCAGGTGTTTTGAGTTGATTAGCTGATTGGCATGTCACCATATTCTAATTTTTTGAGATAGTGAATTGGTGGGTTTTTGTTAAATGTGAGCTAAAATCATCACAATTAAAAGAACCAAAGACTTAAACTACTTCAGTCTGTGTGCATTGAATTTATTTAATACACGAGTTTCACAATTTGAGTTGAATTACTGAAATAAATGAACTTTTCCACGACATTCTAATTTATTGAGATGCACCTGTAGTATAATGTTACAGAGATGCCTACAGAACAATCCCGCAACATTTCTTAGCTATAAAATAGCCCTAATTGGCCATGTCTGGGAAAAAAAAACACATAATAAGCAGAAAATGTAGCACTGGTTCTAGAAACCAGAAGTGATTCTTTGCACAGCTACAGGGCCGATGTTTCATTAAACTCTTCCACTACGCTTCACGTTTATTTCCTCCCCATTGCTGTTTCATAATTGTTTAATTCACCTGATCATAATCATGTTTGTTTCTCTGTGAAAATTACATTAAAAAACCTAAGATCACTCCTGCCCAGAGGTAAGGGGCCATTAGAGTCCAAACCATAATTGATGGCTCGGGAGCAAGATGTAAAGATGTGAAGTTTAAATGTCCAATGATCCAAATCTGCTTTTCTGGAAGCAAAAGGACCCCCCTCCCCTCACCATACACACAAGCGCACAATTCAGACATTTCCTTTCCTTATCTTTGTTTAACCTTGAATCTGAAGAAAGAAGCTCTCATCTGTGGTTTGGCCCCCATGATAGACACAATTTACAATCTTGTCTCTTGTTCGTGCACTTTCATATTTTCCCTCACCATCATCTCTGTTCTTCGCTCCAAAAATAAATTAATCTCAAAGCCAAGGCTGAGAAATAATGTGTTTCTCAATTTGGACAGTAAATTTCAGACTTTGTTTGGAAAGCAAATGCTTAATCTAATGTTAAAAAGTGTGTGGAATGTGTTGAAAGAGCACAGGATGAATGAGGGCGTTTAGTCTAGATGGTATTCTTAGATCACTAAGCATAGCTGGATTTAATTGAAAGAGAGTGACTGTTTCTTCCTTTCATCTGCTGTCAGCCGCGCCTTTGTTATTTGCCACCGATGTGAGAATCCAAAATAGACACATGTACTTCAGATAAAGAAAATGCCTTTTAAAACTGGTTTCACGTAGTTAAAGAAGATTTGTTCCATGTTAAAGTTAGTCTACTAAGAATTATGGCCGGATCAAAACAGGTCAAAATTTTAGAAAAACACATTTTTACGTCTTATAAATGCCCAAAATGTTTTGAATTGTTTTAAATCTGCTGCTTTAGAGGACTAGCTGTTCAAATTACAGAGTCTCAACCACACCTCGGAGTGTCATTTAAATTTGTTATTAAATTAAGAAGAATCCAATAAATTTGGGGTATTTTTAAAAAGACAAACATGCCTAAAAGTTTGCGTTTGGTATAATACACTCAGAGTAATGCAAAAACTCTTTTACAAGCACTGTCGAATACACACCTAATATACAACCCCCACACCACCCCACCTCCACCCCCACCCCCACCCCCAACTACACACACATCACAATGAACACACTGAGTGGTAGGATAATGAAATCTGGAGATGACTGACACTTAATCTGTTTGTGAGCATTGCTGCACTGACAGTCAGTGATCTCTGCACCTGCAGTCTTGGTCCCGGATAGCTTGTTTGAATATGAAGAAAACTCTTGATTCTTGAATGATTTGATTTTGTAATAGTAAATTAATTTAATTCCATATTATCCACCATTGTCACTAACACAGAATGTAATAAACATGAGTTGACAACTATGTCGTATGATTTGGTAATTTAGGATTTACTTTGGCCTTCTAATCCACTTCAAAACAGTCCACAATTAAATAACCACTTTGTCAAAATGTTCAATAAATGAGAAAGCGGGGGACGGCAATTCCAGCTCAGGTATGTCACTCTTTATTCTCATCAACAAAAACAAGTCAGCATAAGGCGCAACAGTGGAGCTTCACAACGGTAATGGCCAACACACAAATAGCTTCAGGTGTCTCCCCCAGTCACATGCACACACACGGCATCTTTTTCCCTCTCGAGCACTCTATTGACTGGGCACCTTTTCTCTCCCCTGTCTCTCACTGCAAACATAGAAACAGCAATTACCAGCAATTCATCTCAGGTGAAAACCCTTACCGCTTCCTCTGTCCCCAGACGAATGCTCGACCATGCCCTCGCCTCCACACACTTATTAGTGCATCTTTGTTTGCACTTTGCTTTGATCAAGCCATATTCAGTGACACCGACAGTGTAGCAGCTGCTCGAGATGACACTACACAATCCCAACCAATCAGAAAATATAATATAAAAAGTTTATATGCCCATATAAGAAGCAAGATTTTGTATCAATGAGATTTCACTCTGGGCAGGGCTAAATGTATTGTGTTTTGTTTTGTTTGATTTTGTTTTTTGTCATTCTTAGATGTATTAGGGAATACTGTTAAATTTCACTGATCTTCAAAAGTTAGCATGAAACCTGTACTGTGTAAGTCTGTACAAGTTTCCATGAGAATGTACAGGCAGTAAATTCACCATTACAGGTTGCTGTTTAATATCACAAGTCTTAGCTTTTTTCTTTACTCATTTTGTATTGACATTTTGACAACTGTACTAAATAATGCGGCATATTCCATTTCTGCCAGCCAAGTCTCTCTAGTGCCAGTTCTTAATAAAGATGGGAATTCTTAAGAGCTCATGACTGAGACAAAAAGTTAGAGAAAAAAATGGATTAATATAAACCACTCTAAGTGCTTGTTCAAACAGGCACTCGTGTTCTTATGGGCGACCTCAATTTTATTCACTGTAATATATTTCCTTTTAAAGCTAAATGAAAATGACTGTTATACTGTGGAGCTTCACTCAAATCATCAGAATAAAGTGCTCAGAAAAGCCCTAGCATTCAAACAGCCATTAAAACTGCCCTGCAGTTCACATGACCCTTGTGTGGAAATTAATTGTACAAGGATTAGTGGGAGAAGGATTGAATGTAACTGGATAGAAAACTCTCAATTCAGCAATTCACCAATTCACCATCTTACATATTGTATAGTATAGCATTTTAAAGACCAAAGATCAAAACATATAAATGCATGGTTGCTTTCTCATTGTGTTGTGAATTTATTTAAATATGTCATTTTACATAGTGGTTCTTAACTGGTGGGTCACGATCCAAAAATGGATCGCAGGTCTGTTCTGATGGGGTCATGCAGGGATAAATCTATGTTAAATGCAAATAATAAAATGCAACTAACCTAATTATCATGCTTAGTTAGAATAGCACCATAAATAGGCTTATTAACTTTTAAAAGGGAGAGAAAATGGTTCCCTATCTGTCACTCACTCGACGTTGTGTCGATGTAGCGACACTAGGGGTCACTCTTGGGAGCCCGAGACGCCTCTGGTATTTGATAAAAGGCCAATGAAAATTGGCGAGTGGTATTTGCATGCCACTCCCCCGGACATATGGGTATAAAAGGAGCTGGTATGCAACCACTCATTCAGATTTTCTCTTCGGAGCCGAACGGTCATGCTCATTGAGCTGAATACTACTGTTCATTCACCTCTGCTGGATCTGACGGCATATTTCAGCGGCTTCTCCCTCCTCTGCACTGGTGCACTGCAGAGAATGCCCCTGGGCGCTTCGGCAGAAAAACAAGAGAGTATATTTTCTGAAAGAGCTTTTTCTCCTCTAAAAGAGTATATATTTCTCTAAAAGAGTGGCACAAACGGAACGTCTTTTTAAAGACGCTTCTTTCTAAAGATGCCTTTCCGATTGTGTGTTATTCCTGGTTGCGGTCGTTATCTCTCAACTTCGGATGGTCATGATCGCTGTCTTTCGTGTCTGGGCGCGACCCACACGGAGGCGGCGTTTGTGGATGGTTCATGTTCTCACTGCGAGAACATGACCATGGCAACGTTGTGGTCATGGCTTGCTTTCGTAAGAAAGCAAGCCACCCCAGCGGCTCCCCGTCTCAGTCCTTTTACCTATGGGTATGAGGCCAGTGCGGCTAGCACTGGGGGCGATTTGGGGACCCCAATGGGATCATCTCCGCCGGGTATCCCCCCGCGGACCTCTCATTCCCCAGCATGCTCGTCTGCCCCAATTGGGCTTCTGGATGAGTTCGCCGGCTCGTCTCATGGCGAGTCTGGCTTCTTGTTCAGAGCCCACGGAGATGATGAGCTCTCGAGCGCAGCATCGGAGAGCGGGCTTGTCCAGTCGGACACAGAAGCCTCAGCTGGGCTTCCCCCTTCGGCGATGATTGCCCAGTCACAGGCCGATGCCGAAATGATGGACATGCTTTCCCGGGCAGCCGCATGCGTCGGGTTAGAGTGGACCCTCCACTCTCCCCTGAACTCTGGTGGCTTGATAATTGGTTCCTGGGCTCGTGGTGCCGCTCAAAGCAGCCACGCCCCGCTCCAGTGCCATTCTTCCCAGAAGTGCACGAGGAGCTGACGAAGTCGTAGGAGGCACCTTTTACTGCCCAGCCCCGATTCCACAGTTCCCCCGCTCTCACTACCCTCGATGACGGGCGACCCTGGGATGAGGGAACCCACTCACGTGGAGCTGGTAAAAAGACCACTCCATTCCCTGGTGGAGGGCCGGGCGGAAAATCTTTTGTTGCCTTTTTGTTTGATTTTGCCACATGCCCAAGTGGCTGTGGTACCCAACAGTTCAGCAAAACAGCGGCTTCCTTCCTCCCTGGGTAACATACCCGGTGTGAACGGTCATCACCACGACTACCGTCCACAGGTTTTTTCTTGCAAGATTGGCGCTCCAGCGGTAGCCTTTCCGCCCCTGAGCGCCAAGCTGTGGCACACAGCTGCCCCTGATGTAGCAGTCTCCACGGGTTACGAGGACAGGCCTCTTCCTCCCTCATCCCAGGCTGTTCCGGGGGTGGTCACAAGGAGCCAGGTAAGTGCTTCGATGTCCCTAGACTCAGCATGGCCACGACGTGGTGTGACACCTCGAGCTCCGCCCCGCCGCGAGGCCCCACCTGCCGGTACGTCCGACGAAGTTGTCCCCTTGTTACCCCTTGCGCGGAACTTGGACGCGTGGCTCGCAATTTCCAATCCGTTGTGATGGCTGATCCGGACCGTCCGACTCAGCTACGCGATTCAGTTCGCCAGGTACCCGCCCAGGTTCAGCGGTATTCACTTCACCTTGGTCAAGAACGAAAACGCTGCCACCTTGCGCGCGGAGATCGCTACCCTCCTACGGAAGGGCACGATAGAATCTGTCCCTCTAGCCGAGATGAAGAAATGGTTTTACAGCCCATACTTCATCGTACCGAAAAAAGGCGGTGGGTTGCAGCCAATCTTGGACCTACGAGTACTGAACCGGGCTTTACACAGATTCCCGTTCAAGATGCTGACGCAAAAACGCATTCTGGCGAGCGTCTGGCATCAAGATTGGTTCGCGGTGATAGACCTGAAGGATGCGTACTTCCACGTCTCGATCCTTCCTCAACACAGACCCTTCCTGCAGTTTGCATTCGAGGGTCAGGCGTATCAGTACAAAGTCCTCCCTTTCGGCCTGTCCCTGTCTCCTCGCGTCTTTACGAAGGTCGCAGAGGCTGCCCTTGCCCCATTAAGGGAGGTGGGCATTCGCATTCTCAACTATCTCGACGACTGGCTAATCCTAGCTTATTCTCGAGGCATGTTGTGCACACACAGGGACCTGGTGCTCTCACACCTCAGCCGACTAGGGCTTCAGGTCAACTGGGAAAAGAGCAAGCTCCTCCCGGTTCAGAGCATCTCTTTTCTTGGTTTGGAGTTGGACTCAGTCTCCTTGACGGCGCGCCTTACGAACGAGCGTGCCCAGTCGGTGCTGGCCTGTTTGAAGGCATTCAAACAGAAAACAGCGGTTCCACTGAAACTTTTTCAGAGGCTACTGGGGCATATGGCATCCTTGGCGGTGGCCACCCCGCACGGGTTGATGAATATGAGGCCGCTTCAGCATTGGCTCCAGACTCGAGTCCCAAGATGGGCATGGCGCCACGGGACACATCACGTGGTCATCACGCCGGTCTGTCACCGTCTTTTCAGCCCTTGGACCGACCTCTCGTTTCTACGGGCAGGCGTTCCTCTAGAACTGGTCTCCAGGCGCGTCGTAAACATGACAGATGCCTCCAAAACGGGCTGGGGCGCTGTTTGCAATGGGCACGCAGCCGCTGGCCTCTTGACGGGTCCGCAACTGCATTGGCACATCAACTGCATCGAGTTGTTGGTAATTCTGTTCACCCTGCGGAGGTTTCAGCCATTGATCCAGGGCAAGCACGTGTTAGTTCAGACAGACAACACAGCAACGATAGCATTTTTCAACCACCAAGGCGGTCTGCGCTCTCGTTGTATGTCACAACTCGCCTGCCGTCTCCTCCTCTGGAGTCAGCAGCACTTCAAGTCGCTGCAAGCCACTCACATCCCGGGCAACCTCAACACTACAGCGGACGCACTGTCATGACAGGTTACCCTCAGGGGAGAGTGGAGACTCCACCCTCAGGTGGTCCAGCTGATTTGGAGTCGATTCGACAGGCACAGGTGCACCTGTTTGCCTCCCAATAATCCTGACCAAGGCTCCCCTCGGCATAGACGCACTGGCATACAGCTGGCCCCCTGGCCTGCGCAAATATGCGTTTCCCCCAGTGAGCCTGCTTGCACAGACCCTGTGCAAGGTCAGGGAGGACGAGGAGCAGGTCGTCCTGGTATCACCCTATTGGCCCACCCAGATGTGGTTCTCGGACCTCACGCTCCTCGTGACAGCTCCCTCCTGGTGAATTTCCCTGAGGAAGGACCTTCTTTCTCAGGGACGGGGCACCATCTGGCACCCGTGCCCAGATCTCTGGAATCTCCGTGTCTGGCCCCTGGACGGAACGCGGAAGACCTAAGCGGTGGTAGACATGACCACTCAGGCTAGGGCCCCCTCTACGAAGAGCCTGTATGCCTTTAAGTGGTGTCTGTTCGCTGAGTGGTGTTCTTCCCGACGCAAAGACCCCCAGAGATGCGCAGTCGAATCAGTGCTTTCCTTCCTGAAGGAGAGGTTGGAAGGGAGGCTGTCCCCTTCCACCTTGAAGGTGTACGTTGCCGCCATAGCAGCACACCACGATGCAGTCTACGGTAAGTCCTTAGGGAAGCACAACCTGATCATCAGGTTCCTAAGAGGCACCAGGAGGCTGAATCCCTCCAGACCACGCCTCGTTCCCTCATGGGACCTCTCTGTAGTTCTTCAGGGTCTACACTGAGCCCCCTTTGAGCCTTTGCAGTCAGCTGAGCTTAAGGCACTCTCCTTGAAGACTGCCCTCCTGACTGCGCTCACTTCCATCAAGAGGGTAGGTGACCTGCAAACGTTCTCTGTCAGCGAAACGTGCCTGGATTTCGGTCCAGGTTACTTTCACGTGATCCTGAGACCCCGACCGGGCTATGTGCCCAAGGTTCCCACCACCCCTTTTAGGGATCAGGTGGTGAACCAGCAAGCACTGCCCCAGGAGGAGGCAGACCCAGCCCTGTCGTTGCTGTGTCCGGTGCGTGCTTTACGCATCTATTTGGATTGCACACAGAGCTTTAGAATCTCTAAGCAGCTCTTTGTCTGCTTTTGTGCACAGTGGAAAGGAAGTGCTGTCTCCAAGCAGAGGATCGCCCACTGGCTCACTGACACCATAACTATGGCATATCTCACCCAGGACATGCCGCCCCCGTTAGGGCTACAACCCCATTCTACAAGGGGTGTAGTGGCTTCCTGGGCCCTGGCCAGGGGTGCCTCTCTAACAGACATTTGCAGAGCAGCAGGCTGGGCAACACCCAACACCTGTGCAAGGTTCTACAACCTCCGGGTGGAACCGGTTTCATCCCAGGTAGTGGCATGCAACACAAGCGGATAAGCCCGGGATAGCCGGCCGGGTGTATTGCTTGCACATAGCGCCTTCCACCTCCTTTTGAGTTGAAGACGTGCATCATTAATTCCCAGTAGTGTTCACAAGTTTGTTCCGTGGTTGACTTCCTCCGAGCCCTGTGGCAGTCGAGTTTTCTGAGAGATTCGCTGCTGGCCCAGTACACGCGCTAACTAAGAGTCCTGTTCTGAGTTAGGTGCTCCATGTGGCGGTTCCCTGTAAGGCTAACCCCATGTGATATATTTCTTCTGCTAATTCCTTTCCCTGTTGGCAAACTGCGTCTTCCTTGGGCAGAGCCCCTCTGCCCCAGTCTCCATGTTTGTAGTAACTCCTCCTCCATTGGGTAGGATCTACCTTGAAGACTCTCCACATGGTTGGAAAGACCATGTGACGTATCCTTCCACTTAAATATCCCCCCCTCTCTTTGGGCGAGGTGTGGTCTCCGCTGTGTCTTCCCCTTGAGAGGGACACCCCCCGACTAGACCTGGTGGCCCAGTCGGATAATCCCCCTTCTTTTTTAGGGAGTGGAAAAAAGAAGGGGAAAAGAGGCCATGACTGGGTTAAGCCTGTCTCTATCTTTTGGGTAGTCGACTTGTCCCCAAAAAGGGCCGTTCGACACTCATAACTATGTTGGGGGAGGTTACGTGTCGACCTGGTGTGCTGGCTATGAGGCACACAGTAGTCTGCCCACCACACACCGCCAGTTCACGTAACACAGTTCAGCCAATTGTGGCATTTCGTATAGGGACCCCTAGTGTCACTACATCAACACAACGTCGAGTGAGTGACAGATAGGGAATGTCATGGTTACTTGTGTAACCTCCATTCCCTGATGGAGGGAACGAGACGTTGTGTCCCTCCTGCCACAACCCTGAACTACCTGCTGAAATGGCCGGACCTTATATCGGCTCCTCAGCATAAAACCTGAATGAGTGGTTGCATACCAGCTCCTTTTATACCAGTATGTCCGGGGGAGTGGCATGCAAATACCACTCGCCAATTTTCATTGGCCTTTTATCAAAGACCAGAGGTGTCTCGGGCTCCCAAGAGTGACCCCTAGTGTCACTACATCGACACAACGTCTCATTCCCTCCATCAGGGAACGGAGGTTACACAAGTAACCATGACGTTTCCATGGGCCCAATTTTAAGAGCAGCGCTGTGCGATAAGTCATACATGCAAAGTCAGAGGGCATGGCCATGAAGTTTTGGTATTTTCATGCAAGCATGCACTAAGTCTAAGCGCAAGTGGGTTTGGTGAAATTGTGCATGCACCACGCTAATGGACTGGGTCAAGTACAACTTAATTCTGAAGTTCTTCTCCGGCATTGAATGGGTCAAGAAACAGCAATATATAAACAAAGCAAGCAAATACTGTACATAAGAAGTTAGTAGTGTAAATGGACTGCATGCAGTGTATAAGAATAAAAGAAAAATAGACTTTCATTATTTTGTGCATTATCAGCATCCCTGCTTAATGTCAGGCATATTTCTATGACAGTGACACGCTTTTACTCTCCGTTAAATTATAGAGAATGTGTATTAATAATTTTCATCTACTAACAGACAAATCATGGCTAGTATTAACAGTGATTGTATCGGAATACATAAGTAACTGCTTTTGGAAATGCAGACAACAAAATATATTTAAATACATATTATAATAAATATATTAAAATCAAGAAATTATAATGCATTGGCTATATTAAAATATAAAATATGATTTTAAGGTTCTTCTCATCAGGCACATCAGAAACAACATTTTATGCCATTTTAGAGCAACAACAAAAAATAAAGAAATAAAAATATTGGAAGGATGACAGGAAAAAAGCCCCCTGTCATCTTGTTCTCACTGTTTATGACAACATGAAAATTATTCTACCTTTTCTACCATTTTGCGCTTATATCCCTATAATCTTTGCAAGACTGAGAAAGAGGGAGGGAGCAGCACTGTTGCTCTGATCCAAACAGATCCGGTTCTGATCAGGTTTTAGAAAATCACAAAAAACAGAATGGCATATTTTGATGTCAAATTGAATATATGCATTACTACGGCATTAAAAATTAAGTAAAAGGTCAGTAATATATTTAATTAATTTAATCATATGATTTAAATGAGACCCCCCAAGAATGCACAAATTCGCTTTCCATGGGGTCTCCTGTTGCTTTCAGGGGATCTGAGACCCCCTAGTCCCCCCCGTAATTCGCACCATGCTTTGCAGGGCACTTCAAATAGATCGCGATCCATGCTGTAGGGTCATTCCAAACAGAATTGCCAATAAGAATCACTAAAAAGTGAGTTGTGAATGACCGTTATCACCTTTCAGCCCTCTAAAGCTCTCACAGTGGAGGGTAATTGCCTTTGAAAGGTAACAGGGCATAGGGGTGAACACATCTGAAAGAATGCAATGAAAGTTGCTGGAGTTTATTCATATGTTTAATGCAGCCTTTTTTATTATTTTTTTTTTTTTTTTTTTTTAGGTTTCTTGGAATGTACAACACAAATAAGTGTTCTTTACTTTTTCATATTTAAGTGAAGGCCTATTGTTTTTCAAAAAATGTATATACTGTGATCTTTCACTCACTAGTTTCTCAATCATCTGCATTGACTGCACAACCCCGATGCACTGTATGGGCTGGTTATGTATTAACGTGGTCAGTTGTCAGTGGAAAAGCGGTGGAACTCTGTACTGAGATCGCTTCTTAAATTCCCCAGCTGAACACCGGCTCTGGCATGAGTAGCAGCTGGGGTGTGTGTATGTGTGTGTGTGTGTGTGTGTGTGTGTGTGTGTGTGTGTGTGTGCGCGTGTGTGTGTGTGGCTTTGCCTGGCGCTGCGATGTAAACAAAAGCATATTGGCTATTTTAAAAAAAGGCAAAAATCCCACCCAAACTTACGTCAACAGGCCAAACACTCGTCAAAGCACTTCAGAGGGACTTTAACCTTAAAAAAACACCTTGTTATTCAAGCCACCAGGAAACAATCACAGCCAAACTGTGTAGTGTTTTTAGACTAACCTCTACGAGGGTGGCTATACATTCATAGAGGGCACTGCTGGAGCGCTTGGTATGTCATAACTCTCTGTGATGACACCATCTCTGGCCTGTCCTGTCCTCATGCCCTTCCATTTGTTTCCCATCTTCTGTGCCAATCATCTTTCCATTTGTATTCATTTATCTTTTTATAGCTTACTCTCTTTTGGCCTCCGGGAGGTCTCGCTCCCATCTTCCTCCCATTGTTTTTATCTGCCCAAATCAACATGCTTGGCAAACTGACAGCCCTCCACATCTCTAACCCCACTGCACCCCCACCCATTACTAAACTCCCATCAATTAATGTTCTGCTACCTTGGCGAGACTCACAAAAACACAGAAAGATATAGTCCTACCATATTAAATAACATGAGAATTGCATTTCTCTGCATTAAAAGGCCATTGTCAACTCCACTACAAACTTTCAGTGAACCACCAAATTAAAAGCTTCTGTCAAAACAAAGGCCCACATAGCTATGCCATATGCAGGTTAAGAAAATGTTACATAAATATGGTACTGTTTGATAATATTAATAATGGATAGGGATGGGACGATGTGGTTATCTCACGATTTGGTTCGATACATATGAACTTCGCGATTCAATATAATCTCGATTAGAAATATGTAGGGCTTTACTGGTTGTTTAGATCAGTGTTACTATCAGAAATAATTAATAATTATTTCTGTAGTTATTAATCAATATTTAAATTAATTAATTGGATCTAACTCATTAAAACCTCATATAGGACTCCAGTAAATGTAGCGTGCTACGTTTAGGAGCAAGTTTGGTTATTAGCAATAATTAATAATTATCAAAGATAATTATTAATTATTAAAATCAATAGAACATTGATGAGAATCAATGTTAGCTTTTTTTTTAATCCTTTAAAATCAACACTTATCAATTGTTAACATCGATGAAACATTAAAATTAACACTAGCTTATTGATCATTCTAATTCAATCAAAGATAATTATCAATTATCAAAAATCAATAGAATATTAATAAGGATTAACATTGACGGGGCACCACCCTGAAATCAGGGACTAATAACTGAATATTAAAACAGTCTCAATATTAGATTGTTTTCTTAGGAAAATCGACATCCGAAGAATATCGATTTTCGAATAAAAAAAACAATGAATGAAGGTTTGAATCCGAGCACTGACATCCCGTCAGCACGACACAGGCGTATGCAAAACAAACCAAAACACTTCTCTTTGTAATATAAACAAAGTTTATTTATGCAGTAATATCAATTAATAATTAATACAATGCAGTCAAGAAACTTCCGACTTACAACTACAAACTAAACAGTGATATGATTAGATATGGAAATAAAAATAATCCTATAACACATAAGGTGTGTGTGTGACAGTGTGTGTGTGTGTGTGTCAGTGTGGTTAGTGAGAGAGAGAGATAGAGAGAGAGAGAGAGAGATGATTCAGTGACAGCCCGAAAGCTGATTTCGCGATAGCTGGAGATAAAACAGCCGTGTTCATCACTCAGAGATGCGGTTTTACGAGCGGGGCTCGTAAAAGTCCCTTGTTATTTGACTCTTTAATGGATGAACTCAGTTGCTGTCTCACCCGCGATGGCGAAAATGCACAACAGTCCAATTTGGTTGGATTACAATACAGCAAAACAAATTCGTGATAATTAATACCCTGAGTATTAATAATTAGCGGACATGGCGGTCCGTAAACTGTACAAGCAAAAACCTTGAAACACAAGAATAACACACTATAATATTCTATCTCTGCCCAGACGTAAACCTCTTACTTGAATCGCATGAGGACACAGGTAGAATGTGTTTTCCTCCGTCCTTTAACTTTGACCCGGTTTCTTGAGGCTCGTGTGATGACTAGAGCCGTTTCCTCGCGCTGTCGGCGGCCGGTACGGCTGTTGATTCTCAGAGGGCGGTACGGCTGTTGATTCTCGGCGGGCTGGCGGAGAACTCAGAAATGTCGACTTGATTGAAGATTGAAGAGAAATCTTTAATCTCTTCACTTCTGTAGGCCAACGGATGAAGATGCGAATTGCTCGGCGGTCTCCTTCGGATCCGTTAGAGTGTTCGGTTGAACACAGAGTAATCTCAACTCGTCCAGCGAGATGGAGATTGTGTGGCTACAGTTTCAAGTCGGACATTACTTCCTTATGCCACGAGGTTACACCGGAGAGCAGCAAAAAGCTACGTCCGTATTCGGTGAACGAAGTAGCCGGAAGCAACTTTGGAAGCATTTTCAGAATTATTTGAAGTCCTGATGATGTCATGTTTGAGGGACGTTCTGTTGTGTGCCTCATCCAATAGGAGTTGAGAGCTCGATCCTTTAGAGGGCAAGGCTTCATGGATCTGTAGTCTGTTTCAGACTCCCTTTGTTTGATTTTGGCGCGATTTTTATCAGTAAGATTTACGACTTAGGAGGGGGCTTGAGGAATGTTTTTGACTGTTAGGCCTGCCTTTGTCTTCTATCTGAATACATGAGGCCCAACAAATAATAACACTTAAATTACAAAATATTACAGAACATTTTTTATTTTCTGAAAAAATATTTGAGCAAAATGCACATTATAATTTCTCATAAAAATAAAGTTTTTAAATACACAATATAAATGCTCAAAGTTTAAATAATAAGAGTTGCTCATATTCCTTTCACTATAAGAAAAGATCACAAACAAATAAGCTTTTAAAAATAGTGGGGTACATTCAGGCTGATCAGGTGCAGAACAAGGAATAGAACTAAACAGAACCTGTCCTGAAAAAGGTATTTGCAAGTGAATATTAAATTTTTTTAATCATTTGCCATGATTATTATAATCACATTTTAACTGTAAAAATAAAAAAAATTCTACATTCTATTAATTAATATTATATCATGAAATGGAATATATAATAATTATATAAGCCATCAGTGTTTGAAAACATGTGTACAATTTACAAATATAAACACTGAGTTTACATTTATTTGTGTAAGAAACACTAAAAAGGTTACTGTCACTTTAAGAGTTTCAATGTGCATTTCATAGTGATCCAGTTCAGAAACATCAACGAGAATCTCTTGGTTTCTTTAGCGCATCCATGCAGTGTGAGATTAAAATGTATATTTCTTTTAACTTTTTTATCTGACCTTTAAAGAACAGAAAGGATATTAAGACACATTATTCAATGAAAGTGGAGTCGCCTCATCTTTGATGGACACACATTACACTGAGGAAACAATCCATTTTAATCTCAAGTACTTTTCATCAAAACAAGGCAATTTTCCAGGTATTCCAATATTTAAATTTCTAAAAGCTAAATTCAAGCACTTTAAGGACCTTGTCTGAACCCTGTAAACCATACCTGCCAACACTCTCAATTTTACTGGGTTTCTCCCATTTTTCCACCCCTCCTCCCGTTGAACTTCTGATTTACAATTTCTCCCGATAAACTCACGATTTTCCGCATCTACACTTTGCTCATGAACCTCCACTGGCTGCTGTTCCTTGCACATATGAACCATGTACACGTAAACAGTGTAAAAAAAAAAAAAAAAAAAAAAAAGCATAGTAGTGGTAAAAAATCAAGCGATAAAAAGATTATGATTATGGTTTGACGGGTCATTTTATTTATGATCACATGGACAGAAAACAATGTAGCAAATTTCAAAATAGAGTTATGCCACAGTACAGTTTGTAATTTTTTGGTTCGCGATATATCGAAATTTGATATATTGTCCCATCCCTAGTTGCTGCTGTTAATATTATACAAAAATATATTTCCATAATATTTTCTTAACTTAATAACTTACTATAGGGTTCCAAAAAATAATGATGAAAAGTGGGCTGAGAATCTATCACAAAGTCGACAAAAATAGGTACACAGTGAACAGAGAAATGTGAAGATGATGCGAATCTGTTTGGTTTTTTTCCCTCTATGGTTTTACTCTATTTTTTATTTATTTAGTCTGGTTCTTTTTAAGAGGAGTCAAGTGTGAACACCCTTTCTTGAACAGCATTCCTATTGGCAGTAGAGCATGTTTGCCAATTACCTCATTTTGGTAAAAAGGAAACACTTACAAGGTTTTTTTTTTTTTTTTTATGTTAAAAATCATATTGCAGTTTAAATTGCAATCACAATATTTTTTAAAACAATTGCAATTAGATTTTTTGCCCAAATCGTTCAGCCCTATGTGCCACTATGTGATATACGTATGTAAAGTATATGTACTGTAACAACTGCATGTTGCCACATTTTGTGGTGTATTTCATTGTGATACTGCCAGTCCTTTTCTCCAGCTTAATGTGCTTTATTTGTTATTTGCCAATTGGCGCAGATTATGGTATTTCTTTAATTATACAGAAGGTTGTGAGATTTTTTTGTGTTTTTAAAAATTATAGTCTTTTGTTGTGGCATCCTGGTCTGTTGCAAAGTGCTGTTTGATGAATAGAAATCACTTGTTAGTTGAGCCCTCATTTGAATTAAATGATTGTAATGCATCATTGTCCCTAAAAATGTTGCTCCAATCTGCCATGTGACAAAGATGTTTTCTGTCATTATTCTTTGATTCTCAAAAAGAAGGATGGTTCTTAGATGACTGTTTTTGGGCAAAGAACCTGACTTTGTTCAAACCTATCGAACTATCTCCAAACCCACAGTTGTTCAAGTTAATATTCTGTCTTTGTGTTTCAGTTCTGAACAATGGGTGTAAAACTAATGCATAAAGACTCTTTCCATTTCAATTTGTGAGTGACATCCTTTTTATATTCAGAGCCCCTGCTCAAGGAATGGATGTAGAAAGGGGGAAAAAAAGGAATAGGACAATTAAACAGGGCTCAGACTTATATATACTTCACAAGTTGTTTTCTTGCTGCTTAATTCTGAGCATTTTGTAAAAGCAATTACAAGCCACTTGATATTTGTAGCTTTGTATGGGGGACAATATATAAATGCATCATTTATGCAAAAAAAAAAAAAAAAGAAAGACATTCCCTCTGGCGGTCTGCGTGGACATGAAATTATAGCAAATTTTAAGACTAAACCTAACCAAAACCTAAAATTGCTCATTCTGTATTTATTTCCTTTCCAAATGTGTCGACACACAGATTCACAATGCGTCTGGTTCAAAGATGTGTATGTACATGCACAAAACGAGATCTGTTAATGTAAAATTAAGATAAAATATGATTATTATTTGTTTATTCTAAACTTGCACCTGATGCAAACCTGAAGTTATAGATATAACACTAGCCCACACCTGACCAGAAACCTGACAGTTTGTCTCTCTATTCCCCTCCACCCACCAGCTATGGAGTATAAGTACATGGACGCTAACACATATGCACAAACAGCATCCACATACCAGAGATATTGCATAATTTTACACACAGAACCACTTACAACCACAGCTCCTGCCATTTCATACGCACACATGTAAAGAATATACTTAGATATCCTCATGCAATCAAAATCAAAAATGCAATATGATGATGCACTTAAGATTCGTTCATGTGACTACTACATGTGATAGTGATTATATGTGGCTTCTTCCGTGGGTTTGATGGAGACCCGTTTTAATTGGGGGAAACACAGTGTAAATCAAGTGTGCAGAGCAATTTAAAAAGTGCCTTCTCGTGCAGGCTGACACAGCAGTGAGGGGATAAAATATAAAGCGGACCCTGAAGCTTTGGCAGTGGTGCAATAGAAGTGTCAAACATGCTTATGAGAGAGTTTTTACTGCCTCTCAGGCCCCTGCAGTTAGTGCAGACACACACTGAAGGATCCACCAGCTTGTGTTCCTGTACTGTACCTTTCTGGGACTTGCCTGTCAGTTCATCAAAGATATAAATATATGTTAGAAAAAGTGGCATCCACTCACTATTTCTTCCGTTCATCAGAATAGGTACACATAGGTGAAGGTGCTCTTGCTGGAAATACAATTTAATGCATAATATCTATAACCTTCCTAAGTCATTTTCATTGCATCAGTGTTTTATTTTCATGATGATCTTGTGTATAACTTTTCATTTTGCTCCACTTGAAGCTATTACTTAAAGAGATCACTTTAAGTTTGCTGTCTCCTATTTGTCTTCCTAAACAACCGTTATGACTGTGGCCTTGGATGTATGTAAAAGTATACATACAGTACTGTATGTAACAAACTGTATGAATACGCAGTTGTTGGGTAGATTACTTCTATCAGAAAAGACACTGGATGATTGGAATGATTAAGAATGTAGAGAAACGTATAATGTTTGTCATAAGCCCCATCCTACAGTTCAGCGCTCAGATACTTGCTTGAACCGTCAGATCCTGCCGTAGGCAATGACGGCAGGGGAGCGGAGCTTAATCCCACCCAGGATGGGACCTAAATTGTGAAGATGGGGTGGAGGGGGGTGAAAACAATGGAAGTATTCTAATAATAGAAACAGGTGTGTAGGCTTATAGAGTCTGTATTGTGATTGGATGAGATGCCTGATTAAATGAAAGTGTAAGAATCCAGAATCTTCCTGCTAGAACCACCACTTACGCTTACATTTCTATCAGAAAAGACACTGGATGATTGGAATTATTATGAATGTAGAGAAACATATAATATTTGGCGTAAGCCCCATCCTACGGTTCAGCGCTCAGATACTTGCTTGAACCATCAGATCCTGCCGGAGGCGATGACAGAAGGGGAGCTGAGCTTACCCCAAAAGTAATAAGAACCTTATTTATACTATGCCCCCAAAAGAAAATATAACACCAAATAATTAGATGCAGGACAACACCCAGGTCTTCAGAAGGTGAGTGACAAATCTGAAAGAAGAGGAAATATCAATGAATGATGCAAACATAAGCCTGTATATGACTGTGTGACATGCTACTATTGTGCCAGACCCTGCAGAAGGATAGGCAAGCTTATTAGAATATAGAGCCCCTGTGAATGGGTGTGCCTTGTTGTGAAATATCTTTGCAGAGGTGTAAACATTGTTTGTGATTGAGTCCTTGCTTGTCATTGAACCTTTGTGATAAGATGGGCATAGTTGTGCAGTGTATTGTGATTGAATGAGATGCCTGATTTAATGAAAGCGTAAGGATCCAGTCTTCCTGCTAGAACTTCTGCTTACGCTTCCATTTCTAAAATGTAATCTGGTACTGATTACAATTTACACAACAAAAAATTTATTAAATCATGTATTACACTTCTAATCTGGTAACTTTTTAATACTTTTGGATTACTTATTGCATGTTTTGATGAAAAACAAATTTTAAGCTCAATCAACAGCATTTGTGGCATAATATTGTTTACCACAAAAAAAATTACATGAGTCACTTACAATGAAAGTGAATTAGGCAAATTTTTTGAAGGGTTTAAAGGCAGAAATGTTAAGCTTAAAAATGTGTAAAAGCATTTACATTAATTCTTCAGTTAAAACTTGGGTATTATTTGTGCTGGCATTAGCTAAAATGAAATTAAAAACAATTTGCTGTGCTAGGAGAAACGTCTAGGTTACTGGCATAAACTCTGTACCCTTATGGAGGTAACGCGATGTTGTGTCGATGTAGTGACACTAGGGGTTCGATCTTGAGAGCCCCAATCACCTTCACTTAAAATAGAAAAGGCCAATGAAAATTGGCGAGTGGAATTTGCATGCCACTCTCCACCCCGGACATACGGGTATAAAAGGAGATGGCCTGCACCACTCATTCAGATTTATGCTGAGGAGCCGATAGAGAGTCCCGGCCATGTTAGCAGCCGGTTCGGCACCGTGGCAAGAGGGACACAATGTCTCGTTCTCTCCATCAGGGAACAGAGGTTACACTAGTAACCTAGACGTTCCCTGTCTGTCACTCACTCAACGTTGTGTCGATGTAGTGACACTAGGGATTCCTATAGGAAACGCCACAGGTGCTGAACTGTGTCACGAGGTACGGAAGAGTGGACACGGGCAAGCTGCTGCGTGCCTCACAGCGAGCACTCGACCACGTCGTGGCCTTTACTGATATTTTCTGTTAAGCAATTTCCTGCCGAGCACCTTCTAGAATAACGCTGGGAAGTGCTCTTCCCTCTCCAGGAGGGAGGGCACTACGGAAACCACATCCTACCGGAGGGAGGTTAACATGGGGAGAATACCTCACATGGACTTACCAATGGGGAAGTTCACATATGGAATAATACCACCGGGAGGACCCTATCTACAGAGAGCGTACACAGCAACAGTGGCCGAAGCAGAGCGAAGCTCTGATGAGGGGAAACACAGGGTTCACCTTAGGGGAAACCGAACAGTGGAAACGCATCACATGGGATTGCCAAGAGAGGAATCACCATGTATGGTGCATTGAGACTGAGTACACGGGCTCACCTGAAAAGGGGCATACCATGAGTACTGGGCCTGGTGGCGTCACTCCTCCGCCGAGTTTGTCACTGAACAGTGCTTAAGACTTAAAGAGGCGTCCAGGGATCACCAGTTACGGGGAACTGTTGTGGACAAAATAGCGCACATTATCACCTTAAAAAAGGGGAAAGGCGTAAATGCGAGCGGTACACCCAACTGGCTGCCCGGCCTACCTGCTGTTACCCCGTAACACTCGGGATGAAACCGGTTCTATGCGTAGGTTGTAAAACCTCGCAAAGGTATTGGGTGTAGCCTAATCTGCAGCTCTGCATGTCTGCTAGAGAGGCCCCCCTTGCCAGTGCCCAGGAGGATGCAACACCTCTAGTGGAGTGGACTCCCAAGGGGCATGGCAGGTCTTGTGACTGGTAAGCCAAGGAAATGGCATCCACAATCCAGTGGGCCAGCCTCTGTTTGGAGACAGCTTTCCCCTTCTGCTGTCTTCCAAAGCAGACAAAGAGCTGCTCCGAGTGTCTGAAGCTCTGCGTGTGGTCCAGATAGATGCGCAGGGTGTGAACTGGACATAGCAATGGCGAGGCCGGGTCTTCCTCCTCTGAAGGGAGTGCTTGCAAGTTCACCACATGGTCCCGAAAGGGAAAGGCACATAACCGGGCCGGGGTCTCAAGATCACGTGAGAGTGTGCCGGCCCGAACTCCAGGCATTTGCTGGTGACAGAGAGTGCCTGTAGGTCCCCCACCCTCTTCATGGAAGTGAGCACCACCAGGAGGGCCATCTTCAGTGACAAGGTGCTGAGCTCGGTCTGCTCCAGGGCCTCAAAGGGGGCTCTCTGTAGGGCAGGTAGGACCACAGAGAGATCCCAAGAGGGAATCAGGCGCGTTCTAGGATGATTCAACCTCCTCGCGCCTTTGAGGAACCTGGTGGTCATGTCGTGCTGTCGTGAGGGTATCCCATCCAGTGTATCATTATATGCTGCTATAGCAGCCACGTACACATCCAGGGTAGAGGGAGACAGCCGTCTCTCCTGCCCTTCCTGTAGGAAAGATAGCACAGACCCGACCACGCACCTCTGTGGGTCTTCCCCACAGAAAGAACACCAGTTCACGAAGAGACGCCACTTTAAGGCATACAGCCACCTCGTGGAGGGGGCTCTGGCCTGAGTGATCGTGTTTACCACCGCTGGTGGTCTTCCGCATCCCATCCAGGAGCCAGACATGGAGGTTCCAGAGGTCTGGCCGTGGGTGCCGGATCATGCCCTGCCTCTGAGTGAGAAGGTCCTGCCTCAGGGGAATGTGCCAGGGAGGGGCTACTGTCAGGAGCATCAGATCTGAGAACCAAGTCCAGTTGGGCCAGTAAGGTGCAACGAACTGGACTTACTGCTCTTCCTCCCTGACTTTGCACAGTCTGTGCAATGAGGCTCACTGGAGGAAATGCATACTTGCGTAGCCCCCAAGGCCAGCTGTGCACCAAGGCATCCGTGCCGAGGGGAGCTTCGGACAGGGAGTACCAAAGGGGGCAGTGAGAGGACTCTCGGGAGGCAAACAGGTCTACCTGTGCCTCCCCGAATCTCTCCCAAATCAGGTGGACTACGTGGGTTGCAGTCTCCACTCCCTTAGGAGCGTTACCTGCCATGAGAGTGCTTCCGCTGCACAGTTGAGGACGCCCGGAAGGTGAGTGGCTCGCAGAGACTTCAATGTCTGCTTCAATGACTCCAAAGGAGGAGGCGGCGGGCGAGTTGCGACATACGACGTGAGCATACGCTGCCTTGGTGGTTTATGTATGCCACGGTTGCTGTGTTTTACGGTCCGGACCAACACATGCTTACCCTCAATCAATGGCGAAGCCTCCGCAGGGCCAGCAATACTGCCAGCAACTCTAAGCAGTTGATGTGCCATTGGAGTCGGGGCCCTGTTCAGAGCCCCGATACTGCTTGCGTGTTGCACATGGTGCCCCAGCCCGAGTTCGAGGCATCTGTCATGACCACGACGCGCCTTGAGTTCTGCTCTAAGGGAATGCCCACCCATAGAAATGCCAGGTCCGACCAAGAGCTGAAAGTCTGACAGCACTGTGGCATGATAGTCACAAGCTGGGTGCCGTGTGGCCATGCCCACCTCGGGAATCGAGTCTGTAGCCAGTGTTGAAGCGGAATCATATGCATCAACCCGAGGGGGAGAACTGCCGCCGAGGATGCCATATGCCCCAGGAGCCTCTGAAATTGTTTCACTGGTGCCGCTACCTTCTGCCTGAAGCTTTTCAGGCAGGTCAGCACTGACTCTGAATGCTCGGTTGTAAGACGTGCCATGAGAGTAACCGAGTCCAACTCCATACCGAGAAAAGAGATGCTCTGCGCAGGGGAGAGCTTGCTCTTCTCCCGAAACTATCTTTATATGTTTCAGCACAGCCACTACCGCCAAAAATTATAATTTCAGTTTTCTTATCATTAAGCTGGAGAAAATTGCTGCTCATCCAGCATTTAACATCATCTAGACATTCCATCAGAGACTGAATTGACATATTATCACCTGCCTTAAGCGGTTGATACATTTGCGTATCATCCACATAAAAGTAATATGAAATGCCGTGCTTTCTGAAGATTGCTCCGAGTGGTATCATGTACAAAGAAAACAATAGCGGTCCTAAGACCGAACCTTGTGGGACCTCATATAAAACCTGGGCAGAGGACGATAATAGATTTCCCACCTTAACTGAAAATGTCCTATGCTGCAAATAAGATGTAAACCATTTTAGCGCTTTTCCCTGAATACCATCATATTGTCTAATGCGCTCGATCAAAATGGTGTGATTAATAGTGTCGAATGCAGCACTAAAGTCTAATAGAACTAAGCCCATGCTATTTCCAGAATCAAGACCTATAAAAATATTATTTTAAACCCTAATAAGGGCTGATTCTGTGCTGTGACGTGCTCTAAAACCCGATTGAAATTTGTCCAGTACTTTATTCTGCATTAAAAACTGATTTAACTGCTTAAAAACTATCCTTTTCAAAAATTTTGATAAGAACGGCAACTGCGAAATAGGCCAAAGTTATTTAAATCCAAGGGGTCTAAATTTGGCTTTTTAAGCAGGGGCTGAACAACCGCATGCTTAAAGTTTAACTATTACTTTAAGTATATCACTATTCATTAGACTACAGTTTATGATAGATTGTATACTTAGGCCAATAGTACCCATCAACTCAATAAACAGTTTGGGAGGGATCACATCTCTTGAAGAAGAAGTGGCTTTCAACGCACCCACAACGTCTACAATGCAGGACAGTGAGACTGGTTCGAACTCCTCAAAAGTCCCAGCTACAGTTGGCATACAGATTGGGACCGGCTTAAAAGATATAATCGCAGATCATGAGACGCAACTGGCTGTCAAACACATATTGAGATATACAGTAGGCTACACATTTTTATTTTCTCACACTCTCAAATGTAAATCAAGTCAATCACTGAAACAACAGTGCCACCTTGTGTAAGAAATAACATAAAATGTATAAAATGTGTGTGAACAGGCATATGATACACTGATTGATATACTGATAACTCACCATTGTTGATAATTCATTGTTGCACATAAAATCAATGTGATATAGTATTCATTTGTATAAATATAGAACTAATTTCTCTTGTAATAAACAAAGAAATAGTTATCCTGTAATAGTAAACTTATATAGATATGAAATAATAATAAAAATATAATTTATGGAAGAAAAAAATGGCACTCTTACATACCTATTGTCTCTAATGACCTAATACACTTTTGGTACTTAAATAATTATACTTTTTTTAATTTATTTTTATTTTGGCTTCTTCTTTTTTTATTATTATTATTATTATTATTATTATTATTATTATTGTATTACACTATTTATAAGAGAGAGATTGAGGAATACTAAAGAGGTGTGGGCATAACTCCAAAAAAATGGATGAGGTACAGGGGGTGGAATGAAGTCCCAGGTCTCTAAAGACCTGAGGTATGCGTTTAAGTAACTACACAGAGAGCAGCTTTAATGCCCCTTTAATTTGATCTGATTTTACTTAAATTTAATCAAGTGGGACCCAGTGAAATGTGAAATCTCTCTTTTACCTAAATAGTCTTACCTAAATTACCTAAAACATACTTTATTTCTTCATCACTGATGATCAAAACCTAAGTGTCAAATGAGTACTTGCTATTAAAACTGTCAAAAAAGTATAAGATTTGGGAGCAGATTTTCACATACATTACAATTCTTTTCACACTTATTATCTTTGTAACCCCATTCTTATTTTATGCTGGATTTTAGGAATTATATACATATTAACCCTGCAACCAGAGGGGCTAATAAACAGAGTTTGTAATTCATTGAGGCATTTCTGTAGGTCTCAGCTGGTTAACTTCAGGTCACACTCAGCATGGAATGAAAGAAACTGATCTTCATACTCTGTGCAGCTCTGGATGGCTTATAACACCCAGAGGCAGGGGGAACTAACACACTGTGACCCTAAAGTCATGTCTACATACACCAGAGGAATAAAAATAAAAAAGTACCCGAGAGCAAGCGCCACCACATTACCAGGGAGATTAGCCCAGCATGCTTTTATGTGCGCATCAATGTAAGCTGGAAGATGGCAAAATAAATAAATAAAAACAGCAAAATGGAACATTATTTGGTGTTAAATCTTTCAAAATGAAATGCAAATGCCGGCTCTCTCTCTCTCTCTCTCTCTCTCTCTCTCTCTCTCTCTCTCTCTCTCTCTCTCTTTATTCAAACCTTGCTCTAAGAGCTGGGCTTGTTTGGCATGCTGGGATCAGTAAAAAAAAAAAAATTCTTTTTTTTTTGTAATGAAGTGGGGAGGCTTTGATATGACACTGACTTGGAAGAAACTGACAGTGGAGAGAAAATCCTTGTTCCTGTATTACAGGAAATGTGTACGGGAGAGTAACTGTCACTTTCTCTCCCCACCTCAAGGCACATGCTAAGCTATTACTTTGTAGTGTAAATGGTACGAGTGAAGGAATATGTTATTTATGCTATAAATATGGAAGACCATGGCTGAAATATATCATGCTTTCCCAGGAAAAAAAAAAAAATCACAAAAGAGATATCTTTAAGATCTCAATTGTTTTTCCTAGACATCAAGGAGATTAAATGGAGGTCAAATGTGTTCTGTCTCTCATATTTGTTCCATTGAGAAAAAGACCAGAATCGTGTGTCTCCTCTAGAGTCTCAGAATTGGTTTCAGCATGGTCACAAACCAGCATGATCACAAATCGGTTTGTTGCTTGCAAAAGTTCATGTACCCTAACATCAACCCTATTCATTTGAATAACTGACAAGCACCACCCCCATCAGACATTTTTTCATCAAATCAAGTATCTAAGTATATTTTAATGGTATAAAATTAAGTAATACCTACTTAATATCATGACATAATATTGATTAAAATGAGTGAGTAAATGTAACTTTTATTTACAAATTTCATGTACATATAGTAACATTTAAATGAACATTTTATCAGCACATTTCATATTTTGAACTTTTCTTATAAACACGTTTAATTATATAGCACATGACATACAAAAGCCTTACACAAGGAAGCTTAATACATTCTACACTCACTTAGCACTTTATTAGGAACACTATGGACCTAATGAAGTGCCTGTTGTATAACCTTCTGCTGTTGTAGCCCATCTGCCTCAAGGTTCGACAGGTTGTTCATTCTGAGATGCTATTCTGCTCACTACAATTGTGCGGAGTGGTTATCTGAGTTACCATAGCCTTTCTGTCAACTCAAACCAGTCTGGCCATTCTCCGTTGACCTCTCTCATCAACAAGGAGTTTCTGTCCACAGAACTGCCACTCACTGGGTGTTTTTTGTTTTTGGTACCATTCTGAGTAATCTCTAGAGACTGTTATGCATGAAAATCCTAGTAGATCAGCAGTTACAGAAATATTCAAACCAGCCTGTCTGGCACCAACAATCATGCTACGGTTGAAATCACTGAGATCAAATTTTTCCCTCATTCTGATGGTTGATGTGAACATTAACTGACGATCCTGATCAGTATCTGCATTATTTTTTGCATTGCACTGCTGCAATTAGATAATCGCATGAATATGTGGGTGTACAGGTGTTCCTAATAAAGTGCTCAGTGAGCATATGTAGTCTATTGGACAACATCTTGGTGCGTGTAAACATGGTGACGGTAACAATCAAAAGGTAATTTTTTTATCATAAATAGGTAATTTTGATTAGAAAATGAACTTCAGACTTCACAAAACAAAAAGGTCCTGGGTTGGTCATTCCCAAGTCTCTGCCCATGTTCACGACCACGGAGGTCGTTCCCGAGTCTCTGCATTTGTTCACGACCACAGAGGTCATTCCCAAGTCTCTGCCCATGTTCACGACCACAGATGTCGTTCCCAAGTCTCTGCCTGTACTCACAACCACGGAGGTCGTTCCCCAGTCTCTGCCTGTACTCACAACCACGGAGGTCGTTCCCAAGTCTCTGCCTGTACTCACGACCACGGAGGTCATTCCTGAGTCTCTGCCAGTGTTCACGACCACAGAGGTCGTTCCCAAGTCTCTGCCCATGTTCACAACCGCGGAGGTCATTCCCGAGTCTCTGCCAGTGTTCACGACCACGGAGGTCATTCCCAAGTCTCTGCCCATGTTCACGACCACAGAGGTCGTTCCCAAGTCTCTGCCTGTACTCATGACCATGGAGGTCATTCCCAAGTCTCTGCCTGTGTTCACGACCATGGAGGTCATTCCCAAGTCTCTACCCATGTTCACAATCACAGAGGTCGTTCCCAAGTCTCTGCCTGTACTCACAACCACGGAGGTTGTTCCCGAGTCTCTGCCAGTGTTCATGACCACAGAGGTCGTTCCCAAGTCTCTGCCCATGTTCACGACCACGAAGGTCGTTCCTGAGTCTCTGCCAGTGTTCACGACCACAGAGGTCGTTTCCCAGTCATCCAGGACACTTAGCCTCAAGCCTCACACAGCTTCGCCTTCCACAGCTTTGCCCCTCGAGCCTCCCATGACTCCGCCTTCCACGGCTTCGCCCCTCAAGCCTCTCACGGCTCTGCCTTCCACGGCTTCACCCCTCGAGCCTCCCACGGCTCCACCTTCCACGGCTTCGCCCCTCGAGCCACTCACGGCTCCATCTTCCACTGCTCCGCCCTCTGAGTCTTCCATGGCTCTGCCCTCTGGGTCTTCCATGGCTCCGCCCTCTGTGCCTCTCCAGGCTCAACCTGCCTCCGTCGACCCTTCCTTGGCTCCGCCCTCTGTGTCTCCAATGGCTCTGCCCATTCCACCACAGTCTCCACCACCTTCTATGGCTCTGCCCCTTAAACTGCCACCTCCTGCTACCAGATCTCCTCCTGACCCTGTCCCAGCTCTATGGCCGCCACCCAGGCCTCCTGACCTAGTCTCAGCCCTGTGGCCACCTCCCAGGCCTCCTGACCCTGTCCCCGCTCTGTGGCCACCTTCCAGGCCTCCTGATCCAGTCCCCGCCCTGTGGCCGCCACCCATGCCTCCTGACCTAGTCCCGGCCCTGTGGCCGCCTCCCAGGCCTCCTGACACAGTCCTGGCCCTGTGGCAACCTCCCAGGCCTCCCGACTCTATCCCAGATCTGAGGCCGCCTCCCAGACCTCCTAACCAAGTCCCTGCCCTGAGGCCACCTCCCAGACCTCCTGTCCCAGTCTCTACCCTGAGGTCTCCTCCCTGGCCACCTGGTCATCTTCTGGGTCCCCTTCCTCACCAGTATCTTCCTGCCCTCCTCAGCCATCTTTGGGGCGCCAGGAGTCGCCCCTTAAAGGGGGGGTTATGTCACACTCTGTCTCCCTCATGTTTCCTAGGACTGTTATTTTGAAGTGTTTCCCCCGGACTACGTTTCCCATCAGGCACTGCCCTCATCACTGCCATATTGTTCTCACCTGTTTTCCATTCACTCATTAGTTCTTGCATTCCCTTGTCAGTTCTTGTTTGTTGTTGTGTTGAGTTGCCATTTGTTGTTTTAGACTGTCATCATTTTATTAAAGCCTGCACTTAGATCCTACATCTCCAGTCTCCTCTCAGCAACCATTCGTGACAGGTTGCTGCTCAGATATGTCTACTTCAAAAGTCAGACATTTTGATTTTCTTCCAATTCTTCTACCTAAATTTTATACTTATAAATCTTATACTCTTTCTGTATGTCAACAACTCTCATTGTTTGTTATTTTATTTCTAAATAGATTTTAAAGGAATATCTAAGACAACATTGATAGCCTACTTAAATGGAACATAACTGAGCACTCCATCAGATCTCCAGGGCTATGAAAGAGCAACCCCTGAGCAATAAAAATGTCCTCAAGGGTGACAATCTGTGGGCAGTTACAGTACTTTCAGAAATTCTTATGCATTCAGAAAAATATCAAACCATGGATCACCTAAAGGCTATTGTATGCAATTTTTATTTTTCTCAAGAGAAGAGATTTATTCTCAGTCAGCATATTGTATGTTTTTAATTTCACAGTTGTCATGTTTTGAATTGAATCAGAGCTGTTAGGATTATGATTGCATTTTGATAATTCATAATCCGGAACTGAGAGTGGCCAACAGGGCAGAACGCAGTGTCATGTAAGATTCACATATTTAACCACTTCCTGTGAAAAATATAGAGGAAAAGATACAAAAGATAGCTTTAAGCCAAGGGCTTGCATATTCTGAAAAGACTCTTTACAGACTCAGTTATCCTCCCAAAATATCCACAACCTCCCAAGACATTCGGCCCACTTTCTGCTGACTCATTCAGGTAAATTAACTTTAATATACTGCTTAGTAGCATATGCTATTTTTGCTGGTATTCTTATTAAAAAGCTCAGCATAGCTTCTAAAAACTGGAAACAAGATGCAAGCTGATTACTCTGCCAGAAAAACTTTGAATTATGACAGCAGTTTTCTAAGCTGATGTTTAAGTTAAACAACTTTAAGGTTACTGTCTATATGTTTTTATAGAACATATTATAATTGAGAAAATTGTGTACCTACAGGAAAAGTGATGTTTAAAAAAAAAGTGAAATTCAAAGCCCATCCGCCTCAAGGTTCGACGTGTTGTGTATTCTGAGATGCTATTCTGCTCACTACAATTGTACAGAGTGGTTATCTGAGTTACCATAGCCTTTCTGTCAGCTCGAACCAGTCTGGCCATTCTCAGTTGAACTCTCTCATCAACAAGGCATTTGCGTTAGATGTTTTTGGCTGTATGCATTGCACTGCTGCCACATGATTGACTGATTAAATAATTGCATGAATAAGTAGGTGTACAGGTGTTCCTAATAAAGTGCTCAGTGAGTGTATATGCACGCTTTCATTATGTGAATATTATTATTTTCACTCAAGACTTAAAGCAATAGTTTACCCCAAAAAATGACATGTATGTTTATTGTTCACAAAAGAACTTGCATTGTTGCATTGCCAACTTTCTCTCATAGCGCTCATGAAAGAGCAGAAGTCCAGGGAAATCAAGATTTTCACTGAAAAATTACTTAAATTTCGGATTGTTTCTCATCTAAACCTGTCGCATGCCTTCAAAAGACTTGGAACATGACACACAAGTCACATGGACTACTTTCATGTTACTTTTGGGTCCTTTTTAAACTTTAAAGTGAGGCGCTATCTACTGCCATTGTATTGAAAAGACAATTTTCTGTGCAACTATGGGTGGAAGTCAGAAGTGCTTTGACAGAATTCTAAAGCAGCAGAAAGAACAGTATTTGGATGATTAATGTGCCTCTCTTTCTCTCCTCTGAAGATCAGTGCGCTTGCACCCTCCTCTCCAGAGTTTTGCTGTGAAGAGCCGGAGTTCCTCCCTCCTTTATTCCCATCTCCCCGAGTCAGGGCCACCCTCCAGCTAGCACCTTGCAGCCTGTCGCACTCTGACGGGACGTGAGCTGCAAAGAGTCGGTCAGTGGGGGAGAAGCACTGCGCTCACTGCGAGACAGAGTTTTAGATGAGAGACCTATGAGAGATAAAGTGTAGTCTGAAGATGATGTGATTTTATAGAGATAATGAGCAATATTGAATATTGCTATTCTATTGTCTCAGTAGTGCACTGTTAATAACAGGAGTTCGGCCGCTTTTGTAGTGGTCTTGAGACAGTTATGCTTGATGATCAATGGGCTTTGGTGTTTGGAGGGCAGGTATGTGTCCTCAAGGGATTATGCCTAAATCCCGGAAATGGAGAAGGGCAGAAAAGATGAACAGAAGCCAAGTGTGACTGTTTATCGGGGTGAGGGTTGTTGTTATAACTATGAACACTGGCATAGAGCAATCTTGCCCCCTTCTGATAGATTATGGAAATTTTGTTCTCACTTACAACCAAGGGATTCAGTAATATTTTTTCACATCATGTACCATTTTTATGTACAAAAAAAAATACAAATCAATGGGACAAATACAAAAGGACAAATACCTTTTTTTTATTATTTTTTTTTCTCTCTCTGTTACATAACAGTGTATTCTAAAAGACTAAGACCACATAGGAAAATGCTTCTTTTTTGCATTTTTCTAGTGACAGTTTATAATTAAGACTGTATAGAAATCAGCATAACAATTTGAAAAGTTTAACTGAAAAATGAACATGAATTTCAGAATTTCTTAGTATTTAGTATGTTCCCATTTTGCTTGCCTTGACTCCACAAGTTTGTGTAAAACCTGATGATCCATGTTATCCTAGAATGATTTGAGAATGTTCAAAAGAGCATTTTGTGTTTTGAAGGAAACAAGGAAATCTGACCTTTTGTACAAAGGAGTTAACATGGTCAGAATCACAAAATTTCCTATTTGATTAGTGACTAAGAACTACCTAGTCAATTTATGTAATAATGTTTCTTTGTTGTAATTTTTTTACATTTCCTAAAAATTTCGGTTTATTTCCAGATTTAAATTAGATGTTGAAATCCCAGATTTTCAATGTGAACTCAGACTTTTGGACCCCACTGAAGCGTGTATGTGGATTATTGTCCAATAACCTCCAAAGGCACTGAATGCTATCGGTCTCAAACAGATATGTTGGAGAGTGGCTGAAAATAGGAGAGAGTTGGACAGAGAGAGAGAGAGAGAGAGAGAGAGAGAGAGAGAGAGATTATTTGCGCTCCCTGCTGCATAGTGTGCTAAACTGCAGCATAGGTCCACCTTTCATTCACTCTATAGGTCTGTAGAATTGCCCATTAAAATCTACAGAGGAATCCAATGAACATATGACTATAGCAAAGGGCCGGAATTAAATATTTATGGCATTGTAAATATTTAATGGTTAAATTTTGTATTTTAAATGCATTAAATATTTTATAGAAATACAATTCTAAGTGGAAAATCCAGGACTACAAACCATCTCTGTTTATTAAAATGTTAGGATCCTACAAATGGCTTTTTATAGAAATAGCTCCCAATGCAGCCAACATATTTTTCCATTTATTCAATAATATCTCCCAAATGCTTTGATTTCATAATCTGATTTTCTGACAGTTTAAAGGGATAGTTCATTCAAAAATGAAAATTCTGTATAATTTACCCACCCTCATGTCGTTCCAAAGATTTAAGCAATGAATTAATGACTTTTTTTCTTGCTAGGAACACAACCAGAGATACTTAGCAGAATGTCCAAGCTGCTCCACACAATGAATGTGAATGGTGACCAGGGAGAGAGTAGCTTTGACATTCTGCTTAATGTTTCAGTTTGTGTCCACGCAAGAAAAAAGTCATTCCGGTCTGGAATGACACGAGGGTTAATATTAAAGAAGTGAGAATTTTCAATTTGGGTGAACTATCCCTTTAACAAAACTGAACAGGAGGGCTTATACTGAAACTTATACTTTATATGAAATTAGACACACGTCAATGGCCAAATCCCCCACTCCTACAAATATAAACAGCTTCTTCTGCTTCTCCTTGTGACAGCAGTGGGCCCAAGGCAATGAGCCCAGAAAGCTGATGATGAAGCGGACTGCCAGGCTTCAGTGTCCCCCACCAAAGTGTTTCAGGAGGCAGTAGTAACTGATCAGCCAGGAGAAGAGCACGAGTTAAGGAGATGATGTCTAGAGAGACTACCACCTTAAGTGTCTAATAGGCTTCATCTCTTTACACATGCATTTTTCCTTACCAATTCTCAATATATCTGAGACACATTCACAGAGGAAACCATATTTGTATGTTTTGGTTTATTGTACTACTTTATTCCTCAATGAGGACTTTAAGACATTACAAACATTGCAGCATCATTTCTTTTTACAGCATAAATTTCTGTAAAGCTGCGTTGAAACAATGTGTTGTAAAAAGCACAATACAAATAAAAATGACTCGACTTGAGTATTCCGTTTAGAGGGAATAAACATGTTCTAAAAGTACTGTAGGTTAAATGTGCCAGATTGTTTTGCTATTGAAGCACATTTTCATTCTCATGGCAGGCATTAGATAAAGAAATAGTGAAAAAAAGAATAAAAATGTATAAACAGAAATGAAAATGCTTGAAGGAATAGTTCACCAAAAAATGAAAATTCTATCATCTTTTACTCACCCTCATGTCATTCCAAACCTGTAGAATTTTAAGAAGAATTTTAGCCTCAGACACCATTTACTTTCACTGTATGGAAGAAATATGCAATGAAAGTGAATGATGGTGACCGAGGATGTCTGTCCCTAACACTGCCTAATATACACTCACTGAGCACTTTATTAGGAACACTATGGTCCTAGTAAAGTCTTCTGTGGTCTTCTGCTGTTGTAGCCCATTCGCCTCAAGGTTCACCTTGTTGTGCATTCTGAGATGCTATTCTGCTCACTACAATTGTATAGAGCAGTTACCTGAGTTACCATAGACTTTGTCAGTTCGAACCAGTCTGGCCATTCTCTGTTGACCTCTCTTATCAACAAGGCTTATTCCACATAACTGGATGTTTTTTTTTTTTGTTTTTGGCACCATTCGGAGTAAATTCTAGAGACTGCTGTGCGTGAAAATCCCAGGAGATCAGCAGTTACAGAAATACTCAAACCAGCCCATCTGGCACCAACAATCATGCCATGGTCCAAATCACTGGGATCACATTTTGTAAATAATTTATTGATAATTTTCATATCAGGACGTTCTTCGCCTGCAGCGAAAGATTCACCTGCCCCCTCTAGTGTTCTGGCAAAGAAGTCTCTCCGCCTCACCGCTGGATCTTCATTCAGCGAGACATCTACCCGTTTCCCTAAGCATCCAGGCAGGAGCTGTATACTTTGAGATATACATGTATATATGTAACTTTCCGTCCAAGTGACGTAAAACACTCTATAAAAGAGCCGCTTGTGTGTACGCGTCTTTTTAAAGATGTCATAACGCAAGTGTTGCTGTGAGCGACACATCGCTCTGTCAGACCAACATGAGAGCTGTGTTTGCTGCCTGGGCCACACCCACGCCGAAGAAGCTCTTATGGGGACAGACTGCCCTCACTGTGAAGACATGAGTCTCAAGACGCTCCGCTCTAGGGTCGCCCTTGTTCTGAGGGACGAATCCAACTTCTGCACCCTCCCGACCACTTCCTCTATGTTAAGTCTTGAGGGACCACATGAGGAAGCATGGCGGGGCCGCGAGGTAGAGATTGAAGAACCCGAGAAGGATCTCGCACTGGCGCAAGCCCCACGAGCCCCTCGATCTTCCCACGCAGCGTCTTCGCCAGTGCAGTATGCATGTGACGACCTCCGGCCCTCTACGAATGAGCACGGTGTTGTCGTATCGGCAGGTCTGATGATGATAATGATGCCGTGTCCCTTGCAGCATCGGAGAATGGTCCATGGAGTATGAATCAGCCCCTCCACCCAGCAAGGGTGAGGAGCTTGCACTGGCCATTGATACGAGTTACACCGCGTCATTGCACGGGCGGTCGAGGAGCTCGGCCTTGAGTGTTCGCCTCCTGTTGAGCCGGGAAAATTCTCGTCTGAATGAATGATTAAAAGACCGCCGTCAAAACACCATGGTTCGGAAAGCAGTGTCGTTCTTCCCTGAGGTTCATACGGAGCTTACTGAGACCTGGCGCGCACCCTGCTCTGCGCGCATCCAGATCGGAGGGGCTGCTGTCCTCAGGCATATTCTAGCGTCTTTGTAGTGCTGTCAGTACCCAGCAGGAAGAATTCCCCTGGAAGTATAGCTTTTATAGGAATCTAGAGCTCCTGCCTTTTCTCTTATGTTTCGACTCCCACTTCCCCGCTATTCTCGCCGGGAACAAGTCAGTTTTTATTGCAACGCTTCCATGCATTGCTTGAATAGCGCACGTACCTCATAGCGGCTGCTCTACGCACACTGAAGGCTGAAAAAGCTTTCTTCCTCTCAAACCAAACTCACTCGCCGCGATGACCGCGGGTGATTGCGTCTATTGTTAGCTCGCTCGAGCCTTTACACTTTTAGCACTGTGCGTGAATACATGATGCGCTCTGAGTGAGAAGCTCCCATCTGATAAGTGCCAGCTATCTGTGCCCGTTATCCGCGCCCACTCGCATTTCAAAAAATCAACCCACACTCCACACAAAATGCTCCCGTCTTATAAACGGCAGCTCCCCTCAACACATGCGCGAAACTCGGCGCCCACCCGTGCATTACGCGGTCGCGTGGTGCGCGTTACAGAGAATTTCTCAGTGTGTTAAAAAAAATGGTAGTGTGCGGTTATACATTCCGGTTTGTGACGCGGCCGCCTCGCTTCAATAGCATTCTAGCCTCCACGTTACAGTGCAGGACAGGCCTATTCTACGCTCTGAGGTAGTAAATCTCCTTCTGAGAGACGCAATAGGGGTCGGCCTCCAGCCTATCTGCATCTGTGACATTTGAATTGAGCCCTCTTTGGGTTCTGTTCATAATAATCACATAAAAACAATTCTCTGTCTTATGTTTGCATGCTCATAAATCATACCTTTGTGTACTTATTAACTTTGGCTCAGGCCATTCTTGAGAATTTTCCTTGCTTCCCTATTTCACATACTGTGCACAACCGCTTCCCAATGGTGAGCAGCGCACTATCACAATAGTCAAATATAAAGCAGCCACTATCCCGTTACACGAATGCTGACGTCAGATTGGGCGCTAAAAATGATCGAACGCGGGTATTCGATCCAATTCGCACGCAGACCGCCTCGCTTCAACAGCATTTTTCCTCGACGGTTCCGTCACAGAAGTGACTGTATTTCGTACAGAAATTCACAATCTCACAAATGATGCGATAGAGATTGTCCCGAGCTGCTACGCCTGCAAAGGGTTTTACAGCTGCTACATTTTCTTTCCGAAGAAAGGAGGCAGGCTTTGGCCGATTTCAGATCTGAGACACTTGAACAGTGCGCTTGCTAAACGCCCAATCAAAATGTTAACTCTGAAACAGATCTTATTGCACATCTGCCCACAGCGCAAGTTCAAATCCAGGGCACGCTGAGTGACTCCAGTCAGGCTTCCTAAGCAACCAATTGGTCCGGTTGCTAAGGTGGGTTGAGTCACGTTTGGTTAACAATGGTCGCTGGTCGCTATAATGTGGTTCTCGCTCTCGGTGGGGTGCGTGGTGAGTTGTTCGTGGATGCCACGGAGAATAGCGTGAGCCTCCACATGCGCTAGGTCTCAGTGGTAACGCGCTCAACAAGCCACGTGATAAGATGCGAAGATTGACTGTCTCAGACGGTGAGGCAACTGAGATTCGTCCTCCGCCACCCGGATTGAGGTGAGACACTGCCACCACGAGGACTTAGAGCCCATTAGGAATTGGGCATGCCAAATTGGGGAGAAAAGGGGAGAAAATAAATAAATAAATGAATGGGCATTTGCTATCAGCCACGCTAAACCACACCCCCAGCATTGCACGTGTGTGTATGTCAAGACTGCAAAACAGACATTCTCGAAGAAGAATACCAATACAAACCTCTCAGCATTTATTTGTGCATTAAATTACACATACACTTTTGTACTTGTGGATGGTATTGTAGGCAAAGAAAGCTATTTATTTGTGCATTCTTCTTGTGCGTGGATTTGTAAATTGAACACGTGCAGATCTGTTACATGAATGTGTTCTGGCCACTCACGATATTCAACATTGCACAACCACAGATGCAGAAGATCCCACGCATTTAAGCTTTCGTAGGCTATTTAGTGGGGAAAATATAGAAATACTCTTTATTCCCCTAACAAATGTAGCCAGTTTGAATGGGAATGCCGTTCTCACAAGTTCCCCCCCATTTAGCCCTGGTCTTAAGAAGCTCTTTTTGTGAGGCTCTTTTTGTTAGTTATAAAGAATGGAATACATTTTCTTCCTCTTTGTACTTTTATGTTAAAATGATTATCCTACTCAAATGCATGTGACATAAAATAAAATAGAATTAGATTGAAAGTAATCATAAAAGTAATCGGATTAGATTACCCCAAAATGTAATCTCTGAGATTATGTTACTGATTGCATTTTATTGTCATGTAATTTGTAATCAGGACCTGATTACAATTCACAAGTAATCTCCCAGCACAATATATATATATATATATATATATATATATATATATATATATATATATATATATATATATACATACAGTATATATATATATATATATATATATATATATATATATATATATATATATATATATATCAATGCTCTCTGGAAGCATTTCAGACTTTGTACTACATACAGTCAGTAGTACAAAGTTCATAGTGTGACCTTACTAGTAGTACAGCACCATAGCATCTAAAGAATTGGTTATCAATACAATGGATTCATTCAAAGTTATTTGCCTGGTAAATTAAACTTGGAGTAATAGCAATCTTCAAAAAGCAGAGCTTGGTGAAATGTAATGTATTACATTTGGTAAAGGACGATCAATGTCAGCGTAGTGTATGACGCTAAAATACAATTGAAGGACAGTCCAATTATCTATAATGGAGCCCTCCCCCCCTTGCAAGATGCCCAACCCACCAAAAATATTAACAGGGACTTGCAGAATATGAATTACACTGAGGGTGGGACAGATGGGTAGATGTTGTCCAGCTATCAGCGAGTGCACCAGCATCCCAATGTCAAGGCGACAAGAGTGGACGCTGCCTTCGTTAAGGTATGGGCATTTTGTGGATGGTGGGGGCACATTTACATGAGAAACGAGGGCGGAGGGAAGCGTTCACATCCTGATCACTCAGTCAGTTATCTTTTTGAGACAGAGTCAGATAGAGCTCTGATGACATCAGGGTCACGATTAGAATGCATTAAGCATTAATTTAGAGAAATCAGAGAAAAGAAGAGCGTGAACCACACTCACAGATGTTCGTTTCTCTGAATTCGTGGCAGTGATTTGCTGATTGTCCTATCCGGGTTCACATCAGGGGGCTAATGCAACAGAAATGACCAGGCAAATGATGCACAATTGATGAGGCTGGATTTTTTCAAATGGTTATATGATGTCACACACTAACGTTTCAGCCATTTACATAGCACAAGCTTAATTCTGAATCTTAATCACATTTTAACTGGTGTTCTGTCTACTACATACGGTTGAAACACAGTGTTGGCCTAGTGCCTAGACTACAGGAACAAAATTAACTTTAAGTTGAATATTTTCAAGATTCTGTCATTTCCACATCCAATTCTGTTAAGGAGGCATTGTGAACAATATAAATAGGGTGTACTATTATTTATGTTGTTCAGTGTTGTCATATTTTTGTAACATTATTTCTACAATGGTGCAGCTCTCTGATCGTCTGCAAAACACTGAACTACAGAGCTTGTAGTAAATATTAATATATGGAACAAGACTGCCCCATATAGGTGACACACCGCCAATGCAGTAGAAAATTTGAAATGAGAGCGTACATGGTATTTTCTGTTTCTCAAACGTTTACAAATAATTTTTAAGTACGTTTAGTAACATATCTTCAGAAGAACATATCATTAAACAATTATTTGAGTTTACAACAAAAGCATTTGGACAATTTAAAAAGTCTGAATCATCTTTTCATAAGCGCAAACATGATTTCTCCAACATGGCAACCCGGACCAACGGAACTGAACATAGCCAATCAAATCCCCGGACGCACATGACGTAATATGACCAATAAACTGTCAGTAATCCTCCGGGTGTTGTCGCGGGAAACTTTTTAAGTCTAGTGATAAACAGCATCATTTCTAAATAATGTGAACATTACAGGACATACATCTTCAGTTGTTCCTTTTGTATTGGTGAGTCTTGTTTGCTTCTAATGTTTCCTTATTTTGGTTGGCAGGTGTTCCGTTTTTCTCAGTTGCCATGACATACGAGCTAACGCGCTAATAACGAAATCCGACAATCACAATACAACATCGAATTTAACACTGCTTGTTTGTGATGTCGCACTGGCAGGCTTACTTTCTTTTTAAGACTCTTTGTCTCGGATATTTAGTATTTCACTTTATACATGTGTGTATTCATTCTTTTAAATGTCACCTGTACATAACACTTGTAAATCTTATACATTTGTCTTACAGTGTGTCAGTTTGCTGAATTATGGCCCATAGGCTGACTAAAGAAGAGTTGGATCAACAGTTTGAGCAGTTCCTGAAAGAGGTGCTGTTGTATTGTTTACTGTTGTCAGATGTGGGTGTTTAACCACGTATGAATGTGTAATGATGATATTTGCATTAATGGGATCATTAGGTGAACTTTATGTTGTTGTGATTTTATGCATTATTCAAAAGGTACTGTGTTTTCTTTTTTTTTTTACAGTCTGTCTCTGATGACTCTGTTGACTTGGGCTCCAGTACTAAGCACCCCAGTGTTCTTGACATCTTAGGAAAACCAGCCACTAGACCAGAGAAGAAGGCCCCTGTGTCTGTGCCCTGGTGGCAGGAGGATGATGATGACAGTAAGGAGGAAACAAGTCAGTTCTACTTTATTGCCTGAAACAGCAAGAGAATAGTGATGGTTGTTTAGTGGTTAAAGATCTGGGGCCAGTCGCATCAAAGTTAAGGGTTTGTTGAATCTTGCTAGAAAGCTAGTATTCCTTTTCAGTTCGGTCACTTCGACGCTACGTCAGTAGCCGACACTATGGGAACTTTTTCAAGGAGTGACAGCCTTTGAAGCCCTTTAAAATGACGCTAATTTATTGGCAGATGGTGCTTGACGCTCCGCATGCCGATGTGCGTGTCATCGCGAGCATATAAAGTAGGGTTGGGCGATATCATATGACCAATTACGGTATAAGTAATTATATATCATGGTAACGGTATATATTACAATATAGTTTTTGTTTTTTGAAAATCATCATTTTCACAAGTGTATCAATTTTTAATGTCCAAGTGATGGGGGTGGGTGATAATCAAAAAATTAGGCTTATAGCCTACATTGACATGTATTTTGATGAAAAGTGATTTCAAAAACGTCTGGAAAAATAATACAATTTTATTTTTTTAATTTAAAACGATGTCCAAAGTAGCCTAATGGTGCACCTGTCATGTCAATTGCAATGAAAAATACTTTCTCAATCAATAAATAATTATTAAAATAATATTTGGTCTGTTTTGTATTCTATGCATCGTTTTTCAATCCAAGCAACAACAAAAAATGGATTCTCTGTAATTGAACCCCTCCAGGTATTTGTTTTGAATTTAGCCTTCCACTGGACACTATAAAAATCTTTTTGGTACCTATATATATATATATATATATATATCCTACTAGAAATAAATGCACGGTTGACTATGGTATCATTTATTTAATAATTCCTGAGGGAATTTATTCAGTGTGATTGCTTCTCTTTCCATGTTCGCGGAGGTAACGATGCGGGTAGGAAAGCTTGACAGCATCAGCAACACTATAAAGAGCAGTGGGGCTTTTAGTGGAGGATCCATTACACACCACAGATAGTGCAGCGTATTATTAACAAGCTCTTCCTAATTTTCTCTCGGAATGTAAAATGATTAGAACCTGAGTGCACACGCATCCAGAATAGCACCTTCATCATTTAAATGCAAAAAATAAAATCCTTTTCCTGAGTTTGACTTGATTTGGGGTAGTCCCTTTTTCTGTGTTCATTTTTCTCCATGTTTGTCTCTCACTATCAGTCTCACGTGCGGTCAGGAGGAGTGACGCACACACAGATATTTACATACTGCGATATAGACTGTATAGAAAAATCTAAACCGGTTGACATTTTATTCCGTCCCCACAATATATATATGCATACCGCCCAGCCCTAATATAAAGCATAAAAAAATTTAGCTTTCGGCTCACTTTCGTTCTGAAAGGCGCACCTGCTCTCCTTTAGCCATACTACTTCTGCGCATCTCGAGGGACCACACGAGGGAGACACGCGAAGTCAGGAGATGAAGCAAAGAGAGCGTAAAGCACCATCTGTCAAAAAATTTATTTATTTATTTATTTTTTTTTTTTATTTTTTTTTTAAGGGTTTCAGAGATAGTCACTCCTGGGAGGAGTTTCCATAGCAGCAGCTACAGCCCGTTTTCGGTTTACACTCTGGAAGGGGTGGGATGATTTATGAAACTGCTAAAATGCCCTAAAGGCATTATGCCCTTAATCCCATGTTTCTACAGGTATGCACTATTAGTAAATTTGAAGTCTGTTTGGATAGTAGAGTGTTGTCTAAAGTACAAATATTTAACTATCTAATAATTAAGTTGGTGTTCTTAAAAAAACAAGACTGTAGTTCAGGTGTCTGTCCACTTGAGGTCTGCGATTACAAAACAGCAGACAAAATACATCATGGCAAGTCTTGGCTCCCTGCTTAAAAGCAGAGGCTCTTTTATACTTTCAGATCAAGATCCAGATGTGTCATTGGGATCCCCTTGGAATGCAGCAAATTATTTGATTAACCCTGGATTGTGCGGCTTTTGTTTCTAATCCTCTCCAAATATGCAGCTTGACTAATCCGTGTTTATGTCCAAGATAATAGCTGCAACGTTGTTGACTTGCACACTAGAACGTGAATAAAGCTGGATAGCTATCTTGCATAGATTATTCAAGAGATAAACTGTTGCAGGTGCTTTATTGATATGAATAAACCTGCTCTGGTTTGCCTTACATCAGTCAACTAGGCAGACTATTTACTTTGTCCTCCTGGAATGAAAAACTGTGGTTTTCTCATTACATTCTGCTCTTAAAGGAAATGTTTTGTTTTCTTTTGCGTTTGATTTTTGGTGTCACCATTTCTTTGCACTTGGATGCCTGTAAATTTATTATTTATTTTGCCTATTAACGCCTAACAAAAACATTTTGTGTAGGTCTAATGTGCATTATAAGTGTGTTTTTAACGACATTAAAAATGTATGGCATAATGGAAAAACATTAAATAATTAGGCCTAGGTTTTGTTCTGCTCTTTGAGCAGTGATTTGGGTCTTTACTACATAAACACATTGTGGATGAACTGGTCCTTCTTTTCTTTCTGTAAGATATGCAAAATTTTGCAACTTTAATCTAATTACAAAAATTACTTCTGAAAATCTCTATGTAGACCTGAGATTAGACGTCTTCATTTTTCTTAAAGAATTTTCTTAAATTCTGGAATTTTATCAGCATGGAAATGAGTCGATATTTTGATGCTGACTAAAGAAATATTGCTTTGTATTTGCTCCAAATGTCTTACGTGTTACAGTGATTAAAAAAAAAGTTCACGGCAGACTTTGCTTAAACTTCGTTGATCTGCTGAATTCACTGTTTTCGATGCATCTTAGTTCTGAATATTTTCTCAATATCTTTTCTCAAATCAAAGAGCTGTTCATAATAAGATCTAAGGATTTTATAATACATTTCCTCTGTATTTTAATACTTACGAAAAGTAAAAAAAAATCAACATGTAGTCCTGTCTTTTAAGAACTATATTCCTTCAAAAAATATTTTAAATTTTAAATAATAAAAGTGATGAAAAGTCAGTCACAGCATATGTTAATCTAAAATCTTGACATTGATTGAAAACCCATGGACATGTTATGTATGTGTCAACTACCCATCTAGGTTTGTGTTCATCAACTGCATTGTTTACTTAGCCAATATAAGAACATTGTGTGTCTGGTAAATGTTAATTTCTTACATTTCCAAGAATAGAGATTGTTTTCCACTGTGCCCTCACAAAGATATCATTGACTGCTATTACTGTTGAGCATTTCAATGAAAGAAAAAGATTCCCCTACCATCAGCACTTATGTAATTTGTCCAATTTCACGTTTAATCTGACACCCAGCTCTGGTGATTTAATTTTTTTTTCTCTCTCTCTGTCCTTTTCACTTTTCTAATTCCCTTTTCCTCTCTTTTTCTATTTTCCTTAACTCTTACAGGAAAGGCCACTAAACGTCAATTCACTAAAATAAAAATGTCCCAAGCGGTGAGTCCTCTGGAGGAAACCAAAGAGAAAAGAGAAAGCCCCCCTGTGGGTGCACCTGACTAATTATTTAATGATGTACCCTTCATGTCCCTAAAGGGATAGTTCACCCAAAAAGGGAAATTCGGTCATTTACTCACCCTCATGTTGTTCCTTTGTGTCCATTCACTTTCATATCATCTTTTTTCCATACACTGCTGACTGAGGCTAATATTCTGCCTAGCATCTCCTTTTGTGTTCAACAGAAGAAAGCCATATGGGTTTGGAGCAACATGGGTGTGAATAAATGATGGCAAAATGTTAATTTTGGGTGTACGGTCCATTTAATTTATTTCCTTAGATTTCTGATGTTTGTCATAAGTGTGTCCCTTACTTAGACCCATTCTGAATCCATCTTGTTTTGTTGTAGCTTCATACATGACATCAGGATCTAGTTTAGTACTGTATGACTTCTGAGCAATTAACTAGGGATGGACCGATATGAAAATATTTGGCCGATATCAATTTTAACAAAAACCTATAAGCTGATACAGATATTTTGCCACTTGTATATCTATCCCTCATAGCCTTGTTTTCATTCACGTCAAAAATCAAAGATTCTCCACGTTAAAATGTCTTATTTTTTTCATCAGATCATTGTTTTACTTAGGAAATGTGCAGAGATGTACAAAAGCTTTTTTCCAGTTATAAAAATAAATAATTTCCATTGAACATGGATTGAATCTTTTGAACACATTTTGTTCAAAAGTTTGTTGTAAAATTTAAAGAGAGCCTCAACGAAAGATAAATAGAAGATAAAATTATAAAAAAGATTTAAAAAAGAACTAACATGATTTATTTGTAAAAAAAATAAATAAAAAAAACAACAACAAAAAAACATCAGAAACAAAACAACAATTCAAAACAACAACTCATATTTTACATGTATGTTCTCTATATGATAGAACATTTCAAATTCATACTATGCATATGTTGGGCAATTCCACGGAAATTGTAACCACATCATGGAAAATAAAAACAAAACCCTCTTTTAAAATCTGTATTATAGTGGTATAATTGAAAATGATGTCCAGACTGCTAGAGAGTGCCACCTGCTCACACAGCACTGACTGAGACATTGAATGCAGACTATGTGTCCGAATATCCATACTTCCTACTATATAATATGCCAAAACTATGGAGTAGTATGTTAGAATCCTCAGTACTCAGTGAGAAATACCCAGATGGCGTACTATTTCCGGCGAAATTCTGAAGTGTGGAACGACTGAACAGTTAAGGATCTCATAATCCCTCGGATGATTATGAGATACAGGTATATTATGAGATACAGGTTTGTTTTAAAACACAGCATTCCAAGGTTTAGTAATCGCGCAAGGCCATATTGCGATTTCAGTCTTAATTCAATCAATCATGCAGCATTGATGGGTCTCATACCAATGTCTCAGAAGTCAAAGTCTGCTGGTTTCAAAGCGTTTTGGATGGTTTCCCTTATTATGTAGGCTATAGAACCTATCCACCAGCCACGGGCCATGCATTTTAAGTCTAGGTCTTCAGTGTGATTCATGCCATTAAGAAAACAGTTTCACAGTGAGTAAGACGTCGTATGCCTATCATACATTACGTGGCAGTCAACTAGTAATACCAACTGACATTTTAAAAACACGTCCACACACGAAAGCCAGAAATTGAAACGAAACTTAATGCTCAAGCAAGCCTAATTTTAACTGCAGCATGACTGTTGTGAAATGAACGTCAAAAATCATAATCTTTCATATGAATCTACCAAGGATGTCTATAATACCTGGAAAAATGTATCTAATAATATTTGCAATTTTAAATGTTGCTTGCAATAAATTTCGTTTCGTCAGGGTACACGGTTATGCTGCGTTCCATTCAAGTTGGATGTGGAATATTCCTACTTGATATCTCTGAACATAAATGCACTCCATTCCCCAATATTCAGAACTGCAACGCTCCCGTTAGCTTAGCAGGGGTTTGACTCTCATTAAAGATGTCTCCTAGCAACCCAACTGATAAACAATGCTGCAGCGCTAGCATTTTTGCTTCAGGTGTACAATTATCAAAAGAGATTATAATTTACCATGTTTTATACACCTGTTTCTACAGGTGTTTGTTAAACAAGCTTTAATATCATGTAATGTGGAAACGAACTCATTTATCGATATTACTTAATAAAGTGAATGTTTATCACTTACTTTTTATATCTTCCTGAGTTTCCAAATGTTTGTGTGACATCATGCCCCTTCATCTCTGCGAAATTGGTGTTGAGAATTTCTGCACGAGCCTACAAGTTGTAATTCTGACTTAAAGATGCGTTCCATTGCACTTTTCCTAGTAGGAAGTTGTAAAATCCGACTTTCCGAGTTGAATAGAATACAGCACTACTTTTCAAAACTTGATCCAACACTGAATGCTCAAGCAGCCTAATTTACACTTAAAAAATTCCTGATGTTGCTATAACAATGCAAAAAGCACTTACCAATTTACTTGAAGTGAAAATCAGTCCTCCTTTCCTGTTTAATAAATTAAGCAATCACACGGTCATGCAGAACATCTCATGTTTTTAAAACCATAAGGATCTCTTTCTCAATGGCAGTACCAGCAGTGATGACAGCCGACTCATCAGACAGATCTCGCGCTCTTCGCTTTCAAATTACGTACATCACTTAAAGCATGATTGCGTCACTCAAGGCCAGCTAGAAGGCCTCGACCGGGACATATCCTAAAGATCACACCCACCAAGAACAAATAAATCAATCTGACTGGCTGATGAATCTGACAGTCTGACTTTAGTTGCCCATTCATTTGCACGATTGAGGGATTCTGCGGAAGTTCTGATGGCCTGAGGGGGTGGAGCTCAAACTCACACGCTGCTTCGGCTAACAAGCTCGGCTTTGGGCATGCGATTTGTGAAACAGCTGTCACACTAGGAATAAATTCTGACTGGAAAAACTTTTTGATTTCTCTATTTGTTTGTAGATTAATTCAGAGTGGAAACCGATAAAAAATACATAGGCAAAAAGGTGATTGAGAATGAAAGAATGAAAAATATTTATATATTTAGCATGTTAGGCCAGCTGAGAAGGCTTTGCTGGCCCTGAGAATTCGCCACTGCTATCCTCAGTAGTGCCATCTAGGGCTGGACGATAAAACAATATAGATATTTATCGAGAATTTTTTCAATATTGACGATGAACTTTGAGTAATTTTGTATATTTTGTAGACGATAGGGTCAGGTATGTCTCGCTAAAAGAGCAAGCAGTTTGGCAAAGTTATACACACAACTAGCTAACTGAATCACAGTAATGAAATCAGACTGTCAGGAAGTTTTAGCAGCCTAGAGACTACATAGCCCTGCCATAATGGAAACCGGTAATGAGGCTCGGTAGCCGCAAGCTATCTATCCAGCAAATATGATGTTGTGTACCAAACAAGACCGCAGTGAGAATGCAGTACAGCTATTGACTGAACATAACAGCAACTCCGACTTCAACACCATTGCTGTTTATTTATGTACTATTTAGTTAAACATTTTTTCATGATCCATAGCGCTGTCACAGGCTTCTTGTGATGTATATTGATGGTTGACAATCCAGCTTATGGTGCATTACCGCCACCTGCTTAGCTGGAGGAGGGTCACAAAGTCTTTAAGTGGAGTCAGACATCAGCTGAAGATGATGAAATTGGTGAAATTTCATCAAAAAGAGGTCACACACACCTTGTAGGATTAAATCCTTAAATACTTTAAAGTTAGCTTACCCTCTGGAGTTTATGGGAATGACAACGAGGTTGTGAGGGATAGACTTGCAGTCTCTTCAATGGGTTGTACTGTTATTGAATGTGTTTTGGATCATTCGGCTGAGGAAATATTGAAAATAAATCTTTCCATGAAATCCAGAAAACGTGGGATGTGATCAAGGAACTTTATACAGCGGATGCCATTAAAGAGACTGTATGTCTGTCCCTCATAGCCTCATTTTCATTCATGTTAAAAATCAAAGATATTTTGTTGGAAAAGGTTTTTCCGCATTAAAATGAGAATGAGAAACAATAAAAATTAATTATTACATGTTCTTAGGAGTGCCAACCATTCTACATATTGTAGCTGTTGCTATTTCTGGACTGTGCATTTGAATTCATAGAGTTTTTACAAAGTGCGGTTTGCTGATGGTTTTAATTTGGTCAGTAATCAGCCAATAAATATTGGCAGCCGATACATCGGTGCATCCCTATCTATAACACCCATGAGCCCTCTTTGGCAGTGTAACTGTCATTATGTTGCCTACCTGTCTGCCAGCTTTTTGCTTAACTTCTGTTGTGTTGTTTCTTCTTTCTTTGTCCCTTGGCCCTTTTTACAAGACTATATTACCTAGTAAGCCCAGCCCTAAACCTCGTAGCAAAGCCCTTGATAGGGTCAGCCAATTGTCCAATATTCATCTTTCGAAGAAGAAGGGCTTCCACAACTCAAGCAGTCAGGAGAATCTTGAACATGATGCAGTTGATGAAAAGAGGCCATCGCCTGACCACTCTTACTGTTTGGAAGAGCAACGGGTCTTAGATAATATCTCTCGCTGTGTGCCAACTCAAGCAACTGACAACTCCTCCAGTACATCAGAACAGAAGAGTCCCATTCACACAGACTCTAATGAGTTGTCCGTGGAGAGCAGTAGTAGTAATTCAATCGAGAAAGGAAATGGTAAATATTTAGTGGCACTTGAAAACCTCCTGTTGTAAAACAAACTTGGACAGTCTGACACAGAGATGCATAAGTAAATTTGGTGTTATTTAATGTTTAATGTGTGTTTAGATAGATAGATGGAGAAGTAACATTCATGCTGTTTTAATTTATATTTGGGGGGGCAAACTCTTTGTAATTTACCATTATACATACAGTAATTATCCACAATAGACCAGTGCTGTATTATACAGTTGTTTTGGTTACGTGTAATTGCAGCAGTGTGTTTTCAGAACAAAATTTAGCAGTAAACAAACCCTTGGTGTAGTGCCTGTTTGAAGAACATGTACTGTGCCAGTGAGTAATTTCTCTGAAATTACTCTGGTTAATTGAATGTGTATGGCTCAGAATGACAATATACCACATAGAAGGTCAGTGTGTTTATACATTGTTTTTAGCCATGCACTCTCAACCAAGACAGTCCGATTTTGGCCTCACCTCTAAAATCTGTCGTTTTTTTTTTTTTTTTTTTTTTTTCAGAGAAAATTTCAGTCGTGAAAGTGTACATATAATTAAAACATATTGTTTGCTCATTTAAAAAAGGGTTTGATGATCTCTGTTGATATACACAGGTGTGCAAAAAAGTGTAGAATATTTTCCAGTTGACACTTACAAATAACAATATTTGGTCTCATTCACTTGTAGGGATGACATCGTCAGGAAAGTCCTTCCTCAGATCCCTGAGGAAGACTCCCTCCATTAAAGAGGTGGATGAAGAGCAGTCGAGAGAGCTCATCTTGGAGGATGAAGGGAAAGGAGATCCATTCATCTTTAGCAGAGACAGTCTAGAGCCTGAGGGTCAGTCTCTTCATCTATGCTCCTTCACCTAGCCTACCTTTCATAGCATAACATCTACAACCACTCTGCTTGTTTGACCAGCACCATCTGTTATTACTTCCATATAGATCCTGTTATAGCATCTGGACCGGAAGCAAGCACAGGGGCTCTAGGGTTGGACGCATTATACGAGGAGGACAAAACCAGGTTTTTATTCAACCTAAAGAAAGAAACCTCATCCCCCATTTCAGACTATTCCAGACTGAACCAAGAACGAGAGATTTCCACCCCCACCTCCCCACAAAGGTGCTTGAGCTGTCTGAGGAAATGATAAACATTATCTGCACTATGACTGCTGATTGTGACGAAACATTTGCATATTTGTTTTCTCTAAATGTAGTTTCATTGTGTTCCTTTCAGGGGAGAAGAGATGGATTCAACAGTTGAGGAAGAACAGAGGAAGAATAGAGATAATGCTGGTAAGCGCACAGCAGAAAAACAAATATATAAATTTGATGAGATGTGATTTGCTGTTATTACTTTGTAAACCAATAAAACATGTGTTTATTCTGTTTGTGGCAGCATCTCCTGCCTATAGTGAAGATTTTGAAGAAGCAGACAGTGAGAAAAGTGAGGAAGAGTCTCAAGAGAAGGTGAATCAATATTTTTTAGAGCACTTTAAGCCTGATAAACAAGTCCTGAAATAATGGACCCTTTCCACAAATCCAGGTTTGTAATGCGGAAGTAAAACGAAAGCAGGGTAAACTTGTATAGCGGTGAATGGGAGACCACAGAGAATGGTTATGAATAGTTTTGGCTCCAACAGCAAAATGAAAAATCCACTATTATGCTATGACAGCTTTCCAAAAGAAGAAAATCCAAATAGAGAGTGATGGATTACAGTAGTTAGAAGAGAGAAAGAGGCCACATTTTCAGTCACTCCCTCAGCAGATGATTAGAAACCTCATCACAGCAGTGGTAACTTGTTTTTTAAAACTAATTTCAGGTTAATATACTACAAAGTATAATGTTATAAATTTGCACTAAATGTAAAAATTGCAAATATAAAAACGTTTGCTAGATTTACACTGCTAAATAAGGCGGAAACGCATCACAATCTGTGGAAGTGTTCATAACTGGAAAGTTCAGGATTGAATTATGCAGATATACACTGAAACAAATGGCCTTGGATAGATATTTGTATCTAATCTCTGTAGCATATACTGGCCAAGACATATGCAACTACTACTTAAATCTGCAATATTTTAACTGCATTGTCCCAGGCAAACGATTTCCTACACACAGTAGCTGTGATAGTGTCATATCTTTTATATCGCTCCACAGTTTCTTTCTTTTCACAATAAAACACAAATCAATATTTCATGTCCTTTTATTTATTTATTTGGTTCTGTAAGTAGTCATGTAATTAGAGGGATAATGTACAGCCAGCTGGTCATTATCATAAAATAAACTCGTTCAGGATGATACAAGACCTGATCATCCTGTCCTGGTTTATTTTGCAATAATGACCGGCTGGTGTGTTTATAGTCTGCCTGCACTGCATATTTCAAAATGAGGGGCTGCATGCAGTTTTCTCTGTTCAGTACATTATTCCTCTTATGGAGTTTTGTGTTCCTTGCCACAGTCTCCTTCGGCTTTCTCTCTGGGTTTCTAAATACAGTTATTATTTAATTACTTATTTTTAAACACAATTAACAATCGTATTTTAACAAACTACACTATGATGACTCTAAGACATTATAGATATTACAGTTTCATTTTCTGTTAATGCATGATTTTCTGTAAAGCTGTTTTGAAACTATGTGTGTTGTGAAAGGCGCTATACAAATAAAAATTACTTGACTATTCCAAGTATCTAATAAGAAGCATGCTCATAAAAGTGTAAGTGGCTGTTCACACAGAAGGCAGAATTGCATAAAAAAAACTCAAATGTTGCAGCGCAACAAATGGAACAGTATGCATTAAGGGTGGGTAAAAATATAGATTTTCCGATGCATCGCGATCTTCATTTGAATAATTTCGATATCGTTTCTTAAATCCCAAGATCTATCTTTTACTCTATGCGCAATCCTCCACTACAGTGAGAGGAAATCACACGCATTTGCAACCACATTTTGCGCTATGCGACTAAAATGTACAGTTGAAGTCAGAAGTTTACATAAGCCTTAGCCAAATACATTTAAAGCCATATACATTAGGATCACTAACCTTATTTTAAGAATGTAAAATGTCAGAATAATAGTAGAGAGAATTATTTATTTCAGCTTTTATTACTTTCATTACATTCCCAGTGAGTCAGAAGTTTATATACACTTTGTTAGTATTTGGTAGCATTGTCTTTAAATTGTTTAACTTGGGTCAAACTTTTTGAGTAGCCTTCCACAAGCTTCTCACAATAAATTGCTGAAATTTTGGCCCATTTCTCCAGACAGAACTGGTGTAACTGAGTCAGGTTTGTAGGCCTCCTTGCTCGCACACGCTTTTTCAATTCCATCCACAAATTTTATATCGGATTGAGATCAGGGCTTTGTGATGGCCACTCCAGTACCTTGACTTTGTTGTCCTTAAGCCATTTTGCCACAACTTTGGAGGTATGCTTGGAGTCATTGTCCATTTGGAAGACCCATTTGCGACCGAGCTTTAACTTCCTGGCTGATGTCTTGAGATGTTGTTTCAATATATCCACATTATTTTGCTTCCTCATAATGCCATCTATTTTGTGAAGTGCACCAGTCCCTCCTGCAGCAAAGCACCCCCACAACATGATGCTGCCACCCCCGCGCTTCACGGTTGGGATGGTGTTCTTCGGCTTGCAAGCCTCACCCTTTTTCCCCCAAACATAACAATGGTCATTATGGCCAAACCTTTCAAATCTTGTTTCATTAGACCAGAGGAAATTTGTCCCCATGTGCACTTGCAAACTGAAGTCTGGTGTTTTTATGGTGGTTTTGGAGCAGTGGCTTCTTTCTTGCTGAGCAGCCTTTCAGGTTATGTTGATATAGGGCTCATTTTATCGTGGATATAGATAATTGTCTACCTGTTTCCTCCAGCATCTTCACAAGGTCCTTTGCTGTTGTTCTGGGATTGATTTGCACTTTTTGCACCAAATTACGTTCATTTCTAGGAGACAGAATGCATCTTCTTCCTGAGCGGTATGATGGATGCGTGGTACCATGGTGTTTATACTTGCGTACTATTGTTTGTACAGATGAACATGGTACCTTCAGGCAGTTGGAAATTGCTCCCAAGGATGAACCAGACTTGTGGAGGTCCACAATTTATTTTCTGAGGTCTTGGCTAATTTCTTTTGATTTTCCCATGGTGTCAAACAGAGAGGCACTGAGTTTGAAGGTAGGCCCTAAAATACATCCACAGGAACGCCTCCAATTCAATACACCTCGTACCAGAAGCTAATTGGCTAATTGTCTAAAGGCTTGACATCATTTTCTGGAATTTTCCAAGCTGCTTAAAGGCACAGTTAACTTGTATGTATGTATGTAAACTTCTGACCCACTGGAAGTGTGATATAGTCAATTAAAAGTGAAACAATCTGTCTGTAAACAATTGTTGGAAAAATTACTTGTCATGCACAAAGTAGATGTCCTAAACGACTTGCCAAAACTAGAGTTTGCTAATATTAAACCTGTGGAGTGGTTAAAAAAATGAGTTTTAATGACTTCAACCTACACTGGTGGCCAAAAGTTTGGAATAATGTACAGATTTAGCTGTTTTGGAAGGAAATTGGTACTTTAAGTGGCATTCAGTTGATCACAAAATATAGTCAGGACATTACTGATGTAAAAAAAACAGCACCATCACTATTTGAAAAAAGTCATTTTTGATCAAATCTAGACAGGCCTGGAAAGAGAGTAAGTGGTAAGGGTTCTCACCAGAGATTAATTGCTGGTATTTGCTTGTTTCTGTGTTCGCAGTGAGAGACGGGGTTAATAAAAAGGGCCAGTCCTCAGAGTGTGTTATGAGAGTGAGACAGACACCTGACGCTGTGTGTGTGTGTGTGTTGATCGCCCCAGCCCGCAACGATAGATTGAAGCTTCTCCATTACGCCTTATGTGAACGTGTTTATTGTTTTGTGTATTAATAAAAAAGAGACATTCTTGAGTTGGAACCGCCGTCTCCCGCTTCCTCATTCCATTGAACTGTTACAATGACTTTCTGACCAAATCATGCAGCCCTAATTTTAATCAGTTGGTTTATTTGTAACATGATGTGTTTCATTCTGTTTCAGAAACCTGAAAGATGTGGGATGTTAGCCAAAGGTAATGAAGTAATTAAAAGTGTACATTGGGGTGTGTATGTTCTGCTCTATCCATAAAATACTCTTCCTATGTCACAGTATCACTGCATGACTCTCTAAACTCCACGGATGGAGCACTGCCTCCTCCTGTTGCCAGTGTAGCTCCTGGGCAAGAAAAATGGTCTGACCCCAAAAAACCTGAGACGCCAGCACTGGAACCTGCAGGTTTGTGAGACAATTTATTTTCTTAAAGCTAGTACTGTTGAAGTTAGTCTCTGACAGGTTATGTAGAGTGAGTGATGTAACATTCTTTTCACCACCTCTTTGAAGGACAATCATACGGTCAGAGTGCAGGGAGCGAGATGGAGGCGCTGCAGGAGGCATACAGGCAGATCAGTGGCACAGTTTGGGAGTGCGAGGAGAGGCAAGTTGTGGGCAGGAGGACTCCCCTCTCTCCATCTTCCCTCCAACCTGCCTCTACCGCAGAGTCAGGTCAGACTCAGCACCTAACTAATTGTTGCCAGTCACGATGTTCATGCCGGTGCTTCAAACCTTTTGATTAGTAGTCTTTTCCCTGCAAATGTTTCCAATAATGGTTTAAACTGAAAGACGTGAGATTTTTGCCAGCTGGTTTGTTTGTGCCATGGGTGCCACACTAGTCTCTGTTTTGGTTGGAGGGTGTCGCACCCACCGACTGTTTTTGCTGAAATATTGGCCTCTTCTTTTGGAGGTCACCAATTAAGAATGGGTTAGTCCATTGTTAATTTGTTTTTTGTATTATTTTTTTTCTTGTCGTATTTTCTTCAACAGTATGTTTTAATGTATCTCGTATGTCGTGATGTATCTTTTTCACCTCGTTATCACTGACAAAATAAATGATAACGTTTTTGTCAGTAATTTAGTTGATGAGATTTTCTGCTTGGCTTTTTTCATTAGTTATTTAAGTGGTGGAAACATAGAAAAACAATCAGCATTTGCAATATGTGCCTTTGTTTGCTGAGGAAAACTGTTTGGATCAGATCCGTGCAGATCAATGGCTTGTCAGTTATTTAGTGTGAGAAAAGGCACATTGGTCACTGGCAAGTCTACGGAAGTCTGCCGGAGTCACTACCAGTGATAATTTCAAACAAGTTTTTAAGTTCTTTAAAACGGCCAGGCCATTAACTAAGCAGGAAGTTGGGCTATTATGGTTTATCTGCTGAGAGATACGGCCTTACAACATCAATGTAGATTAAGCTTACAAATAAAAATTGACTAGTGAGAATTATAAGATTTGCATCACCAGGTTCTTGTGTGTGTACCACAGATTTACCCACTGCTGAGGAGCTGATGCGCCCAATAGGACCAGACTCTGGATTCACCCGTGGCTTCTCCCTCCAGCCCATAATGTGACTCTGCCTTTCACCATTACACAGAATAAGCCATACAATAATATCACAGTGGCTTTAGATGAAAGCGCAGATGCTGAAACAGGTTTTCTCTTACAGTGAGGCAGGGCCTAGAGGCAGTGAGACTCATGATCCATTAAGGATATCTTCAGATGAAAGCCGTTTCAGTTCCACTAATAATGACTGTGGAGGAGGCATTGCTGAGGAGATCAAACGGCTGATGGAGGAGCAGGAAAGCTTCTCTTTAGAGCCGCCTCCTCCCAGACCAAAGAAACGCCAGGTGAGAGACAAGCAGAGAGCTATGAGGAATGTGAATTTCCTTTGTAAATGAGGCAATGTTAAGACCATAGTTGACACCAATTTTTTTACCACGCTTGTGAAGTAGATCTATTTTGATGAAAAATGTCATTGAATCAGACATTTTCATTTCCAATCTAAGCCATTTTCATAGGTAGAAATAAATTTAATATGTATCAGATTTTTTTTTTTTTGCAATCTGATTTCAGTGTAAAAGTGCAGACTTTCTGGGTGTATAATGGAATAAGACACACTTTAGCTAGCTCCTGTGATTTGATTTTTTTTTTTTTTTTTTTCATAAAAACAAAAAATTCAACGCACTTAAAATTTCTGCTTGAAATGTTTTTAGCATTTATGTATAAATATTATCTAAAATCTGCGAAAAAGCCTCCATAAAGACCAGAAAAATGAAAACAGAAGGAGAGAGTCTGTGTGCAGCCACTGGTTTGTCTGAATGCATTAACCCTCATGAGAGTGAGTCACATCATAATTATCCTATTTCTTTGAACAATTGAATCTCTCAGAACAAAATTAGGCAGTTTAAGCCCAAATATGTTACACAATCTATGCAAAAATGTAATAAAGTTTAATAGAGAGCCTGAAAAGTGAGATTGCATCATTAAAAATGAAAACAGACCCAAAGCAATGCAGTCAACCCTAAACAGCTATTGTATAGCTTTATCATCTCAACAATGCAACAACAGCTTTATCAGATGCCGTTGTATATCTTTAAGCTCAAATAAAAAGTTTGACAGCTGAACTTCATCGTGAACAGGCAGGTGAACAGTCATTTTTACATCACGTTGTCAAAATGTAGTTCTTCTTTATTTTACACACTGACATATAGTTAAAGGTGCACTCAGTAACTTTTGTCTTTGTGTCATCTTGGATTTACATTGACACCTAGCAACTTGGATGCAGCGTCATTTAGAATCAGTAGTTTTCAGTTTCAGATGCCATTGTAGAAATTTTGTATTCACAGTCAGCCATGATTAATTAAGCGAGTAGTATTAGGCTGGTCGTGTGATTCTAACATGGCAGCCCCCATGTGTGGACCCTCTCCATGTAGAATAAAATAGTTTTTATGTTACTGATATGACTGGAGTCTTCATTTAATGTGAGTGGTCATGTTTTCCTACATATATTGCAGAATTTGAGTTCATGTCTTTAGGAGGAAAAATTACTGGGTGCACCTTTAACAGGCACTCTGGACATCCTATAGTTTTAGAAAAAGATAACACATCAACACCACAGTCCCATAGATGCTCCCTTTGATTGAGGTCGCTACTACAACTCTATAGATAACACATCAATGCTGCAGTCCCACTTACGCTCCCTTTGATTGAGGTCACCACTATGACTATAAAATGTCCCTAATATTTTTCCCCTTTTCGCCTCCTTGTCCTCATAATTTTGGGATACATACAATATGATTTAGGCCTCCACTACACAGCATCTTCACTATAATTGCCTCAATTGCCATGGTAGGGAGCTTTACGAATGTGTTTCAGTATAGAAGCATTGCCTGTTCAAACCAGTGTTTGATATGGGCCACATCTACAAGTTCTTTTAAACAACCTCACAAAAACATTGAATTTGAGCAGAGTATTGGGATTGTGTCCTGCAGCTATGTAAATGAGCCTTAGATTCTAGAATTTATATGGTTTTGATACATAAAAATTGAAAGGGAGGGGCACAGACTGCAAAGTAATTGAGGTATCATTTTAGTGGGTAACTACTTCCTTTTTCTTCACATGGTTGTGATAATCACAATAATTATGATAACAGGGGATATTAACTTCTTTTTCAGGTTCCTAGCAGATCCAGTGTGTCTGCACACCTTTCAGCTCCCTCTAGAAAAGCTCCTGCTTTATCACTGAGGACCAAAAGACCTGAAAGCAGGCTGTTACCCAGAGCACCTGCACCCAGCATAACCAGTCAAGCTGCTAAACCTCCTTCACCTCTAATGCAGAGAAAAGCCCAGAACCAGGCTCCTAAAAAGTCTCAAATCCTCAGCCAGACACAAACAGCCAAAGGTGTGTGCCTTTGCTTGGGTGCACTAAATTTGCCTTTTCTCACAATATTGAATCAATACTAGTGTTAGACGGATATATCAGGCAGGGATGCATTTCCCAAAAGCATCGTAAGCTAAGTAGATTGTAGAAAACGTTGGCACCAATGGTCTCTACGATCAACTTAAGCATGCAAAGCTTTGGGAAATGCAGCACAAGCCGATTAATCGGCCAATATTTGGCTATTTTGGTATTATTGGCATTGGCCAACATTCTGAGTATGATTCATGTAAAATAAGTGTTTATTTAAATTCAGTAATTTTGTTCTCATCTTATTTGCTATCATTAAATTGTACCTTGCTCTCTAAATTTCGGGATTACCATTGGCCATTAAAAAACCCACATCGATCTGTCACTAATCAAAACTTTAGGTCCTTCGTATAAGTGTATTGTATGGTAAGGTGGTTGGCGAAACCTAGCCCTAATAATTGCTTGTGTGGTTATAAATGGTAAGCTCTCTTTCACTTAAGTATTTTTGCATTTCCTTACAGGTTTAGACACAAGTTTAAGGCTAAGCAGTGAACTTGTGGCCTCAGTGCAGTCCTTTGCGACATTCCTCCAGCATCAGGTTCAAACCAGCAGTCTACAGGATAACAGCCCTCACCAAGCAGACAGGATCACACCCCATGTCGAGATAGGAGTGAGTTAACTAGGACTGATTAACTAGGACTGATTGGATCAGGTTTTTCTGTTTGCTAACCTACTGTTCCATTCTTTTTGCCTGTCAGCTTCAGACCATAGGTGGGGAAACGGAACGTGGCCCTACCTCTCAACAGGAGCGGACTTCACTGGAATGTTTCCGTTTGCAGCTTGCCCAGAAAGAGAGAGAGCTCCACCTGAGAGAAGAGCAGTTACGACAGGAGCATAGCCGAGAATTGACAACACTCAGACAGGAGAACTTTGTGTTGCAGAGCAAGGTAAGCTCTTTTTTTATATATATAAATGTACTTCATCATACACTCTTAAATATGTGAGTGTTGGATATTTGATATCATATTTTATCAGATCATTGTTAATTTTTTGTGTGATGGGAAAACCTGACTCACTTGTGAGGTTCTCTCACTTTGCATTGACTGTGCAGAAACTCACACAAACGCAAAACACTCATACATTCATATAGTAAAGGAACAGTTCACCCCAAAATGAAAATTGTCAATATTTACAACCTTAATGTCGCTGTAAATGCGTATGACTTTCTTTCTTCCGTGGAACACAAAAAGTGAATGTTCAAAAAGTTTATTTGCCATATAATAAAAGTGAATAGTGAGTCCAGTCTGTCAAGCTTGGAAAAGGCCAAAAAAAAACAACAATAAAATCACATTAAGTAATCAATACAACTTCTGCACCAGATTCCAAGTAGGGTGGGTAAAAATATAGATTTTCTGATGCATCGCGATCTTCATTTGAACGATCTCGATATTGATTTTTAAATCCCAAAATCAATCTTTTACGTGGCGTTACAAAAAGAGGAAATCACTCGCATTAGCAAACAAATTTCGCCTTATGCGACTAAAATATATACATTTGGCAACTGCCTGTTAAATGTATAGATTTTACTCACCAGTAATTGTGTAGTATTCACCGCATGCGGCAGAGAAACTACAGAGAAACAGAGAAAATGTTGTCTTGGAACTTCCGGTCTAGTGCATTCTGTATAGATATCTGTGGTGTTGATGTCAAAGTGTAATTAGCTAGTGAAGTGAATAGAGGTTATAGAGTTGTCAAAAGCTATCATGAGTATTTTAAAGTTTACAGGGGATCGTGTACAACTGGAAGCAGAGCAGGGACATTTTAAAACGAGAACTTCATTCATAAATACACAAGCTCCTACCTCTATGCTCTGGATGTACTGATATGCATCTGTGCTCATGAAACTCCAAGAGACAAAATAAAGTCATTAAAAATATCTCTGTTAGACACATCTGAACATCATCTCATGTCATTCACCCATCGTGTCATAGTTAAGGTGAGCAGATTGTTTTATTGTTAAACCAGGACGGGGGAAGGGTGCAACTATATTTATACACACACTCATCCACACATACTCTAAACATGTAAAAGTGTATGTTTTATTTTATATTCCATTTACAACCATTTTAATCACATTTAAAGCTTTAAGTAGGGTGACAAATTAATTTTAAAAAGTATATTTGTAATTAACTTAAATGTTATGAATTTGCTTGTGTAATAATACGAGCTGTCACTGTTGGAAATTTCATGTCAACTACACATTTTAACACAAATTATTAACAAGTTGAACCCTAAAAATTAAGCAGAATTACACGTATAACAATTAAACGCTTGTATCATGAAAAAGTGCGGTGTACTGTGTCATAGCTGTCTGAATGTGATCTGCCAGGTCCAATTTACCTCTGCGGGTGTCAGAAAAAAATTAACATTTAGTGTGACAGAAAAAACACCTCATGAGCATTTTCACATAGTCAAGGGGTGTTGTAGACTCACCATCAACTCTTGAAGAAAAATAATTTCTGTGCTCTCACACATAATCCATTTTGATCAACTCTTCTCAGTAGCTTCAATACAAACAGGAAGTTGGATGACAAAATACAGAAGAGCGGAGTGCGGAAAAGGGGCGGGGCTAAATAAGGTGAATAGTGGTGGAGTATTCAGCAGCAAGATCCTTTCACTGCTCCGTGTTCCATGTCTGTTTTTTCCAAAGACAAGATCCATGCGACCCATTTGTCATTGAATAATGTCTCTTTTAATACACTTTCTGTTCTCTACAGTCAGTTGTTGATTAAAAAATAAACATTTAATTATAATCATGCATGGCACAGATAAGAAAGCCATTCAAGTCCTGTCTCGTTAACGTGCTCATCTACAGACACTCTTTACTGAAATGGCGGTTTTGTTAAAAGAGACCAGTTTTAGCACGTGTTCGACAAACCAGTGTAAATACTTATGCAAATTATGAAATTAAACAATAAATATGTAACACAAAATATATGAAATCTGATATTTTATTTATTGATTGAATACATCGATTTGTTCATTTTAAAAAGGTAAAGTGTGACCAAAATGATAAAAAACTGATAAAATATAATTAGTAAAATTACTATTTTCATAATGTACCTAGTTAGAAGGTCCCCTGTACAATTAACAACATTAGAGAGAAAATGTATTTCATATGTGAGCAAAAGGGGTATTATAACGGAAATATACCTATAATTGCAATCAGAATTGAATCGAGAGCTTGTTAATCGAAATTGGAATCTGTGAACAATGGAATTTAAGTCATTATTCACTCTCAACTATTCCTTTAAAGTTAACATTAGAGTGTGTACTACACCAAACACTTATTTTAAATTGAAGGAAAATCATTTCATTGACATCCCTTTTAAAACTTAAAGGAATGTTCTGGATTCAATACAAGTTAAGCTCAATCAAAATCATTTGTGGCATAATGTTGATTACCACAAAAATGTATTTGGACTCATTCCTCATTTTCTTTAAAAAAACAAAAACAAACTAAAATCGAGGTTTCAGTGAGGCACTTACAATGGAAGTGAATGGTGGCTAATTTCTTAATGTTTAAATATGCACTTTTTTAAAAGTATATGAGTGTAAACATTATTTTAAAATGTGTTTAAACCTTTCAAAAATTGGCCACGTTCACTTTCATTGTCCCCATTCACTTACATTGCAAGTACCTCACTGTAACCTAGATTTTTGCATTTTTCAAATATAAAGAGGAACAAGTCGAAATAAATTTTTGTGGTAATTAACATTATGCCAAAAATGCTGTCGATTTAGCTTAACTTGTATTGAACCCGGAACATTCATTTAAGTAATATAAATTAAGACAATATTTAAATGGATATTAAAAGAAGCTTCTGGAAAATTTGAGGATGTTGTGCTCGTGGAGAATGGTCTTGCCTCAGGGGGTTGCCATGGCACTATATCACCCACAGTTATTTTTGTGTGTTCAGACTTTGTAAAAGCCCTCAAGAAGCTCTCAGCTCTTTATAATTGGTGCTGGCTAAAGACTAAAAATACACTCAAGTTCAGCCTTACATATGAACTTTTTTCTTGTTAATATAATAGGTTTCAATAGAAAACCTTCAGCTCCTCAAGTACGAATGTATGCCGTATTGTGTGTTTTGTAACATGTCTTAAATGTTCCATCTGTATTTTCAGGTGAGTGTTTTGTTAAAGCATACATTCATAACATCCTCAACTGTTGACATGTATTTCTATGGATATTCCACCCTTGTACATACATACATTTTCACCCATACACTGTTAAAATAGCTATTCAATACCTGTCCCGGTGATATATTGTGCTTTATGCACAGGTGTGTTATGTAAATTGGGTTTTTTCTATGTATTTGTTTGAGTATCCTTAGAAGGATTTATCAAAAAAACAATATTATTGGGTGCCTGGGTAGCTCAGCGAGTACTGACGCTGACAACCTCCCCTGGAGTCTCGAGTTCGAATCCAGGGTGTGCTGAGTGACTTCAGCCAGGTCTCCTAAGTGACCAAATTGGCCCGGTTGCTAGGGAGTGTAGAGTCACCTGGGGTAAGCTCCTCGTTGTCGTGATTTAGTGGTTCTTGCTCTCAATGGGGCGCTTGGTAAGTTGTGCGTGGATTGTGGAGAGTAGCATGAGCCTCCACATGCGGTGTCATGCACAACGAGCCAAGTGATAAGATGCGCGGACTGGTGGTCTCAGAAGCAGAGACAAATTGGAAGAAAAGGGGATAAAAATGTAAAACAAATAAAATAATAATAATTAACTAAATAAACAGTATCATTTTAAAAGCTGTACCACGAGTCAATATTTTGACGTGCTTTTTGTTGCACTGGCAAATAATGTCTTCATTTGACACTCAACTTTGGATCCAACAGGAAATGAACATAAACTTGTGAGTCCTGTAGCACTGAGGACATGGGAATGAAGACCTTTTATCCATCCCTCTGATAAAGTGCAAACGTTTCTAATCAGTGGATATGAGAAAGAATCCAAGGCTTATCTGCACTGTTACCATATAACGGTGCCACAAACATATTTCATTCCCCTGATGCAACTTTGGGTTAAGTGCTTTGCTCAAGGGCACAGTGGTGATGGCTTATGGCTTACACCTTGCAGGAAGCCCTGGGTAGGGTTGCACCAGCCATTCACTTGGTCTTACTTAAATTGGGACAGTTGTAAGCCGTAAACTCTCTGTAAAGCAATGTGTAGTTGCATAATATGACGTTTACTTTTATTGATTCAATAAGCAGACTTCAAATTTGTAAACCGAAGTAGTGATGAAAATCCATGAATTTCAGAGTTATCTTGCTACTGTTGATGTTTATTTTGCCTCGCACATAAGTTTTGAATTAAAATTTACATTGAAATAAGATCCATAAATAACCATGAAATATACTAAATAATATGTTTAAATATGTAAACTCTAAATATTCAGAAACTGTTTTTAAAATGTAAAGAACTGGAAAATTGTGTATTTATTAATGTTCTTTCTTGTAAAGGATTGAAGTCTGTCACGCATGTAAAGCTTATTGATGTACCATATTTTCCGGTCGCACCGGAAAGTCGCACCTGACTATTAAGTCGCGCCTGGTCAAAATCACGGTGTTGTGAGAAAAAAAAAACACAGATAAGTCGCATCTCTGTATAAGTCGCACTGACAGAGGGTGCATCCGGCAGTCACTAGGACCCGGGATCAGCCACCTGACTTCCCTTCAACAGTGTTAGAGCTTGTGATTCGTCAAGTTCAGATGGCAAACGCGCTCCGTGAAGATCCCAGCAAACATATTTACGTTGTGGCAACGTTGCTGCCATGTTCCATTTTTACTTTGCAACGTTGTTCGCAACGTGTTCTCCATGTCGTGACAACATAGATGCGTAAGACACGAGAAGGCTGTGACAACGTTGTTGCGCAACTTTCAGCAACTGCAACACAACGTTCCAGCTACATTTATTTATTCCTGATGCTATAGCAACACATTACTCTTTCTTGATTACCCATTATTTCCATTATTTATAACAAATAAAGCCTCAAAATAAAATAGGAAATTATGCAATAACATTTTCAATATTGCTAATAGTTAACACTGTTCTTTAAAAGTTACGCTTACAGTAAAATATTCCGTTATATTCAACACGTGCAAACTTTGGAGAGTAAAAATGCAACACAGGGTCATATCCATAGATATCTATATGTGTATGTATATCTATTGTTGTCTCCCTCTCCTTATTGGCAGCTCAGACAGCCTTGAGATGACTGGACAGCTGAAAAAGAGATACATAATATTAGTATATGCATTGCTGTCGGATTGCTCAAGTCCGGTGTTTCTATACAAATTTTGTAAGACAGAATTGCACAGCAAAAAATAGTCTATAAAACAAACTCCAGCCAATAAGCGGAATAAACACACACACACAAAAAAAACATGTAGATTCATTCACTTAGCTGTCTCGAAGGTGTGCTCCTCCACAAAACAAGCTCCAGCCACTAGCGGAATCAGCACAAAAAAACAAAACAAACAAAAAAACGGGCCGTTCAGTTCTTCGGGCAGTCAAACTCACTCCAATTTCATGCAAGAAATATTCATCAAAACCATCTCCAGCCAACAGGAGGCATAAGCACCTAAAATCCACAAGCTGTCGCGAAGAAATTATATTACACCAAACAAACCCCAGCCACTAGGCGGAACGAGCACAAAAGGAAACGAAAAAGGCGCCCAGCTTCCTCGAACAGTCAAGTGAATGTTCAGTGAGTCAGGTCCACTAGGCAGCAACATGAAAATCACCAAATGTATTTATGTAGGACAGTGCTTGCTGTGGGCATGTAAATTCTCTACAGCCATCGTTAGTATCTATTCTCAGTTTGGCCGGAAACATCAGAGCAAAAGCAACCTTCCATCGATGTAAAAGTTTCTTGCATTCCCTGAATCGATCACGTTTCTCTCTTGTCAAATTCACAAAGTCTGGGAACAAGAAAATGGTGTGGTTCTTCCATGAAAGCTTTCCTTTACTCCTCGCCTAACGTAACACGAGCTCTTTATCAGATGATCTCAGAGATTTGGCCAGTATTGATCGGGGCCTGTCTCCCTCAGCGGATCTGCGAGCCGGAACCCTGTGAGCTCGCTCGATTTCCAGCTTATGGCCTGTTATGTTGAGCAGACTCGGGAAGAGCTCGTCTAGGAATTTCACCATATTTCTGCGTTCCTCACGTTCAGGAAGTCCAACAATTCGGATGTTTCGTCAATTACGATTCACCAAATCCTCCAGTTTTTCCCAAACACGTTCCAAATCTCCCTTGGTCGCTAGCGGATTAGCTGCTAATTCCCTCTCCGATGACTCCAGATAATCGATCCGTTTCTCGACATCCGACAATCTTGTAACCAACTCAGAGAATTTCGTCTCCATGGAAGTGACCGATCGACGTATCACAGCATGATCCTCCAAGTCTGCAACGACCTTCATCAGCATTGCCAACACATTCATCAGTTCACGCCGGATTTCTTTCAGTTCACCGTCCGAATTGAGTCCGGGGCTTCCAGCCTGCCACTGCGGGGAATCAGCTTGAGCACATAAGTGTCTTTTAATGTCTCCAGAACCGAGGATTTTGAATTTTTTGTCATATTGTCTTCCTAGAACAGTTAAGAATCAGGGTGTGTCAAATCTCACCGGTTCATGACAAACAGTATTAAAACTAGCAAAGTGTGCAGAGCTTGCCGCTCACACGTCTGCTCCTCGCACGCCGTCACGTAAACATTTGCTTTAAATGTAATGGTTGCCCAATTCAGCTGTTAGATGGCTAGTAGTTTGCTTTCAGTCAATGACATTTTAACAGAAATTTGATATGTATACATTCCAAAAAGGAAAGGAAAGAATTATCTTCCAAATGTTGTGGCATGACTGAATGTGTGCTATCTGCATGTATCTGATTTGTTGACCAATTGGCATCTATGGATCAATGATATATTAGTAAATTACTCGCCTGCAACCATTTGTCATGCAGTGTATTGTGAATTGTGTGAATATACTTTTCTACGTTATTACTCACACTTACCACAAAATCCAGCAAAACTGTCCAAACTCCTCTTTTGTTTAACATTCTTGAAGATGAGACATTGTTTTGAAATTATTTATTTAATTATAGTTTTTAAGTTGACTGTATTTAAGAAAAGACTTCAAATACTTTTACCAGCTTACCTCGACCCGAAAACATTAGGCTGTTGAGCAAAGAAAAGCAATGACACTGATTAATTGCTTTATTCCAGGACTAGCAGAATATTTTATTTGTTTACCCTCACATCCTGAGACCCAGAAAATGTATAATTTTATTTTATAGATTTTTATTAACATCATTGTTTGGCACATAACGTGACACCCTTCAGCTTTCTAATGATATAGGCTAATTATTATGTTTCTGCTCCATACTTTTACCTTTTAAGACATTATTTAACAGAAGATTTATTCAAACATACATAATACAACTTGCTACAAATCACCCCAGTGATTTGTCAAACTTCAACATTGTTTAAATTTCATGGAAACATTGAAATAGTGTAAATAGTGACGTTTTATAAAAAATAACGACAACAACAAAAAAAGTCACAAGTCGTGTTTCATCACGTTTCTACATGGGCTACAGTAAAATTCTCATTTGTACACCCAACTGAAAGTCACAAAACAAAAAGTATTACAAAAAAGTATACAAAGTATAGTCAGGACATTACTGATCTAAAAAAAAAAGCAGCACCATCACTATTTGAAAAAGTTATTTTTGATCAAATCTAGACAGGCCCCATTTCCAGCAGCCAACACTCCAACACCTTATCCTTGAGTAATCATGCTAAATTGCTAATTTGGTACTAGAAAATCACTTGCCATTATATCAAACACAACTGACAGCTATTTGGTTCGTTAAATGAAGCTTAACATTGTCTTTGTGATTGTTTTTGAGTTGCCACAGTATGCAATAGACTGGCATGTCTTGAGGTCAATATTAGGTCAAAAAAAAAGAAACCGCTTTCTCTAGAAACTCATCAGTCAATCATTGTTTTGAGGAATGAAGGCTATACAATGCTTGAAATTGGCAAAAAACTGAAGATTTCATACAAAGGTGTACACTACAGTCTTCAAAGACAAAGGATAACTGGCTCTAACAAGGACAGAAAGAGATATGGAAGGCCAGATGTACAGCTAAACAAGAGGATAAGTACATCAGAGTCTCTAGTTTGAGAAATAGACGCCTCACATGTCCTCAGCTGACAGCTTCATTGAATTCTACCTGCCCAACACCAGTTTCATGTACACCAGTAAAGAGAAGACTCAGGGGTGCAGGACTTATGGGAAGAATTGCAAAGAAAAAGCCACTTTTGAAACAGAAAAACAGACATTGGACAGCAGATAATTGGAAAAGCGTGTTATGGATCTTAACCCCATTGAGCTTTTGTGGGATCAGCTAGACTGTAAGGTGTGTTAAAAGTACCCGACAAGACAGCCGCATCTATGGCAAGTGCTACAGGAAGTGTGGGGTAAAATGTCACCTGAGTATCTGGACAAACTGACAGCTAGAATGCCAGTGATCTGCAAAACTGTCAGTGCTGCACATGGAGGATTTGTTTGCTGAAAACTCTTTGAAGTAGTTTAAAAAAAATTCTAATTGTAATAGTAATTTTTTACGTTATTAATGTCCTGACTATACATTGTGATCAGTTGGATCTACAAAGGATCTACAAAGCTGTCATTGCTGCACGTGGAGGATTTTTTGATGAGAACTCTTTGAAGAAGTTTAAGAAGTTCTGAACATTTTTTCAAACTGTAATAATAATTTTTCACATTATTAATGTCCTGACTATACATTGTGATCAGTTGAATGCCACTTTGGTGAATAAAAGTACCAATTTCTTTCCATAAGAGCTAAATCTCTGTACATTATTCCAAACTTTTGGCTGCCTGTGTGTCTGTGTGTGTCTGTGTGTGTCTGTGTGTGTCTGTGTGTGTCTGTGTGTGTCTGTCTGTGTGTGTGTGTGTGTGTGTGTGTCTGTCTGTCTGTCTGTCTGTGTGTGTGTGTGTGTCTGTGTCTGTCTGTGTCTGTCTGTGTCTGTCTGTGTCTGTCTGTGTCTGTCTGTGTGTGTGTGTGTGTGTGTGTGTGTGTGTGTGTGTGTGTGTGTGTGTGTGTTTATTTATTTATTTATTTATTTTTTTTATGACCTCATTGAAACTGAATTGGAAACTTTTTATACCATACATTCATCATTTATTTCTGGTATGTTTCAAAAGGATCGGTGATAATCTGGGGGTGCTTCATTGTGATCAGTTGAATGCCACTTTGGTGAATAAAAGTACCAGTTTCTTTCTATAAGAGCAAAATCTGTACATTATTCCAAACTTTTGGCCCCCAGTGTATGTCATACAGTGGTAGTCAACACAACGTAAGCACAACCTTTAACAGTGACTCTGAACGATGGTAAAACGTCAACGTTGTGACAGCGTGGTGACAAACTCCACCACACAACATTGTTGCAGCGTTGGTAGGTTAGCGACGTTGCAACAACGTTCTGTGTTTGCTGGGATTACCTCAGAATCTACACATCGTATCACGGTGTTTTTGGGCTTGTTTTAAATGGGAGAATTTGTTTTAAGTAATCGTGTGTAACAGTTTCTCAAATTATTTTTATGTTTCATGAAAGAAAAGCGACAAGGAAGCAACATCTGTTTATAACATCTGTTACTCTATGCTGTGCACAAATAAACAGCTTTTAGTCTGTGAGTAAAACAATATGCCTGTTGTATTCTATTCATTCATTAACATTAGCAATTGTCTATCTGTGCATATTTCTGGTATTTGCAACCTTCTTTGCAATGTTTTAATTATCCGGTTCACTGACTGAATGTTTTTAATACAAGTTTTATGAAACGTCATTTTGTGGGCATGTGAGGAGTTGCGTTTGACAGCGGTTTAGAGTTTATTTGAACAATAATGTTATGATGGACAAAATATTTAAACTGGTTGCATAAAGTACTTTGTAAAGGCAAAATATTCTGAAATGGCAACTTTAAAACTCTTCTACCATCTCTATGACTGGTGGGTTTTTTTGGGGGTTTTTTTTCCATCTGTTTTGGTGCACATGTCTTTGACCAGCCGGCATCAGTTACGTTTAAATAATGTGTGTAAGTCGCTTCTGTCTAAAAACGTGACTTATATTAGTGGAAAATACAGTGATCCTTTCGGTCTGCCCTTTTATTCCAACCATTACGTCTGTTCGGAGGCTTCCATAAATATTTAGTGTATGCAAGTTACTTGTCAACTAAGTTTAATGGTGGAACCACTAGGCCTGTTGCATTATTACACAATCACCTGATTATTTAATAATCTCTTTACTTGGACTCTTGGATCGCAAGTTAATTGCAATTATGTGTATGATAAATAATCACTAGCCAAATTAAAAAAATGTAACAGCCCTACATACCACCCCTTAAATATTCCACTCATTAAACTGAACTGCCTTCACCCAAACAGGAACTTGAACCCTGGACCCTCAAATTAAAAGTCTGATGCTGTACCAGTTGAGCTGTCTGGGCAAAAATAACTCAAGTTAAGTTCTGAACTTTTAAATGCATATTCCATAGCTACACATTGCAGAGGAGGCCAGTACAAGACGAAGGTGGAGTTTTGGCGAGGCCTCAGACCCTGTGACTGAAGAGAAACTGAAGCTCATCAAGAAAGAGATGAAGGAGCAGGAGACTCTAATTCACGGATACCATCAGGTGAGTCTCTCTCTCTCTCTCTCTCTCTCTCTCTGTCTTGCTTACCACTCTAGTGTATACTGTATATGAATATAAGGCATGCTGGAACATGGCTGATGTGGACATGCATTCTTTATGTATGGGTTTTAGTTTTCTAGATCAGTTCTTCAAAATGGTGGTGAGATCCCAGGGCTCAACAATAAGGATTTTTCCTACTGATCCAGTAGTTCAGATTTATAGTTTTTCCAACCAATATAATGCACCTAGTGATTAATTTAGAATTTTCAAACTGTCTAACTGATGCTTCCAAAACCTTTATCATTCACACAATTTTGACAAAATCCCAAACATGTTATCCAGCTCTCTCATATGTGTTCATTACTTTGTCCAGGTAGAAAATGTATGACATTTAAACATTAACACCCACATTAGGTGATTACATATTGTGTAAACATAGATGTAATCTTTAATATTAAGTGTGTCTCAGTTGTTTATAATTTTCAGCTGATGCTTCCAAGACTATTACAAATCATTTTTAATATCCAGGTTATCCTTCTTGTTGTGTCCTGCTTGCTAAATGTCAGATAATGATTAAAAAAAGCAAAAAAAAAAACTTTAAGGCCTTCAGATCACTGTAGTTCATTTCAACATTAAACACTATGCTTTTAAGTGATAAGATTACATTATTACCACTCACGATTTAGAATAACGTTGGTAATTACTGTTCATGCTTCTTTAATGACAAAAGAAGTCATGGACTTTTCACAAACCACATCCAATTATTTCTTATCTGGAACTATACATGTGCTGAATATATTTGCATTTGGTCATTAGTATTCATGTGCTACAAATTAATTCAGTGCAAAACGTCTGAAACTTATTCCTGATGTTTTGATGGTTTTGACAATGTAGGAGAATGAGAAACTCTATCTGCAAATGAAAGCACTCCAGGCTCAAAGCAGACAAAATGAGGAGACTTTGTTTATGGAGAACCAAAGACTTCAGACTGAGCTGACCCTCACCAGGTCAGTACTCTTGAGTGTGTCTATAAAGTGTTGTAATACATAGCACAGCATGCTTTCAGTATTCACACTCGGCTTTGCTGCAGCTGATATAAAAGCAGTGAATGTTCATTTCACTCTCAGGGACCGATTAAATACGAACAGGATTCAGAGAACTGCAAAAAGCTTTGCTGATCAAAGCTTCAGCATTGCAGAGCTGACGAGTCAGGTGGAAGCTGCACAAGTAAGTAGAGCACACAATATCAGCACAGTAGCTCTGTTCTGAAACCTAATAAGCTGCCTAATTCGACAGCATTTTAAGGCACCATAACCTGTGTTCTATTGAAAAAAGTTTAAAAAGGTAGTTAAAACCGACTATTTTATCCAGTATTTGTGTTTGCAGTTTATTTTATGTTTAATAAGAGTATTGAATTATTAGCTTAGCAACATGTTAATGGAAAACTCTATTTCAATCAAAAGCAAGTCATGTCTTCTGTGGGCTTTTCATGAGGAGCGCATTTTGCATGTGCTGCGATTAGTTGCTGCCTACATAGTGTTCCACTTCAGTCATTTATGAGGTTCCATTTTGGTTAGGATGTTGCATTAGAAGGCAGTGGACAACTAGGTAGTACATTAGGTTTTGGAACATAGTTAATATTAAAGTGAAGTTCATAGAGATACGTCATCACATCACATCTTTGTATGCAGAGAAAGGAGGAGCGACTGCAAGACGAGATCCGCAGACTTAAACAGGAGAAACAAGCCCTGCACGTAGACCTGGAGATGATGAGGAAAGAGCGAGACCTTGCCAAAGCTCATGTTATCAACACATCAGGTAGGAACATCAGATGTGGAGGTGTTTAAGGGCTGTCTATTCTCAGGGGTATAATTGTCAGTTTGACAGCAAAAAGCCTCTGGCTGCATCTGGCAGGTGATAAAGGTTTCGAGCTGAAGATGCTCCAGGAGAAACATCGGGAGGAGGTGACAGAGCTAAAGAAGAGGCTGCAGTGGTATGCAGAGAACCAGGAGCTGCTGGACAAAGACGCAGCCAGACTGCAAGCTGCCACGGCTGAGACTCAGAGGCTCACCGAACAGGTGGGACTGCACACAGATACGTATTTGTGCATTAAACCTGTGTGAACTTTTTCACGCATAAATTCTGATTTATACTTAAGTTATGATTTATAAAGAAGCACAACATTTAGATCATATATACAGTACACTCATTGAGCACTTTATTAGGAACACCTGTACACTTACTTATTCATATGATTATCTTATCAGCCAATTGTGTGGAAGCAGTGCAATGCATAAAATCACGCAGATATCAACCATCAGAATGGAGAAAAAATTTGATCTCAGTGATTTTGACCGTGGCATAAATGTTGGTGCCAGATGGGCTGGTTTGAGTATTTAAATTATAGTGTGTGTGTGTGTGTGTGTGTGTCTAGATAGATAGATAGATATATAAGAGAGAGAGAGAGAGAGAGAGAGAGAGATATAGATATATATAGATATAGATATAGATATGTATAGATATACACCGATCAGCCACAACATTAAAACCACCTGCCTAATATTGTGTAGGTCCCCCTCGTGCCGCCAAAACAGAGCCAACCCGCATGTCAGAATAGCATTCTTCTTCTCACCACAATTGTACAGAGCAGTTATCTGAGTACCGTAGACTTTGTTAGTTCGATCCAGTCTGGCCATTCTCTGTAGACCTCTCTCATCAACAAGGCATTTCCGTCCACAGAACTGCCGCTCACTGGATTTTTGTTTTAGTTTTTTTTTTTTTTTTAGTTTTTGGCACTATTTGGAATAAATTCTAGAGACTGTTGTGTGTGAAAATCCCAGGAGATCAGCAGTTACAGAAATACTCAAACCAGCCTGTCTGGCACCAACAGTCATCCATGCGATTATCTCTGTTCAGCTAATCGTGTGGCTGCAGTGCATAAAATCATGCAGATACGGGTCAGGAGCTTCAGTTAATGTTCACACCAACCATCAGAATAGGGAAAAAATGTGATCTCAGTGATTTGGACTTATTGTTGGCTGATTGTTGATTGTTTACTCCGAATGGTGCCAAAAACAAAAAAACGTCCAGTTTTTTGAATGGCCAGACTGGTTCGAACTGACAAAGTCTACGGTAACTCCGATAACCACTCTGTACAATTGTGGTGAGAAGAATAGCATCAGGTTGCCGCTGTTTTGGCAGCACGAGGGGGACCCATACAATATTAGGCAGGTGGTTTTAATGTTGTAGCTGATTGGTGTGTGTGTGTGTGTGTGTGTGTGTGTGTGTGTGTGTGTGTGTGTGTGTGTGTGTGTGTGTGTGTGTGTGTGTGTGTGTATATATATATATATATATAATATATTGGCGGCCAAAATTTTGGAATAATGTACAGATTTTGCTGTTTCTGAAGGAAATTGATACATTAATTCACGCAAAGTGGCATTCAACAGATCACAAAGTGTAGTCAGGACATTACTGATGTAAACAGCACCGTCACTATCTGAAAAAAGTCATTTTTGATCAAATCTAGACATTTCCAGGCAAATCAGGCTCCATTTCCAAGGTCAATATTAGGTCTGAAGATTTCTGAAGATTTCATACAAAGGTGTACACTACAGGCTTCCAAGACAAAGGACAACTGGCTCTAACAAGGACAGGAAGAGATGTGGAAGGCCAGATGTACAACTAAACAAGAGGATAAGTACATCAGAGTCTCTAGTTTGAGAAATAGACGCCTCACATATCCTCAGCTGACAGCTTCATTGAATTCTACCCATTCAACACCAGTTTCATGTACAACAGTAAAGAGAAGACTCAGGGGTGCAGGCCTTATGGGAAGAATAGCAAAGAAAAAGCCACTTTTGAAACAGAAAAACAAAAAGAAAAGGTTACAGTAGGCAAAGAAACACAGACGTTGGACAACAGATAATTGGAAAAGAGATTTATGGATCTTAACCCCATTGAGCTTTTGCGGGATCAGCTAGACTGTAAGGTGCGTGAGAAGTGCCCGACATGACAGCCACATCTATGGCAAGTGCTACAGGAAGTGTGGGGTAAAATGTCACCTGAGTATCTGGACAAACTGACAGCTAGAATGCCAGTGATCTGCAAAACTGTCAGTGCTGCACATGGAGGATTTTTTTGCTGAAAACTCTTTGAAGTAGTTTAAAAAAAATTATAATTGTAATAGTAATTTTTTACGTTATTAATGTCCTGACTATACATTGTGATCAGTTGAATGCCACTTTGGTGAATAAAAGTACCAATTTCTTTCCATATGAGCAAAATCTGTACATTATTCCAAACTTTTTGCTGTGTGTGTGTGTGTGTGTGTGTGTGTGTGTGTGTGTGTGTGATAGTGCTGTCAGTCGATTAAATTTATTAATCGCGATTAATCACATAATTTTCTGTTGTTAACTGCAGATTTCGAAAGTGCTGAAATGTGACACTGTATATACTTCTTTTCTTGTCAAAATGTGTTTATTTTCTTCTTAGGAAGAAAACAAAACAACGTGTAGCAATATAATGCTTTATTAACATTTTCCAGACAAACCTTCCACAATATAAACATAGAAATGCACTAAAATATCACCAATTTAAGTCACATCAAACGTTTCCAAAGTTTAAGTGGGAGTTTGACTAACTGAATGAACTAGTCCCCACATAGGTTGCGTATTCATTGCAATGGGCATTAAATCTCTTTAACTCTCATCACCCACACTATTAATCTGCCCGTAGACTATGGCTATCTGCTTTCCTACAGCAGTCGTGAAGCTGCATTCATGATTCGTGTCAGGGCGACACCAGAGTCAATATATACATATATGCATGTGTGTGTGTGTGTATATATATATATATATATATATATATATATATATATATATATATATATATATATATATATATATACACACAGACACACACACACACACACACACACAGTTGAAGTCAGAAGTTTACATACACTTAGGTAGAAGTCATTAAAACTCATTTTTTAACCACTCCACAGATTTAATATTAGCAAACTGTAGTTTTGGCAAGTTGTTTAGGATATCTACTTTGTGCATAACAGAGTAATTTTTGTAACAGTTGTTTACAGACATATTGTTTCACTTTTAATTGACTATATCATAATTCCAGTGGGTCAGAAGTTTACATACACTAAGTTAACTCTGCCTTTAAGCAGCTTGGAAAATTCCAGAAAATTATGTCTAGCCTTTAGACAGTAAGCCAATTAGCTTCTGATCGGATGTGTACTGAATTGGAGATGTACATGTAGATGTGTTTTAAGGCCTACCTTCAAACTCAGTGCCTCTTTTCTTGACATCATGGGGAAATCAGCAAAGAAAATGTGGAACTCCACAAGTCTGGTTCATCCTTGGAAGCAATTTCCAAATGCCTGAAGGTACCACGTTCATCTGTACAAACAATAGTACATAAGTATAAATACCATGGGACCACGCATCCATCATACCGCTCAGGAAGGAGACGCATTCTGTCTCCTAGAGATGAACGTAATTTGGTGCGAAAAGTGCAAATCAATCCCAGAACAACAGCAAAGGACCTTGTGAAGATGCTAGAGGAAACATGTAGACAAGTATCTATATCCACAGTAAAAACGAGTCCTATATCGACATAACCTGAAAGACTGCTCAGCAAGGAAGAAGCCACTGCTCCAAAACCGGCATAAAAAAAGCCAGTCTACAGTTTGCAAGTGAACATGTAGACTAAGATCTTACTTTCTGGAGAAATGTCCTCTGGTCTAATGAAACAAAAATGTAACTGTTTGGCCATAATGACCATCGTTATTTTTAGAGGAAAAAGGGTGAGGCTTGCAAGCCGAAGAACATCATCCCAACTGTGAAGCATGAGGGTGGCAGCATCATGTTGTGGGGGTGCTTTGCTGCAGGAGGGACTTCACAAAATAGTTGGCATCATGAGGAAGGAAAATTATGTGGATATATTGAAGCAACATCTCAAGACATCAGCCAGGAAGTTAAAGCTCAGTCGCAAATGGGTCTTCAAAATGGACAATGACCCCAAGCATACCTCCAAATTTGTGGCAAAATGGCTTAAGGACAACAAAGTCAAGGTACTGGAGTGCCATCACAAAGCCCTGACCTCAATCCGATAGAAAATTTGTGGGCAGAACTGAAAAAGCATATGCGAGCAAGGAGGCCTACAAACCTGACTCAGTTACACCAGTTCTGTCTGGAGAAATGGGCCAAAAGTCCAGCAAATTATTGTGAGAAGCTTGTGGAAGGCTACCCAAAACGTTTATTTATTATTTATTTATTTATACATGTACAGCTATGGAAAACAAATTAAGAGACCACTGCAAAATTATCATTTTCTCTGGATTCTCTATTTATAGGTATGTGTGAGTAAAATGAACATTTTTGTTTTATTCTATAAAGTACTGACTACATTTGTTACAAATTCCAAATAAAATTATTGTCATTTAGAGCATTTATTTGCAGAAAATGACAACTGGTCAAAATAACAAAAAGATGCAAGGTGTTTTTACTGTGGATATAGATGCTTGTCTTCCTGTTTCCTCCAGCATCTTCACAAGGTCCTTGGCTGTTGTTCTGGGATTGATTTGCACTTTTTGCACCAAACTACGTGTTTTCAGACCTCGAATAATGCAAAGAAAACAAGTTAATATTTATTTTTAAACAACACAATACTGATGTTTTAACTTGGGAAGAGTTAAATCAATATTTGGTGGAGTAACCCTGATTTTCAATCACAGCTTTCATGTGTCTTGGTTTGCTCTCTACCAGTCTTTCACATTGCTGTTGGGTGACTATGCCACTCCTGGTGCAAAAATTCAAGCAGCTCGGCTTTGTTTGATGGTTTGTGGCCATCTATCTTCCTCTTGATCACATTCCAGAGGTTTTCAATGGGGTTCAGGTCTGGAAATTGGGCAGGCCATGATAGGGTCTTGATCAGGTGGTGCTCCATCCACACCTTGATTGACCTGTCTGTGTGGCATGGAGCATTTTCCTGTTGGAAAAATCAATCCTCAGAGTTGGGAAACATTGTCAGAGCAGAAGGAAGCAAGTTTTCTTCCAGGATAATCTTGTATGTGGCTTGATTCATGCGTCCTTCACAAAGACAAATCTGCCCTATTCCAGCCTTGCTGAAGCACCCCCAGAACATCACCGATCCTTTTGAAACATACCAGAAATAAATTATGAATGTATGGTATAAAAAGTTTCCAATTAAATTTGAATGAGATCTTCATTAAAAAAAAAATTTTAAATCCTTGGCATTCTAGATGTAAGTTTGTCCAGATACTCAGGTGACATTTCACCCCACGCTTCCTGTAGCACTTGCCATAGGTGTGGCTGTCTTGTTGGACACTTCTCACGCACCTTACAGTCTAGCTGATCCCACAAAAGCTCAATGCAGTTAAAATCCATAACACTCTTTTCCAATTATCTGTTGTCCAATGTCTGTGTTTCTTTGCCCACTCTAACCTTTTCTTTTTGTTTTTCTGTTTCAAAAGTGGCTTTTTCTTTGCAATTCTTCCCATAAGGCCTATACCCCTGAGTCTTCTCTTTACTATTGTACATGAAACTGGTGTTGAGTGGGTAGAATTCAATGAAGCTGTCAGTTGAGGACATGTGAGGCATCTATTTCTCAAACTAGAGACTCTGATGTACTTATCCTCTTGTTTAGTTGTACATCTGGCCTTTCACATCTCTTCCTGTCCTTGTTAGAGCCAGTTGTCCTTTGTCTTTGAAGACTGTAGTGTACACCTTTGTATGAAATCTTCAGTTTTTAGGCAATTTCAAGCATTGTATAGCCTTCATTCCTCAAAACAATGATTGACTGATGAGTTTCTAGAGAAAGCTCTTTCTTTTTTGTCATTGTTGACCTAATATTGACCAAGATATGCCAGTCTATTGCATACTGTGGCAACTCAAAAACAATCACAAAGACAATGTTAAGCTTCATTTAACGAACCAAATAGCTGTCAGTTGTGTTTGATATAATGGCAAGTGATTTTCTAGTACCAAATTAGCAATTTAGCATGATTACTCAAGGATAAGGTGTTGGAGTGATGGCTGCTGGAAATGGGGCCTGTCTAGATTTGATCAAAAATAACTTTTTTCAAATAGTGATAGTGCTGTTTTTTCATCAGTAATGTCCTGACTATACTTTGTGATCAGTTGAATGCCTCTTTGGTGAATTAAAGTACCAATTTCCTTCTGAAACAGCAAAATCTGTATATTATTCCAAACTTTTGGCTGCGTGTGTGTGTATGTGTGTGTGTGTGTGTATGTGTGTGTGTGTGTATGTGTGTGTATATATATATATATATATATATATACACACACACACACACTACCATTCAAAAGTTTAGGGTCACTTACTTATTTTTTATTTTTTTCCACATTTTAGAATAATAGTAAAGTCATCACAACTATGGAATAATATAAATGGAAAAATGGGAATTATGTTGTGACTAAAAAAATCCAAAATAAATCAAAACTATGTTATATTTTAGCATCTTCAAAGTGGCCACACTTTGCCTTGATTTTGCAGAAATGTACTCTTGACATTTTCTCAACCAACTTCTTGAGGTATCACCCTGGGATGCTTTTTAAACAGTATTGAAGGAGTTCCCTTCTATATGCTGGGCACTTAGTGGCTGCTTTTCTTAATTATTCGGTCCAAGTCATCCATTTCAAAAACTTTTTTTTTTTTAATAAAATTTTAGTTTGTAATTAAATAAATTAATATGTTGGCACAATTATATTTTTGTCTACAAAACTAATTTCAAACATTTAAGCATACAACTTCAAATCATAAGGTTTTTAAGATCATGAGAAACATTTCAGGCAAGTGACCCCAAACTTTTGAACGGTAGGGTATATATCTCAGGTGGAAACTTTTTATACCATACATTCATAATTTATTTCTGGTATGTTTCAAATGCCTTTTATGTATAGTTTTTACTGTTTTAGACGTGCCCCAGACTTTCAATATTAACCTATGAAGATCCATTATAAGAATATAAATTATTTCATGTTTAAAACTATGATAATATAAACAGAGTGTGAAAAAATAAACCATTTCAATATTTATTATATGAAAAAAAAAAAATTTTTTTACATTATTTCCACCACACCAAATAATTTTGCCCCTAATAAATTTTTTCAAAAGTTATTGAACTTGTCATGAATTTAACAATGTCGACAAAGTTTTCAGTGAAGAGCGTACAGTACTTAAGAGTAATTATGAGGTGAGCGATGTTTGAAGAAAACAAAGAAAATTCAGGGTAAGTATCCATTGGGAGCAGAGTATTTTTTTTTTTATTTTAATCAAGCAGTAATTTAGCCAAATTATTCAGTGTGAAAATATAATTTAATTCTCTATATTTGGGATACATAAAATGTTAGCTATGAAATTACACTTGGCTATTTTATTTAAAACACATTAAAATAAGGATCACCACTGAATTCTATATGTATTTATATGTATATTAGAAATTGAATAACGTGACCCTACAATAAGCATAGCGTATTTATTTTTGCATTAAAAAAGTTGCCAATCACATGTAGTCTGAAAGTTGTATTATTTTATGTAAACAATACTGTGTTTCGATTTGTTTTGAGAATGACACACCTGACTTAAAGTGATTAACTGATGTGTTTCTTCATTTAGGTGGAAAAGCTAAAGACAGAGATTAACAGGAGAGCCAATGAACAGCAGAGAAAGGTGAAGGAGAGGGCGGGTGAAGCTAAAAGAATCCAGGACCTGGAGAGACAGGTCAGACACAACTACAAGCTTCCTGCCTCTCTGCACTTCCTGCTTCCTCATTTGCAGATGCTGCTTATTCAGGGCATGTTCTTTTCTTTTATGCTTTGTTTCCTGAGAGCTGGAATTATCCAGCCATTTTTGCACGTAATAGCCCATCTGTCTTAATATAGATTCAGATGCTTTTTACCCACCACCTCCTCTCCATTCTAAATGCTCTTCTTTGAGTGAAGTGCCTCTGGTTAGCTATTTAGTCAATGGCACTGAGTTGTATATGAGGCAAACTGCAGGTAAAACACCTCACCAATGTTATGTGGCCTTTGTTTACTTCATAGTTAGGTTGCAGAAAGCATGTGATGTTAAAATCACAAATGGTTTCGGAGCTGTGGCAGAGTAGTTAACACACTTGCTCCATACACATTGAGTCATGGTGCTTAATTGGGTGACGTTGGTTTGAGTCTGGCCTGCAACGTTTCCCAAACCCATTCCCTCTCTCTCCCCTGATAGTTTCCTGTCACTCAGTATTATATTTATCTAATAATAAACCAGAAAATTTAAATTGAAAAATTAATCAAGGGACTTCGATTTCAGCCCCTTGAACGTGCTCAGCCCTTGTAAAGTTTAATATTGGCTCCATCAATGAGCACTTTTTGAATTCTTGCCCATCAGTCACTCATGTTCCAATGCATCTCAGCTCAAACATATGGAGGAGCTCCTGAAGCGCAGGCACCCAAACTCACTGCCAGCCCTGATCCTTGCTGCCGCATCTTCCGGAGGAGAAGAGGGTGGGTCGGACGTCCATCCCTCCACTGCCCCTCAGTCCTCCCAGGCAGCAGCCCTACTGGAGAGACGTGTCCATCGACTGGAGGCAGAGCTGGAGGGCCGCGATGAAGCAGCCAAACGGAGTCTCAGAACCATGGAGCAACAGTACCACAGGATCAAAGTACAGCACAAAATGAAGCAAAGGGAATTCTGTGTGAAAGCCCTGAAAATTAGATTATCTGATGTTCTGCTCAAATCGGATTTTGTTTTTAAAGGTTTTTTCACATGACATTTTAAGTGTAGCCCAGATTAGACACTAGTCTGAACAGCCAACGCTCGTTAACTGATCCGCATGCGTATAACAAACTCAGACATGTTTATTATTTTAATATGTATAATGAATTAACTTATTAAAATTGTTATTAGCAGGATTTTTTAACCAGAATAGGACACTTAATGACTATCTAATAAATTATCCACAAGTGATGGAAGACTAGATGGATAAAGTAATTTTAAATAAAGTAATTTGCAGTCTGGTGGAATCTAATTACCAATGAAGCTCAAGCATGTAATATTATGAGCAAGAGGACAGCACGAATAATGGCATTATAGACAGTGTATGTTAGGTAAGAGTTGTTATCTGTAATTATTTAAGATATCCATTGACTTGCTTTTTGATACAGTTTGAGAAATATAGAAACTGTTTTCTGCACGTGTGACATGAGCAAAGAGCCGTGTTACTATACATATCCTTAATCTACCTCTGATTAATCGGCATATTTTACTATTTGAAATTCAAACAAACCGCTGAACCCAACTGTTGAAGCCTATAAGTTTATTTTCCTAAAAAGGAACTGAATGCATTAACTAGAAAGGATATGACTTGAAATTAAAGGTTTTAAACCATAACAGGCATATTTCACGGTAAATCAATTGCTTAAGTGACGAATGTTGAGTTAGATTGATGTAAAAAATCACATTAAATCTGACCTGGCTGTTCATACTGAAGGCACTTTGAAAAAAATTCAATATGTGTCCCGATTTATTTCCACATATAAAAGACTTCTTTATTGGTTATAAATAATCTTATCTTTTGGTTTGCATCCATCAAGTTCTGAATAAAAAAAACAAAATATCAAATGAGATAAAGTACTTTTCAATTGAGTGGATTATAAAAAAATAATAATAATAATTATTATTAAATTATTATGAAATATTAAACATTTTGGGCTTGAATTTTGATCAAAAAATAACTATATTGTGATATATACTGTAAACATGAAACTACTTGTACTGTTATGTAAGATTTTAGTCCCACCGCCCACCTCTAGTAACCCTGACCTCATTCAATATGGCTTTAAACCGACTGATCGCAGTATTTCTGTTCTCAGTATGTTCAAAATCAAATGATCTTTCCATTTCCCAAAAATTGTGTTTACCAGTGCTCTCAGCTGGAATGATCTACAACTACAAACGATGTTTCTATTTAAAGTCTTAAGTGCAGAGTACTGTCAGAGATGCATTATGCTTATCTGATGCTGACATTTTCCAATCCTTTGGCTGTCTGTCATGAAGACCAATAATTATAAAATGAAAACTGATGTCGAGAACAGTCAGATTTAAAGCTGAAATAAAGTGTTTGCTTCTAATGTGTTCTCTTCCTGTATCTCTTCAGCTCCAGTACGAACAGCAGATCTCAGATCTGGAGCAGCGTTTGGCAGAGAAAAGCCAGAATGAATGCACCATTTTGCTAGAAAAATCGGAACCACATACAGAGGCGTTAAAGATAGAGCTGGAAGAATTGAAGAAGGACCATCTGAAGCAAGAGAGCGCTCTCCAAGCAGATGTGGCTTCTCTGCGGGAGCAGCTCCGCCAGGCCCAGGCTTTAACACAATCTGAAAAGCCCACCCGAAGCCCCTCACGCCACCAACTGCAAGTGGAGACGGCACAAGCAACCCGCATCGAGAGGATGACCCAGGAGTTAAGCACCAAGAGTCGCACTATCCAGGAGCTTAGTCGCACTGTGGATCGTCTGCAGAGGGAGAGGAGGACAATGCTCTCGACCCCAGGCTTCGACCGACCCACTATTGAAACCAAACGGAACTTGGCTGTAGCCAAAGAGGCCAAAAGCACGACTGTTGAGACTTTCCCTACTACCCAGGACGAGAAAGACTACCATCCCGGAGCATTTGCAGGGTTACATATCTCAGAGTTGCAGCTGGAGAATGACAGTTTGCGGGTGAGACTGGAACAGTTTGAGAAACAGAGAGAACAAGAGAGAGTTTCCCTGCAGGCTGCAGTCACACAGGCACAGAGTCAACTCCAGAGGTAAAGCTGTTTGGTGTGGTCCAATAAGGTTTTTGTAAACACTTTGTAGTGCCATTTAAGTAGCAACATAATCAATCACCATTACAAGGGCATTCCAAAAGAAAAGAGGAAAAAACAACTCATTCCAAAGTGTCTTCAAATGACTGTTACAGAATTGAAATCAGAGCTTGATTATATTTACAGGATTTGAGCTTAAAAAAAAGTTGGCATACAAAATAATAATAATAATAAAAATTATTTGAAAATTAGTATTGCAGAATTTATGATCAATAGGAGGTAAAGCATCAAAGGAATATTTCTGACATTTAATAACCCTCATGTCATTCCTAACCCATGTACTGTTATTTTTTCCCTGAAACACAAAATGAGAATATTTTAAATAATCTTCACGCAACTCTTTTCTGTGACCACGGCTGTTAAGCTCCAAAAGGGGTCAAATAAACAACATAAAAGTAGTTCATATGATTTGTGTGCTATATTCCAAGTCTTCTGAAGCCATTTGAAAGCTTTGTGAGTGAAAATTTAAGTTGTTATTTACTGAAAATTCTCCCTTCTGCCTTAGCATTCACTGGCATGCCACGTGCAGTTAAGCCATACAAGAACCAATGCCACTTGGCGTCAGTGATGTTAAACTAGGAGCGACGCATGGACATGCCATTGTTGAAGCTAAACACGAACGCAAATGATATTTAGGAACTTGGAATGAGCTGTATGTTTCTGTTTTGAGCTTGACAATCATGGTCACTTACAGTAGGTTGGTTTGGAATGATATGAAGATGGGTCAAAAATGAGAATTTTCATTTGGGGTGAACTATTCATTTAATATAATTTTTATTAACACATTCAATGTCATCTGCCTTCAGATTTAATCATCTCTGAATCTAAATGTGTACTAGTAACAGTATGAAAAAATTATTTTTGTGTGGTGTAATGTTTACAGGGTTCAGGAGCAGAAAGCAGAGCAACTCACCTTGGTCAAGGCTGAACATCATAAAGAGATTGAACGCCTCCTGGCCTGCCATGCCCTCGAGCATTCCTCCTCCAAAGTGGCTGAACTTACCAATCAAGTGAACACACAAGAGGTTGGTTATTTAAACGAATTCATTCTTTGTTGTTTATGACTCTCCAACAGATCTGTTTACATGACCGTTTGCATTGATTTGGCACAAGCTTGGCTGTTGGCATGGTACTTGAAAATATCAAGGTCATGGTTTTGTTTCCCAGGAACTCATACCGATGAAATATATACCTTGAATGCATTACCATAAAAAATGAACCATAAAAATGCATTGTTATTTGCTTTGGATAAAATCATGCCAAATGAATTATAGTAAAAAATAGTTTATTTATATAGATCATTGTGCAGCATTTACAAGGGCAAGTGAAGGAGCTTCAGAGAACCAAAGATGCTCTTGCTATTTCTAAGATCAGAGAGGAAACCCTGCAAAATCAGGTAGTTAAGTCATATTTCTGCAGTATTTCTGTCTTTCCATAACTGTGCTACCAAGGTTTTGTGATTCAGCTTCTTGTCTACTTCAACACTGTTTTTATTTTATAAAAAAAAAAAAATTGGCATATTTCTCCATTGTTCCCATTTATGTGCATGTCAATAGCTTTCTAAGCTTCTAGAAGAGTTGAAACTGGCAAAAGAAGCCCACAGTCCTGAACTAAGGCACTTTACTAGTCTGGAACAAAAGATTCAATCCATGGAGCTCCGCTACAATCAACGTGAGAAACAACTCCAGCAGGTAACAGCATACTAGGGGTAGGAATCAGCAGGGACCTGGTGATACAATATATTGATATCTGAATCATGTTACAAAAATATTCTTTGTTTCTTTATGTTTAATGTATTGCGATTCAAAACTGTGATATATTGCTGTCTTTGACTCGCTTGTTTCTCATTCATTTCCATTTGATGTTAGTGCTTTGCACCAACAAGTGCTGAACTTTCAGCTTTACTTAATCGTAGAGCCGTAGTAGTGTAGAGCATAGGCACATTAGTGAGTAAAAAAAAAACAGTGTGAGGGAGTAGTGCGCCTTGATTCCAATGTGTATCGTTACACAAAAACCCTTGCAATCGAGCTTTATAGAGGATCTGTACAGAAACTGTTACAAATTAATCGAGTTATAGACTGATATTCTTGGATTGTTCTGAGTTTACACTTTGGTCAAATAGAAATAATTAATTTTTTGTTGACCAAAAACCACAGTATGTTTCGCCTTCTCACACACACTTGCTCTTTCCAGTATGCGCTAGTCACTCAAGCCCTTTTGTCATAAAAGTTTAATAATTAGCCCTAAAACATTTTTGTGACAACTATGAATCTAAAACTGCATATTGATATTAGAGACAACTTGTTTGTTCATGTCTTCTCTCCTTTTGTTAGCGTTAAGGGCCATTCACACGAACACGTTTTTGCACTAAAAAAGCAAGATGCAGTGCGATGAATAGAACAGAACGCAGGTGTCTTGAGCAAGTTCTTTTTAACTTGACAGCATTTAAAACCTTAGCACTCGTTTACATAGAAAAACTATTTAAAAAAACAGCACGTACAGATGCAAACACTTTCACATTCACTATAATATGATTCACCTCATTGTGGTGCAGGTAATTGCAGACACGCGACAGGCGGTGGAGCTGAAGCAGCAGGGTGAAGTGGAGCGCTGGCGGAGACTCGCCCAAGGTAGGGCGAAAGAGCTGGAGGCCTTCAGACTGGAGCTGGACTCCATACTGGATGTACTCAGAGAGCTCCAGAGACAGGGTGTGGTTATCCCTGCCCCCGGACACACCTCCACCTCCACCCACACATACCTGCCCCTCCGATCATGAGCTGTCTTTGCTCTGCACCAGTCAGAACGGGGATGTAAACAAATTTGTAAAACTCTGATGCTCAGGACTAGCAGACTTCCTTTGGCTGTAGTGATCATTCTACGGTAATATTAAAAATTAGGTATTTTTTAGTATAGAGATAAAGCTAATTTAATTACTGTCAAGGAACATTCAGGGGATTTATTGTATCACATAACCACATTCCATTAGTGTAATTAAATTATTAAAGTTTTGTATTTAAATGAATTTGTTTGTACAATTATTTGTCATATTTTGCTGCTCTGTTGGTTTTATAACATCCACTTGAACAGAATCCAAAAAGTTAATCTGTGAAACAAACTGTGACAGCAGTGAAATTACTGTTGTTGATACACCACCCACATAAGAGTTAGATACAAAGGCTGATTTCAGAAGGTTGCCTAAAAGTACATTTACACAACTTGTTGGCAAATAATGCAGATGACAGGATTTATTACTTGCTAAGCTTACTGCACACACTCTGCATGCTAATAAACAAACTAAAAGACCATAAATTGCATAAGTGACTGGAGATGAAGCTGTGCATTGTGTGATGACTGTTAAGAGATGATCAGCATGTTGGAGACAAAAGTTCATGGAGTATCAAGAATTTTTAACTGGAAATGTACTTGATTAAACTAAAATCATTGCCTTTCAAAAATAGTGAAATTTGCATAATCTAAAACTCAGGTAATGGCTCAAAATAAATGCAGTACTTGCAACCTGCTAAACTAAAGAGACATGCACATTTGATTTATGTTCTAAGTGCTCTTTTTCTGTCCTCTGCATCAATTATGAATTATTTGTGTGCAGTGGATGGTGTAAGAATGTCACTCTCTTCAATACATAAGCACCATATCTAGAATTTAATACATTTTAAACAGACAATAAATGAACATACTATTTTGTCTTCATTGTTAATCATGAATGGATTCAGGACATGATGGATTTAATCAATGTATGGCATCTGATCCTAAAATTATAAGACAACAAAACTCTAAGCATTGCTTATTAGCATCGTCAGATCCGTATTCAAAGGATCCAAACTTTATTCACAACACATCAGACGATATCACCACAAGAAGCTTTGCGATGTATTCAACTGAACTTTATTGGCATAAAGGTGTTCAATAAAACAGGAGAGAAAGTATTGGATTATTGGATTTTTCTACAGAACCTCAGGCATCTTATTTAGACAATTTAAGGGGAGTTAGAATGCAAGTATACTGCAGATATTCTTTAGAAAGCCACTGTTTCAGCTGACAGGTGCAGACAGCGCAAACTATTTTCTACTCACGTATTTGCTTACACGAAAAGCCCAGAGAACCAGGCAGTGCAATACCAAATTGCTGCAATTTTGCTATTTGGCTACATAAGGATGATGGCATGTAAGGGGGAGGGGGAATCTTTCCACTGCATATGAAGAGCATTTTTTTTTAATCATGCTGATAGTAGAAATTAAATTAACCATTAAGGCATTGCATTCTGTTGGAATTTTTCCCAACAGCCATAACTCTGGAAATGGAGTCCCAGAGTCCTTGTATGATATGTGTCCTTGAAAATGTTGTGTCTCTGCTGTCTATCATTTTTTGCACAATCCCATCTGGATCTTTAGATCTTGCAGTCTGACTGCCTGACCTAACCCATTATTTCACTCAAAGAATCACTGTAGACCCCAAATGTGAGATAATTGCTCAGCCTTAAAGCACTCTGAGCCCAGTACTTGAACACACCTTAGTGTGGAGGTGAGGTGTGGATGTCTTAAAGCTAAACACTATCAATTTCCACCTCTGGAGATCATGGACTGAGTTGAAGATAATGATGGAGCCATAATGAGTGAATAAAAGCATCTTCAAGCATCCTCAAACTCCAGCAGATGTCCAAAACTTGTGATTTAGTCAATGATGTGATGCGTACAATGAGGACGGGCCTCCTCCATTATGATTGGTGGATCACCCAGCAGTAAGTCTTCTTCCCCCAGAGCTGAGCTCAGTTCAGAGTTCACAAAGTTGGGAATGTTGAAATGGGCCAGGAGTGCAGCCTCTCTTTCCGCCCTAGTCTCCAAGACCATATTCTGGACGACTAGACCGACAGTCTCCACCTGTCCTCTGGAGTTGCCACTGCTATGGATGGCACCATTAGCATCATTTAGAGCCCTGCCCCCTTCTCGCTCCTCCTCATTGATGTAACAGTGAAAAAAAGACCGGGACTCCTCTAGTAAAGGGCGAGAGAGACCCGTCTGGGCATCTGCCACACGCTGACCCCTCAGACCCTCCGCACAGCTGGTGAGCCGCATCCGTTTCTCGTAAGGCTCGGCAGCCCTGCAGGTTGGAGACAGCACAGGAGCAAGGAAGAATTTAACTCTGGAAGCAAAACCTCATATGCAGCATTAAAGAGCAATATATTGAAGAGCAAAATATTGCCTTTCAAATAGGCTAAGTTCACATTAGTAGTGATTGGCAACACTGACAATAAAACAGTAGTGACTCACAAATTGTCCTGTTCACGAATTTCTGAAATGTAGGATGGCAGGGGTATTGAGTGCAACAGTCTGGTTCCAGAAGTAAAAATCCCATTCATTCTTTCCATAGACTAATTGATTTTAACCTTTAAAGTCAAACTTACCATGAGCTCCGCGGTTGTTCATCAATGATACATGCTTCCATTGAAGCCATCAGTCCATATTTTTTCAACTTCATTGTGTAAAAATCATGTTTAATAGCAGAATTCCTAGTAAACAACTACAACACCCATGGTCCAGCAGAGAAAGCTTCACCAATCAAATAACTACAGCCAACAAAGCCCATGAAACGTGCCTCCAAACGACCGCCCACCAGTGGTGGTTCAACTCACAGATTCCCTCAGGTCAGACAACAATCCGCTCACAACCACAAAGTTGGAGGATTTTTTGAGAAACCTATGCAAAAAAATTAAATGGAAAAATACTTTTGGAACCCCGATGCCTGAAAAAGTGCATGGGCACTGTTGCTTTCTAAAGTCATTTCTATTCATGAAGAAAGCCATAGCCTACCTAATTGGATGAATCTATAATATTCATCAGGAAAGCACCACCTAATTTTTCTGAGAACTAGAACTAAATTCTAACACTACCCCTAAAGCTAACCCTAACCAAGTTGCTCCCAATGGCAGGCTAGTGCCTTGCATGGCAGCTCTGCCGTCATTGGTGTGTGTGCGTGAATGGGTGAATGAGTCACAGTGTGAAGCGCTTTGGAACCGCTAAAGTTAAAAAAGTGCTATATAAGTGCAGACCATTTAACCAACCAGTCTTCCCCTGCCATCCTACATTTTGGAAATCCACGTCCTTTTCATACAACTGCTTTACAAAAGTGGATCGAATAATATTTATATGATCGAATAACCTAAGTTAAGCCCCTTTTCTATTCTCGCAATAGCCATGAGCAATACCAGTAACCATTGGTTACATTCACGTAGTCAGTGTTTGGGGTTGGCAACCATATTTACTAGCAGATTTAACTCTCGATTTGTCCTGTTTTTCCAACAGCTAACAAGAGCAGATTGAATAATGTCTGCATGAACAAATAACCACAGTCAAGTTCCCTTTTTTTTTTTTTTTTTTTACTCTCATGATGGCTGTTGATAACGCCTGTAAACATAACAGTGACTAAAGTAAATATCAAAGATGGCGGCCTTTAAAACACAGGAAAGACTTATTACAATAAGCACTTCAATTCCACCATTGGGCTGAATGGTTCTCATTGTGGAACTGTGCTGTACCGATCCAGACTTATTGATGTGGTTACAGTTTCTTTATCCACTGTGGAGCTGCGAAATCCTACAGTGGCCCAGGGATGCACAATAGAGATCTGCACCCCAACCCAGTTTTTCAAGTATTCGGGTTCAGGTTCAAATACTTGTGAGAGTACAGAGTTGCAACAATACTTGCTTGGAGAAGAAATTAAAAAGAGAGTGAGCGATTTTGGGATTCAGTCCAGTTTGAGCTTAAAATCTGACGGTACCTGTCAGATAGGATAGGGACACACTGCCTTGGTTAAGGGTGGGGTTCAGGCTTCATTTTAAAGGTGCTGTAATTGATTTTAGTCATTCTAAACTTTCACGAGACTAGCCGTTGAATTAGCCACGCCCCCTCTTTCCAAAACCCTGTACATCAAAAATAGCCAAAAAAAAAATCAAAACTGAACAGAAGAGCAATATTAGTGTGTGTTCCCACGGTTGTCAAACACAACAAAGCACTCTCAAATGACAACTATTATGAATCTGAATATGGCATTAAGCCTCAATGATCCACTTCAACTACAACACTTGAAACAAAGTGTCAAAGACTGTGTCCTGCGGACACATTTTTGTTTGCTGTTTACAGAGTCTAGAGCTCTCACAGAGAGCGTGAGATATCTCAGGACACTTATTTCAGTGAAATCTTTCAGGGATAGGAACATTTTCTGCTTACAGCACTTTTAAGGCCCCTGCGGACCTCTAGTGCACAACACAACAAAATTAGCAATTCAAATAAAAGCTAAAAACACAATGGAAATAATCCACAGCACAACTGAATTGGCTAAAAGTGATCCACTAGTGTGGTTCTCCGTCCTTATTATGGTTAGCTAACCATGCTGAGAAATCCAGGCCAGGAACTGTTTGTAATCTTACCATACTGAACCATACTCAAGTAGAAATCCTAATGGAACCGTTACTCACCATGCTCAGAACCATTCAGCCCGATAGTGGAAAAGCACTAATATTATTTGATAAACAATCGAGGTACGAGTTCATCCGTCAAAGCGCAGTTTACCAACAGTGACTTCGAACACTTATTTAGTTTTTAACAGTGTAGAGTGCAGCATTTGGGTCATTCCTAAACCACAAAACTGATGGGAGCAGCTCCCAATTTGTTCACAAGTTGTCCACTGTTTCCATTCACATAGCACGTTTGATGAAAAATCACTCTCAACGTGCAGTTGGAATATGATTGTCACTCATGTAAAACCAAACTGTGTATGAACATAACCGTATTTAGCACTCCAAAACAGGACTGATATCTATTCTGCTGCTGTGTGAACATTGCAACAGAGAATGAAATGAGCACCAGTGCTTTTGGAGCGTGGGAGTACCCTTAGCCTTGTTTCATATTCTATCCTCCATCTGTGTGTGCGCATGTGTGTGAATGGGAAATCACATATTGCTTTCCTCTTTTCTGTGATCTTTACTAAGAGGTCATTACTGTGCTGTGTAAATGAATGACTCACATCTATAGAGTTGTTTAATTAAAAGAACGCTAAACAGACAGCCAGCTTGGCCACTGGGCTTCACCACTGCTTCATTAAACCAGAGTACAGGGGCTTTTAGTGCCTTACTATTATAAAAGAGTGTAATTATATGCCGGACAAAACCCCCTTAAAATTAGTTGTTCTGTGCATTTGAATATAGAAAGATTTAGGCTGTTATTGGATATTAATTTGCCTTTAATTCTGTTTCCTTGCCAGAATGCTGAAGGAGATAAATGTGTCGTGTTTAAGTGTGCATACATTTGGGTGCTTTTCCACACATTAATTCGCATGTGCGTATGTACAAGCACACAAGATGCAAGGAACCAGACTGGATTCTAGATAAAAAATGAAAGCAGTATCAAATAATATGGTTGTCGCAGCGACTATTTGATCAAGCTTGTCGAGATTAAAGTTGTTGGAGCTTATGCTTATTGGGCCGAGATTGCAGATCGCAGTCAGTTTAATCAAAGTTTTCTGAAAAGATCTTTTGTTGGACTAACATAGAGTTACTCCGGGGACACTGACCTAGCAGATACATCTAATGAGAGCGAGGCAGTCTGCACACTCGCACATAAAAACACACACACACAGCGCTCTGAACCAAAGGCAAGATAATGAGGCAGCTAGGTGGCCAAATAGCAGCCAGACTGGGGATGCTGAAACACTGGCTTGGTTCAGTACATCATGATTGTGCAACAGATGTACAGAGAGAAGAATTTGGCCCATCAGGAATCAAAAGAGAAACCTTCACTTTTGTTTGTTCTATTTTGCCCTGGTCACTACAGATGATAAGTGAAGCAGTATTTAGCAGTTCATTGTAAAAATGTACTTACTCTGGATGTGGGGCTCCTGTTTTGGTCAGGAGAGTCAGAACAAAAAACATGAAAATTACAAAAACTGCAAGACCCACCCAGAAGCCGATCACAATGGAATCTGCAAGAAAACACAATTTAGTGATGTAAAAAAGTGGAACTGAAATGTATCCTAAAATTTGTCATTCAACCTATTTTATTTTATTTTTATTTTTTATTTTTTATTTTTACAGTCTCTACTAACATCAAAATTACAAACATTGGGAATTCACATAAATTAAAAATTAGGTCAAAATTACACTACAGCTAAAATGAGATCTGTACAAATTTTAATAATTCATAATGTTACAGTGTATGTATATACAGCTGAAGTCAGAAGTTTACATACACTTAGGTTGAAGTCATTAAAACTAATTTTTTTAACCACTCCACAGATTTCATATTAGCAAACTATAGTTTTCGCAAGTCATTTAGGACAAAGTAATTTTTCCAACAATTGTTTACAGACAGATTGTTTGACATTTAATTGACTATATCACAATTCCAGTGGGTCAGAAGTTTACATCCACCAAGTTAACTGTGCCTTTAAGCAGCTTGGAAAATTCCAGAAAATGATGTCATGCCTTCAGGTAATTAGCTTCTGAAAGGCTAATTGGAGTCAGTTGGAGGTGTACTTGTGGATGTATTTAAGGCTTTCAAACTCAGTGCCTCTTTGCTTGACAGCATGGGAAAATCAAAAGAAATCAGCCAAGACCTCAGTAAGAAGTTGTGGACCTCCACAAGACTGGTTCATCCTTGGGAGCAATTTCCAAATGCCTGAAGTTACTACGTTCATTTGTACAAACAATAGTACACAAGTATAAACACCATGGGACCACGCAGCCATCATACCGCTCAGGAAGGAGATGCATTCTGTGTAAAAAGTGCAAATCAATCCCAGAACAACAGCAAAGGACCTTGTGAAGATGCTGGAGGAAACAGGTAGACAAGTATATATATCCACAGTAAAACAACTCCTATATCGACATAATCTGAAAGGCTACACAGCGAGGAAGAAGTCAATGCTCCAAAACTGCCATAAAAAAGTCAGACTACAGTTTGCAAGTGCACATGGGGACAAAGATCTTACTTTTTGGAGAGATGTCCTTCGTTATGTTTATAGGAAAAAAGGTGAGGCTTGCAAGCCAAAGAACACTATCCCAACAGTGAAGTGTGGGGGTGGCAGCATCATGTTGTGGGGGTGCTTTGCTGCAGGAGGGAGTGGTGCACTTCACAAAATAGATGGCATCATGAGGAAGGAAAATTATGTGGATATATTGAAGAAACATCTCAAAACATCAGCCAGGAAGTTAAAGCTCAGTCGCAAATGGGTCTTCCAAATGGACAATGACCCCAAGCATACCTCCAAAGTTGTAGCAAAATGGCTTAAGGACAACAAAGTCAAGGTATTGGTGTGGCCATTACAAAGCCCTGACCTCATTCCGATTTGTGGGCAGAACTGAAAAAGCATGTGCGAGCAAGGAGGCCTACAAACCTGACTCAGTTACACCAGTTCTGTCTGGAGGAATGGGCCAAAATTCAGCAACTTATTGTGAGAAGCTTGTGGAAGGCTACGCAAAACGTTTGACCCAAGTTAAACAATTTAAAGGCAATGCTACCAAACACTAACAAAGTGTATGTAAATTTCTGGCCCACTGGGAATGTGATAAAAGAAATAAAAGCTGAAATAAATCATTCTCTCTGCTATTATTCTGACATTTCACATTCTTGAAATAATGTAGTGATTCTAACTGACCTAAGACAGGGAATGTTTTCTACAATTAAATGTCAGGAATTGTGAAAAACTTAAATGTATTTGGCCAAGGTGTGTGTAAACTTCTGACTTCAACTGTATATTTTATATATATATATATATATATATATATATATATATATATATATATATATATATATATATATATAATATAATATATATATATATATATATATATAATTACAATTTAATATTAATTGAATATTCAAAGAGTAATACAATTTAAATATTTTTATAATATATATTTTTTAAATATAATACAAATTAAATAAAATGTGTCTAATAGATCATAATTAAGATATTATAAAAATATAATTGTATTATTTGTCTAAGATTTGTGTGTGGATGGATGAATGTATGGATGGACGGACAGACAGATAGACATCAAAATACACATATCATATAGACACATCAAAATATAATGCACTTAACACAGTGGAAACAAACTTACATCGATGTGCTTTGAGTCCCTCGAAAGACACAGGCTCTTCGTCGTCGTAGTATTCGTAGCTCCATTCATAATTGTGGTTTGGTATACTAGTGCTATTTAAATACTGCAACCTCTGCATCTTAAAATCGCAGACCAAAACTGACGATAAAGGAGCTTAAGAGAAGGAAAACATTACAGTTCCACAAAGCACTCACTGGGTGGTCCGCACGAGCCCAATACAGTCGCATATACTAGATCGTTCAGCTGAGCAAATAAGCAGTTGATGTCTGTTCCTGAAAAAATAATTCTTTATAATGCGAGAATCTCCCATTTGCGTGTTCGAAGAAAAAAGTGAAAGGCAGAAATGAATGTGTGATGGTGCGGGTTGTCTAAGTAGGATATCGCCGCTGCATGTGAGGTCTCCGGTGGTATCAGGAGAAATGTGGTGAATATATAATGAGATCACGCGCCTCTCTCATCCATTGTAATCCAGGCGCTTCATATGAATGGGGAAATGTGTCAGGTGCTGCAGTAAAGCGCCGCAAGGGCGTCGGTGAGCGCGACTTGGTGCCCAGACTGCCACAGGCTACTTGATTGAACTATGGCCGTTCAATAAATACTAGTTGCACTTCACACAGATGTAACTGTTTATATGTAGCTTTCTTTTTCTTTTTCTTTTTTCTTTACTACTACTACTATTATTCTGTTTCGTTCTGTTCTGTTCCTCTTAAAATGATCCATGGCTTGTGATTACAGAACTTTTATGATTGTTTTGGACCTTTTCGCAAGTTTTATTATTGACAGTGGAGAGAGGATAGGAAATGAACATGACTGGAAAGTGATGCAAGCCAAACTCAAACCCACATCATCTGTATAAGCACAACAACAGCTCAATGCATTGCAGTATGTGTGCCGATAGCTAAGCCACAGTGCAATTTTCATGCTTTGTTCTTTCTTCACGGTTCCCACTTCATCAAAAACCTGGAAATATCAGGGAATTTGAAAATTGTGGTTTCCGGGCCTGGAAAAAGTCTTGGAAATTAATATAGTGACTAAAGTTTGTCCTCACTGTCCTAAGCTCAAAAATATTTTATTAGCTAGAAATTGCTCTCTTTGAGTGCAATTTTCTATACATTTGTTGAAGGTGCACTCAGTAACTTTTGTCTTTGTGTCATCTTGGATTTACATTGACACCAAGCGGCTTGGATGCAGCATCATTTACAATCAATAGTTTCAGTTTCAGAAGCCATTGTAGAAATCTAGTATTCACAGTCGGCCATGATTACTTTAATCAATGAAAGTGAAAGTGTCAAAAAAACAGGACGGTTACTAAAATTAAGTAAGTAGTATTCGGCTGGCCATGTGATTCTAAAATGGTAGCCCCCATTTGCGAACTCTCTCCATGTAGAATAAAACCGCTTTTATAAGGTTGCTGATATGACTGGAGTCTTCTTTTTAATGTGAGTGGTCATGATTTCCTACATATATTGCAAAATTACAGTTCATGTCTTTAGGAGTTCAACTTTTATTTAGGAAAAAATTACAGAGTGTACCTTTAAAATTCCTCATCCTGTAATCATGGGCAACTGGAAAAGTCATGGAAATTCATAGATCAAAAAGAGTGGGAACCCTCCTTTCTTTCTTTTCTATTTTTCAGGATAATGGATAAAGAGATGAAATTGATCCAGAAGTGTTGCAAATCAGACTTGAACTCGCATAGCCTGCATGAGCACCACAGCTCAACACGTCAGAACATGTACAGTGGATATAAAAAGTCTACACACCGCTGTAAAAACAGCAGGTTTTTGTGATGTAAAAAATAAACAAAGATAAATCATATCAGAATGTTTACACCTTTAATGTAAAAATTACAACCTATGCAATGCCACTGAAAACCAAAGTGACACATTTCAGAAAAAAATAAAAATAACAAAAATAAACTCAGAATAACCTAACTGCATAAGTGTGCACATCCCTGAACTAATACTTAGTTGAAGCACCCTTTGATTTTATTTCAGCACTCAGTCTGTTTGGATAAGAGTCTATTAGCTTGGCACATCTTGACTTGGTAATATTTTCCCACTCTTCTTTGCAAAAACATTCCAGATCTGTCAAATTGCGAGGGCATCTCCTGTGTACAGCCCTCTTCAGGTTCCCCCACAGATTTTCTATAGGATTCAGGTCTGGGCTCGGGCTGGGCCATTCCAAAACATTAATCTTTTTTTGCTGAAGCCATTCTTTTGTTGATTTGGATGTGTAATTTGGGTCCTTGTCATGCTGAAAGGTGAAAGATCTCTTAATTTTCAGCTTTCTAGCAGACGCCAGAAAGTTCTGTGACAAAATTGACCGGTACTTGCAGCTATTCATGATCCCCTCCACATTCACTAAAGCCCCAGTTCCAGCTGAAGCAGCCCCAAAGCATAATGCTGCCACCACCATGCTTCACCGTGGGTATGGTGTTCTTTTGCTGATGTGCTGTGTTGTTTTTGCACCAAACATACCTTTTACAATTTTGGGCAAAAAGTTCAATCTTGGTCTCATCAGACCATAACACATTTTTCCACATGGTTTTGGGAGACTGGATATAGGTTTTTGCTGGGCTTGGATATTTATTTATTTTTTTCATTAGAAAAGTCTTGCGTCTTGCCACTCTGCCCCATAGCCCAGACAGTTGAAGAATACGGGAGATAGTTGTCACATGTAGGGAGCAACCAGTACTTGCCAGAAAGAGCTGCAGCTCCTTTAATGTTGCTGTAGGCCTATTGACAGCCCCTCTGACCAGTTTTCTCTTTGTCTTCTCATCAGTTTTGGAAGGACGTCCTGTTCTTGATAATGTCACTGTTGTGCCATACTTTCTCCACTTGTTGATGACTGTCTTCATTGTGTTCCATGGTATATCTAATACCTTGGGAAAAATTTTTTTAGCCCTCACCTGAGGGATACCTTTCAACAATGAGATCCTGTTGATGCTTTGTAAGCTCTTTGTGGCCCATGGCTCTTGTAGTAGCATGCAACCAAGTAGATGTCAGAAAAATATTACAAGAACAGCTGAGATTTATTTGGAGTTAATCAGAGTCATTTCAGGTGAAGACACGTGTGTACTGTTTCACATGAGCTTGATGACTGGTTGATTCTGAACATAGCCACATACCCAATTATAAAAGGGTGTGCACACTTATGCAGTTAAGTTATTCTACGTTTTGTTTTTTTTGTTTTTTTTTTACTCTCTTTTCTCTGAAATGTGTCACTTTGGTTTTCAGTGGCATTGCATAGGTTGTAATTTTTACATTAAAGATGCAAAAAGTCCAATATGATTTATCTTTGTTTAATTTTTTTACATCACAAAAACCTGCTGTTTTAAACTTTTTATATCCACTGTATGTTAACAGTTTATGCACTGCTCTAGCAATTATTAATGTTGTTAAATTTATAACATAGACAGGGGTGAAGTAACAATAGAACAAAGGGAAAAATAAAAGTATATTTTTGTCATTAAATAATAGGTGTATGACAAAAGATAATCTCCCAAAAAGTATACACTGTAAAAAAATATTTTGTGGTGAAGTAAATATAACCTTAAGTGTGGATATTAAGTATAGTTATTTATCACACATTTGCACAGAAATTCTTTTTTTCACATATCCCAGCTAAGCTGGGGTCAGAGTGCAGGGTCAGCCACGGAGCAGCAACCTGGAGCAGATAGGGTCAAGGGCCTCGCTCAAGGGCCCAACAGTGGCATCTTGGCAGTGCTGGGGCTTGAACCCCCAACCTTCTGATTAGTAACCCAGAGCCTTAACTGCTGAGCCACCACTACCCCTGTTGAGGTAAATTCTACATTTGTACTAATTTCAAACAGGTACAAATTAATGCTCTAGCTTATAAGTTATTGTTTGTCATCTGTACAATGCATTATCATGAACCAATCCTAAAATAGATAATCAAGTCATATGTATTTGTTAATTTTAGTAAATGTCTCAGTTAAATTAAATAAGTAAATTTTTCTCAACTTTTCAAAGCTGGTGTTCCCACCATGTACCAGGCTTGAATAATTAATGAGCTTGCATGGTTTTACTGTTTGCATGTTGATTTACACTGTTTTTATTGTTGATTTTGTTGTTAGGTTTGGTAACTTCTTATTTTGTGAAGTCTGAAGTATCTGTTGATTGTTACCATCATCTTGTTTTGTGCACCTGCAAGTGTTGAGGTCTGCATGCGCAGCTTTGGATCTTGTTTTTTGTTTTTTAAAGCCATTAAAGCAAGGTGATGTTGTCTAATAGACTACATAGTGTGCATTAAACTTCTATGTTGAAGGCTACATGACTAAGTGCATTGAAAACACATTGAAATGGTAGTACATTTTTAAAAGCTTGGCTTAATTCAGTGCTACATTGCTTGAGTAAAATGTACAAACAAAGAGTGAGTAAAGTGTACTTGAAACAGAATATTGCAAAGTAAACTTTACTAGAGAATTTCGAATTAAAGGAATACCCCGGGTTCAACACAAGTTAAGCTCAATCGACAGCATTTGTAGCATAATATTGATTACCACAAAAATTAATTTCGACTCGTTTCTTCTTTTCTTTAGCAAAAATCTGGGTTACGGTGAGGCTCTTACAATGGAAGTGAATGGGGGCCAATTTTTTAACATTACTTACTTTTTCAAAAGTATAGCCACAAGACCTAAACAATATGCCTGTAAACATGATTTTAGTGTGATAAAATCACTTTCGAACCTTATCTGTGTAAAGTTATAGCCAATTGTACAACTTTGTTGCCATAACAATGTAATGCGAACAAATCCTAAAACCCTACATTGACTGTAAAAATGACAATTTAAACAACTGTATAGCTCAAATAATACATGAGTTTTAACAGAAGAATTAATGTAAATGCTTGAATAAAATTATTTCATATTTCTGCATTTTAACCCTCTTAAAATTGACCCCATTCACTTCCATTGTGCGTCACTGTAACCTTGATTTAGCTTTTCTTTTTTTCTTTTTTTGTGGTAATCAACATTATGCCACAAATGCTGTCGATTGAGTTAAACTTGTATTGAACCCGGAATATTCCATTAAAGCCACCAAGAATTGTTTGTATCCTTTAATTGAAAATATGGTCTGTTAAATTTACTAGCTATATCTGCGTGGAAATTGTTTTTTAAGTAAACCCCTCTCCAAATATTTTTCTTTGTAGGGGGACAAATTAATACATTTCCAAAATTTCTACAATGATTGATACTCACCCCTGTTCACATATAATAAGAGGCTTGAAAGATACAGCAATGATTGCCTTAGATGCTTCCTCTTCAAAAGAATTTAATGTCTTATGAAAGGAGCACTGTGGTGACCTGAATGTTCATGTGTACTGATGTTGCATTTACTAAGAATAGATCTTTTAAATCTGTTGTGGTTGCACACAGACCTTTTTTTTTTTTTTTTTTTTTTTTTTTTTTTTTTGCTGTGGCTTTATTTGTTTAGTCTATTTTTTCAGTTAAACCCGTCAAACACTAGTTTGTAGAAGTACATTTTCATACAAATGGGAAGCATTTTATCTGTTAAAGTTGACTGATACTGTTCTGGGGTCAGTTATTGACTGAAGATAGTCCAGAAGGTGACCCTCTTATGAGACCAGAAGAGAGAAAACTGAAGCCTATTTGTCTAGGTCTTTTTAGGAAACTGTCAGGCACATGTGTGTGGTTTAGTGAGCTAGTGGGTCAGCATACTGCTGATGCTTAATGAGGATCTTGGGAGCAGGGCTCTGGGACCTGTCTCACAGTAAATGAGATGAATGTTATTTATGGCTGTATGCTAATTTGAGCAGCATGTTTGACTACATTCTCAGTTGTACAAAGGTCAGGGAGCTAATTTTTTAGTTTTGCTGAATAAACTGTGGCCAATAATCAATTGTGATTGGTGTTTAGTCATAAATGATAATGCCATATGCCTACACTACATAGATCTAAGTCTACATTTGTCAGACCTTTAACTAAACTTTGCTTCTCTTGTTGACATGGTTAACAGGAAGTGTTTCTTGTGGGGTTCTTAAAGGTGCTATATATTTTTTCATGGAATGGTATGCAAATATTTCCCTACTCCTTGACAGATATTAATGAAAAATTAATGAGTGTCTCTGTGACAGAACTAGACAAACAAAAATGTGTCCATGGGTTGCATTCTCTGACACTTTCTGGCTGTCAATAATTTTTGCGCGTTCTCATAGTGTAGTAGTTGAATTATTGAGGCTTAATGTCATTATGCCATGTTGTTCATAACAGTTGTCAGTTGAGGGCGCTATTTTGCTGCTGTGGTTTTTGACAACCACTTCTGCTCTGTGTCAGTCTCAATAAAGCTCATTTGGTGTCTTTGGAGTGCAGGGATTTGGAAAGAGGGGGCGTGGCTTGTCCAACAGCTCAGCTTGTGGAAATTCCGGTATGGCTAAAATCACTTTCAGCACCTTTAAGTTCCAGAACTAGAACTGAACCATTACACCTCATTTAGTTGCTTTTGCTTTTCCTCGTTGTTTTTTTAAATCACCCTTTATATTATTCTTTCTCTGACACATTTTACTTGTTTTATATTTTTCTGCTTACTGTTGAATATTGAAATGTATTTAAATGTCAAAGATTAAAGATGTTTACTCTTATTGCTGGAAATTACAGACTGAAATTAGTCATGAGCAATCAGTAAGACAACACTACCATAGTTATTCAGTTTTTGTATTTGAATATTTTTTCATAAGGCAAAAAAGTGTGAAAGTATAGATTACATTTCTCAGAAAAGTTTCTCAGGAAATTATTATACATCTACAGTACTTATTCTTGGATATAGGGTTGAAAATGTGTAAAATCTGTGCCCATTTCAAGTCAGATATAGAAGAAACAATTACTTTAAACAACACAGCCATATTAAAAGATACATTTCTTACAAAGATTTTTTTTCCAAAGCTGTTTCACTGAAAATCAATATTGACCTTTTATGCAGACAGAAGATGTTATGGCCTGTCCTCTTACATCAGCAGCTTAATATCTATAATGGAGACATGATATGTAAGAAACTGTTTACTTGACATGTAGCACAATCATAAATTATCACAATCTTTCTGCATCTAGACTAGGGTGTATTCTATACTATAAACAGCACCTACGACATAGGACTGGTTGATTCAACTCACCTTTGTTTGTTCCACTGTGGACTTTCTAATTCATGTCAACTGGCAGACTTGCAGTACCAGCAGTCCAGTTAACATTACATAGTGTCTATACACTGGCAAAGAGTCCTAAAACACAACAAAGTTTTGATAAATAGTCAGTAAAATTGTTCTGACTTTGCTTAACCCTGAACACACTAGGCCAAATAGGAAATCAGAGTAACCAAACTGTTGCTTGTTCAAGGAATTGTCTGTATAACACTGTATTGTAAATCTTGTTCGATTTAGATCTTGTTATTCTTTTTGACCAAAGAAAGCAGAGGCTGTTTAATTACATTTTTATAAATTTGATGCTGGTGGAATATTATGTTGTGATTATACCACTCTACCTTATTCCCTTGATTATTAGCGTCTTGCTCAGTGACATTGTTTGCTCTGCCCATCTTTTTATCTCCACTGTTTTCAAGAAGAATTGCATACTGATCATAAATTACACTGGATGTGCCATCTGAAATGGAAACAAGTAGGATACATATCACAATAATAGCTCCTGTTTTTGGATTAATGCACTCACCAGCACTCCAGAGTAGCATGCTAACTTACTGTAATAATAGTAGTCATAAGTAGAATTGTAGTCATAATCTGATGTTAGTGTCACATCGTCATAATCTTCTTTGTCAGATGAAGAACCTGTGAGGATTCAAAAAAACGATCATCTGGGAATATCTATAGAAAGACCATTTGTTCTTTGCACTACCTTGTTTCTTATGAATCAAACAACAACAAGCATTTAAGGGATAATGTACATTGGTCATTTTAGCCAAATAAACCCAGATAGAGTGATCAGGTCTTGTATCACCATGAATGGGTTTATTTTGCAATAATGACCCACTGACTGTCTATTACTCTACCTTATTGCACAAGTACTTACCAAATAAACAAACAAATTAACATGAAATATTGACCAATAAAAATTGTTTGCCTGGGACTAAATTATAAAGTAAGGTAAATTATAAAGTTTGGTGGTCATTAAACGAAAATATTTGACCGCAGAATCAAGTATTCCAGATAGCCATGTAATAAAAAAAGAACAATGAATACATCGTAGCATCGAAACAGAATTTAGGATTTTTATTTTGCTGTGCCATGGGATGCCATTACAACTTTCTTAATTAAAAATATAGCCATTGGCTAAAAACACATATTTTTGTAGATATTATCTGTAGGTTCAGCCAAGAATATAATTTCTTTACCCTGAGGCTTTTGTTCAAGTGTTGCTATTTATCATTTTCCAAAGAATGAATGGCTCAGTGAGACAAGACAGCACAATAGGGGAGTGTGCGGTCTTTTTCTTAAGAGACAGAACATGTAGCCAAGCTTAGCACTAGGGATGAGCCATGAAATGAAAGATCTGATTTCCAGGACAACAGTTTGTGGAGTTTGTACCTTAGGACATGGGGTCAGTTCCCAAGGAACACACACATTAATAAAATGTTTAGCTTGAAAACATTGTAAGTTGCATTGGATAAATGCATATTGGACTACTTCTCTACATCTTGTGTCTGATATGAAGTATATACATATTTTATTCCCAGAAAAATATACCGCTACAGATATTTGAGTTTATATACATAAAATGATACATGTAAAATGAATGGTTGGGCCTTTCCATTTGAATAGATTTTTCTTTAAAAATAAAACAATAAAACAACTTGCAAGAAAGTCATTGCAAGCCCACTGTGTCCAGTTTCATCATTCTCTGATTTAGTTCCAATACTGTGATTCAGTCAAATTGAATTCCTTCATATACAGTATTGCAAGTTGAGAATAGCTTTAATGATATCAAACAATCTGTGTAGATTTTCATTTCAAAACCATCACACCACCCTTGAAAGGACGAATACCACCAAGTTGACTGAATAGGTCAGTGTTTCTTCAACTTTTTGCACTGTGACCTTTTAAAAGATAAATTCTTTTAAAAAACACTTTTCACACACATTTATATATTTTTTTAAAGTAATGAGCCTTTTCAACACAGTGTCATTTCCACCACATCTCAAATGATCAGTTGTATTTAATTTCTATGGCGTTAAATCTTTACAAAATTGTCGAGCATGCTGGAAATAGTTTTCACCCAATCAGTACTGAATTTTTTTATTTATTATACTCTTTGTTTAGATTATCATAGCTTTAAAATGCTGTAATTAATATTTCTGTTATGTCCTGCTAAAATGTTTTTTGTTTTTTTGGAAAATGAGAACCAGTACCAAAAAGGTAACCTGATTTTTGCAGGTTGTTTAGTTTATTTAATTAAAATGAACTAAAGCAACACAATTCCAGAACATTTTGTCACAACTTGATTTGATTGCGTTATATCCAATTCAATATGTAAAATTTAAGTTTACTTAAACCATTTGAATTGGGACTACATAAATACTTTTTTTAGCATTGATAAAACTGGACAGGGAATTTCCATTTCCCAGCATGCTTTGCATGGGACTGAATGGGTTTAACAGATGTTTAAATAAAGTGTTATTTTATGCATTTTTTGAGCAAAAAGAGAATCGGAGGAGATTTGTTAATGTTTAATGTTTTGTTATATTGGTATTTAAAAAGAGTGTCTGTTAGGCTTGAGTTTTGAAAGTTACCTTTGTTGTAAAGATTGGGACTTGTGCTTAGGTTGAGGATGGATTTTCACATTCAGTTATTTTTTATTTGAGTGTTGCTTGGTCTATAAGCAATTGCTATCAAATTGACAGTGCAACAGTTTCACTGTCCTTATACACTTGCTCATCTGGCATATACTAATGATTAATAAAATTAAGTTGGACCAACATAAGAAAATTAATTAAATTAAACATTATTAGTGTTAGTTTGACTAACCTAAAAAAGTTTAGTTAAATCTACTATAGTACATTGACTTTACCTAATTTAACTAAATTAAATTAAGTAATTAAGAGTAATGACTTCAGATACCGATACCTTTTGTTTTTTGTTTCTGAATTCCATATAAACAGTTTATTTTAATTTTATCATTAAAATAAATGAATTCATTAAAACTTTAATCAAATGAAAATAGAATAATTATACATAATATTGTATTATTTTGATCAAATGAAGTGCGTTTATACAGAACTTCACAGCACAATCCAAAATACAACATTGGAGTTATTTTTGGTCAAAAAAGTGCTGCATAACAGAGCATCAGATGTTGCTTAAATGGTTGCTGAAGGGGGGGGGGGGGGGTTCTGATGGAAAGTCATACACATCTGGGATGGCTTAAAGGTGAGTAAATCATGAGAGGACTTACATTTTTGGGTGAATTAACCCTTTAAATATAATACTAAAAAAATTACTACTGATTTATTATTAGTAGTAGTAGTAGTATTACAGTGAATATTACATAACTATAAAGTAGTGATATATTTCTGTCATACTTTGTTTATCATCATAAACAGATTTTTTATTTTGGCAGAAGCTTTTATTTTGAAGCCCTGCCATTTCTGTGTTTTTGACAGTAGCTTTTCACTTCCGGAAAAGTAGGTCGCTACATGACCCAATGTGATTATTAAACCGCTAAAGGCTGCAACAAACGAGGTGTGCAATGCTTATGATGGCGTTTTCCTTGTATGAGCCAAGGAGCTCTAAAAGGCATTTATTCGTCAGATGTTATGAGTACATGAGTGTAGTATCGGGCCCGATTCCTATACCAGTATCTGTTATGGGACATCCCTAAATTTATATGATATATTTTCACATTTCAGGATAAATTTTGGTCTGGGACAAGGTTAAAACCAAATGTATTTATAAAATGCATTTGAAAAGTAGAAAAATAAATGAAGTTATATGATACAATAATCATTCCATTTATTTATCAAAGGAACAAACAGGCCTGCATTTTGGAAGTTCAAATAATCGATTAAAAATCAACTTGGCTCAAAAATCTGAGAGAGCATTAGTTGAAAGGATGATACCTCTGATGATCTTCATAAAACATAAAGAAAAAAGATGCATTTTTTAGTTTTACTGTAGGAAAAATCTACCTCTGCAACATAAAAGTGCCTGAAGTTGCAGAAACAGCGAGGTATGTTTTAGTTGCAATAATCTTGACCCTAACGACAAACCTCACCCACAAGAGAACTTTACCAAAGAGATGCATTAGATCTGTCCAACCAGGAACTAATGAGCCGTAGCATTATCACCATTTCGCCAAGCTCATTTTCTCTTTTTTTAAACAAGCTTAGACACGATCTGGATGTGTTCTAACCTTGGGTAGATTCAATTTGGAGAGCTTGACTGGCGACAGCCAAAAAATTTTCTGAACTACCCTTCCTTTAATCCCTGACTTTTGCTTTCTTTTGTCATTAAGCCACTGCACCTTGGGCTGTAGACTGCAGTGTAAGATGAAGCCATTGAAGATATTTTTCTTCATGCTTTATTGGTTATATCACAGGCCCTCATACACAGAATTAATTTCCATTGCAACACTCTGCCTATGTTTTGCCTTATAAAAGCTTAAATATCACTTTTGTTATGCTTAGGCACAGCTGTGCTGTTGGCATATTGGTTGCAGTATTGTTTGGGATTTGACCAGAACAGGGTTAAAGCATTCTCAAATTCTTCCCTGGATTTTTCTGTAGTTATAAAAGATAACCTTCACAATGCAGTGAAAATTCCCAGGATATGCCATCTATGTGAACAATGCCAGCCATGCCCCCCACCACAGATAAGGTTTGACACTGGCTCACGATCATTTGAGATACCTCCTCAGACAGGCATCAACATGAACAATATTTACACTGAAAACTCCAATTACATCAGTGGCAAGATGCAGAGTTTTATTATTGAACTGCACTTTTTTGTTCAAACACAGAATGAAATGGAACAGATTGACTCAAGTCCTATAGAAACATGAAAGCATAATTTGTAGGTGTTTCTCAACCATGACTGACATATGGGACAACCCTGTTCTCTCCCCCTCTTCTTCTTGATTATCACTTCACATTTACCTTTGTTCCTAATTTGCTGTGAAGAAAAGTAAGAAAGTCAAGCTGAATAACAAAACTTTAAGGAATGTCTCCTCCTGTGTCCTGCTTTGCTGTTAAACAAACTCAGGAGGCTTGATGCAAATTCACATTCGGGAAGAAGAAAAGGAAATAAGGGTGAATCATTTCTAAGAGATGATCCTCTGTACCATATAGTAGAGCTGTATATTTTTGCTGTGCAGAAGAGATGTATAGACTCATTGTTTATGTATTTGGCAGAAACAATGAAAAAAAAAAACATTTTCTTACTGAGTATTTTTGTCTTGTTTTCCAGTATACATATCAAAACATTCTTAAAACAAGATAAACTTACTTGAGAAGCAAAATTACATTTTGTCATGTTTGTAGAGAAATCTAACCACATTTAGTAACTTTTATGCTTATAATGAGAACAAATTTATTTTCCAATGGGATAATAAGAAAAGCTTGATTCAAATGGAAAACTAGTTTATTTTTCTTACCCCATTGGCATATAGTTTTTTGTTGTTTTGAGCATGTTTAGCTATTTTGACTGGAAAATAGACAAAAATCCTCAGTATGAAAACTATCATTTACAGTGCACTTTTATCCAAAGCAACTTAAAGTGCATTCACGGTATATGTTAATACATTTGCATGTTCCTTGGGAATTAAACCCATGACCCCTGTGTTGCTGGCAACATGCTTTACCAGCTGAGCAACATAAACACTCTTCATTATGAGAATCTTTATGAAATCTGTGCACTCTTTGAGTTATATGCAGTAATCGTATCACACCAAACATCTCATCTACACAATAAACGCAATCCTAATATGCATGCATTTCCCCAGGCAGCCGGGTAAGGGGGCGGTTTTGTACTTACCCCAGCTCAGGGGCAGCAACAAAGCCCCAGTCACCCAGAGAGATAGCAAACATGTGAACATATTGGAGGAGAGAGAGAGGACTGGAGGAATGGGTACAGATCCTGGGTGGTGTGTGTCTCAGTATCTATATATGAGCACATGCTGTAGTGAAGGGGTGGGAGGCCAGACTGGGGAGGTCCACAAACAGTTACAGGAAAACTACCTGAGTGACAGCACAAGTATTTTATTGGTGTGATATTTCAAGCAAAAAGAATTAACTTTTCACCACCTTTTTGGTTTCTGTTCTCTATTTCAGTTCTCCATGTAGTTTCCCCTCATTTGTCTTATCTTATATTCTCATTTGTCTTTTAAAAAAATCAAAGCTTAATGACCAAATTTGGTCTGTATTACTGTGAAGAATTTATTTATAACTTTTTTTTATTGCTGTGTTAACGTTAAATATCACTTTCATCTTTATGCTCTTCATTGTTCTCTTCAAATCATGAGAGCTTTTGTACTGTGAAGAGATTTTTAAACTATGATGTTCACCCACTGACAAATCCAAACATGCTCTAGACATTTATCAGTATTAGTATCTTGACACGTTTGGCTTGATTTAAATGGGCTTTCACGCTTTCATGGACAGACAGTTATTGTCTTAACACAAACGTTAAATTCAGCCAGTCAGAATGAAACCAAATGATTCTGGAAAGATGAGGAGGCTCTTAAAAGATGTCTTTTTAGCAAATGTATTTCTTTAAAGGGGTCATGTCAGGGGAATCAAATTTTCCTTGATATTATGACATAAGAGGTCATTGTACTATAAAAAGATACTGTTAGTTTCAGAACTCAAAACTTACTCTTCAATGTAACAAAAGCACTTATTGAAACCAAGCTGCAAAAACGCCTTGTTCTCTACTTTCGTGGTTTTCCTACTTCACTTCGGGGCGCATTAATTCATGACTGCCTCGACAGCAATGACATTAACGCCTACTTTTACATCACCGCACCCTTGGCCCCGCCCACTGGCGCTCATATGGTAAACCGAGAGAAAGCAGGACAGATAGGCCTAGTATTCCTGCACACCAAAGAGGACTTACACAGGACACCTTCTTGTACCCATCTGGACTATGTTGAAATATTTTTGTACATTAACATGCACTAGACAGACGTCTTTGGCCACTATTGTGCATCTTGCACTGCTTTAAAAAAAAGCTGTGTCAAGTTATAACTATAAATATAATTTGATGTTTTGAAAAATAAACGCGTCCTGGATGCGATCTTGTGCCCATCTGCGCTATTATTCATTACTGGTCTAGGTAATCATGCACTCCATGGACATCTTTGATCGTTTTGATGCATTTCCGACTATGTGCGGTGCATTTTAAAGGAATAGTTCACCCAAAAATTAAACTTCTCTCATCATTTACTCACCCTCATGCCATCCCAGATGTGTATGACTTACTTTCTTCTGCAAAAAACAAACAAATGATTTTTGAGGGGGGCCTGGGTAGCTCAGCGAGCAATGACGCTGACTACCACCCCTGGAGTCACGACCTCGAATCCAGGGTGTGCTGAGTGACTCCAGCCAGGCCTCCTAAGCAAGTTGCAAGTAAGTTGTAAGTTGTGCACGAAGATCGTGGGGAATAGCCTGAGCCTCCACACATACTAAGTCTCCGCAGTAACGCGCCCAGCAAGCCACGTCATAAGATGCACAGACTGGCTTTCTCAGAAGCGGAGGCAACTGAGCTTTGTCCGCTGCCACCCGGATTGAGGTGAGCAACTGCATCACCATTAGGACCTAGTGAGCATTGGGAATTGAGTATGCCAAATAAGGGGGAAAAAAGGGGATAAAATAAAAAGATATTTGGAAGAATATCTCAGCTATTTAGGTCCTTACAATGCAAGTGAATGGTGACCAAATTTTTTAAGCTCCGAAAAGGACATAAAGGCGGCATAAAAGTAATGCATAAGACTCCAGTGGTTTAATCCATGTCTGATCCAATCGGTTTTGGGTGAGAACAGACCAAAATGTAACAACATTTTCACTAGAAATCTTGACATCTAAATTCTCCTTGGTGATCATTATTTCAAGCTCGATTACACTTCCTAGTGCCATCTACATAGCTCTACCCATGTGTCAAGCACTAGGAAGTGTAATCGAGCTTGAAATCATGATTGTGCCTTGAAACTGCATTTCCAAATAAAAGTTCAATTTAAATTTCTCATACAATATACTGTATAAATTCTGATCAGGCTAATTCACCCTCAATGTTTCTGTTTTATTTACTAAATATACATCTGCTGTATTGTTCGAATAGTTTAAATGAGTGAAAGTTTCTATTGTGTCTATTCTTTTTACTTTTCAAGTTACCTTTCATAGCTGTGAGCAGGTAGGAGTTGAATCTGTTGGCCAACATCATCTGAGAAGTTATGGGAAAAGTTCTGACAAATATCAAATAAAGAAGTCATCTCTTTCCCCTGCCAGCCATCGCTGCAGATTGTGCTAGGTTTCGTTTGAACATTGCAACACAACCAAAACTATGATTGAAGAACAGAATGCTGACTGAACAAGTTTGATATGGTGTGTCCCAAGTAAGTTAGCCCCCAAGACAGGATGCTGTCATGCATGGTGTTCAAAATCATATTTCAACCTGCTAATCAAAAGTAAGCATGAAAATGTTTCATAACAACTCTTTTGACCTGAGTAAATCACCTGGTGTGTAAATAGTTGTCTCTGACTTTGCATGTTTTTAAACAAATACCAAGTCTTCTCTTTAGGGAGCATTTTCCCCCAAAGTATTTCACAAATATCTTGTTGTTAGTTAGTCAAGGGAAGTTGACAAATTACATAATTATCTCACACATTAAGATCTTAGGTTAGATTGTATGGAAATGCGTAGGCCTACAGGATATGCTGAAGATTTATAGTAGAGGAATTGAGAATTCTGTCATAATTTACAATTCAACCTCATGTTGTTCCAAACCAGCGTGCAGGTAAAACACTAAAGGAGAATTTTTGATGAATTTTCATGAAGCTCTTTCCATAAATGGACATTATTAGTGACCACGTCTGTCAAGCTTAAAACAAATCTTCACCTCCAGTGAAGTAAACTGCAAAAGATGAAATCTGTAACTTTTATAGTGTCAAAATACTTTTGGATTATTTCCCAGATTATTTAGGGTGGAACTTTCTGTTTGTTTGACCAATGAGAGATGGGGGAATAATTCGAGAAGCGGTTTGAAAACATACCCCCGTCCGAATGTGAATAATTCCCTATTGTGCCAAAAGCTATACCGTATGTCAAATTAGTGGGATGTCAAAAAAAATCCTCAGTATTCATGAAACAGTAGGTGGGAAAATACCCAAATGACCTACTGCATCGACCGAAGTTCTAAAGTGTGTAACTAATGGACACTTTACTATCCCATAAGAACTAACCAACCTGTTTTTGAATATTATACAGATGTCTCTCCCTTGATTCTCTATCCCAGAGCTGCTGACAAATACAAAAGTGTTTTGTTTTCATAACTAATGAATTATGACTATTTACTCCACCATACTGTCAAACATACGCTCAAAACATCATACAGATCGGAAAGTTCTCAAGTAGAATACGATAAAAATTGTTTACACACATGAAAGATATACAGTGTGAAAGACCAGAAGAAAAAACACAGGTTTATAAGTTGTAAACAGATGTGTCTTTTGTTGAGTTTTTGCTTATAAAAGAATATAAAAACAGCAGACGCAAAACAAAACAAAAAATACCCATTCAAGAGCTAGAAGAAGGACAATTCTGTAGTGAATACTGATATATGATCAGCTGTCCATTTTGCGGGGAAGCTGGGATAAAATCAGTTGCCACTGTACATCCACAATCTGGGTCTTTTGAACCGTCTGTATATATATCTACATATATCAATGAACCAATATTTCTAGAAAGACACCTTCGTTATAAATTTCATCATGTAATTTGGAGATCAACTGAGGCTATTGAAAGGTTGAACATGATCAGCTGATACTCGTGTCTCGTAAATACACACTCAAACCAGCCAGAAATAAGCCGAAAGCATGTCTTCTTGTCTTTTTCTTCATTTGGCAAACTAGACAGCCCAGATCTCAGCTGATTTTGGTTGACCAGACTCAAGCCAATGTTCAGCCAAATGAATGTCTGTCTTTGCTTTTTCTTTTGGTTGACCAGACTCACACCAGTCTTCAGCCAAATGCTATTTCACACAAAGGTGTTAAAATGTCACTGCCAGAACTAAACTAGAAGTGCCAAAAGTAAGCCAGATTAGGCCCACGACTTCTTGCTATCTGGGAAGGAGTCGTCAGAAGACGGGTGGTTCTTTTCAAGCGTAAATTCTATAAGTAGAAATACATTTTTTCCTCGTGACTAAACTGTAATTGTTTATCAAAACCAGAGTCCATTATTTTTGCAATTCCTTTTGGTGACGCTAGTGAATGTTACACTTCAATTTTAACTCTAGGACTGCTACGATTGGTTGAGAATCTCAAGCAAGAATCTCGAGAATCTTATCAGTCTGATTTGTGGAGTATTGATTTTTGAGCTGGTTCTTTTCAGTGAACCGGTTCACAAATCGGACTATGGACTAAACGACTCATTCACGAAACTGATCCGGTTCTCGAGTTAGATTCTGATCATATCACAGCGGTTCTTGTGCCCACTAAAGAAAAAGATTGTCTGTGAAAAATCATGTACATACATAGTGCTTTGATATTTCTTTTTGGAGCTTCACAGATGTGATGACTATGAACTGTTGTTGTATGGAAAATAAATGTGTGAAGTTTTCATGGTATTTCCGCTTTTTACAAAGCTAATTTTACCAGTTTAAAAATGCTCCATATTAATGTTTGATATTAAGGATGTGTATATATTTCAGTGTTTAACATACTTCTGTCATTGACAATTAAAGAAATATTCCGAGTTCAATACAAGTTACACTCAATCGACAGCATTTGAGGTATAATATTTATTACTACAAAAAAATCATTTTGATTCTCCGTCCTTTTCTTTAAAAAAAAAAAAAAGAAAGAAAAAAGGAAGTTAAAGTGAGGCACTTAAAATGGAACTGAATGGGGCCCATTTTTGGAGGGTTTAAAGGCAGAAATGTATTTAAATAACATTAATTCCTCTTTTAAAACTCATGTCTTATTTGAGCTGTAACGTTGTTTAAAACGTCATTTTTACAGTAGTTTTAGAATTTGGTGACATAACATCGTCATGGCAACAAAGTTTTATAATTGGCTATAATTTACACCAAAAAAGTTAGTAAGCGATTTCATCACTCAAAAATCATGTTAACATGCATATTGTTTTCGTCTTGTGGCTATAATTTTGAGACAGTATTTTAATGTTTACGGATTAGCCCCATTCACTTCCATTGTACGTGCCTCTTTTTTTTTTTTTTTTTTTTTTTTTTGTAATCAATATTATGTCGCAAATGCTGTCGATTGAGCTTAACTTGTATTGAACCTGGAATTTTCCTTTAAGCTTGGCATATTTGAAACATGAGCCAAATCCTGAACTTGTGTGCAAATACTACAGGCCCTGAAGGTTTTAACAACCTTTTACTTACACGTAGTTTCAGGTCTGTGATGACTGTAAAGGGTGAATCTCTCCACAAGATGGAGCTAAATACTATGATTTCTTCATCTGAGACCCAACTTTAATAAGATATTTGGTTCTTTGTATTTCATCGATGACTTTTCCTCTGCTTCCCCAAATGTTTCAACACTTTTAAAGACACCATTTAAAATAAGAAATAAAGAAAACTATATCTAATTAGGATGTGATTAAACAATGATGAATACTTTGAAGCCTACTGATTTTGGTCCTTGGATGGGCATAAAACTGTTCAGACAAAATCTGAATGTTTACTTTTTCATCAATATTTGCTGTATATCTGTTTTCATGTGTAGTACACATGGCAGTTCAGACATTACCACTTGAAAATGAAGAACAAAACAACTGACATGAAAACATATGCCAGGTGAACTTTGAAATATTCCAGTCGCAATTGTTCTGTTTTCAGATGTACTGCATTTTATGAAGCACTTAAACTGCATTAATAATTATACTTGTATGGTATAGTACACAAGTGGTGTAGCTAGTTATCAATAGGAAATTGGGAAATCTTGGGTCTAAACTCATTGCAGGACATGGCTGGGCCTGGGCAGGGTAATTGGGTGTCAGATTTTGCAGCAAAGACTGAATGGCCAAACTTTTCACATGTTTATAGTGTAGCTCAACAATTTCTTCATCTGATATTATACAGGGCTTGTCATTATGGAATTAACAGCAAACTGTAATCCCTCAAAGGCACGGGTGGGTTGTGTGTGGGTTGTGTTTTTATATGTACAGTATAAATATAAAAGATGCTGTGAGGAAGTGTCCCTAAACAACTTATCCTCCATGTCCAATTACACAGAGACAGGAGGATGAAAAATGCATGAAACAAATGACATGTTTTCTAGTGTCAACATTGGGTCATTATAGTGACACTTTTGTCTGCTGGACTGACCTCACCTCTCTGTCTCCCCTTCTCCTTTAGTCATCTGTCTCTCCATCAGCAAATCAAAGTGCTCCTGTGAGTTCATGCCTTATATGGTTATACAGCTGAAGTTTGCATACACTTAGACTGAAGTCATTAAAACTCATTTTTTAACCACTCCACAGATTTCATATTAGCAAACTATAGATTTGGCAAACCATTTAGGACATCTACTTTGTGCATGACACAAGTCATTTTTCCAAGAATTGTTTACAGACAGATTGTTTCACTTTTAATTGACTATATCACAATTCCAGTGGGTCAGAAGTTTACATACACTAAGTTAACTGTGCCTTTAAGCTGCTTGAAAAATTCCAGAAAATTCTGTCAAGCCTTTAGGCAATTAACCAATTAGCTTTTGATAGCCTAACTGGAGTCAATTGGAGGTGTACCTGTGGATGTATTTTAAGGCCTAACTTCAAACTCAGTGCCTCTTTGCTTGACATCATGGGAAAATCAAAAGAAATCACCCAAGACCTCAAAAAAAAATAAAAACATTGTGGACCTCCACAAGTCTGGTTCATCCTTGGGAGCAATTTTCAAATGCCTGAAGGTACCACGTTCATCTGTACAAATAATAGTAAGCAAGTATAAGCACCATAGGACCACGCAGCCATCATACCACTCAGGAAGGAGATGCATTCTGTCTCCTAGAGATGAACATAGTTTGGTGCGAAAAGTGCAAATCAATCCCAGAATAACAGCAAAAGACCTTGTGAAGATGCTGAAGGAAACAGGTAGACAAGTATCTATATCCACAGTAAAACAAGTCCTATATCAATATAACCTGAAAGGCTGTTCAGCAAGGAAGAAGCCACTGCTCCAAAACTGCCATAAAAATGCCAGACTACAGTTTGCAAGTGCACATAAGGACAAAGATCTTACTTTCTGGAGAAGTTTCCTCTGGTCTGATGAAACAAAAACTGAACTGTTTGGCCATAATGACCATCGTTATGTTTGGAGGAAAAATGGTGAGGCTTGCAAGCCGAAGAACACCATCCCAACTGTGAAGCATGGGGGTGGCAACATCATGTTGTGGGGGTGCTTTGCTGCAGAAGGGACTGGTGCACATCTCAAAATAGATGGCATCATGAGGAAGGAAAATTATGTGGATGTATTGAAGCAACGTCTCAAGGCGTCAGCCAGGAAGTTAAAGCTCAGTCGCAAATGGGTTTTCCAAATGGACAATGACACCAAGCATACCTCCAAATTTGTGGCAAAATGGCTTAAGGACAACAAAGTCAAGTGGCCATCACAAAGCCCTGACCTCAGTCCGATAGAAAATTTGTTGGCAGAACTGAAAAAGCGAGAGCGAGCAAGGAGGCCTACAAACCTGACTACATATTGTGAGAAGCTAGTGGAAGGCTACCCAAAATGTTTGACCCAAGTTAAACAATTTAAAGGCAATGCTACCAAATACTAACAAAGTGCATGTAAACTTCTGATCCTCTGAGAATGTGATGAAAGAAATAATGAATAATTGTTATTTATTGTTAAAACGTAAAAGCTGAAATGAATAATTCTCTCTACTATTATTCTGACATTTCACGTTCTTAAAATAAAGTAGTGATCCTAACTGACCTAAGACAGGGAATGCTTTCTACGATTAAATGTCAGGAATTGTGAAAAACATTGGTGTATGTAAACTTCTGATTTCAACTGTATATGGTTATTATTCAAATTAATTTCATTGTAATTTTCCATTTATTAGCTTGTCTTCATTCACTGAATAATTTAACAAATGTGCTTCCTTAATTTGCACCTTGTGCATTCTTTTTATTGTTCAACTGTATTGTTTTTAATATATTAGTTACATTTTTGTTGTTCTACTTGTGCAGCTGGGGCAACAAAACCTTAAAACTTTTCTCAGACTATATATGCTCCCTGTTAAAGGGATAGTTCACCCAAAAATGAAAATTCTGTCACCTTTTACTCACCCTTACTGTATGTTGTTCCAAACCTGTATGATTTCTTTTTTTTTTTTTTTTTTTTTTTTGTAGCTACAAATTGTGAAGAATGTTGGCGCTGCTCTTTTTTGTTCTTTCATACAGTGAGAGTGAATGGGGATTGAAGCTGTCAGTCCTTAACACTCTGCCTAACATCTTTTTGTGTTGAATGGAAGAAATAAAGTCATATGAGTTAAGAATAACATGAGGGTGAGTAATTGAGGAATGATAGAAATGATAGCATTTTCATTTTTTGGGTGAACTATCCCAAGTACTGTATGACACATGACACATTGTGTTGACGCCCCCCAGCAGTCTCTCTGTGAAGCCTTATGGGAACATAAGGAAAAGCTCAACAGCTGTGGGTTCAGCCCTACTGGACCCTTCAGTTTAATTACTGCTGGTACCACCAATGTGTCCCTTCCCTAATTGTCTACATGGAAACCCTTTTTGTGGGCTTCAAACTAATGTTTTTTGCTTTAACCAGGGGTGTAAAAAGTACTCAGAAATTATACTAAAGTGAAAGTATGGATACTGAGTGAAAATTTTACTCAATTAAAATTCCAAGTATCTAGCCAAAAACATACTTGAGTTAAAGTAAAAATGATTGACATTAAATTGTACTGAAGTATTTAAAAAGTACAAAGTAAATGTTTTCCTAGCTAGAATGAAATCAAGAGAGGAGATTGTGTGAGAGAGGATGTTGTTAAATTCGACTGGTTTGTTTAGATGCCCTTTTACTGTCTCTGATGACTGTCATATTTCTCCCCTAGTGGTATTTGCAACCTGGTCATAGAATCATGATACAATAACTTCATTTTTGCTAAATGATTTTTATGTGTCCTTTTGTACATAACACGGCAATTTCCTGGTGGAATGAACACTAGAGGCGCTAAAAAAACTATTACTTTTATCCCCTTTCACACAAATCATGGGTAAAATGGTAGATTATCAGTTCATAAACACTTTTACTTTTTGCTCTGTTCCTCACACAATGCTATCTTTTGACATATAAACACTTACTATGGCGCATGACTAATTTTAATGCTTGCATTATTTAACCAACTACATTTACAACATTGTTTAAGTGTGATCAAATTGTGCGGTTGCTTAACCTATAGAGTGCAGCTTATTCAATACAAAGGACTGGGGTATGAGTCCTGAAGAGCACGTGAGACGACACGTGAGACGAAAGTGTCATAGAAGCACCACAAAATTACGTGGTTGCTTCATAAATTGTTTTTCATGTACATTTGCTTTTTATGACATTATCGGTTAGGTTTAGATTTAAGGTTTAGGGTAGGGAGTTTTTATTTTATTTTATTTAAATCTCGATAGTGTAACGTTTGAATGAAGTCATGAGAGCAGGATCTAGATGCAGCTTAATTTAATAGAAAATAAATCAAATTACAAAAACAGGGTAAACACTGGAAACAAGGCAAGACTAGGAACTGGGAAAACAAAACAAACGTGATCCAAGATAGCAAATGGTACATGAACTGGAGAAAACACAACAACTGACAAAGACTGAACCAACATCAGGGCATTATATACACAAGGATTAATGAGGGAAATGGAACACAGGTGAGAACAATCGTGAGATGAGGGCAGTGTATGTTAGGAAGTGTAGTCCAGGGAAAACAGAAGACAGAGGATAAACACAAGGCAACACAACAGAGGATCATGACAGACCCCCCCCCCCCCAATGGGTGGCTCCTGATGCCCAAGGAAGGATGGTAAGGGAGGCAGGGCCAAGATGGAGCCAGAGACCAAAGAGGCCAGAGCAGATCAGGCAGACGGCCAGGAGACCAAGTAGACCAGGGCAGATCAGGCGGACGGCCAGGAGACCAAGTAGACCAGGGCAGATCAGGCAGATGGCCATGAGACCAAGGAGACCAGGGCAGATCAGGCGGACGGCCATGAGACTAAGGAGACCAGAGCAGATCAGGCCGACGGCCAGGAGACACAGGAGACCACCTCAGGGTAGGGACTGGATCAGGATGCCTAGTTGGTGGCCACAGGGCTGAAACAGGGCCAGCAGGCCTGGGAGGCAGCCACAGACTAGAGACTGGAGCCGTGGAAGACTCTGAGGGCAGAGCCGTGGAAGGTGGAGCCGTAGGAGGCTCGAGGTGCGAAGCCATGGTAGGCGGAGCTGTGGCAGGCTCGAGGGGCAAAGCCGTGGAAGGTGGAGCCGTGGCAGGCTCGAGGAGCGAGACTCAGGAACGCCAATGCTGGCTCTGGGACGGATGAGGCTGGCAACACAGGCTCTGGGACGGACGAGACTTCCAGCTCGTTGGCCGTGACAGGCGTGGGCGTTGGCTCGTTGGCCATGGCAAGCGTGGGCGTTGACTCGTTGGCTGTGGCAAGCGTGGGCACTGATAATTTGTGAGGAAGGGTCTTCATGGCCCTACGCACCGACATCAGTGGGTGATCATTCAACTTGGAGACAGGGGCCGTGGAAGGCTTGGAGACAGGGCCATGGGAGGCTTGGAGCAAGGAACCGAGGGAGGCTTGGAGCAAGGAGCCGAGGGAGGCTTGGCTATGACATGGCATGTTGCAGACTCAGGCGTGGCTGTGACCTGGCTTGGAGCAGACTGAGATTTGGCTGTGGTATGGCATGGAGCCATCTCAGGCGTGGCTGTGGCATGGCGTGGAGCCGACTCAGGCATGGATGTGGCATGGCGTGGAGCTGACTCAGGCGTGGATGTGGCATGGCGTGGAGCCGACTCAGGCGTGGATGTGGCATGGCGTGGAGCCGACTCAGGCGTGGATGTGGCATGGCGTGGGGCCAACTCAGGCGTGGATGTGGCATGGCGCCAACTCAGGCGTGGCTGTGACCTGGCGTGGAGCAGACTGAGATTTGGCTGTGGTATGGCGTGGAGCAGACTCAGGCGTGGCTGTGACAAGGCGTGGAGCCGACTCAGGCATGGCTGTGACAAGGCATGGAGCCAACTCAGGCGTGGCTGTGACAAGGCATGGAGCCGACTCAGGCGTGGCTGTGACAAGGCGTGGAGCCGACTCAGGTGTGGAAGGCTTGGAAGCCAGGATCGGGGTAGGGACAGGAGGATCCTCTGAAGCCAGAGTTTCTAGCGTTAACAAATACTTAACGTATTCCTCCCATGTGTAGTCTCCCGTCTCCGGCAATTCCCTCCACCGGTGAGCTAATAGTCCAATCCCGTAAATCGAATTAAAGTGGGAGTCTGCAAATCCTGTAAAGCTGGCAATGGCGCTGAAACGAAGGGAGTATTCCCTTATGGGTAAATCCGTCTGGCTCAATTGAAGAAACAAAGCCGCTAGATCCATTTGGTCAGTTGTTCTGTAACGTTTGAAAGAAGTCACGAGAGCAGGATCTAGATGCTGCTTAAAATTTAATAGAAAATAAATCAAATTACAAAACAGGGTAAACTCTGGAAACAAGGCAAGACTAGGAACTGGGAAAAAACAAAAAACAAAAAAAAACAAATGTGATCCAAGATAGCAAACAGTACATAAACTGGAGAAAACACAACAACTGACAAAGACTGAACAGACATCAGGGCATTATATACACAAGGATTAATGAGGGAATGGAACAAAGGTGAGAACAATCGGGAACAGCTGACAGAGATGAGGGCAATGCATGTTGGGAAGTGTAGTCTGGGGAAAACAGAAGACAGAGGATAAACATAAGGCAACACAACAGTGGATCATGACAGATAGAACATTAACCTTAAAAATCTGATCTGTTCAGGAGAACATTTCACTCACTTTAAGTGCCACACACTGGACATTTCAATTCAGAACTGCACTGAGACATGTAATGAACCACATCGTTTTATTTTGCAAAGACGTTGCCACAGTCATGCAATGTTTGTTGCATGGGTGAAGGCACTCATGAATTGAGAAGATGGAGCACCAAGCCCCTTAAGACATAGAGAAAGATAAAAAAAAAATCCAGAATCAAAAAAAAAAAAAAAAAAAAAATCATTAACATAAAAAAGGTTTGAAAAAGTTAGTAATGTTGTTTGTTTTGTGAATTGTTTTCTGATGGTGAGCAGATGGATAAATTCATTCAATAAAATTAATAAATAAAATGTACTCAGATCCTATTATTTTTTCTATCCTATGAGTAGAAATTCATAGATATGGTTTAAATATAAAGGCAAGTGTAGAAATAAATGACATGTACACATTTAATTACAAAAGCCTTTTGTTTTTATATACAGTATATATTTGCAATGTGAACGATCAATTTTGACTTCATAACTATCCAATCTGTAGAAGTAGCAGACGTTTAGAATAATGTTTAGGACAAAAACCGTCAGTGTTTCTCACTTCGTGCTCATAGTTTTGAATGAATACATTTGGCATGTATGTATTTTGAATATGAATATATTTCAACGTATCCGAAGCTCAAATCAGATCCGAAATTCCGCCTCTGCAGATGGTCGGAACTCCCCATAGTGTGACACACACATTTGAAAAGACTGACCTCTGATCTGTCATCTGTCGCTTGTTGGATGCAGTAAAAGGGGGGCTTCAGTCCCGTAAGACAAAAGAAAACGATCTGCAAAAATGTAGTGAGTACTTTTCAAGTTTAAATAAAATTGCTATTGTAAATATAATTAAGTAAACATACAAGTATTCCATTTAAATTTCACTCGAGTAAAGAACAAATCCCAAAAAAGAATACTTAAGTATAATACTTAAGTATTTTTACTCAATTGCTTTACACCCGTGGCTGTAACATCACAGTAAAATTGTGTAGTTGAGTATGTTTTTATGCAGGTGCCTTTTTGGGACATGGAATGGCAACAAGGCAGTTTCTCTTGCAATCTTCTGCAGTTGCTGCTTTGCATTACTGTTATATTGTTCAAAAAACTGCTCTCCTCACTGATATTCCAAGTAGCATGCAAAGTTTGAAACTAGAGTTTTTTTTAACATAGAACTTCATTCTTTAAACCTCTCACAGTGGCACAAAGCTCTGACATCAGAACCAGAATGGTAGAACCAGTTGACATGGAGAATCTGTCTTTATAGTAGTTTGGGTACAACCTACAGTATAGCGACAAACTTAGGCAATGAGTGATTAGGAAGCCTTCGCATTTAGGTTTGGTGTGAAGAATGCATTGACACCTCTTGACACAGTCTTAACTAGGTGAAACGTTTCCATACTGCCATGGCAACACAACCTACTTGGCTCATAGCCAATCAGTGGCTTCTGCTGTCACCTGTCTACCAATCTGCTTATGTTTCAGGCCACATGCGGTTTAGCACACGCAGCACTTGCTGGGTTTCTATGAGTGCTTTCAGCTCCTTTACTATTGTGTATATGCACCAACAGTGTTTGTCTTGTTGCTTTCCTTTTTCAATGTCACTAAATAAACTACATATAAACTGTGGACTTTATTGAATACTATAAAATGGATAGTTCTGGTCCTGGTTGCCGATTGGTCAACATGACATTTCAGCCGAGCTAAAATACAATATAGTAACAGATATGGCGTGGAACACCTTTGTACATTGCTACCATGTCTATCACTGGGCAGCACCCATTAAGACCAACTATTAATCAAAGTTTACATGTCAGGACTATTTCTTCTAGCAGAAGGATGGCACTTATTTAACAATGTTTAAAAAAAAAAAAAAAAACTTAAAGTAATAATTTTTTAAAGCAATTAGGCATTCTTGTAACTTTTAAATAATTCCATTTCAAACTAGTATTAATGTAATTTGGTTCATAAAGAATATAAGGACAATTCTTGGATATAAGAAAAATACATCTAAAGGGAATTGGAGAACTGTTTAGAGATTGAAACGTGCATGTGGAAGGAATTTATCACATGCTTGTAGTAGTAGACAAATATATCTGATATTTGGTCATTTTTTAAAATTATTATCGCATTGGTCGATAACTGTGCCCATTTACTGTTTAACAGTAGTCTCCCATCCAATTTCCCATCACTTCAAAAATCTACTGATGACACTGCCAATTGACAATGCTCAGTTTGTTTTCAAATATTTTTTGTGAATTTTGAGTAAATGTTGCATAAAATAAGCTTTTATTTGCACAATTTTTCTGTGTCCCATTTGCCATCATTGTACTGTGTAGTATTGTAGCCTATTATGTATATATATATATACCCTGATAAGCCAAAATATTAAGACCACTGTTAATAATAATGTTGATAATCTTCTAAAAAGGCCACATTTCAAGGTTTGGCTAGATTAGATGGTAAGCGAACAATCAGTTCTCATAGTCTTGTAGTGTTAAATGCAGGAGAAATGGGAAGGAATAAAGACCTGAGCAAGGCTCTTTGACCAGGGCTATAAGTACTCACCACTGCTGACCAGGAGCACCCCACAAGCCTTGCCATTTCAGAAATGCTCTAACCCAGTCATCTGGCCATAACATCTCTGAAACAGCAAGGCTTGTGGGGTGCTCCCGGTCAGCAATGGTGAGTACCTACCGACAGTGGTCCAAGGAGGGACAAACCACAAACTGGCAACAGGGTGTTGGGGGCCCAAGGCTCATCGATGTCCAAGGGCAACGAAGGCTATCCCATCTGCTCTGAACCGAAGATCTACTGTGGCATAAGTCACAGAAAATTGTAATGATGGTTACGGAAGTAATGTGCCACAATACACAGTGCAACGCACCCTGTTGTGTATGGGGCTGCGCAGCCACAGACCGGTCAGAGTGCCCATGATGACCCCTGCCCATTGTCGAAAGCACCTACAATGGGCACGCAAGCGTCGGAACTAGACCACGGAGCAGTGGAAGAAGGTCACCTGCTCCAATAAATCCTGTTTTCTTTTATATCACGTGGACAGTCGTGGACATTTGCATCGTTTACCTGGGGCACCAGGTTGCACTGTGGGAAGACGATAAGCCGGTGGAGGGAGTGTGATGCTCTGGACAATGTTCTGCTGGGAAACCATTGTTTCGGCCATTCATGTGGATGTCAATTTGACAGGTGCCACCTATCTTAACATCGTTGCAGACCAGGTACACCCCTTCATGGCAATGGTATTCCCTGATGGTAGTGGCCTCTTTAAGCAGGATAATGCACACTGCACGCATTGTTCCGGAATGACTTGAGGAACATGATGAAGAGTTCAAGGTGTTGCCCTGGCCTCCAATTCAATTGAGCATCTGTGGGACGTGCTGGACCAACAAGTCTGATCCACGGCAGCTCAACCTTGCAGCTTACAGGACTTGAAGGATCTGCTGCTAATGTCTTAGTGCCAGATACCACAGGACACCTTCAGGGGTTGGTGCTGTTTTGGCAGCACACGGAGGACCAACAGCATATTAGGCAGGCAGTCATAATCATGTGTATATACGTGCATATATATATATAAAATATCTGCCATCGGCCACCCTGTTGTCTAGATTTTGTCATCGGTATCGCCACTGAAAAACTCATATGGTTCGACCACTACTTGTATTAACTTGTTCCAGAACTGTCACTATTGCAGTTAGGATATTAACACTCAGGATTCAGGGACATACTGTAAAATTTGTTTCACTTTAATTGCACAAGTGGTTGTGTCTCAAGTACATCAGAGATGAGTCAGTCCTGAGCTTACAAACACCCACTTTCATATCTTTACTCAGGACCCTGCTCTCCTCGCTGCAATCTGACCTTTATTTACAATTAGTTTTAGAAATCTGAAAAAATAAATGACAGTTTATGGTACATTTACAATTGTCCATTTAATTGTGATTATCGAAACCACAAATGAAAATTAAGAGTATCGTAGTTTACAGCAGCCAGAACTAACTTTCCATCTGAGTGATTGTGTGTTTGTGAGGATAATGACATTTTCACCAAACAACATTCAGGTTTTTCTGCTTTAATGTGCATTGCTCTGAAATAAACCAACCTTGAATTGGCCTGACTCTGTCATGTAAAATTGTTTCGATTTTTTGATCAACTGATGGTTCCTTTTAGATGGCATAAGTCTGCTTTATTTCAGTGGCAGTATATTGACACGCACAGCCACCGATAAAAATACATCACTATGCAAAACTACTAGTCTGACCACAATGATACAGCAGAGCAAACAATCAAATAAAAGATTTTCTCTTCATTCACACTCACATTTTATCAAAGGTCTGCAGAAGTTCAGAAAAACAGCAACAACAGGTGAACAATTTTATGGCATACATAAATAGTTCAAAAAAGCATGAAGGAATCATCCGCCCTAAGCAGTCATATGGTTTCTGATGTTAACAGAAACAAGAGTAAACGTGTCATAAATGACTAATGTATGACTATCACTTTGATAGTCATACATTACATGAGTAATTTGGCTTGGTTTCTGTTGTCCTGCATTATGGGACCTATACTGTAGGTCATGGGATTGGAGAGATTGCTGTCAGGATTGGTTTTGATGTAATCTAATATGACCCGTGCTGGTCACAACCAGTGTGAATGATGAAAGCCACTACCTGACAGATGGTCAGGTAATTAGATTCACCTTCCGCTGGCACTGCCAAAATATCAAATCATAACACAGCCAGCTGACCAGACAAACCAATTCATCTGATTAAGCCTGAAAAGAGCACACAGCATTGCTCTTTTAGAGATTAGAGTGTATGAGAAACAGAAAACCTTTGGCATCTGTGTGGCGATAATATTAAAGAATGGAACTTATAGGGATAGTTCACCCAAAAATTTAAATTATGTCATAATTTACTCAGCCTGATGTCGTTCTGAACCTATTTGGAACGACATGAGTGTAAGTAGCAATGGAAATTTAATTGCCAAGTGAACTAGCCCTTTAAATGTTAAGAGTGTAATTTCTGTGCCTCTAGTGGCACCATTGTGGGTAAATAAAATCATTATCATATAATGTTCTTTAAAAAAAGCTAAAGACTGCCACAGGATTTGTGCTTTGTTACTACCTTTTGAAGCAGAAATGAAATATACAGACTTTTCATGATTTCAGAAGTGAGGAATGTCTGGTTGAGTTAAGTTGAGGTTGTTTCCAGGGAAGTGGTTTCTAAATCAAACATTTTAAAAGCAAAAGCTCTCCTCGAAGTCTTTTTCTACAAAAAAAAAAATAAAAAAAAAAAAAGAGAAAAAATAAAAGCACTTTACAACAAAATGTACAAAAAATATAACACTGTTTATAATCAAGTCTTCATGACAGAACAGGCTGACCTGTACCCATAGAATTGTGCAAACACATTATTAAGCTACTAACTGTAAAACAAGGTGTGGTATACTGGCAAGACATACCCTTTGGTCGTTTAACTCAATACCATACTACACACTGCCAGTACGTCCTGATACCTGTGGATTATTTCAAGTTTATATAAAGGTGAATCTCACAAAAAAAAAAAAAAGTATGTGTCCTGGTCACATTTCACCCCAAAATCAAAATAAAAACATAAGAAATTATATTTTGCATAAAGAACATGGGTAACACTTTACAATAAGATTCCATTCATTAATGCATTAGATATCAACAAACAATGAACAATATACATGTATTTTTGACAGCATTTATTAATCTTATTTAATGTTAGTTCATAAAAACACAATAGTTCATTGTTAGTTCATGTTAGCTCATAGTGCTTTAACCAATGTAAACAAATGGAACCTTACTGTAAAGTGTTACCAGAAAATGAAGCCTCTTTTAGGACCATTGAGATGTTTTGCACTGTGACATTCATGACAATTATGCCCCCCAACCCCCACCCCCATTCTCATTACCATAATGTGTAAGCAAAGGATGTTTAAATTTTTTAAATGTTTTTCCATTTTTTATTCTCATAAGATTCTCATTACTGCAATACAGTACTTTTTCACTGTATTATAGTAAAAAACTGGAATTCAATGATTTTTAATGTAAATGATCATAAAGGCAGTACAACTATCATGACAAACATTTTACAACTGAAATAATGTCTCTTTTTTTGCATTACAGTTTACACTCATAAAAAAGGCTTCATTTTCTCTGTCAAGAAAATGAATCAAAATACAATTCCTAATTTCTTTCAGGTTTGATGTGAAATGTGACCCAGACATGTTCTTGACAGATTTTGTGAGATTCATCCATGCAATCTTGCATAGTTCCTGAAAGACAAAAAACCTGCAAAGCAAAATAAAAGTCCTGCTTAAACTTCTCTGCCAACATTTCATGAGGTGCAGGCAACTTGTAGGTGAAATGTTTGAAGTTTAAAATCACAAGCAAAGTCTTTGAGAGTCTTAAATGCAGTTTGCATGTGCCCTTTAGGAAGTACACTAAGGCAGCTTTTCATTTAGAAAGATTCCGGCATTTTAGGAAATACCACTTAGGTGTAAAGATTTCCCTACCTACAGTAGATTGTCTGATTTGCCCCTTAGGTTTGTAAAAGATAGCTTGCCAGTGTCCCTCTCGTTTTACAGCATTCTCCATAGTGCAAATGTGTAATTATTAATATTATTATTATTAATGTTTTCCTTGCAACTAGATGCTTCTAGCCACTTTACTGCATGGAGTCTCATCTTTAATGGCAGCTGTGTCTCACTTTTCGCAGCAACACTGGCACCAGACATCATCTGTATTCATGTTCATACAAGTACACATGGCTTTTTTCAGAGTTAGAGCCTATCTGATGGAAGCAAAGTACTGTTGGACAGCACATTCTCCACAGTCAGCGAGTTTTAGTCGTTCAAACAACATGTCCTCGCCGATCGCCTTTGGCTGCACCCTGGTTGCATCTGATGGACTTGGTTGTTTTGAGCATGGTTTGGACAGCAGAGCAAGTGTGCTGGGAAATTATTATTACATAAGAAATAACCCACAGAGTAAAATACACTTGGGTTTCGTAGACTATTTTGAGAACTCCTCCAGTGTTTTATGAGACAAGAAAACATTCACATTGTGATAGGCTAGTGATGACAGTATCAGTATCACCATCGTCTGGTGTTTCTCACACTGTTTTACCCTGAAGCAGGGGCGGGGCCAGAAAAGTGGCATGGGGTGCCACCCTAAAAATGAGCTTTGCTACCCCACTTGCCACCCCAACTCGGACCCAGGAGATGGTGCGCAACGGCTTAACACGCATGGTCCATAACATGCCCCCCCCCCCGCCCCCACCCCGTTATCAGGCGAACTTACTGGATGCCACACCTTACTCAACTCTTGCCACCCCTTTGCCACCCACACTGTTGCTGTCCCTGTTACCATCACTGTGAAAACTGATCCCGCAGGGCAATGCGCAACAGCTTGTGTTATTTCTACTCAACTGAAGCTGATATTAGGGAGTGGAAGAAACTAGATTTGCTCTTTAAAAATTAATACAAACAAACATACTGTACATAAATGAATAGCTCATGTAATTCACTACCGTTGAATCCAGCAATATTTAAGCCATAACCAGGGAGAGTCCTTTAAAAAAAAGACACCCTCTAAGACGCTTTGATTCATTGCAGTTGACGAAAAACATGGCAGACTTTGAAGTCATTCTGTGTGCATTCCTATTTAGATAGTCCATATCTTCACATCATAATTTTCATATGGTTCTCTTGTTGTGGGCTCTTTAATTTTCCACTCTGTGACAGACTGACTGTGGCGGAGGAGGCGGAGTCAAGCTGCTTGTAGAGACCTCTAAGTTCCTTCACTTCTTCCAGCACGTCACGTGCTTGACCCCATGTGGATGCCGCCTCCTCCAGAAGCCTCTCCGCCTCCTTCCGCTGCCCCTCTGAACTGGAGCTCTTCCCAGTTGGGGATGCCTTCCCCTTGCCCTGCACCCGCACTTCCGTCAGTAGCTCTTGAGTTCTCTCTAACTTCTGGGTTATCAGTTCCTGCAGTTGGCTGATGGGCTGTACGGGGGCTGAGGTTGAGCAGTGAGGGATGGCCCTCGTCTCAGAGTGCGCTAGGATCTCGTCCATGGATGCGCAGCGGTTCTTTTCGGATGTGGGTGCTTTTTTGCGGAGTTGTGGCGTCCAGGACTGGCTCTCAGACCAGTCCCAGGTGCTTTCGCTCTTACGGGGCAGACTCAAGGATTTTCCTGGGGTCTCATTACAGGTTGAGAAGTTTGAAGTGTCTTTGCTGGAGCGCTGAGAATCTGGGGTCTTTTGAGTTGTAGCATTGTCAAGGCTGTCCTCACAAGTGTCCTGTCCTTCTGGTGTGTGGACATCTTCTTCCTGAATGAGGTCAAGTGTAAGCATGCCATCCGAGTTTGTGGTAGAAGCCTAAAAATGGTAAAGACATTTTTTGACACAACATAAACACAGTTCTGCATATTAAACACAAGAATTAAGCTGCATGTGAAAAGTGCTGACATTTGAATAAACACCAAATGGAAACATCTTAAATGACATTTAATGGAACAGAGAGCAACAGTGCCCGCCCACTTTTTCAGCCGCCTGGGTTCCGGAAGTATTTTTCCCCATTCAGTTTTTCCATAGGCTTTTCATAAAATCCTTCTTAAAAGAGTTGTAAGCCAACCAACTAGCTCCGAGGTAAATCAAAACATTACAAAAAAATTTGAGGCAAAAAAGTATCTGAAAATCTGACAAAAAGACATAGATAAAAGTACTTACTGTCTTTCAGGAGGGAAGAACTACAATCCTATGAAGCATTGCAAATGACGTAATGTAATTAAAAACTGTGGGAATAATATTGATTTTAGGTTGTTGATTATAAGTATAGAAACAATATATTTAAAGTTTATTGCAACATATTATGATATGTACAAATAGATAAGTAGTTTAAGGGTAAAGGGTGACCGACTCGGTTGCGTCATTCAAAGTGTGCCATGGAAGTGGTTGGTTGCTCTCAAGCATGTTTTGCATGCTTCGTTGGTTGCGGTTCTCTAATTGGTGAAGCTTTCTCAGCTGGATCATGGGTAATGTAATTGTTCACCAGAAATTTCACTATTAAACTCGATTTTTAAACAATGAAGTTGAAATAATGTGGACTGATTGACTTCATCAGAAGCATATACCAATGATGAACAATCTCAGTAGGGCTCACGATAGGTCTGTTTTACAAGGTTCATAAGTTATCGTTATTAATAAATTGGTCAATGGAAGAAATTAATGGGATTTTTACCCAACCAGACTGTTGCGCTCTATAGTGCACTCAAAAATGTTAATTCACTAAATTTTCGCTCCTTTTTGTTATTCCAAACTTGACTTTTCTTTAATGGAAGAATCAACATTCTCCTTTTTCCATACAAAAGCATGTTGTGAGGGCTGTCATAATCCAAAAGCACCATAAAAACAGCCAATGCGACTTGTGCTTTATATTTCCAGTCTTCTAAAATTTTCTAAATCTTGCTCGTTAAGCTAGTCATAAAACCTTGTTGAAGCAACAGCACACCAGCATCCCGTTTTGTGGGCCAGCATTTAAAATACAACATAATGTATGCTTGTGACAAGCTATGCTGTTTTTGTATGCTGGTGACCAGCTATGCAGTTTTCTTTTTTTCAGTCATTTATGGAATACTATGGTTCTTTCATATCCTTTATAGAGCTTTACAAACCCTGGTGACTTTGTGCTTTCATTGTATGGAAAACAGCATCTTGAAGATTCTTTAAAATATCTTATGTTCCATGGAAGAAACTCATATGGGTTTGGAACGAGAAAATGATGACTGAATATAAATTTGTAGGTGAACTATTCATTTACGTATTGTTACAAATACATCAAACATATTTTCCCCCTACAGGTTGTTCATTTTTAATGAGGTGACCTTCAGAGCAAACGGACTGCTTACCACAGCCATGAGGTGTCCGCGGGTGGGCAGACGGCGAGTGTGGGGGATCTTAGCTCTGTCACGTGTCGGATGGGCCAGCAAGCTGTCCTCTTCCACCGTCACCTACAGGGTCAGACAGTTCAGTCACATGGGAACTATCAGAGGCTACATGTTTCACACCAGCCTGTGGCATCACAAGTAGGAGGAGTGGTGATGTATTGATCAGCCAATCAATGAATCTGTTTATTATTTGTGTGTGATGTATGAGGACACACAAGAGCAGTTTGTTTAGATTACAAGGGAAAATGGTTGAAAAATCCAAAGGGAATAAATGACTCTGTGTCCTAAAATCTGAAAAACTGTTGTCACAGCCTGTTGTTTACAAGAGAGTTTATGCTGTAAATGCTAATATAATATTCAAGACTCTGTACTCTGAGATGGCTTGTGTTTTCTGGCCAGGAGCGTATGGCTAATCTTACTGTGATTGGTCAGGATTAATGGAATAAGGAAGGGGTGGTGTCCAGTGAAACCAGATATTCTAAAGAGCTTTAGAAGATTACATTCATTTCTTACAAAATCCAGCAAACATTTTTGTGGAGAATTTGGCAAACTGATTGGTTAATGTCATACACAGATTCACACTACATTACATTCACATTCACAAATACCTTTTCACATACATTTAATTATGAGTAGTGTTTGATAAGACATGAATCGCTATTATTTTTGCTCATCCTTAAAGGTGCAGTAAGTGATTTTTTTTTTCATGGAAAGATATGCAACATGTTTTCCTACTCCCTGATAGATATTAATGAAAGTAGTGTGGTGAGATATCTCATCGGTCTCTGTGACAACACTTGAACAGCAAACAAAAGTGTGCCCACGGGCTGCGGCCTCTGACGCTTTCAGCCTGTCAATAATTTTGCATGTTCTCATAGTATTGTAGTTGCAGCAAATTATTGAGGCTTAATGCCATTTTTATGCCATGTTGTTCATAACAGTTGTCAGTTGAGGGTGCTATTTTGCTGCAGTTGCTTATTTGCTATCTTTGGATTACGGGTTTTGGAAAGAGGGGATGTGGCCATATCAACAGCTCAGCTCGTGGAAATTCCATAACAGTAAAAATCACTTACAGCATCATTAAGGTTAGGGATTCGTTCTTAACCCTATGTATTAAACGCCATACTACAGACAAGAATGATACCTCAAATTCTGTGGCTTATTGAGGAGAGGAGTACAATTACTTTTCTAAGCAATCAGACACATAATTTTTGCCTGGCAGATGATAAAACAAGTGGAAAAATTCCCATAGACTTACATTGAAGGACCCAATTCATATCTAGGGAGCAGAATATCATAGAGACTTGGAGGTGTACTCTTTTGACTTGGGCCTCCTAGGAAACTTTTTCTTTAGAAAATAGTAAATCTGAAAATGTTGGTGTTTCTTGTAGCTAGTGAATTCATATTCTCAGTGTCTTGTCACTAATACTACCTACACATATTTCACAACTGCATCATGCATCAGTACTTTGCATCAGATAAGCAAGACACTGACATACTGAAATTTGCCAAACCAAACAGATCAGGAAAACACAACACAAAACCCCTTATAATTATATACTTTTTTCCTATACAAAAGAACAATATGACACAATAGAATTCTGTCATTTTTAAACTGGTATACTGCATAAATGTAACAACACATGTGCATAAGTGAGATTAACTAGTGAGTTTATCTAGATTTATTTTTAGCTTTAGTATTATTTAATATGAAAACCCCTTGCAATTATGGGCCTCCTTTTTTTTTTTCTCCCTTTTTCTCCCTAATTGGCATGCCCAATTCCCAATGCGCTGTAGGTCCTTGTGGTGGCATAGTGACTCGCCTCATTCCGGGTGGCGGCGGACGAATCTCAGTTGCCTTCGCGTCTGAGACCGTCAATCCGCGCATCTTATCATGTGGCTTGTTGAGCACGTTACTGTGGCGACATAGCACATGTGGAGGCTCACACTATTCTCCATGGCATCCATGCACAACTCACCATGCATCCCACCGAGCGCGAGAACCACATTATAGCGATCACGAGGATGTTAACCCAACGTGACTCTACCCACCCTAGCAACCTGGCCAACTGGTTGCTTAGGAAGCCTGACTAGATTCACTCAGCACACCCTGGATTCGAACATACGACTCCAGGTGTAGTAGTCAGCGTCTTTATTTGCTGAGCTACCCAGGCCCCCCAATTATGGGCCTCCTTAAGATTAACCGACTAGTCGATTATGAAAATATTTTGTTGTTTTGCACATCCCTACAACAGTGTACTCTCTGGTCATGCCTTTCATCCCACAGAGAATGGTGGACACTGTGTTCGGAGGGATCACTTCAGAGAAGCAGCTGTTATTGTATGCTAGATGTGGGCGATATGACCAAAATCTTATATCACAATATGAGTCGTTCCTGAGTCTCTGTTCATGCCAACAACCAGAGAGGTCGTTTCTGAGTCTCTGTCCATGCCCAAGACCATGGAGGTCATTCCTTAGTCCCTGTCCATGCCCACGACCAAAGAGGTCGTTCCCGAGTCTCTGTCCATGCCCACGACCACAGAGTTCACTCCTGAGACTCTACTCATGTTTGCAGCCACTGAGGTCATTTCCCAGTCATCCTTGACTTGAGCCTACCACAGTTCCGCCTTCTACGGCTTCGCCCCTCGAGCCTGCCACGGTTCCGCCTTCTACGGCTTCGCCCCTCGAGCCTGCCACAGCTCTGCCTTCTACAACTTTGCCCCCCGAGCCTGCCACGACTCTGCCTTCCATGGCTTTGCCCCTCAAGCCTCCTACGGCTCTGCCTTCCACAGCTCAGCCTTCCATGGCTTTGCCCCTCGAGCCTCCTACAGCTCTGCCTACCATGGCTCTGCCTTCAGAGACTTCCATGGCTCCAGTCTCTAGTCTGGGGTCACCACCCAGGCCTCCTGACCCTGTTTCAGCTCTGTGGTCGTCAACCAGGCCTTCTGATCCAGTCCCTACCCTGAGATGGCCTCCTGCATCTCCTGGTCAACCGCCTGATCTGCTCTGGTCCCCTTGGTCTCATGGCCGTCCGCCTGATCCGCTCTGGTCTTCTGGGACTCCTGGCCATCCACCTGACCTGCTCTGGTATCCCTGGTCTCATGGCCATCCACCTGGTCTGCTCTGGCTCCCTTGGTCTCCTGGCCGTCCACCTGACCTGCTCTGGTATCCCTGGTCTCATGGCCATCTGCCTGGTCTGCTCTGGCTCCCTTGGTCTCCTGGCTGTCCACCTGACCTGCTCTGGTGTCCCTGGTCTCATGGCCGTCCGCCTGGTCTGCTCTGGCTCCTTTGGTCTCCTGGCCATCTGCCTGATCTGCTCTGGTTTCCTTGTTTCCCTGGTCATCTACCTGATCTGCCCTGGTTTCTTTGGACCCCGGCGTCGCCTGCCTCCTCACTTCAGGAGCCGCACGTGGCAGGAGCCGCAAATGACGCATTTGTCATGAATCCCGCTTTTGTTGTTCCTCCTACTCACCACCAGAGGGCTCCATCACCTGGGGATTGACTTTAACACTCTGGGCTCCATTTCCCATAATCCCTGTACCTGGCAATAATTACCTGTTCACCTGTTTTCAATCTATTCAGCTATTTAAATCTCACACTCACTCTCTGTCATTGCAAAGTCTTGTTTTGCCCTGGCTGACATTTCTGAGCGTTCCCTGAGTTTATTGCATTTCCTGTGTTTGATCCTGGACTGTTTACCCTGTTTTGACCCATTGCTGCCTGCCTACTATTACTGCCTTGATTTCATGGATATAACCTGTGATTGTCTGCTGCCTGCCCTGACCTCTTGCCTGTTTGTTGACCACCTCTCTGGATGACCTTGGATATTACTGTTGCTGGTGATTGAACACATGTCTGTCTGTATTACTACATTTATTATTATTAAAGCTGCACATGGATCTCAACTCCATTGACTCACCATTAAAATATCACAATATAGTAGATTATTTTGGAAAATCAATAGAATATTTTTTATATATTAAATAACCATACTGTACTGCCTATTTTTGTATAATCCAGTCAGTGAATTAAATACTTCTAAATACAATACTTCTTATATAATTTTCCCTTTATTTGGAACTTGACAATAGTCCGAATAAATAATTTCACATAATTTCACATTATGCCACATTTCAGTCTATGTTGTTGAATTTTATTATTATTATAAACTTTCCTCAAGAAACTCAAAATCTTCCAAAAGCAATGCAACAAAGAAAATTATGCACACGTAAAAAATTTTTTTTTTTTTTTAAATCCAGTGAAAATAAACATTCAAATAGCCCAAGAAATGTCTTGCACAAAACATTATGACCGAATTAATACATTTACATTACATTTATTCATTTAGCAGATTATTTTATCCAAAGCGACTTATAAAATGAGGAAACATTCTTAGCAGCCTGCGGAGCGCATCGTTTGGCTTTCATAATATTCATTTGCGTGCTTCATTTGAAGAGGTAAAACAAATTGCTTGTATTACGAGTTATTATTGTTGCCGGATACAGTTTGCCAATTACATTTTTCTGCTCTGTGTCGGCTTTTGTGAAGCAACACCAGAGATGTTGCACCTGTTTTAACAACAAGCTCCTCTTCATTTTCTTGACTTGTTTGGGAATCGTCCCCGGGAGATGTTTTTTCAGGGTTTTTCCTTAGTCAAAAATGATTGAGTAGCGTGAGTGATCCCGCTGTCAATATCGGGAAGCCTGCTGAACTCGCGCACACTTGCATTCTCCAGAGACAGCACACGCTGTGAAACACAAATGTGTGTGTCAGATGAGAAACATATTAAGTGCTTATGAATCACCAAATACGAGATGTCATTGAATTTGCTTTGGCAGCTGCAGAAAAAATAATGTTTCTTAAATTGTCTCAATCTCACACGAAGGCCTGCCCACTGACAGATAAGCATGCTGCGCACATGCATATTTACATATCGCGATATACACGATATAGCAAAATCTCTATTGACTGATGGTCTGTTTTCTCTTGTGTTGAGTGGTATGGGAGATCTCACTGACTGTCTTCCATGCTGGAGAATTATCTCAGCTAGATGTAGGCCATGAATCATACCACAATCATATTTGAAAAGGAAAACACAGACACACGCTATCTCTGAATTATTTAAATTAATCTATTACCCAAACTCTGACTCAGTGTGCTGAGTCACAGTTAGGGCTGTGGCAATACAATTAAAAATCAATGCATTAAGATTACAGGTTGACAAATATTGCTTTGTTGTTGTTGTTGTTGTTGTTTTTATGGCCGATACTGATTATTTATCTGATTATGTTTGCATATCCAATTTTTAATTCTTGATTTATATATGCTTTTTGACCATAACAACTAAATAATCATTAGACTAAAAACAACATAGTATTCACTATGAATGAGTTTTATTAAAAATAATAATTTATACAAATTATATTGTTATTATTACTACTACACTTTATGTCGTTATATTTATACAATGTTGTTTTTCTCATCTAAATGGTCACAAATTTATTTTCATCTTTATCTGGACTATATCTAACTGATAAGTAATACAAAATTATAAAAAATAAAAAAGCTAAAAGTCTGAAAACAGCATTTCTCAGTTTCAGGTGCAATCAGACCTGCTTCTATGAGGCACCATACTGGACAAATGTGAAGAGAACTGCAAGAGAGTGAATGAAACTGATCCTACAGATTCACCCTCTCGTGCGAACATGCCGAGTCTCTCTCACACTCTCACGCAGTTATCAATATGACATCAGCATGCATCAGAATCAGAATCAGAATGAGCTTTATTGCCAATTATGCTTACACATACAAGGTATTTGTCTTGGTGACATAATGTATTAAATAATGATATATGTATAACGATGTGAATCATATCGTGAGTTAGCTGGTGATACCCAGCCCTAGGCACCTCTGCCACCTTGCCCTAACTGCCCATGTCAAGTCATTTTCATCACTTATATTTTATTTGTTTGTTTCAAAGCAGCTTTACAGAAAATTATGCTGTAACAGAAAATGCTAAAATGCCTTAAAGTCCTCATTATGCGGTTTAAATGAATAAAGTGACAGCAAATCATGCCTTAATAATTATTGTCTTTAGGCCCCCAGTGAGCAAGCCAAAGGCAACTGTGGCAAGAAAACAAAACTCAAAACTCTGTGTGTATGTTTACGGTTCTGAGCACTGACCCGCTCCCCAAGACATGATCTTGAGGAAGATGACAGCATAGATGGTGAGGCTGGATTAAATATTTGATCCTTAGTGAGAGCTAAAGGTGAGGATATACTGTGATCTAGCTGCTTTAACGCTGGGAGTCATGACTGGCATCTATTTTTGGGGGAGTGATTCATTTTCTCCCACTGTGTGCTGAGCATGATTATAGAGCCGTTTTTAAATTGAGCAAATACCTTCGCAAACAAACTGTGAAAAGATCAGGGAAGGAGAGGGCAGACAACTGTGTGATTACAACTTTTAACAGAAGTGGGTTCTCTAAGGTAGGGGTTTTCAAACTTTTTAATGCCAAAACCCAAAATATGTTGATCCCCTTGTGACAACCCCCTCCCTATTATATTCTGAGATGCTATTCTTCTCACCACAATTGAACAGAGTGATTATCTGAGTTACCGTAGACTTTGTCAGTTCTAACCATTCTGACCATTCTCCATTTACCTCTCTCATCAACAAGGCATTTCCGTCCACAGAACTGCCGCTCACTGGATGTTTTTTGTTTTTGGCACCAGTGGGAGTAAATTCTAGAGACTGTTGTGTGTGAAAATCCCAGGAGATTAGCAGTTACGGAAAACCCAAACCTGCCCATCTGGCACCAACAATCATCCATGCAACAATCAAATCAGCCAATCGTGTGGCAGCAGTGCAGTGCGTAAAATCATGCAGATACGGGTCAGGAGCTTCAGTTAATGTTCACATCAACCATCAGAATGGGGAAAAAATGTGATCTCAGTAATTTGGAGGGTGGCATGATTGTTGGTGGCAGATGGGCTGGTTTGAGTATTTCTGTAACTGCTGATCTCCTGGGATTTTCACACACAACAGTCTCTAGAATTTACTCCGAATGGTGCAAAAAACATCCAGTTTTTTGAATGGCCAGACTGGTTTGAACTGACAAAGTCTACGGTAACTCAGATAACCGCTCTGTACAACTGTGGTGTGGGTTGGCGCTGTTTTGGGGCACGAGGGGGACCTACACAATATTAGGCAGGTGGTTTTAATGTGGCTGATCAGTGTATATTGTCATGTATAAAGATCCATTTATACTGTGTAAGAAAAATAATAAGCTTGTTATTATTAATACAATGTGTTGTTTGCAAAATTAAATAATATTGTTGTTGTACTAAACAACTTTTTAAGTCTTAAAAAATTCTTAAGGACCCCCTAGCACTCGTAAAACCCCTGCTCTAAGGAACTGTTAGAAGTGCACTAAGAGACTACATTTTTACATTTTCAGATGAAATGTGAGTGTGGCTTCCCTATGCAAAATTCACTACCAAAATGCAAGGATGTTTAAGGTGGTCATCCAGCAGGGTTTGGGTGTAAGGGAATAAATGTAACGGGATTACATATTGTATTTAAAATACAAAATATTAGTAACTGTATTCCACTACAGTTACAATTTAATCAATGGTAATCAGAATACAGTTATATTAAAAAGGTATTTTGATTACTGAAGAGATTACTATGCATTTTATTGTAAATTGTTTCATTTAATATTTAGGCTTTTCGGTTGGAAAACATTTATCGGTATAAATGATGCGATCCGAGGAGATTTTGAACAGCGGTGAATCGCTTTCTTATAATGTGTTACATTCATACGAGCAGACTTTTGAAGTAAGTTTGAGCAGCAGAAATAGTTAACCTTGTGTAAATTATCATGTGAACATTTAGCTTTATGCTAGGCTAAAATGCGATTTCTAGCTCTTTTACATGCACATGTTACCAGCCAAAAAACCAAGAAAATCCATGTTCGATCATACATATATTTTATCAGAATATCAGAAAATAAATGTTTAATGTAAGTGTATTTTGTCTTACTGTACTGGCAGATGTGTTTTTCACTTGTTATTAACTTGTTTATAGTCAAAACAAGTGAAACAAAAAATCTGCCAGAGCTGAAGAAGTAATCCAAAGTATTCAGATTACATTACTGTCCATGAGTAATCTAACAGAATACGTTACAAATAACATTTTACAGCATTTATTTTGTAATCAGTAGTGCAATACATTTTTAACGTAACCCTCCCAACCCTGTCGTCTAGGCATTGCTATGTGGTTAATAAGTTCTTCTGAGTATTTAAGTGTGTTACTAGGTTGTTGCGGGTGGTTGTCCAGGCATTGCTATGTGGTTAATAAGGTGCTCTGAGTGTTTTTTAGTGTTTTGTTAGGGTGTTGTGGGTGGTCGTCCAGGCATTACTATGTGATTGATAAGTTGTTCAGAGTGTTTTTTAGTGTGTTTTTAGGGTGTTTTGGGTGGTTGTCCAGGCATTGCTATGTGGTTGATAAAATATTCTAAGGGTTTTTAAATGTGTTGCTAGGGTGTTTTGGGTGGTCGTCCAGACATTGCTATGTGGTTGATAAGGTGTTCTGAGTGGGTTTTTTTTATGTGTGTTGTTAGGGTGTTGTGGGTGGTTGACCAGGCAGTGCTATGTGGTTGATGAGGTGTTCTGAGGGTTTTTAAGTGTGTTGCTAGGGTGTTGTGGGGGGTCATCCAGGCAGTGCTATGTGGCTGATGAGGTGTTCTGAGGGTTTTTAAGTGTGTTGCTAGGGTGTTGTGGGGGGTCATCCAGGCATTGCTATGTGGTTGATAAGGTATTCAGAGTGGGGGGGGGATGTGCATTGCTATGCTGTTGATAGGGTGTTGTGGGTGATCGTCAAGGTATTTCTATGTGGTTGATAAGGTGTGCTGAGTGTTTTTTTAGTGCATTGCTATGCTGTTGCTTGGGTGTTTTGGACTGTTGCTAGGGTACTAGGTGGTTTCTAGATGGATGCTTTCTGCCCTAAGTAAGAAAAAGCCCCTAAGGTATTCTAGTCCTTGGACGTCTATGACATTTTTCCATCCATTATATCATCCAAAAATTGTAAATCCAATCGCATAGAAAAGTACTGCACACCATGCCTGAACAAGCCACATGATTTGAGGAAGTAGGTTGATGTCCACAGCACAAACCGTTAAGGAAACGTTCTGTGCCAAAGTTTAATAATAATGGTTAGGGGTTTGTTCAAATCTCTATTAGCAATACTAATAGTGATGCTTCCCTTAAATTTTCTCATTAATGCAAGTTATTTGCCAAGAGATGGGCGTGTCTAACTTACCTCATCCAAAATGTGATTTTTGGCCCTGGTGATCGCTCCATTTAAAGCATTGATCCATGACTCCTTTTCCTCTGGACTGACAGCCAAAAACACCAGATTTGGAACCTACATGCGGGGGCGAGAGATCTATTGAAAATAATATGTTGTCTTGTCTAAAAAAGGTAATTTATATAAAAACAGTACAGATTACAGTGAGGGTACAGTTTGGTGTATGACTACTGTTGCAATGAACCCTGCTGGCTTATTATTTTGTGTCTACAAACACAGTGAAAATTCCTTCCAAATGTACATTAGCAGGTACTGTTTGGCCATAAGACTCTGATGCAGCAACAGCATGTGGCAAAAAACACCATATTAGGCAACATCACTGCAAGACTTCCAAACAGTTTGCTGAAGCAGTGACAAGCGGCCCTTTTGTTGATGCTGCAGCTGTGTAGATAAGATTTCTGCTGTAATCTACCTATTCTGCCCTATGTTTGAGTGGAAAGAGCTGATATTTTAGGTGAGCACATTTGATTGGGGGGGGGGGGGGGGAGATAAAATGCTACAAAAGTGTATAATATGGCCTTTTCAGCAGTTTATCGAGCAAGAAAAGAAAAGACAGAGAACACAGATGCCGAATATGCATGAGGTCATACACTAGGGTGGCTCTTCTGTTGAGCGCCATGTGGAACAGCTGTTGGTGTGGTGCAGGGGGAATTATTAACCATGTGGTTGTGTGTTTATGTGTGTTTGGGAGGGTTGGTGCAGCTGGATTTCCCTAAAACCCACATTTTTTGTTGTGGGGATTAACCCCTTTTCTCAGTGCTGGATTTTAAATGATTGGTCAGACACAATCCCTAATGTCGTTCCAAGCTGTCAAAAATGTCTCTAGCCTGTCAGAAAAGGCTTTAAATCTAAAGTAGCAAATGCAGACTACTTAAAAGAAACTTCCTTTAACTGATAAAAATACACTCCACTCAAGGAGAAGTGCAGACACGATGATGTAACCAATAAATATAAAGTTGTTTAAAGAAGTGTGTAATTTCTGCACAATTACGGAGCCAAATGGAGTTTCAAAAATAATCAGATTTTCCAAGCACTCTGCCCCGCCCCATCTTCCATTGTTCGGAGGTAGTCTTGCCTCAAAGTCATGCCATTGGTTGAGCCAGAAGTTGACACGTCGAACCATTCAAAGAAACAAAGCAATTTTATGAAAGCGCAACAGCGTTTAGACTTTTTGGGAGGTCAACCTACGAATGTGTCAATGCACATTAAAATAGCTAGGAAAACATTTTTTTTTCAACATCTAAAAAATGACACACTTTACCTTTAAGAAATAAGGAGCTTTACTGTGGGACAGAGAGCAAACTTTGCAGAGCTCAAATGGTAAGATGTTCTATTTGTGTTGGTCTAAAGGATGAAGGATATTCGTGGTGGCCTGTGGTGTGCTAGTGAAAGGTGATAAATTGAGACATTCTTACTGAAAGCCAATTAGACAGGACAGGATCTTACATTGGTCGGTATACTCTAAGTGTGTGCTTAGAGAACAGTACAAAAAAGTATTATCTTAATCTGCTTTCTTAATCAATTTCAGATATTTTTGTCTTGTTTTCCAATATCTAAACATCTGTAGAACAGGATAAATATTCTTTAGGCAAAATTGTGGAAGCTAAAAACTATTTGCCATTGTTAAATTATTTTGTTCTTGTTTTGAGCATGAAACTCATTAAACTGTGTTAGATTCATAGATTTTAAGAGAGAAATAAAATGGCCAAATGGGGTTTAAAAAAATAAACTCAATTCAAGATATATTATCTAAAAAAATAGACTTTATCTTATGCTATTTTGCTTCTCATAGAACATTTATCTTGATTTAAGGATGTTTAGTTATTTTTACTGGAAAACAATGCAAAAATACTGATTAAGAATGTTCTTTTTTTCTTTTTTTTTTGCAGTAAACGATGACGCCAACTATAGGTTGTGGTATCGTCCAATAAGCCACAGCTTCAGTCCTTAGTCTCAATGTCTCTCACACAACACAAGAATGTAAAATACCCTAAAAATCAACTTGTATGGATTCTCCTTTTGCCAAATTCTGTGTGATTTGTGTGACTATATGACAAGGCATGGTTCTCTGAGTTGTGTAACAGGTGATCCCTCACTCAGAGTATGGCTGCAAATTGACTTATAAACCAGCCCAGCAGTATTCTAGTTTTGACTAAGGTATAAACCCATTAACCATTATCCATCATCCCCTTTCTGTTGAGACCGACCGTGTTGCCTGGCTGCCGGGATCGCAGTAGCGTGAACTTGCTGTGGTTCTTTTTGCTCCTGCTCTTGGCCTTGCGAAGTTCCTCAGATTTCTCGTAGTCTGTGAGGTCCACCACTTCCTGGATTTTTTTCTCATCTTTAACCTGGCGACGAAAGTAGAGATTTGATTACATTACTATGATTTAACTTTGCACCTACAGCTACTACTTTTACCTAAAGAGACTGGGTAAAAAATATTTTTATCATGTCCTAATCAAGTGTGACATAATACGTTTCCAAAGATAAGTTGGATTAACGAAAATGCTGTGTGATTCAACATAATAACAGTCAATCAGAACATATGTGATGTTCAATATACAGTCATGTGAAGCAGGTTTTTAGACCAATGAGATTTTATTGTGGGCATAGCTACCCTGCACGACACAACAGAAATAGATACCAAGCAATCGACAAAATGTCCTGCAACTTGTCGCAGAGTCTAAGAATGAGTGGTTGGCCACAGTAGGTTTTTCAATGGTGATATCTGATGCCAATATTTAGGTGCCCAATATAATGCTGATATACTGTATATAACACAATTTAACAATAGCATAAAGTGAGATGTATACAAAATCTCTAAAATTAAAGAAAGACACACCCTATTTTACAAAATATGTTATTAAAATTCACTTAAAAAATATCTGAAAATGTATGTGGCACTTTAAAAAATGGCACCTCAACAACATCTTAAAGTTATACAATTTATACTTAGTCTAGCTGGTGCAGTCACAACAGTTAATGACATCTGGATGACCAATGACACTGTTGGCAACTGGAACTGACGTCAAAAACTTTATAAACAAATAAAGGCCAGCACTGCGTCAAACATGACAAAAAAAACGGATCACCATGGTCTAATTTGGCATCACCTGCCAGACGATCTCATTAGGTCACAATCAATTTCCATTAGTGCTGTCCTAAAGAAAAAAAAACTGGCTTCATGCACGCAAGGCCACAGCTGGTTGTGTGTGCTGTACTACAGAGCGCTCTACAGTGCAGTCCTTAAAAGTATTGGCAGAGCACTATGGCTCTCACGACAGGGAATGGTTGTTCAAATAGTACATCTACTGTTCCAACAGCACAAAGACAGCAATTAACTGGCAATCTGATCCAACCCTTTTTCCAGGAGAGAACACTTTGGGCACAGTACATTTGCAGTCAATGCTGGACATTAAAGACTTCTCAATACAACTAGATAGAAGATAATACTGATGTTTGTTGTCTGGACTAAAAATGTGCTCTTTAGTGCTTAAGAAGGACACCAAAAAGAGAGCCGGAAAGAAAAGCATTTAAAGGCTTATCACTAGATTTAGAGTAAAAAAAAATGTGTAATACAAACATTGAAGCTTTATTGATGGAGATCTAAAAGCATTCTGTTTCACTATCATTACCTGTAAAATGACCCTGATATATCTGACACCAAATCTGGCACAGTAAAAGTCTGTAATCTGAGATCACCCTGGAAAATCCTAATATAAACACTTGAATGGACAAATGAATTAAATAACAGTGACTAGAATCTCAAATAAACTATTAATTTCAAAGCCATTTTTGTAGTTTTGCTTTGTGCTCCATTAAATTTAATATGCACATTGAACGTTTGAGTGCTAGTGTTTGTACAAATCTTAGGTAATTTTTTTCCCCAGTTTACTAACTGGAAAACGGACCACAAACACCATGATTTTGTGCTCAATTTGAACTTTAAAAGAGAATTTACAACTCTTGAACTGCCTCTTTAAAACACAACTGGCAGAGGCTCAAACAACTGACCGCTTCTAGCCTTTGGTGACCTTTTAAATTGAAAATAAAGAGAGTCATCTATATTTAAAATGCTGTCCATTAAGCTTTAAACAGAAGCATCCCTTTGCAGAGGACACACACAGTGTGAACAGTCAAAAATAGCATCCGAAACAAACACAAGTTTAAATTGGTTGACAAACTACAGTATATCATTCCCAAAAGAGAAACAAACACAAAAACAACACTGCTGTGAAAATAATTTCACAGTGTTGCCAGGCTGCCTGATTTATACTCTGTAAATAAGCTACTTTCTGTTATATAACTAAAGCTGTTTGGAGCTGTAAACAATATTTTTGTCATATGTGATGTTAAAGGAATGTCCCAGATTGTTTTGTTTTTTTTAAACTTAAGCTCTATGAACAGCATCTCCGGCATGATGTCGATTACCGCAGACATTTTAGACTCACAAAACAACAAACAAACAAAAGTTGCACTTTCAGTCATGCACTTACAATGGAAGCCTATGGGGCAAGGAATTGTTCTGGAATATAAGGTAAAACTGAAGTATGTAATTCCTGTGACACTAGCACCACCGAATGGAATTGCAAAAATAAACATTGTTTTCAAAACAGCTTTTCAAATACGCCCCTGGTCTGCTGTTGTTCAAACAGTCAGATAATCCTGCCCCCAACTCACGCCATTGGTTGAGTAACTTCGTAGGGTGGGGTCTAAGCGGGTCGCTCAAAACAAGCACAGGAATTTTTATAGTGCTACAGAGACACAGTGACTATGTTTACATGGACACCAGAGAGCGACTTATTGCGAGAAAGTAGCGTTCCCATTTACATGCACTGTATAAGCGGTATACTCTTTACTCCCATATAAATGCGGCTCCGTCAGTAAGCAGCTTTCTCCACAGCAACGTAATTTCCCTGCAACGCTTGTTTAAATAACAAACATAGCATCCAAGGAACACTTCACTATTTTTATTCCCCGTTGCTTCGCTTTATTTTCAGACATTCCAGAGTTATTGCTGTGTTGTTCTCTTGCGCTGCAATAGTGGGGTTTCTCTTTTACGTAAAACTCTAGGATTTCTCTAATGTCCGAGCGTACAGTATATACGCAAATGTGAGGGACAGTCGATGTTTTACATTAGTGTGAATAAATGGGTATAGTTTATAGTGTATGTGCTTTTCTCACTGTACATCCAGAAATGTTGAAAACTTTCCACTGTGTTGACTTGTTGTTTGGCTCCATCCTATGATATTTGTTCTCCGGTTTGTTCACGCACATGCATACTCTTCAAAAAATGCTTATGCATTTACATGACCACATAAGCCACGTTTTCTGGGAGAAACCTGGGTGTGTTAAACCTCTTTCTCTTAATCCCTTAAACACCGTAAGGAAATCGGCGTTCTTGTTTACATGGTGTTTCAGAATGCCACTTACTGCTAAAACTCAGTAATAAACCATTTTCTTAAGTGCAAGTAAATGTGGTCAGTGTTTACAGTTTTCAAGAAAATGCATCAATGAATGGCTTACTTATAGTTGTCTCTACATATTAAGCTGGGACAGAAAAAAGTAATTTAACACCAAAAAAGTTACATACTTCAGCTTTAAAATTCACACTTTTTTTAAGTATAGTATAGTGTGAGAAACTGTAAAGTTATAAACTCCTGTCATAACCATAAAAGCCGATTGACCTGGTCATTTTTTCACAATTTGCACAAGGATACCAGAAAGGAACGTGATATATCTATATGCAAAGTACTGTTTAAATTTTGTAAACTCCACCCAAAGGAAAATAAGGAATAATTGGTAACGCATATCCAAACATGAAGTTCATCTGCCTAAATAGTAGTTTTACCACTTACTTCACAGCTCAAATGACACATATTTTTGTATGGGGAAATATATATAAAGGCGTAAATGCAAACAAAAATATGAGCTTCACATTCCTCCTTATAAATGCATCAGAATGCTTTGCCCAAAGACTTCCATTGCAAGTGCATTTCTGTAGATGTAATTTTGTTTTGTTTTTTGTTTTTTTTTTGCAAATTGAGGGATGAGTCAAAAAAAAAATTCTGGTTATCAACAGTATCCCACAAGATGCTGTCGACAGAGCTTAACTTGTTTTGAACCCAGATTTTTGATGTCCTGTGAAACATTTGCTCTCAAGCTCTACTTCCAATGTGGATTTATAAAGACAAGCTTCACACAAACACACACGCACACACACAAGTATTGTGAAGAATTTCCTTTCAGATGACATTTAGTTTCAATATGAGGCAGGTGCATCAATCGGAGACAAAGCGAGTCATCGTGTCATGTTTCACTGTCATTCAATAGATTAGTCAACTTCTGTTTGAATCGGCTTTAGCTATTTAAATTGACCATATAATTTACTACTATTAGCTCTTTATACATTCTCCATTAAGCTGTCTAACCGTTCATAAATGTCCATCAAGGTCACAAAATATTTCACCTGAAAGAATATATTAGAGAAGCCAAATACCCTGAAGAGGAGTCTGAAATGAATACTCCCCAGGAACATGTCCCTTTGGCCCAGACATTAAATATTCATGGCTAAGTGTTTAAGTGGAAATCTGTGAATTCGACAGCTATGAGGTCAATGATGATTTATGATATGAAAGCTGCAGGAAAGATCTGGTGTGTTCGGTCTGAGAGAGGAGCAGACGGGGCAGGTGAGCATGGAGTGATTGAGGGAGAGCCAACTGCTTCATGTGGGGAACTGACATGTTGACAACAGCTGTAACAAACAAGCTTGCAAAAACACACTGGAGATGTTTTGTCTGTGGCTTGTAATGAAGATCATATCAGTCCATCAAACTTCCCTTTTCTGCACTTCCTGATGGTGTTTTAAATGTAGGTTTTGCAAAGTGTGTGCAAACTGCAGGTATTTTTGTATACAGAAGCTTATCAGGAAAACCAGCCTGATAGTATAGTGGTGAAGTATTCAGCAGCAAGATCTTTTCACTGTGTGTTGAGCGTAAAAGTTGTTCCGTGTCCGTGTCCAAAGACGAGATCCACATGATCCATATGTCTCTTTTAATACTCTTTCTGTTTTCTACAGTCAGTTGTTGATAAAAAAGTTTTTTTAATTCTAATCACGCATAGCATGGATGAGATAAAACCATCTGAGGCTCTCTCATTAACATGCGCTCATCTACAGATGCTCTTTACAGAAATGCCGGTTTTCTTAAAGACACAGTGTCGATTTTTAACACGTTAAACAAATCGATGTAAATACTTCTAATTAGTACAAATTATGCAATTTTACAATAAACATTGTTAATGTTAAAATGTAATATATGCAATATAATATCATATTTATTGACTGAATATATGGATTTGTTCATTTTAAAAAGCTAAAATGTGACCAAAATGATAACAAAAAATAATCAAATATAATTATTAACATTAATATTTTAATTTACCTACGTAGTTTGAAGGTCCCCTGTGTAATTAATAGGGGTGTAATGATCCATCGATCTGGAACGACGCATCGATCAAATTACCAACGATGCGATGTCATCGATACAACGCATAAACAATGATGTATTTTTTTTTAAGATGTACTTTTATTATAACAATGCTCTAATGCGTATTGACGCTGACCACCACCCCTGGAGTCGCGAGTTCGAATCCAGGGTGTGCTGAGTGACTCCAGCCAGGTCTCCTAAGCAACCAAATTGGCCCAGTTGCTAGGGAGGGTAGAGTCACATGGGGTAACCTCCTCATGGTCGCGATTAGTGGTTCTCAAAACAGGCACCTAACATTGTTATATCGATCGCAGGCCCCTGAATCTAATTGAAATCGCATCACGGCAGACTTTGAGATATCGGCAAACATCAGATTGCTGGCTAAGAGAATCTACATAAGATCCTATCGTGATGAAACTGGCAAGTTACACCCCATTAGCTGCGAGAGAATTTCTTTCATATGTAAGCAAAAATTTTATAACTAAAATATACCAATATGAATCGATAATTAATCGAAACAAAATCATAATCGAGAGCTTGTGAATCATAATCTAATCGAATGTCACGATTACTCGATTTCATTTGATTACTCGATTAAAAAAATTCCTTGATTACAAAATTGCAAAATTGACAAATCGGAAATAAGGCGGAAGTGACACAGTCCACGGACAAGGGTCCGAACACATAACAACAAGGTGTCAGCTGTGTAAGAGCACTTTACTTTAGATATGAAAAACAATGTTGCTGTCTGTTGACCTGACAAACCATAACATCACTTTAGCAATGCAACAGCACTTGAAAAGAAGACAACCAGTTTTCAAAAACCTGCCGGACACAGCATGTTAAGTTCACTAGGTAGACTGCATGCCATTTGCGATGCAGAGTCCGAATGCAGGAGAGATGTTGAGCCCTTCGTTGCCGCATGGAACACGCTGAACTGAGCAAAAAACACATTGAAATGCACTCTAAACCTATTTATTTACACAATAATTTGCAATATAGGCTTTTACGTAGAAACGTAAAATAATGTCATGAAAAGAACGTCCGCCGGACTTGATTAAAGTTACACACTCAAAAACTTTCTGTTCAATAGCTCTGATTGAATCCAGATGATTAAGGGTTATTTTCAGCAAACTGTGGTTTGAGTTCGGTTTTGTGTAAATTACTAAAATTACAATTTGAATATAAATGCAATTTTCAAATGTGAAATTTTTAACAGTGATTACCCAAGTAAGAACTGAATGTCCAGATGCTTAAGGGCATTTTACACGATACATGGCAAGCGACAAGCTTTTGCGATCTGGCCAGTATGTAGCACAAGTGCAATACCCACAAAGGAAACCAGAAGGAACAACATGATTGTAAAAAGAAAACTTTAAATGTCATTATTTACATATTTATCTTCTCATAGTTCAAAGCTCATTCCTTATTATTTTGGCTAAAAAATGCTTTTATGGCCATGAATAATGTCCAAGACTCAAGTCAAGTCAAGACTCTCTTAAAAAATTAACAAACAGTAGATGAAACCCAACATGATCTGTTTTTATTTCCTATCTCTGTGTCATGAAGATGAAAGCACAACATTAAGCAGACTATGATGCCAAAGCTATTGTTTCCTTGATGCAATTTTAGAAAAGCAAACCAGATGAGCAAAGTGGACAAGAACATGTGAAAGCAGAAGTGTCAAATGAAGAACAAGCTGTAACCACTGCACCCATATCTGCCACTGACACATATGACTCCAAAAAGCAGAAGGGGCATTTAAGATAAAACCACATCTTCCTCACTGAGGCTTGAGACAGAGAACAAAGACAACTCATTCTCCTATCTTCTTCTTTCATGTTGAAGCTCTGGTAGATTTTGAATTGTAAAGGAAGGGTTACTAAAGATTTTAATTTTGAATTTAGTTTTTATTTCCATTTTATTTTGAATTGGTCATTTCAATTTAGTTTAGTTTTCGTCGGTTTTAACTCTATGATTGATAGTTTAAGCTGAGTTTTAGTTTTTTCAGTGTGTTTTAGTATTTATTTCGTTTTTATTTTAAAAATACAAAAAGTTAATGCGTTAACTGATATAATTTAAATATGGTTAACAATGTTACATTTATCTGTGACATCTTGTTTTCGCTATCTAGTCGCACTTTCATGTTTAATGAAGGCAGGTTGTAAAAGATTTAAATTTTAAAATAAAATCAGTATTCAAAATTAAAATTAATATGAGCTCATTTTTATTTTGCTTTAGTTAGTTTTGGAATAAACACTATTATTTAGTTTAGTTTTTTTATTTACATTAGTTAACATTTTTCCATTTAGATTTAGTTTTCGTTAACGATAATAACTCTGGCTGTATGTTGACAGCCTGGAGCAATCGTGAAAGAGGAATGTAAGTGTGTGAAAGAGAATATGGACCAGAGTGAGTGAGAAAAAGCTCTCCCACACGTCTGTACACACTCCCTACATCTGCCTCCCAGGAATTTGATCCCCTGTCCAGGTTGAAAGATACTCAAATGACATCTGCTCCTACAAGAGGTTCTAGAAGAGTTTTGCAGCACACATTCTCAGTTTACTGCCACCCTTTGGTTTACACTGTATAATCTGAAATTACAAAAGAAATTCCATAGACTCAAGCCATATCTAGGAACCAGAATATCATAGACTTTGGTGGGCTCATTTGATTTGGGCCAGTAAGCAACAGCCTGGCAATACTCTAGCAACCATCCAAAATACCCTAGCAACCATGCAGCAGCACACTAAAAAACCCCTTAGAACACCTAATCAACCACATAGCAAAACCCTGGCAACTACATAAAACACCCTAGCACTGTGGTGGCAAGTTTTGCAGAGACAAAAAGCATCACTCATATCGTCTTAATATAATGTAAAACAAAATCTAGTTATATTTCTATGTATATGTCTTTAACACCTAGGAAACGGTGTAAAAATAAAATAAAATATTGTGCAAAGATGCCCCTTATGCCTGGTGGTGATTAATAAATATGCATAACTCCTCCTGCAGATACTTTAAGGTGCAAATAAATATGGGATCATGTTGCAGTTTATCTATTAAGGAACAACGACACCAAAACAACAGCATTGGATCATTAAAGCTGTTGTGTGTCTAGACAGCTGGAGGGAAACATCTAGACAACAGCATGATGAAACCTCAGTCTGTTAAGCACTAAAAGGATCAATCCTCCCTGTGAGCAGTGAGCCAGAGCCCATATGCTGCCTCTGCATTGTCTGATCTGATGCTGAGCACAGCAAACGGTCTTCAGCATGACCATGACTCAACATCAATCCTGATTTCACTTCCCTTCGTCCTCCCACACTGCAGTAATTCTCACAGAAAAATAAAGAGTTTGTGAAAATAGTCTTTCATGATTACTGGAAAGAGATAGTTTCCCCAATAATTAAAAAATTCTGTTATCATTCACTAACCCTTATATTCCTAATTCATAAGACTTTTTTCTTCTGTGGAACACAAAAGGAGATGTTAGGCAGAATGTTAGGCTCAGTCACCATTCACTTTTATATTGTATGGAATAAAGATGCATTGAAAGTTAATGGTGACTGATGCTAACGTTCTGCCTAACATCTCGTTTTGTGTTCCACAGAAGCAAGAAAGTCATATGGAACATGAGGGTGACAGAATGATAACAACATTTAAATTTTCGACTGCACTATCCCTTATCTCTTAAAGAATTAGTTCACTTAAAAATGAGAATTCTCTCATCATTTACTCACACTCATGCCATCCCAGTTAGGAGTTATATTTTGGTCTGTTCTCAACCTAAATCGATTAGATTGCTCAAGAAGATTAAACCACTGGAGTCATATGGATTACTTTTATGCTGCCTTTATGTGTTTTTTGGAACTTCAAAGTTTTGGTCACCATTCACTTGCATTGTATCGACCTACAGAGCTGAGATATTCTCCTAAAAAATCTTCGTTTGTGTTCTGCAGAAAAAAGAAATTCATCTGGAATGGCATCAGGTTGAGTAAATGATTAGAGCTTTTTTATTTTTGGATGAACTATTCCTTTAAAGCTAACTGTTCATCCAGAAGTGAAAGAAACACTGTTGGAAAGGCACATTATCGCTGAAATATTGATATTACATGATTGCATTGGACTTGGAAATTACAGTTTGTGGGTAATGCTTTACTTTTACATTTTCATTTGGCAGATGCTTAAATCCAAACTAATTTACAGTGCATTCAAAAATATACATACTATAAGTATGTGTGTTCTCTGGGAATCGAATCCTTAACCTTGACATTGTTAGTGCCTCTTCTAACAACTTGTTCTAACACTTACTATATTACGTTAAAACTTAGGTAACGCTCAAAACAAACAGGAATTTTTATAGTGCCACAGAGACACTGTTTATAGATTTCAAGAAAATTAACCTACGAATGGCTTGCTCATCATTGTCTCTACACATTAAGCTGGGACAGGAGAAAGTAGTTTAACACTGAAAATGTTACACACCTTAGCTTTAAGGTTAACATATTAAGATTAACAGATTATATTGTAAAAATAGTGTTCATTGTTAATTCGTTATACCGTATACATTTACTAATCTTAATGTATAGAACTTTATTGCAGTGTTACTATTTCATTTGAATGTTGTGTATCTCATCTTGCTCATTTGAAAACTGGTCTTGAATCACGTCCGGGTCTAATCCAAGATCTATGTTTGAAATTGGATAAAAGTGTTAAGCAGCTCCTGTGTACCACAATAAAGCTGGTTGGATATTAATGCTGTGCTGTTACTGAGAAGAACAGCCAGAGGAACTCATGAGATTCTACTATGAGCTTGTGTCTCTTGACAGCTTTTGGCAATGAACTTCCTGGATATCAAAGAAAGTTTCGCACTTAATGTGGGCAATCAAATATGAGATTTTCCACTTCATTTATTGTGCTTAAGAATTTCACAAATGTTAAACGAGCTTGCACTTACATGGTAAGATGGTTTGACTTGGATCAATCTAGGTATTTTGACATTGCGCAATTCGATGGACTTGAATATCTAATAAGATGTAAACGTTTTGCATGGCTCTGCTTTTCAAACAATGAAAAATAAATTGCATTTCCTCTACATGCCATTTAGTAGCTGTAGCTTACAAATGGATAATCATGGAATCATTACAGAAACAAACTCATAAACACATAAAGGGTTTTGTAATCTCTCTGTGTGAGTACTTTTACTGTATCAGTAATCAGAAACAAAAACTAGCTGATTTGCAATAATTCTGCCACATACAATCTAAGAGCACGATAGAGAGAGAGTGGGTGAGAAAGAGTTGCCATTTGGATGCCAGACGCTACAGAAAAGCTACTGGGATTTAGCAAGCATGTATAGGTTACCTAAATCACAAAGAACCCGTGCCATCAGCTCACTTTTTATCATAAAAGCTCCAGGAGAACCACACAGATCCAAATAAATGAACATATTAGTCAAAGACTTATTACGCTGACCAGTAATACAAGGATATTCTACATCGGTACTAGGGGTGGGAATCACAAGGTAACCGGCAATACGATATAATATCGATATTTAGGACACGATATTATTGCGATTCTTTCTTTTTGGTGTATTGTGATTCCAAACTAAGATATATTGCAATATTTCACTAGGGATGCACCGATCCGATACCTGGATCGGTATCGGTTCCAATACTGACATTTTTAAATGGATCGGGTGTCGGTCCGACGAGCCCGATCCAAATCCGACAATGTGTGTTAGTCATGTTCATTACTGTCAAGCTCAAAACATGTCATAAAAGAACCATAAAAACACAATTAAAGTAGTTCATATGACTCATGCATTTTATTCAAAGCCACTTGAAGACGTGCAATAGCTTTGTGAATCACAAAAGGCAGTGTTTTATAAGTAAATATATCAAATGCACTCGCAGCTCCAGTGCGTTATTAAATGGTGCTGTTCTGTTTACACACACCCGCAGCAATTTTTAGCCTTCATCTAAACTTCATTTATATTCATTTATATTGAAATAATGTGTAGTTAGAGGTTTGTGTTTCTTTACATATTAAAGAGTACTCCCAATTAGTTCCACACAATAATGTAAAGATATTCTAAACTGATTATTCAAAAAAACAACACTGGTATCAAATCGGGATCGGTATCGGCCGATACTGAGATTTTCAATATCGGAATCGGATCGGAAGAGGAAAAATGGTATCGGTGCATCCCTATATTGCACTCAATGTTTCTCGTTTGTCTTCATCGTACTTAAGAGAACTGTTTCCAAATCACCAAATGCATTGTTTGTTTTTTTATTTGTTTTTTGTTTTTGGATTTTCACCCCTTTTTCTCCTCAATTTGGAATGCAAAAATCCCAATGCACTCTAGGTCCTCGTGGTGGCGTAGTGACTTGCCTCAATCTGGGTGGCGGAGGATGAATCTCAGTTGCCTCTGCGTCTGAGACCGTCAATCCGCGCATCTTATCACGTGGCTTGTTGAGCGCGTTACCGCAGAGACATAGCGCATGCGGAGGCTTCACGCTATTCTCTGCGGCTTCCACACACAACTCACCATGCCCCCCCACCGAGAGCGAGAACCACATTATAGCAACCACGAGAGGTTAACCCAACGTGACTCTACCCTCTCTAGCAACCGGGCCAATTGGCTGCTTAGGAAGCCTGACTGGAGTCACTCAGCAAGCCCTGGATTCAACACCAAATGCACTGTTTAATTAATATAAAAGTGCCTGTTTACAAAACAAGTCCAGTTTATTTCCTAATATCTATGTACAATGCAAAGTCATAAGCATATATACCATAATGGCTCCCTATTTCTGTGGTTAAGTCAATGTAGCTAGTCTTTCTAAAAATAAATTATAGTATTTATGAATACAATAGTAGCCTAAACACTTTAAGAACATTATTTATTACAACACAGTTTCAATACACAAAAGTATAATACATTTTAAAATACATTTTAGTATGGGAGGGCGATTATGTGTAAAGCATGATAACTGCACCTTCTAAGGGACTATTTTTGAATTCCTAGATCAATTTTGGCAAAGAGAAAAAAAATTCCCATCACCATAATATCTGGAAAAATGTAAATAATAATTTCGATATCTGCCATGCAAATATCGATACAATATCATGAGGAAAAATACCACAATACTTTAACATATCGATATTTTTTCCCACCTCTAATCGGTACACCAAAGAAGTTGAACATTAATTGATTAATTAGTTGAAGTGGTCTTTAAGTGTTCTCACAAGTGTTATACTGCGAAGGATTCTTTTTATTGAACATTAATCAGGTGCTTTGAACCCGTCAGCAGCGATTTACTAGACACACCAATTATGAAAATCAATGTAAGTGTGTTATGCAATCAACATCTCATCATCATGATGTGGAGAAAAGCATGAGAAGGATGGAAATGATCTGTCCAAAACAAACCTCTTTGTCAGAGATGTAGAGTTGGTCTCCTTTCAACAGAACAAATCTGTTTTTCCAAATTTCCCTGAAAATTCCTTTGCCACAATACTTGCGAATCCAGCCAGTTTTGTCGGGCTGCGCGGGCTGTTGATTGGCATCCTGAGGGCCCTGTGTTAACAGAGATGGAAAATACACATGGCATTGAGACATGAGATTATTTGAAAGGTTCCCAGGCATCCAAGGGGGTGTCTCATTGGCTGTTTCTCAAAACCTATGAGCTGCCATCCTACACAGCATTTAGGCACCAGTGAGAATTCCGAACGTGCCTATGATGCCCACAAATGCTGTCTAGGACTAGTTTTTGATACACAACCATTTCTAGGTTCTCTAGCTTGAGTTCACTAGAGAAGGGAGACTTTCTTAAAGACCCTGTCATTGTCTTTGTCATGTAGATTATATCACATTCCTAGCACTTTATTTACTTTTTTTACACAGAACACAATAATGTAAAATCGAATATGTCAAGAAAAGAGAAAGTAGTTCTTTTAAGTACCGTCATTCCTTTCCGGTGCTACATGCAGAACAACATAATGTCTTACAAGACAAACTTTAAACACAATGCCTGGTATAGAGATGGGTAATAAATATAAAAACGTTCACAAAATAACAGTAAATGCAGATATAAGCTACAGTATATGCTCTTAATGAAGTAGATCTTGTAGTGCACAAACAGGTAAGAACACGTAAAAAACTAAAAAAACTAAAACAATGGCCAACTTTGCCATTGGTACCTCAAATCATAACTGGGTGTGATTAAATATTGCATAACGTATATAGTAAAATTATTCCTTTGATTGTTATAAGCCTGGTCAAGTTGTACTTCAAATAGAAAAGGGCATGTTGAAGAATGTTATGTCGAGTTTATAATATAACTAAAATGGTAACACTTTACAATAAGGTAGTTTTAGTTAACATGAAAAATATTTTACAGCACTTATGAATCAATGTTAATTTCAACATATATAGCAGTAATAAATGTTTATAATTCAAAGATGTAGCCTATATGTTAACATTAGTTAATGCATTATGAACTAACATGAAGTAACAATGAACAATTGTATTTTCATAAATTAACATTAACAAAGATTAATAAATGCTGATAAAAAATATTGTTAATTGTTAGTTCTTGGTACCAGCATTTAATAATGTTAACACAAAGAACCTTGTTGTAAAGTGTTACCGCTGAAATAACAACAATAATAACACATGCACTGTACTAGAAAATTATTGTTAGGTAAGTAAATTGAAAGTGTGTATGTGCCGTGTTTCGTACTACGGCACAAAGGCTGATCCTCAATATAGTGACAATAGAGTAGGCTCGATGTCTCACCTGCTTTGTTGAACTGTTCTTCTTCATGGCGCAATACAACTACAGCTTTCCACCTCACCCCCCCAGTTAATCCAGATCCCTTAGTGCACAATGTGTTTGCTAGAATGTAACCAAAATCCTGCGAAACGTTACACGCAAAGAAAAACTCCTCCGTTTTTTATTTTTTGTTTTTTTTTTTACGCCTCCTCTTGTCTATTTATTTGCTCCCATTCACTTCACTATCCTCCAGATCCAGGCAGATCTTCTCTATGGTCACGCCTTAAACATCTCAGACAGATCTGAGATATCTCTGGTTTCTACAGCAGCAGATTAGTCGGTGCTGGTGGCATCATCATGTCGTTTAGGTTGATCTCCTCCCGTCATGTGTGTCTCGTAGAGTTGTCTCTGCGCTTGAGGAACTTGCGGCCGTGTGGTCCTCTCTCTTTGTCCCCGACAGCTCCACCTATGGACACCACAATGATGTCACTGGGAAAATTAAGGGGGAGGACTTGGGTTTTATTGAAAGCAATTTGCTCAGATAATAAGCTTGCTTTCCAATAATTTGGTATCACTTTACATTACAGTGTCTATGTTTCACATGTTATTATTATTATTATACAATATAAACAATTATTAATCAGAATCAGAATGAGCTTTATTGCCAAGTATGCTTACACATACAAGGAATTTGTCTTGGTGACAGGAGCTTCCAGTGTACAATCAATACAGCAACAAGACTTTTAAAAAATAATTAAAATAGAATAAAAAATAGATAAATATTAAAAAGAAAAAAGTATATATAGAATACACAATAGAATATATATATACATACATATATACATACATATATACATATGTACACTATATTGCCAAAAGTATTCGCTCACCCATCCAAATAATTGAATTCAGGTGTTTCAATCACTTCCATGGCCACAGGTGTATAAAATGAAGCACCTAGGCATGCAGACTGCTTCTACAAACATTTGTGAAAGAATGGGCCGCTCTCAGGAGCTCAGTGAATTCCAGCGTGGTACTGTGATAGGATGCCACCTGTGCAACAAGTCCAGTCATGAAATTTCCTCACTACTAAATATTCCACAGTCAACTGTCAGTGGTATTATAACAAAGTGGAAGCAATTGGGAATGACAGCAACTCAGCCACGAAGTGGTAGGCCACGTAAAATGACAGAGCGGGGTCAGCGGATGCTGAGGCGCATAGTGCGCAGAGGTCACCAACTTTCTGCAGAGTCAGTCGCTACAGACCTCCAAAGTTCATGTGGCCTTCAGATTAGCTCAAGAACAGTGCGTAGAGAGCTTCGTGGAATGGGTTTCCATGGCCGAGCAGCTGCATCCAAGCCATACATCACCAAGTGCAATGCAAAGCGTCGGATGCAGTGGTGTAAAGCACGCCGCCACTGGACTCTAGAGCAGTGGAGACGCGTTCTCTGGAGTGACGAATCACACTTCTCCATCTGGCAATCTGATGGATGAGTCTGGGTTTGGTGGTTGCCAGGAGAACGGTACTTGTCTGACTGCATTGTGCCAACTGTGAAGTTTGGTGGAGGGGGGATTATGGTGTGGGGTTGTTTTTCAGGAGCTGGGCTTGGCCCCTTAGTTCCAGTGAAAGGAACTCTGAATGCTTCAGCATACCAAGAGATTTTGGACAATTCCATGCTCCCAACTTTGTGGGAACAGTTTGGGAATGGCCCCTTCCTGTTCCAACATGACTGCGCACCAGTGCACAAAGCAGGGTCCATAAAGACATGGATGAGCGAGTTTGGTGTGGAAGAACTTGACTGGCCTGCACAGAGTCCTGACCTCAACCCGATAGAGCACCTTTGGGATGAATTAGAGCGAAGACTGTGAGCCAGGCCTTCTCGTCCAACATCAGTGTCTGACCTTACAAATGCGCTTCTGGAAGAATGGTCAAAAAGTCCCATAAACACACTCCTAAACCTTGTGGAAAGCCTTCCCAGAAGAGTTGAAGCTGTTATAGCTGCAAAGGGTGGGCCGACGTCATATTAAACCCTATGGATTAAGAATGGGATGTCACTTAAGTTCATATGCGTCTAAAGGCAGATGAGTGAATACTTTTGGCAATATAGTGTATATACACACACACACACACACACACACACACACACATACATACACACACACACACATACATACACATACATATATATATATATATATATATATATATATATATATATATATATATATATATATATAAACACACACACACACACACACATACATACACATACATATATATATATACATATATACATACATACATATATACATACATATATACATATATATATATACACACACACACACACACACACACACATACACACACACACACACACATACATACACATACATATATATATATATATATATATATATATATATATATATATATATATATATATATACATACACACATACATACATATACATACATATACGCACACATACACATACGTAGTGCAAATCTAAATACAAATCGGTTATATACAGTACAAGGGAATGTAATGACAGAAGAGGTAGGATGTGTTGGATAATAAAAAAAGATTAAGCTGTGTATTGCACATTAATTATAGCTCAGAGGGGCAGTTTTAACTATTCATGAGATGGATAGCCTGGGGGGAAAAAACTGTTCCTGTGTCTGACGGTTCTGGTGCTCAGAGCTCTGAAGAGTTGGCCAGAAGGCAACAGTTCAAAAAGGTAGTGGGCAGGGTGAGTGGGGTCCAGAGTGATTTTTCCAGCCTTTTTCCTCACTCTGGAAGTGTATAGTTCTTGAAGGGGGGGCAGGGGGCAACCAATAATCCTCTCAGCAGTCTGAACTGTCCTTTGTAGTCTTCTGATGTCTGATTTCGTAGCTGAACCAAACAAGACAGTTATAGAAGTGCAGAGGACAGACTCAATGACTGCTGAATAGAACTGTATCAGCATAATATATAATAATAAACAATATTAACAATTTTAACAATGTGTAATTAAAAAATAATCGGTTACACATACACTGGTGGCCAAAAGTTTGGAATAATGTACAGATTTTGCTGTTTTGGAAGGAAACTGGTACTTTAATTCACCAAAGTGGCATTCCACTGATAACAAAGTATAGTCAGGACATTACTGATGTAAAAACTGCACCATCACTATTTGAAAAAAGTTATTTTTGATCAAATCTAGATAGGTCCCCATCACTCCAACACCTTATCCTTGAGTAATCATGCTAAATTGCTAATTTGATACTAGAAAATCACTTGCCATTATATCAAACACAGTTGAAAGCTGTTTGGTTCGTTAAATGAAGCTTAACATTGACTTTGTGTTTGTTTTTGAGTTGCCATAGTATGCAATAGACTGGCAAGTCAATATTAGGTCAAAAATGGAACACAAAAAAAGAAACAGCTTTCCCTAGAAACTCGTCAGTCAATCATTGTTTTGAGGAATGAAGGCTATACAATGCTTGAAAATGCCAAAAAAAAAAAAAAAAAAAAAATGAAGATTTCATACAAAGGTGTACAGTACAGTCTTCAAAGACAAAGGACAACTGGCTCTAACAAGGACAGAAAGAGATGTGGAAGACCCAGATGTAAGTACATCAGAGTCTCTAGTTTGAGAAATAGACGCCTCACATGTCCTCAGCTGACAGCTTCATGAATTCTACCCGCTCAACACCAGTTTCATGTACAACAGTAAAGAGAAGACTCAGGGGTGCAGGCCTTATGGGAAGAATTGCAAAGAAAAAGCCACTTTTGAAACAGAAAAACAAAAAGAAAGGTTAGAGTGGGCAAAGAAACACAGACATTGGACAACAGATAATTGGAAAAGAGTGTTATGGATCTTAACCCCATTGAGCTTTTGTGGGATCAACTAGACTATAAGGTGTGAGAGAAGTGCCCGACAAGACAGCTGCATCTATGGCAAGTGCTACAGGAATGCCACTTTGGTGAATAGAAGTACCAATTTCTTTCCATAAGAGCAAAATCTGTAAATTATTCCAAACTTCTGGCCGCCAGTGTATTATTATTATACAATGTATACAATTATACACATTATTATAAGTAACTATTATTAATTAATAATAAGAAACAATAGTAAAAAATTATAATAATTTAACAATGTGTAATTACAAAATAATCTATGTTACACGTTATTATTATTTTATTATGATTATGATTATTATTATATAAACATTATTATAAGTTAGTATTATAAATTAATAACAATAATACTTTAGTAATACTTTTAACAATGTGTCATAAAATAATCTATGATATACACATTATTATTATATGCCTATTATTATTAGTTGTTATTAATAAACAATAGTAAAATAGTAATAATTTTAACCATTTTTAATTACAAAATAATCTGTTACACATCATTATTAGTATTATTATTACTGTTGTTATTATAAGTTACTATTGTTAATAATAATACATAAAAGTAAAAAATGTAACAATTTTAATTACAAAATAATTACACATTAAGTACATGTAGTTCATCAGTATTGTTGCTGAGTGACTCCAGCCAGGTCTCCTAAGCAACCAAATTGGCCTGGTTTCTAGGGAGTGTAGAGTCACATGGGGTAACCTCCTCGTGGTCGCGATTAGTGGTTCTCTCTCTCAATGGGGCGTGTGGTAAGTTGTGCATGGATCGCGGAGAGTAGCATGAGCCTCCACATGAGGAGCCTCCGCGGTGTCACGCACAACGAGCCACGTGATAAAATGCACGGATTGACGGTCTCAGAAGCAGAGGCAACTGAGACTTGTACTCCGCCACCCGGATTGAGGTGAGTAACCGCACCACCACGAGGACCTACTAAGTAGTGGGAATTGTGCATTCCAAATTGGGAGAAAAAAATAAAAAAATAAATTAAAATTCCACTTATTATGTGAGAAAATATAATTTCAAAGCTCTATCAAAACAACAGGCTGAAGTAGCTCTCATGTATAACAATACAACAACTTGGTATTCTTTTCTAGTTATTTAATGCTGGGCAGAAATGTAATTCACCTCAATATGGGCTGAAGGCACAATTCTGTCATTTGTCATCCATGAAATGAATGTCTTTTTGTCTACATTGCTGTAAAGAGTTCCCTCCTTTGAATGAGTATTTACCACACAATCTTTCGGCTTGGGTCGGAATTTAAAGTGGTGCAGTCTTGTTATTTGTTTTCTATTTGACCGTTTTTAAAACTTAAGTCTTTTGATAAATGCACAGACAAGCAAAAATATAGTCAACAAAATTTGTATGGACATAGTCATTTTTGCTGGAATAGTTTTCTAATCCTTGCATCTTTAAATACCCTTTTTTTAACGTTAATGCTGGTCTCCATAAACCCAGGTAATCACACAGTGGCATCATTGTAATGACACATGCTAATCCAGCACTGAAAAGAATTAAGCAGCACCACTGTCCCAGTTTAAATAGAGCTCTTGCACAACCACAACGGAAATCAGCTTACAGAGTGGCCTCTCATAAGGCTTTGAACTACTGTGTGTGTGTGTGTGTGTGGGGGGGGGGGGGTAGAAAAATAAACACCCATAAGGCTTGAGTTCACTTTTCTCATTAGAGTAAAGTGTCCAAGTGAAAAGCAGGACACATTCCGAATCGTCCATGTTAGCAGCTGACATTTTGTACAGCTAATCATCTCTACCTTAAGATACATGTCACCTTATTTTATTATGCTTGATCAGTTCAATATTTCCCATAAAGCTTACAGTATCAAAACATCCCCCTCCTCTTAGCATTTAGATGTTCAGTGTTCTGTGATAAGCTCAGACTGTCTTATAAAGTGCTCATGCCCTCTTTGTTGTCCTTAAAAAGGTCACCCCTATATATAGAGACCTCTCTATGTTTGAAAGTGTTTTGTTATCAGCAGCCTGTTGCACTGTGGACTAGACAACACACCTAGTACTATTAATAAAATAATAAAAACATTTTTTTTTTCTTAATGTGCCATTTTGTGATTAACATTTTTATTGATTTTTTCAAAGCAAACAAAACAAACAAATTATATATACAATAAATCAACATTAACTCCCACTACTACCCCTCCCCAATCAAGAACCCCACCCGACCCCAAACGAACATCCCAGTGGTCTTACCCAAGTACACACTTATACAGAGAATAAAATAATAATAACAATAATGAATAGACAAAAAAATATATATAATAAAATACACATACACACACACACACACACACACACACACACACACACACACTATATATATATATATATATATATATATATATATATATATATATATATATATATATATATATATATATATATATATATATATACATACACATACATACCCACATATATATACATATATATACATATACACATACACATACACATATATATATACATATCTTCCACCACACATTCCCCTTCATTCATTCATCACTACCATCATTTCTCTATAACACCCATACACATATATATGTATATACGCATATACACATACACATTCTCATACACATATATACATACACATATAATAAACATACAACTCTAAACTATATTCCTCTCTCCACAGACCTACTCCGAGAGCCCCCCAAAACATCAAATATTTACCCCATTTCCCATTAAAAGAATCCCATAACCCCAGCCTTCTACATATTACCTCCTCGAAGGCTGCCACCCTTCCCATCTCCTCGCACCACTTCCGAATTGAGGGTGCTCCCACCGACTTCCAGCCCCTTAAAACAATCTGCCTGTCTATCATCACACTGGTGAGGACCCAATCTTTAATGTATTTATTGCCTACGTTGATGACCACCCCATCACCCAAGACACAGAGTCTGGGGCAAAACGAAATCTGAATACCTAACACGTCACATACAAAACTCTGTATCTTCAACCAAAATTCCTGAATCTCAATGCACCACCAAAAAACATGGGCCATGTCTCCATCCTCTGATTAGCAACGCCAGCAGGTGGGTGTGTCTTTAAGACCAAGCCTGTACAGTCTAGAGGGGGTCCAATAGAATCTATGTAGAATCTTGAATTGTATAAGTTGCACCCTTGCGTCTCTAGATGCAGTCTTGACGTTTTTTAGAATCCCAGCCCACACTCCATCCTCCAATACCAAATTAAAATCTTTCTCCCATAATCTCTTGATTGAGGTTAAAGCTCCGTTCCCCAGACTCTGAACTAGCAGGGAGTAATACACTGATGCCTCATGACCTTTTCCAAAAGCGGTAATCACCAAGTATCTGCCGCACTAGTGGGATGCGTGCCACTCCCAAAAAAACAGTGCAGAGTAGGTGGCGCAGCTGTAAATACTTATAAAATTGAGATCTGGGAATTCCAAAATTTTGAACCATATTTTCAAAAGGTCTCAATACTCCATTCTCATATAGGTCACCGAGTGTATTAACCCCCCTCACAATCCAATCTGACCAACAGAAAAGGGACTTATTAATGCATAGTTTAGGGTTCAGCCATATGCTCAAGGCTACATTTAAATAAATATCTGAGTTAAACACTCTGGACACTTTTGACCATATCAAGTGTAAAATTAACTTCTCCGATCAATTTGATCGAAAGGCTATGCAGAGGCAAAATAGGGGCAAGAACTTCCAGTTCAATACAAAACCAGGGAGGGGCTCTCTCAGGTGGAAGCGACCAATGAGCCAAATGTCTGAGACCGAATGCATAATAATAAAACAAAATCTTGGGTAGACCTAACCCACCTTTGTCAATCGGCATATGTAACTTATTGATATTTAACATTAAAATGTTTTTTTAATGAATTTCAATTCAGTGCTAACCTTGAAAGTACTATAAATAAAAATAAAAAAACTAAAAAAAAAACTGAATCTATATTATTTTTAACAAGAATATTAATATCTGGTCAATGCCAATGAAATTACTATTTGCTGGCCTTTTAAATGGCTAAAAAATGTTAGAGGCCAGATTTACATATTTCTAACTCTAAATTTGGTGTAGAAAGCAAATAAGGAGAGCAGAAGAACCAAACCCTGTGTGTGGGTGTGCTTATTTACAGTAATCTTAGTCTGAGTGTCTCGTGACAGATGCTGATAAGAAATTGATCTAAAGGACTGAATATATAATGAGCAGATTGACCAGATGTTGTCATGCTGCATGGAGTCAAGCTGTTATTTCACTTCATCCACAAGATTTGCAATACTGGTTTCAGACAGCATGGAAATTGCGATGTCTAGAGTTTGAAAGATAGCTTGTCAAAACATAGATGCACCATCCTAATTTACTTCCCCTTGTCTGCAGTATCTTGTTGTGAAGAACTAAATCGAAAAAAGCATCAAGACATCTGCCTACTTTAGAATTACAGTAAAGAAAGGATAATTGCTTCCTGGACCATCATAAAATATAGGCTGACCAAATGTGCTTCAATGGTTGATAACCATGTCTCATGAGTAGCCCACACAGAATCTGTGCAGATTTTGAACATTTTATGTGCTGAATTCTGCAGAATAGATTTCAATATGGCCAGATGTGTCGAACAGAGCTGAGGCTGATGAAAGCATTTTCAAATTAGCCAGAGTATTTAAAAAACTAACATGCAAGGTGTGGGGATATGTAAAACTTGTGAATTATGCTCATTTAAATCAACTGGAATTCTCTGGGTACAAATGCTGCGCAGGCCTGTTCACTGGCAAATTGTACAGGACAGAAGCATATACTTAAGTTTAAAGGCTTGAATTGCTTGGACATGGTTAGGAAACTGAAGTTTATAGTGGCCCAAAGCACATGTGGAATGTGAAATCAAGCCTTAAAATCTGAAGTGGCCTTTCAACTGTGCTGACACAGACAGACAATCGAGACAAAACATCCCACATCCTCATACCGCGTGGGCTGATTTGCCAGAAAAGTAGCCGCAATAATAAAACTGGCTCCACCCTAATTGGCTTCTTGTTTCAGTTTGGACAGGAAAATGTGTAGCCTTCAGTCATGTTGTTGTTTTCATTCACTGTGTTGAGGGCAAAAAAAAAAGACATTTTTTTATAAAGAAAAGAAAAAGTAGTAAGCCATCACAATGCTATTGTGCACAGAGTGGTTTTAAGCGCATTGCTAGGATATTTTAAATGGTTGCTAGGGTGTTCTGGGTGGTTGCTAGGTGGTTGCTTACTAGCCCAAGTCAAAAGAGTGCACCCTTTTGGACCTTCCTTTAAATCTATAGGATTTGTTTGCCCATTTATTGTCTTATTATAATACTTTGTCAGGTAATCTAAAAAATGCTTTATGTAGAACCATCATTAACTGGTTTTATTCAAATCAAAATTATTATTTAATATTATTATTATCTAATGAAACAACACAATTACATTAAGTCAAACCCAAAAAAAGTCAATTTAACAGTTCAGATCACATAGAAATATCTCTTAAAGGTATAGTTCACCCAAAAATGAAAATTCTCTCATCATTTACGCACCCTCATGCCATCCCAGTTGTGTATGACTTTCTTTCTTCTGCTGAACTCAAACGATGATTTTGAGAAAGAATCTCTCAGCTCTGTTGGTCCATACAATGCAAGTGGATGGGTACCAAAACTTAAAAGCTCAAAAAGCACAAAAAGCAGCATAGAAGTAATCCGTAAGACCCCATAAGGTTAAATCCATATCTTCAGAAGTGATATGATATGTGTGGGTGAGAAACAGATAAATATTTATGTCCTTTTTTACTCTCAATTTCCACTTTCACGTTCACTTTCAATTTAAATTTTTTTTTCTTTTGTTTTTTTTTTAAATAATATATGCATATTCGTGCATATCACCACCTACAGGGCAGGGAGGAGAATTTATAGTAAAAAAGGACATAAATATTGATCTGTTTCTCACCCACACCTATTTTTTCACTTCTGAAGATGCTGCCTTTATGTGCTTTTTGGAGCTTAAAAGTTTTGGTACCCATTCACTTGCATTGTGAGGACCTACAGAGATGAGATATTCTTTAAAAAAAAATTTAATTTGTGTTCAGCAGAAGAAAGGAAGCCATACACATCTGGGATGACATGAGGGTAAGTAAATGATGAGAGAATTTTCATTTTTGGGTGATCTCTTTACAGTAACAACTGCACATTTTCAATTGTTTCAATTTGAGGTATCTTTCATATCTGTAGCAAAAACAGTGCAGGAGTTTACCACTTAGGGTCAGGGGTTTTGGCGAAAAAATTATCTACTCAAATTGATTTGAACTGACAGTGCTGGCACTCTCTGGCGTGTATTGTTACCTTATACTGGTCAATGAAACATTCAGTGAAACCTCATCTGCTCGACCCTGATGAAGCTACTTGTCAACCTCTAATGACCAGGTAGTAAAATGTTAGTGTAGAGTGAGTTGTGGAATTGCAACCTCATCAGACATGTTGTCCCACTGACAGTTAAAGGGAAATATCAAACACTCTGATTTCACTAGTTCAGGCTTTCCTTTTGAAAACAAAATAAGGGTCAGGGTTAAAAGTAAAGCGTGTTCTGTCTGTGCCACTTAATAGAAAATTAATAATTTAAATAGAATTGCAGAAATTTTGAATGTTTTTAAACAGGTTGACTGAACATGCTCCCTGTCTTTCATTGGTTGAGCAAACAGATAGCCCTGCCCCAAACTCACAACATTGGCTGGGCCAATTCTGTTGTCTCTGGCTGGTTGTGATAGTGCCAAAGAGCCACATTGTTTACGTTTTTGTGGAACTCAACCTATGATTGGCTTACTTATAGTTGTCTTCGCATTTTAAGCTTGGATTGGAAAAAGTATTTTAACATAGAAAAAGTTACACACAATTTAACTTTAAGTTCTTTTTTATATTTTCCCTTTTCTGACAAGAAGTTGTTGAGATAATTTGTCCAATATTGCACTTTGAAGTAAACGATATGACTGATGTTGCATACAAAACAACAGCTGCTTTTATATTTAATTCAAGGAAATTACAAGAGTGCATGTTATTTTGCTCCATTCATTACATCAGAGGGTCGTGGAATGCTAATCTCAGAATTGAGCAAAAGTTTCATTTGGATTATAAATGAGAACAGATGGATTTGGGAGGTTATAACAAGGGCTACTGTGCTATGAAAGCTGATGTTCTCTTTTAGAGGTTCAGAGCATTCTCTCTCTGTTTGACTTAGGATTGGGTTCATGTATCATGCCAGTTATGCAACAGTCAACAGCGCACAACCACACTCCCCGTTCTCTGTGCATATGAGGACATTGTAATGAAAGCATTGTGTCTCTTAGTCTTTTGACCTTGTTAACCAAATATGTAAAACAATACGTTGTCATTTTCTTTATACATAATCATTAAAGCTACGCAACAATTTACCCATCTCCTCTAACAAGCCATATAATTGAAATGTGTATCATTCACATCCAAAGCACAAACTGTGTTGGACAAGTTATGCACCAAAGTTTAATACTTAAGGTTAGGGGTTTGTTTAAATCCCTAACTCTGTAACACTTTACAATAAAGTTCCATCTGTTAACATTAATTAACTAAATTAGTTAACATGAACTAACACTAAACAAATTTATTAAGCATTTATTAATTAGTTACTGTTAATTTTAACATATAGTAATACATTTAAAATCAAAAGTTGCATAATGTTAACATTAGCTAATGCATTGGGGGCCTGGGTAGCTCAGCAAGTAAAGACGCTGACTACTACACCTGGAGCCGAAAGCTCAAATCCAGGGTGTGCTGAGTGACTCAAGTCAGGCTTCCTAAGCAACCAATTGGCCCGGTTGCTAGGGTGGGTAGAGTCACGTTGGGTTGACCTCCTCGTGGTCGCTATAATGTGGTTCCCGCTCTCGGTGGGGCACGTGGTGAGTGTACGTGGATGCCACAGAGAATAGCATGAAGCCTCCACATGCGCTAGGTCTCCGTGGTAACGTGCTCAACAAGCCACATGATAAGATGCACGGATTGACGGTCTCAGACGTGGAGGCAACTGATATTCGTCCTCCACCACAAGGACTTAGATCTCATTGGGAATTGGGCATTCCAAATTGGGGAGAAAAGGGGAGAAAAGGGGAGAAAAAAAAAACCATTAGTTCATGCACTATGAATTAACATGAAGTAACAATGAACAATTGTATTTTTATTCATTAACATTAACAAAGATTAATAAATTATGTTAAAAACATATTGTTAATTGTTTTTTTCATGATACCTAATGCATTAACTAATGTTAACGATAGGAACCTTATTGTAAAGTGTTACCCCTAACTCTGAGTAAAAGTAATAGTGATGCTCACCTTAGCAAGCACCACTGATTAGAAAGCTTCTAGTTATTTTTGTCCTTTGTGCCCATAGGTTGTATAAAATAACAAGTGCTTTTATTTAATTCTGTGTTTTTTAGTAAATAAAGTCTGAAGGTCTCAGTAAGAGATACTTTGTGTAATACCTAGCACCAACTTATACGAAAACTTGCGAAGAGCACTTCTAAGGTACAAACTCTCATTAACAATCCTAACTGTCACATTATGACAGTCCAGATATATGGAAATGTTTAAAACTAATGTTTTCTTAATTCCATTTTCCACTTGCCAAATGTGGAAACTTATAACATTCTAGAAATATAGAGATTTTTCTTTTTTTTTTTTTTTACAAAAGATGGATTACTTCTGCCCTGACACTAGCGTAACTTAACCTGGAAGAGATACAACTAGGTCCTGTAATGCTAGCCCTGAAACTTTATTCTGGAGACTCATTAATCATAAAGTAGACCAACGTCAGGGACCTTTAGTGACACTCTCCCCTGCCTGCTGTCTTTCTTGAATACTTTTGACCATCCCAAACAATAGAAAAATAACAGCAGTTTCCTTTTCCAAGTCTCAATGTAGTTTCTCCATGACAAACCAGGAAATAGCAGATATACTGTTCAGAGGTGAGTTGATTCTATCTTATAGTAGCCAAATTTATATGCTTTGCATCACTGAACAGTGCATACCATCAAGGAATTATTGACCCTTAGCCAGATAATTTGATATCTTAGAAACAATATCAAATTTCCTCTAAATGAGCACAAAAGGAGTTTTCCATGTAAAACACATAATAAAAAGCTCTAACAACCATTTATGACATCACCAGCAGAAAATACCCAGTTTTTTTTAGGCTTCTTTATGAAACTTTCTACTACGTTTCTGTCAGCCTGTATATCAATATACATTCCTTTGTGGGCAGTGTGTCATTTTTGGACTGTATTTTAGCATTGCAAGGTAGTCTGAGGTTTATGTGTGATCCGAGCACCCATCATTAATTAAGCATCTTTTAGCAATACAAAATAGACCATATTGACAGAAAGCTATGTGTTTTTCAGTTGGTTAGTGGTAATTAAATCATTTTTGTTGAATGTGATGTATGTAATGTCTGTGCCTCTAGCGGCGACAAATGGAATAGTAAAAATAATGATTAACTACAGTAGTTTCCAAACACTTCCCCGTCAGCCATAGGTCAGTTAGCAGATAGTCCCATCCTAAACACCATTGGTTAAGCCAATGTTGCTATGTTGGGATAAACGAGATGCTTAGATAAATCAGCAGTAATCAGAGAAATGTTTTGATAATGCCACAAAGTTTAGACTTTACACAGGAATCAACCTATGTATGTATGGCTTGCTATAATTGACTCTTCATCTTACTGTAAGGTCAGACAGGAAAAGTATTTTCAAAAATTAAAAAATTAAAAATTAACTCAAAGAAAACATTGAGTGTTTTTAAATTGTTTTAAATACAGAGCATAACATACCCCCACTAGAGCAATTATGCAATACTGTCCTGATATGTAATGCAAACGCTTGTCCTCTTAGTTCAAATCTGGTCAGTGGGTTTGAGATATTGACCTGATCCACTGTAGTACAGTGCTGTTGTTTGCCATATGCTCTTTCTCCATCACAGACAGCCACAGTTTTGTGTTTTTTTCCATTTAGAGCACAGTGTGACCACTTTAAAATGTCTGGCGCTATGTTAGGTTAGATAACACAATCGATGCTCTTGAGATCAATACAGCCTTCTCACTCACTCATTACAACGCCTGTGTTCATATACAACAAAGTCACAGTGACATTCAAGAAACATCTGAGCTTGTATAAAACACAACACAATACATTTCAGACTGAATTTTCTATGAAACTGTCTGATACCTGAAAAAAATAAGGTGAGAAAAAAAGCATTTTTTATTTAGTTTTCAGTTAAAAATTCAACTGCACTGATTTTATCAGCTACTGTACTTAGTAGTCACTGTTAGTAACTAGTAACTAGTAAACTAATATTGTTCTCCGATAATTATCTTAACTTGATTTTTACAGTTTCTGAAGAAAATGTGATGGTGCCTGCCCATGCAAAACTTCCTGCCATGATGCTAGGGTGTTCTGAGTGGTTGTTAGAAGCATTGCTATGTGGTTGCTTGGTGGTTACTTACTGACCTATGTCAAAACAGTCAACACCAAAGTCTTTATGATATTCTGGCCCCTAGATATGGCTCAGGTCCCAGACAAAACTAAGTAAGTCCAGTTGCCCAGAAAAGTAGTAGAACAACTCTCCTCAACAAGTAACAGAGTCTACATACTGAGATATCAATATTGTCTATAGCACAAACCAGCCTGATCTCATTATTATTTGTTGGTGCTCATTTACGTGTACATTTTGTACATTTAGATGCTGAAATGTACAACATGGATATATTGACAGCATATAACACGTAGACTTTTTTACATACCTACAGCTTTAGAAACATAAAAATATTTACGAATCCTTTGTATTATAAATATATTTGTATAGTTACATTTGTACTATTTAATAGATATTTTAGATCCCCTAACCCCAACCCTAAACCTAATCACTTCTCAACACAACAAACAAATGTAACAGGCAGATAAATGTACAGTTACAATAGTTTTAGTTATAATATACTATTATATAGATATTTTGGGGTCGCTAATCCTACCCTTAAAGGGGCAGTCACTCTAGGCTTTAAGCACGCTCATTTTTTATTTTTTTCCGGACAGTGCAACGGACCAGGATATGATGTCATGTGGAAGGGCTTCTGGTGTAAGTAAATAATACATCACAAATAACAAATAATATAATATTAAAAATGTTCAAATATATTGTCTACTCAATTTTTTTGCAAATATTGCAAACACGCAGCTTTGAAATATGTATTCTTTGTATTGAGCCAAGAGGTCAGTGTGTGACATTTCAATCTTCTATTGGTCATGCATCCTCTTGTCAAACAGATTCGCAGGTCAGAGTTCACCAAACATAAACTTTTGTATGCAGCAGAGTATGAAATTTCTTTGCATTAGCTTGCGTTTCCGGTCTCCCACGTTCGGATGCGTTTGAAAGGGAGTGAATGGAGCGCAAAGTGTAGTGTGACCGCCCCTTAACCCTAAACCTAACCCTAACCATATTTTAACAATATAAACAGTGCAGAACAAGTTACATGCCAACGTTTAATACATTAGAACAAACCCATAACCCTAAGCATTATTAATAATAATACTGATTCTTGCCTTGCACCACTTAGTAGTTACTGTAGTAGTCATAATAGTAGCCGTTAGTAGTTACACTAATGTCAGTATTGTTCTCCGATAATTATCACAATAAAAGGGATGTAGATTTACAGCCAAGAAGTTTACATGTGAAACTGATTAGGTCTCAATAGTTAGAATTAAAAATGCATCAGTATTGATAATAATGCCAGGAAAAAATAAAACACTATTTCCTAGCCACTACAAATGATGGTCACTCATTCAATACTCTGCAAACAGTAAGAGAGAGCTTAAACTTTTTATTCTGCATTAGATGTATGGGAATGTGTGTGTGTGTGTGTGTGTGTGTGTGTGTCAAGGCTTACTGCCCTGCATTGTAAAGGAGGCCAGCTGTTTCTATACCACTCAAACTGAATATGTGAGCATACCCACAAGTATCTGTGTAGCACAAAGCAGTTTGCAGTGATCACTGTACCCAAGCAGCTGCAAGCTGCAAACAGAGCTCAGCGTTAATTACACAGCAGTCCTGATCTGCCTATCTTCCTCTAAAGAGCCCGGCTTAAACTCCCTGCAGACTACTGCCGATTCAGGGCAAATGAAAAGCCGCTAGCGTGCCGGGTATGATTACGCCCTTGTTCTACATAATTTATCTTTCACAAAGAACAGTTAAGACAAATAACATTTGAGTGTGATACCTCCCAGTTGGAAGATGCTTTCAGGTTGATCAGTTTATTTGTCAATGTAGTGTAGTAGTATTTTAAATATTTATCAATTTGAGCTGGAAAATAAAGTTGGTGATATATGCCCACACATACATAAGCACACACACAAACACTAACACACATACACTCAGGCTTGTTTGCGTATGTGAGAACCTTCCATTGACATCTATTGTTCTTAAATTAAGCTCATAATTACTTGTAGAGACTAACCCTAACCTTACCTCTGACCTTCAACTTATGGTACTAGTAGTGCTTGCTAAGGCAAGCATCACTATTACTATTGTTCATACTCGTTTACAAAACCTCTGTCCCTAAATATTAAACCTCAACACATAACTCATCCGTACTGTTTATTCTGTGGACATTAATGATCTTAAATTTTGTGGCTTGCTGTTGGAGAAGTGAGCTACTACTTTTCTAAGTGGGCTTTTGTACTTTTCCGTTGGACTTATGATTTTTGCCTTTACAGGTGGGATCCAAGCCATATCTAGGGAGCAGAATATCATCAATGTCTCTTGAAGGCAAGTCAGGTCACTCGGTGTCCATGTTCATAATGCCTTCGGGAAGTCAGCGCTACGATTTCTCTTATTTGTAAGTATACCAGTAACCCCAGTTATTCTTTAACATTTCTGATATCATAGAGACTTGGGTGTGGATCCTTTTGACTTTGGCCAGTGAGTAAGCATCTAGCAATCATCTAGAAAGCCAAAGCAACTGCACAGAAATGCCCTGGAAACCACCCAGAACACCCTTGCATTAGCTGTGAGTTTTGGCACAAGGAAGCATGACTCATAGTTTCTACAGAAATGCAAAAATCTACACTGAAAATCTTTTTTTATGGTAAAATACCAGCAGCTGTGTTTGCTAGAAATTCACTGTAAAAATACTGTGACCATGTTTCAGGCTTTACGGTATGTCATTTTGGTGCCTGTACATTTTACAGTTTATTACAGTTTATATTTTTTAATTATATAAACTTAATATACCAAACTTCTGGAACAACAAAAATCTGCTTTTAATTTTTAAATGTATTGTTAAACACCAAAGTAACAACAGAAGGCCATATGATGACCTAAAGTTCATCTAGAGTAGCCTTTCTTGAAACAATGGGCATGTAGAGACAGTGCACCGTGTTACTCACACAAATACAAAACACCATCAGGGCAACACATGTGACACTAAAATAATGCAATAAACATTAACTAAACTACATAAAATATAACACAGAACACCCCAATGCAAAAGTATGTCATTAATTATATTGAAAAACATATTTTTTACATCTAAAACACATAATTTACGGTAAAATTACATGTATTGTCTTGTTAAATCTCTAATAATTTTTTACTGTATCCTCCTGAGACCCGAGTGTGGCTGCTGTGTGAATTTTCCATTTCCCTTTTTGATTTGTAACTAGTAGCACCTAATAAATATGCAAAAAAATAAATAAATAAAAATATGCACACAAAAAAAAAAAAGTCTAGAGCAAATAAAAATTTATATCCTCATATGTGGAGAGCGGAACTGAAGTTGTAAAATTGTAAATAATACCAAGCTATAGAAAGCACGATTTTTTTAAATCTAATTGTTTATTATGTTTCCAGGAGTGTAGGTTATTCATGTTTTTGAGATGTTACGGACATCACAGCTGATTTTCTGTAAAGCTGCTTTGGACAATGTGTATTGGGAAAAGCACAAATAAAAAAACTATACAGATAAAAATGATTTGACTTGTTTTTTTGTTTTTTCTCCCCTTTTCTCCCCAATTTGGAATGCCCAATTTCCAGTGTGGTCTAAGTCCTTGTGGTGGCGTAGTGCCTCAATCCGAGAGGTGGAGGACGAATCTCAGTTGCCTCCACATCTGAGTCTGTCAATCTGTGCATCTTATCACATGGGTTTTTGAGCCCGTTACCGCAGAGACGTAGCGTGTGTGAAGGCTTCATGCTATTTTCCACGGCATCTATGCACAACTCACTATTTGCCCCACCGAGAGCAAGAACCACACACTGACCACACATTATAGCAACCACGAGAAGGTTACCCCATGTGACTCTACCCTCTCTAGCAACCGGGCCAATTTGGTTGCTTAGGAGACCTGGCTGGAGTCACTCAGCACGCCCTGGATTCAAACTCGCGACTCCAGGGGTGGTAGTCCGCGTCTTTACACGTTGAGCTACCCAGGCCCCCCGATTTGATTTGTTTTGACTTTTATGTTACAATGTTTTTTTCCTCTTTGGCAACAAAATCTATGTTCTCTCTTTGCACTGTCAAACAAACAAGTGATAGCCAGTGCTGAAGCATTTACCAATCAGAAATTAGCATAATTTATTCTGAAGTAATTGCCAGCATTGTCCAATCACTGCCAACCATGTAAAAATACAAATATACATTATAAATTCTGAATCTAAGTACTGATCCATCATGGCTGATGAGCCAGAGTCCCACGTCATGGCCACCGAGCCAGAGTTCCACGTCATGGCTGCCGATCCAGAATCCCATGTCATGGCCGACGAGCCAGAGTCCCACGTCATGGTCGACGAGCACAGCCACGCCTGAATCTGCTCCATGCCATGTCACAGCCACGCCTGAGTCTTCTCCATGCCATGTCACAGCCACGCCTGAGTCTGCACCATGCCATGTCACAGCCACGCCTCAGCCTGCTCCATGCCATGTCACAGACACGCCTCAGCCTGCTCCATGCCATGTCACAGCCATGCCTCAGCCTGCTCCATGCCATGTCACAGCAATGCCTCAGCCTGCTCCATGCCATGTTACAGCAATGCCTGAGCCTGTCACAATAACCTCTCAGTCTCCTTCACACCATGTCACAGCTGAACCTCAGTCTGCTCCATGCCATGTCACAGCCAAGCTTCAGTCTGCTCCCTGCCATGTCTCAGCCAAGTCCCAGACTGCTCCATGCCATGTCACAAGCCTGCCTCTGCTCCACGGTCCAGGTCTGCCTCTGCTCCACGGTCCAGGTCCATCTCTGTTCCACGGTCCAGGCCCGCCTCTGCTCCACGGTCCAGGCCCACTTCTACTCCATGGTCCAGGCCCGCCTCCGCTCTACGAGCCAGTGCTCACGCCTGCCAGGGCCAACGAGTCAGCATCCACGCCTACCATGGCCAAGTCAGGATCCTGCTTTACCATGTTACCACGTCATGCCATGTAGCCACGTCAAAGTGATTTATCCTGTTTCCCTCATGTTCATGTGTCTTGTTTCTATTGATTCATAGTCTTGTTATTAGTTCTGTTATGTCATTGGTTCATGGTCATTGTCTTGTTATCTTGTTTATAGTTCTGTCTGTTCATTGGTTGATGTTTCCCTCGTCCATGTACTTAAGCCTCATGTTTTCCATTGTGTCTTAACTTGGTATTGTTAACATATCGTTGGTTGGTTGTCAAGTCAAGTCAAGTTAAGTTAAGCCATGTCAAGTCAAGTCAAGTCTAGTCCAGTCAGGTTCATGTTTATGTTCACGGTTTTTGGTTTTCACGTTTATGAATAAACTGCATTTGGGTCCTTCACATCATCATCGTCTTCGTCTGCTTGCTCGTCATTGCCAGCCATCGTTACAATAGGATGCTCCCTTACTCCTTATTTAGTGAGTGACTTAACCTCCAGTATGCAGTCTGTCTGCACTGGTCTCAGAACAGTTCAAAATGCACTGTATTTTCATTCTAACTCAATATAAAGCCTCTGAAAGAATATTTTTTCTCAATGTGAAAATGCACAGTAAATATAGGATTTCTAATGAAAACCTTGTGCTATTGTACACATTAGTTTACATTCTTTTTAGCAGCGTGGCGTTTCGCGATAAAATGCTCAAATATTATAAATGGCATATTGGATTAAACTAGAGGCTCGAATCTTTTGACACAAATAGGTTTCAGTGTAAAAGCTTAATTAGGTTTCTTACCAGATGTAGTTTTGTTGGCGTTTCTGCCAAAGACAAATGCTGTTATCAGCGCCATGTTGTTTTGTCACATGACTTCCATGACACTGGAAAGTTTAACCCTTTACTGACAACCCAGAGTCTCCTGAACTGACATCAGTGAGTTTTAATGAAATTAAATTATGCGTTGCATATAGCGAAGCCAAAATATAATGTCAACACATGTGTACGCGGGGTTGCACGAGGGTATATGTTAAGCTGTTACCTGTACCTATATATTCTCTTGTAAAAAAAAAAAAAAAAATGAAATAAAATAAACAAAAATGAAATTATAATTATAGTAATTCTTTTTTCATTTAATTATTATATGGGAAATCTGACTTTTTTCATCTAAAAAAATAATTTTATGTCAAAATACATGTATTGTCTTTTTAAATACATTATAATTTTGTACCATCAATGTTACCTGTAACTGTTAACCAATAAACGTTTATTTACTGTAGCATTTTTACATTCTTTTTCAGTTGAAATAAAAGACATTTTTACAGTATAGGTCTTAAAACATTTTGCTTCAACTGTAAGGATATTTTTAGAAATTTGGCAAAACACAGTAACTACACCAACACTGAAACATGGCTTCAAAGTTACTTGGTTTTAGTGCAAATTTTGTAATAACTACAATTATATCACTCTGTTTTCTATTAATCTAAGCATAGTCGAGTCAAACCTATCAATCAAAGGACAGATCATAGTCTAAAAGTCTGATTTCGGTCATAACAAAATGTGTAGTTACTGTTTGCTGTTATACAGCAGTATATCAAAACAAGTCCAAACACAAACACACGCGCACACATGTGTATGCTCAAAGGGCTTTAAATCCCTAAGCAGGTGTATTCATGGTCGTGTCATGCTGAGTAAGCAGCCTGTGGACAACTGTGCTGTCCCATCAGCTGCTGGTGATAACTGCCCTTCTCAGATTTCACTCTCCCTCACCTGTTCTCGACCCTGGCCACTGCCCTGCCATGTCCTCCACCCAGGGGCGTAGCAGTCATTTAAAAAGTGGGGGGGGGCAGCTATCAGTAGGCTTGCACAGACCCAACACTTAGAGTGCAATATTTATATTTTACAGTATATATGAATATACAAGTATTATATTAATGTATAAGTATTATATACGTGTAGTATTTTAAAGATTCAAGTATTGCAAATTAAGTGCAAAATTTTGCAAAATTAGCTGCAAAAATACAGAGCATCTTGTGGAGCACTTGCTTTTGTTTCACACATGACAATAAAAGACTGAGCACAAGCTGGTCCTGAATAAATGATTTAATCAATTACAATAATGACAATTGTGCATGTGCACAATTTTATTTTTTACTCTGTGCTTGTGCATTGTGGGATTTAAATGTATCCAAGTGGCTCGAGTGTTTTGACTACGTTCTCCAAAATTCATTCAGATCCATTCGTTCAGTGACTATTTCTGGTGATGCCACCGGGTGATGTCTTGTGTGAAATTAGTTAGTCACTGAATCAACGATCAAAAGAAATTTTTAATACTTTAACATTTTTATGTCTACAGACCTACAAACTATTACCTCACAAACATAATATAAAAAACATGACTTAATGAAGAATCATGCACTGTTATAAACTCTACTTACAATGTGTGCTTAAAAGAAGGATTGTCCTTTGTTTTTTCTGTAGTGCATTTCACGTAATGCTGCCAATCAAGAATGATATGCCGATAAATAACTCTCATTTGTGTGTTCCTCATCTCTAGATTATAGATCAACATCAGTGCTGATAAAAAACAGATAAATGAGCATCGTTGAAAGCATCTTTGTAGAAATTAACGGAGCTGTGTTGATTAGACTGTCTGACTGATGGCCTATTATGTAAGGGTTGTTTCGGCTCATGAAACTCACCTGTGATTGGCTGGGTGGTCGCTCAATCAGCCCAAAGTAACAAAATGCAAAGAATACTGTAAACAAATCCACCATTTGGACTCAATATGGGTTTAGCTTGGAAAAGTGCGGGGGACCAAATCAACTTTTTTAAAGAGTGCGGGGGACATGTCTCCCACGTCACCCCTGGCTGCTATGCCCTTGCCTCCACCTTCTCGCATAGTCCCAACAAGTTCACTGTTGTTGACTTCAAGATCAGGAAGATGAGCTCAGGTTTCATCAACTGTTATGCACAACCATTCTTGCCAAATTGATTATCCCCCAAGATAATAGCAGTTCCCTTTGTGAGTAAAAGTGTGTGTGAATATACTTCATGTTCCATCTCCCTCTCTGTGTCCCTATTTTATTAACGGTTCCCCTTGTGCCAGCACCCCATGGTTCACATAGCTTTAGAGGTAGTGTGTGAAAGTGTGTACAGGCCAGGGAGACTCATAAATAACAGAGACACAGATTATGACCCCTAAGAGGCTGCAAATCAGACTGGCTTGCCTGGAATGGAGCAGTGAGAGCCCTGCACAGTAGTTCATTATTTTTAATGAAAGACCTCTCCATGAACCATTATATTAGAGTCTGCTGCATTCCAGCACTGACTCAGTGTTGCCCAGACAAACAGGGCAGTTAAAGGGATAGTCACACAAAAATGAAAATGTCATCATCATTTACTCACCCTCATGTGTCACCGAACCCGTTTGACTTATTTTCTTCCTTGGAAAACAAAAAGAGATTGTAGGCAGAATGTTAGCCTCATTGATAAGGAAAAGATACAATAAAAGTTTATGGTGACAGAGACTATTATTCTGACAAACATCTCTTTTTGTATTCCATTGGGGGAAAGTCATAAAAGTTTGGGACAACATGAGGGTGAATAAGTGATGAAAGAATTTTTATTTTTGTGTAAACCATCCCTTTAAGCTAATTAAAATTACCATAGAGCTAGCGATTGTGAAGGCTGAAGTCATCTGAATGGGTCAACAGTTGCCGTGACCCCTTGGCTCTTGGAGCTAACCATACTGGCATACTGGAAGATGATGCTTTTATGATCTTTTCAGAGCTCCATTGAGGTTTTAGGGCCTTCCAGTTTCCACAAATCCTCCCAAAAGCCTCATCAAGGCATAATGTGTGGGGGTTTTTGCACAATATAACCCCTGGAGGAAAACAAATGGTGGTCATGATGACGTCCTAAGAGCACGGCGATTCAGCCTAAGAGACTGGCTAATATCTGTCATTGAGATCACAAACAAATCATATAAAATAAACTTAAGACTTTTGGCTATTTTGAAAAAGGGACAAGCTCTTTTATATGTACTGTTCCAACCATTATGGACCACCATAATGTAGAGTAAAATAGCTTTTTTTAGGCCATCATTTTAAACATTCACGAAAAACTTTTTTGATGTGGAAAATCTTTACATGTTAAAGGGATAGTTGACGAAAAATAAAAGCTCTATCATCATTTAATCATCCTAATGTTGTTCCAAACCCGGATGACTTTCTTTCTTCCATGGAACACAAAAGGAGATGTTAGGCAGAATGTTAGGGACAAACAGCCTCAGTCATCATTCACTTTTAGTGTATGGAAAAAAGCTTCAATCAAAGTAAATGGTGACTGAGGCTAACATTCAGCCTGTCCCAATGAAGAAGAAAATAAATGTAATACATATTTGAAAAAACATTAGATTTTTGGGTGAACTATCCCTTTAATTCTAATGCAAAGGCCCTTTAAAGGGATAGTTCACCCAAAAATAAAAATTATCTCATAATTTACTCACCTTCATGCCATCCCAGATGTTTCTTTCTTCTGCAGAACACAAAGAAATTTTTTAAAAGATTATCTCAGCTCTGTTGGTCCTTTCAATGCAAGTGAATGGTGGCCAGAAATCTGAAGGTCCAAAAAGCAGATTAAAGCAGCATAAAAGTAATCCATAAGACTCCAGAGGTTTAATCAATGTCTTCAGAAGTGATAAAATAGATGTGGGTGAGAAACAGAACAATATTTAAGTCCTTTTTTAACTATAAATCTTCAATTTCACATGTGAAAGTGAACGTGGAGATTTAGAACTTTCAGATGTGAAAGTGAAAGTGGAGATTTAGCGTAAAAAAGGACTTAAATATTGATCTGTTTCTCACCAAATTGCTTTTGAAGAAATCTTCATTTGTGTTCTGCAGAAGAAAGAAAGTCATACACATCTGGGATGGCATGAGGGTGAGTAAATGATGAAAGAATTTTCATTTTTGGGTGAACAATCCCTTTAATTGTGATTTGTTTCTTAAAGTAATAGGCTAGCAAATACCTTGCTATCTATAAGTTTTTATTTTAACATGCCATAACCCCAAGACTGATTTTTGTTTGAACTAAACAAATATAAGAAGGGATAGTTGAGAAGTTGAAAGCAGGGACTTGTGCAGGCATGAAGACAAACACAGCAGGAGGATAGAAGGAAGTTGTTGTTTATTGTTAACTCTTTTTATGGTCGTTTGCAACTATTAGCAGTTTGTTGCTTTAAATATTTTTTTATGCTAATAAGACATTGATTAGAAATTAAGCCAATGAAAGTTCTTGTGTTAGTGAAAAAAAAAAAAAAAGGTCAGTACCAAATGTCACTTTTGTAAAATTGTGTAGTTAAATAAATTTCCATAAAAAAACAGCTCAACGTATGACCACACGTTTGAATATGAACTGAAACATGTTATACAGTATCTGTTAGTTAGATGTAAATTATACTCAGTCCAACCTACATGAATATCATTCCACATGAATCTAATAATATTGGAACATTATTGATTTTCATAAAATAGGGTGTAGCCTACCTGTTAGACTTGTGCAACATCTGCTATTTTTACATGCAAGTTAAAGGGATATTTCACCCCAAAATCAAAATTATTTCATCATTTACCCATCCTCATCCTTAACCCTCCAAACCTATATGACTTTATTTCTATAGTGGAACAAAAAAGAAGGTGCTCGGCAGAACATTAGGGACTAAAAGCCTTCTATGAAATAAAAGATCAACATCAACACTTTTCAAAAATTCTCCTCTTGTGTTCCTTGGAGGAAAAAAGATTTCAAGAACTAAATTTTCAATTTTAGGACGAACTACACCTTTAACATTAATTGTTTTCTTTCATCTCAGGCTTTTAAAATGTGTCTTGGTGGAATAATGTACAAAAGAAGCTCTTAGTACATTATAGACATTATAGACAGGCAGGCGCAGGCCATTACCCACCGCGTCCAGGCTTGCAGACCACTCATTGATGGTGTACAGCTCATGTATAGTGCTGGATATGAGAATGTTTAGTGAATTATGCACAGTGTTGACCATAAATGATGTGCTAGTGGTGCGACCTAAATTGCACTGGTAGTTGGATCGTTTGATTAGCCCAGCAATTGGTTTTTAATTTGATTTAATCTGTATTTCCCATAGTGAAACTAATTAAGGGTGCCTTGCATGTCACACAGTCACTAATCAATCTCTTATTTATTTTTTACTAATCCTGTTTTCGTGAAACATCTTTTGTCTGGCAAAGGAGTAGAAGTGGTTTTGGGCACTCGGTAGTTGCAACACACACATTATTACCAGTCACTTATTTTCAGAAACGAGTTTACAAAGAAATGAATGCAGGAAAATGAATCAGCTGTTTAGAGGCCCATTTCACACACTAATGATTTCCTGGAGGAAAACTTGCCCAGGGACAGAAGCTCCATTGAAGAGACAAATGTGTTGTTTACAGGCAGGGAACATATCAGCAAATTCTTCAGCGTTAATCAGACAATTCTTTGCCCAAATCTGTTGGCTTACAGTCGCATTTATTTTTCACACATAAGGATTTACAAAGCCCAATAGCCCTATAAGAAGCATGGGGACTAGTGTTATAATCGCATATTAAAAAGTAATTACAATGTAATGACATTGAATGTGGATTCAAAAAACAATCAATATTGAGCATCTCTAAAATATGTTAGAAGTGAAATTGTAAATTAATTAATAATAAATACAATTCTAACTTATGAACAACCCTAAAGGAAATATGGGAGGCTTAATTTAAATAAAAGAAATAGCAGAGAGGAGACAATTCTAAAAATAAAAATACAATACATTTTAGACATCAGAGCCCAAATGTAATGGGGCCACCGAGCACAGATTCTGAATGTGAAGGCAATATATATATATATAGATTTTTGACAGGTAATAGGAAATAAATTCTCAACATAAATATTGTAATTTAAAATATATGTTAGTAAATTGCTTACAATTAAGTATTTAACACAAGAGTACTGGTACATGACACAGAGTAACTATTACTGTAATTACAAAAACTACACTCTTATAAAGATAAAACTACCCTTACAAATCAGCTCCACTGGGTAAATATTGCCATTTAATGGAAAAATAACTATTTGTGACACTACTAGATATAGTCTTACTTAATGCATTTTTTTAGCAAGTTTGTCTGTTTTACACATTGATTGTAATGTCCTTCTTACATAATTGCATCTTTAACTTACAACCATATCACATGGTCATCGTGATTCAGGGTCTGCTTTTTTCCATCACATATTTTCCACTAGTTTGTAAACTGAATTGTAATGCTGCCTTGTTGAATCATAATTTACGTAATGGTATCTTCAAATGCATATCATACTATATGTTTCCCAAAACACATTTTTAATGCCATCTAGTGGTTAAAAGTAATATAAATAGGCATAAACATATTCAGCACAATCTAGCTCTCCTACATTTTCTTCAACGATTTTTATGGGAGTTTGTACTGTTGTGGTACCATCAAAAAGTTAATGTGCTAGAATGTGCTGGGTATTTTCATGTTCTCAGGAAATGACCTCTGACAACAAAGGATCCAGAAAAGCTCAAGAATACGATGTTGTTGGATGGTTAAAGCTGTATATGTGTAATAAGAAATAGTCCCACTCCAAACTCCAATTTCATTGGTTGAGCTATTGTTGCTGTTGGGCTGGTTGGGATACTCAAACAAACAGCAATGTGTTGATAGCACCACAGAGCCACAGAATTAAGACTTTTTGGAGAAATCAACCTATGATGGTTTACTTATAGCTGTCATTGCACATTAAACTGGAACAGGAGAAAGTATTTTAACACTGAAAAAATGACACACTTCACCTTTAACAAACGCAAAACTCTTTCCCTCTGCTCTGTCCTCTTTAAAATTTCCCTTTAAAAGTTCCCTGAGGTTTATTCTTGAAAATATATTTCCAAAAATAAAAAGTGTTAGAAAGCCATCTCCTGAAGACAAATTTACATTTACATTACATTTATGCGATTGGCTTTTATCCAAAGCAACTCACAGTGCATTCAGGGTATACATTTCTATCAGTTTGTGTGTTCCCTTTGAAACTAACCCATGATCTTGGCATTGCTAGCACCATGCTCTACCAGTTGAGCAACAGAAATGTGTCAAATCATATTATATAGTTTGCCCCGTTATATTTCATATAGTTTGACCTGACATCAGCTCTGCCATGACTTCCTCTCTGCGGTTCTGCCATCTCGTGAGAGGTTGGTTTGCAGCTATCACCAATAGAGGGTGTCCCTGCAACCAGGAAGTGTGATCCAGTATGTGTGCCTTACGATGCATCACCTTCGGTCATTCAGTCCAGCAGAGCACTTGTCTCCCACAACCTTCTTGCCACTGCATCATCTTTACCTTCTGGAGCAGGGGCTTTTTCAGCACAATCACTGTGATATACATAAAACTCATTTAAACATACATATTTGCAGGGTGAAAATATAGATCCCCGTAATTCACACATATTTGTGCAAATTTGAACAGAACACAGGCACACATACACCAATCTAAATTCACTTAAATGGATAGTTCACTCAAAAATGAAAATTCCCTCATTATTTACTCACCTCCATGCCAACCCAGATATGTATGACTTTCTTTCTTCTGCAGAACAGAAATTAAGATTTTAGAAGAATATTTCAGCTCTATAGGTCCACACAATGCAAGTGAATGGGGTCCAAAACTTTGAAGCTCCAAAAAAGCACATAAAGGCAGCATAAAAGTAATCCATAAGACTCCAGTGGTTTAATACATGTCTTCTGAAGTGATCCAATCAGTTTTGGGTGAGAACAGACCAAAATGTAACTCACTTTTGACTATAAATTTTTACATCTGCAGTCTCCTTGGCGATCATGATTTCAAGCTCAATTACACTTCCTAGTACTGTCTAGTACTGTCAAGCACTATGGGCATGTGTCAAACGCTAGGAAGTGTAATCAAGCTTGAAATCATGATCATGCCTAGAGACTGCAATGGCAAAATGTACATTTTGGTCTGGTCTCACACAAAATCGATTGGATCGATTCAGAAGACATATATTAAACCACTGGAGTCATATGGATTACTTTTATGCTGCCTTTATGTGATTTTTGGAGCTTGAAAGTGTTTACATTGTATGGACCTTCAGAGCTTAAACATTCTTCCAAAAATCTTAATTTGTGTTCTGCAGAAGAAAGAAAGTCATACATATCTGGGATGGCATGAGGGTGAGTGAATGATGAGAGAATTTAAATTCCTTGTTCCTTTAAATACCAACTCTGTTTGATTGTGAAATGGCTTTAGCAACTGACAAATTCTGAGATTTACCCTGATAGTAGTATGTTTACATGAAGTAGCAGCCAGACTTCCTCTCTAAGCCCTCTGTGACAGCACAATAGATGGAGGTCTGAGCACCCTGCCAGGGAGTTTTCATCAGCAGCTTGCAGGGTAGAGACAATAAAGTCTTCAGCATAGGGTATTACGATTCAATATGGCAACTCGGCTCTGTTCGAATCACTCCTGGATGCAAGTAGTACGAGGAGACTCCAGTACCTAAACATGCAAAATGTTTGTGTAATTGCTTTATTTGTAGATGAAATGGTCACAGAGTCTACTTTTTTTGACAAAATAAACAAAAAATTTTTTACCTTTCATTCTTCGTGCAAGTTCTCTGGAGAAAAGCACATTGGACAGTTTACTCTGTCTATAGCTGATCAAAGGGCTGAAAGGTATTTTGTCAAAAAGCAGGTCATCAAATTCAGTCTTTCCTGCAGAAAAACATTAACAAACTATAGATATATACAAAGGGTGATTACAAGTGTTCTTAGGCATTTACTGTCTTTTCATTTTATTACACAAATATACCCAACATATTCATTCATTCTGGTTTGTATTTTCTTTTTCTTTTTTTTGTATTTTGGGCATGCTTATTTTTAATCAAAAGGAGATTACTGCTAACATGAGCAATGCTGGGCACGACTGGGAGAGGATTTCTTAAGCACCCCTAAAGTAAATTGGTCATAATAAAATCTTCCAAGTGATTGACAGCCAGCTGTGTCTCAAAGCCATACTCTATGGTCCACTTGGGGCACATCATCACACCTGTCAGAAAAAAAGACATGTCTCAATTTTTTAAGGAATAATTCACCTAAAAAATGAAAATTCTCTCATCATTTACTCACCCTCATGCCATTCCAGATGAGTATGACTTTCTTTCTTCTGCTGAACACAAACGAAGATTTTTAGAAGAATATCTCAGCTCTTTAGGTCCATACATTGCAAGTGAATGGTGACCAAAACTTTGGAGGTCCAAAAAGCATATAAAGGCAGCATAAAAGTAATCCATAATACTCCAGTGGTTAAATCCATGTCTTCAGAAGCGATATGATAGGTGTGGGTGAGAAACAGATCAATATTTAAGAAATGTTTTACTATAAATCTCTGCTTTCACTTTCTTCTTCCTTTGTTTATGGCGATTCACATTTTTTGTGCACATCACCACCTACTGGGCGGGGAGGTGAATTTATAGTAAAAAAGGACATCGATATTTATGTGTTTTTCACCCAAACCTATCATATCGCTTCTGAAGATATGGATTTAACCACTGGTGTCATGTGGAGGCACTTTTATGCTGCCTTTATGTGCTTTTTGGACCTTCAAAGTTCTTACCACCATTCACTTGCCATGTAAGGACCTACAGAGCTGAAATATTCTTCTAAAAATCCTTGTTTGTGTTCAGCAGAAGAAAGTAAGTCAAACACATCTGGGATGCCATGAGGGTGAGTAAATGATGAGAGAATTTTCTTTTTTGGGTGAACTGTTCCTTTAACCTTTGTACCTTTTTTTGAAGAGTCATGACGACTGACTGTCTTACTCACCTGCATTGTTGATGAGTATGTCTAGTCGTTCTTCTGTGGCAATGAACTCTTTTGCAGATTCTCGGACAGAGTAAAGAGAAGCCAGATTCAAGTGTCAGATGATTACACTGCCATTTCCTGTGGAGCGTCAAATAGTCTGCAGCGTTCTCAACACGAGTCAGATCCTGGCAGGCCATCACAACCCGAGCCACTAAATACATACATACACATACACTAATACACAAACCTAACAGAAAAGGCATTAATACAGTAGATGAATACCTAAATAATGTGCCATACCTCTGTGAGCCATATCTCTTGCTGTTTCCCTGCCAATCCTAGTATTGGCACCAGTGATCACAACTATCTTTCCATCCAGATGAACACCACTTTTGCAGACACCACCAGATATCCATTTCCGCAGCACTAAAAAGCCTGTATGAGACATGGAATTAAAGCTACATACAATGCTTAATGAAAGGTTTTGAGCAGATACTCCACCACTTCACTAGGAATCTCGAAATTCAGTGTATTTCAACATGTATAAAGATGAATAGATTAGGTAAGAAATAATAAATAGTGCATTTTATAAATCTAATGACAATAAATATTGTCTAACAAAATATTTCATCTTTAATTACATTGTTTTACGCTTAAATTCAGCTAAGTCATATTTAATTACATTTTACATTTAATTAAATATTTATTATTTATTTATAATTTGTGAATGATGTGACAAACTATACCCCAAACTTATATTTCAATAATAAATATCATATAGGACACATAACAGTGCAGGTCAAACACACTGCATTTTAATTGTTTTCATAGTCAATAAGGGGATGCGCCCTTATTTAGAATCTTGATTTAGAAGGCTCTAAAGGCGTCAAACAATAACGCAACTTACAGAGCGGCGCCAGCGCTATAGTTCACTCGGTCAGATGATATGACGTGATTCCTCTTATCATCTAGCAGTATCCAAATGAAGAATACCGACGGGGATGTCACAATGGGTGCTCTGTGTGCAGAATGGGGGCTATATGTAGGGCTTAACTGTTCACGCTTCGCCCATTGGATGATTACAAGCGTCTCTCTGCAAAATTCACCATGTTAAGAAACTTCACATATCTCAGTATCACAAAATAAGAAAATAAAAACATGTTTTCACATGGGTATTAGAGATTTTATGGTGGTTTTAGTAATATTTAGAGTACAATATTCACTGTTGCGTTTGGTTACGATAATGTGTATAATACAAATTTTGTCGTAGATATTTTGAAGTATGTAATCAAATAACACTTCGTCATGACCTAGAAAATGGCGCGGGGGTGCACGCACGCGCGCGCGCGCACTCACACGATTGCACTCAGGCAAATACTGAAGCTCAAATATCTGGTGTTTTTTTTGTTTGTTTTTATCAGAGCTTTGCGTATACATGGGTTTTTCTTCTTAAATTTGTATTAGATATTGTTATGTATGAGAGTTATTAAATTTGCAATTATTTACTTTATGAACCGAGTTTAGAAAATACCATTATGGTATGGTCTTTATTATATAACTGCAACCCACCAGCAACGTGATGAATAAAATCCTAACACTATGTGCTTTGCACTAATAAACGTCAATTGTTACTACTGTAAAGTGATGTCGTTGCAAGGAAGGAAGCCATTTTCTTGTTCCAGTCGCCACTCCTCTTCATTTCGGAGATTATAGCCAATCAGAGGCGCGAATCCAAAACCGGAAATGGCGTTTTTCGCGCATCAACCAATCAGAGCCATAGAAGGAGCTGAACCTCTGCCTACTTAGCGCACTTATTTGTCTAGTCGGTGACGTTCCTGCTGCCTTTGTGTTCTTTCCATATATCACAGTGAATATAGTTTGCTATACACAGTAAAACGGTAAGTATTATTCACAAATTTGACCATTTTCGCTGGTTCCGCGGCTTAATTCACTCGCTAGATCATCGTTGTTCATTCTCTGCGCAGAGGACAGTATGCGGAGTGCGTACTCCGTAGGCGCCGTTTGAAGGGGGTTGCTGCATAATTTGAGACCGAACATATGTAATAAATGTCGCGCTTTTTCACATTCCGACCAACTTTTGTTTTTCATCCCCATTTACTGTTGTTGTGCACCTATCTAAGACTAATGCTTCCGTTCTGGTCAGTCAAATCACTCTGAATCGTGCATTTTATGTCAGTGCACAGGAACTACTTTTCTCTCCGCCTCTTTCTATTGGAACCACATTGTGCGTACTTATACAATTTGTTGAGGGCTAGAGTGAAGTGATGTGACCGCATAATGCATACATAATTAATTTGAATGCAGGAGTGTTTATATTTTCTCCAATATATGTAAATAGAAAGCATTACTCGTTTTAATTACTTATTTTATTCAATTTTCAGGACAAATTGTTTTGTACATGGACAGACGCCAAGGCTGACGGACCTGAATGCTGTCAGAGACCGGTGAATTTTGTGAGGGTTTGCACATCAGATGTTTCATTGAAGATTTTAACCAAGCCATAAAATGAAAACAGCCTGATTTTTATTTTATTTACAATATTCTAAATTCTTTTGCCGAAAGTGGTTTAAGTAAATGCTTTTTTTTTTTTTTTTTGCTGATAGTAAATGCAAATTCACTGTTTTAGCTCGTTGAACATTTTGTATTTCAGAAACATGGATTCTGATTTGTTTATGGAATGTGAGGAGGAGGAGCTGGAACCATGGCAACAGCTAAATTCAGGAGAAGATTCAGGGGGAAATGCGGAAAGCAGTACTCTCACTGCTGAGGCAAACATAGGTATACAATTTATTATTCACGGCCATTTGGGTGTTAAGATGAAGATCAAATATTTTTTTTATCACTTTGCTATATAAACCCTGTGCTTCTCCATTGCTCAGTGTCTTTCACTCCTGCTCCGGCCGAGCCTAAGACTGTGGTTATCCCAAACCTACCAACTGTTGTAAATACTGCAAGCACTGTTCCACTGCTAACAAATACATGTGAGTATCTTTTGTCCTCTTGTAGCTTTGAATTTTATCAGTCATTTTGCCAATTAATCAGTGAATCATTTGCTTTTTCAGTGGCTCCTCAAGTTGTTCATACTGCTGCACCTGCTGATATTCCTCAAGCAGTCCAAGGGCAGCAGGTCTTCTTGGCACCAGGTGGAGGACTGGGCACTATGGCTCTGTCACAGGTTCTGCTGCCTGGCACATCTCCTATTGCTAATGCCACCAGCCAGCCTATTTACTTCACCACACAGGTGCTGCCATCCCACCTCTTAGGTCCCATCAAATTTCTGGTTATTCATGTGGATCAATGCCATTGAATTCAACATCTTGTCTTCTCTATTGTGTATGATTCAGGGTCTTCCTGTCCAGAATATTCATTCTGTCCAACCTGGCCAAAACCCAATGGGACTGGTGTTCAATGTACAACAAGGCCAGACTGTTCGGCCTATTACTCTACTTCAAGGTATGTCAGTGTATACATGCCCCTAATTAAAGGAACAGTTCACCCCAAAAATAAAAATGTTGTCATCATTACACACTTGACGCAACACATCCAAATTTGCCTTTTTTTGTAAATGAAGATTTGAAGTGAATATAGAAACTGCATAAGGGTTGGTAAATGATGACAGTGTTTACTTCTGGGTGAATTATTCCTTTAAAGGAATATTCCAGGTTCAATACAAGTTAAGCTCAGTCGACAGCATTTGTGGCATAATGTTGATTACCACAAAAATTACTTTCAACTCGTCCCTCCTTTTCTCTAAAAGAAAAGCAAGAATCGAGGTCACAGTGAGGCACTTACAATGGGGGTGAATGGGGGCAATTTTTGAAGGGTTTAAAGGCAGAAATGTGAAGCTTATAATTTTATAAAAGCACTTATGTTAATTCTGTTGTTAAAACCTGTGAATTATTTGAGCTTTAAAGTTGTTAAATCAGTTTTATGGTTGATTTAGGGTTTACAGTATTACGTTTGTCATGGCAACAAAGTTGTCAAATTAGATATTGAGTTACACAGAAAAGGTAAGCAATTTTATTATACTAAAACCATGTTAACATGCATATTGTTTACATCTTGTGGCTATATTTTTGAAACTTTTTGTATTTTAATGTTTACAGATTGGTCCCATTCACTTCCATTGTAAGTGCCTCACTGTAACCCAGATTTTTGCTTTTTTATGGAAAAGGAGGGACTTTATATTTTGCGGTAATCAACATTATACCACAAATGCTGTCGATTGAGCTTAACTTGTATTGAGCCCAGAATATTCCTTTAAGCTTGTGGACTGCCATTTATGTTATGGAGATCTTTTTGCTTATTGATTAACAATATAACCTTTTTGTATTCTAGCGCCTGGGACCCAAATTTTTAAACCAGCCATTGGAACAACCCAAATAATAACCCAGCCAGCTCAATTAAGGACTGCAACTCCGGTCGCAAACAGGGCCCAAACGCCCTGCTCCTTCAGCACAGTGCAGATTCCTGCTACTCTCACTATACGTACCACAACAGCGCTCACCCAGCCTAAAGCTAATACTCTGCCCACCATGGCCTCTACAGCCATTACCCAGCCCTCCCCAACACGAACCACAACTAAAATCGGTAAGACACTCCCGCTGAGAACAACTCCTGTACTATTGCTTCAGCATTTATTAAGCAATCAATAATGTATACTATATTGTGAATACAATCACAACTAAATGGCATTGTTGGATATTCACTATATTGTAAAAAATCTTCACAATAAAGCATAATCTTGACAATTTTAATTACTTTTTCAATACCAAACTGGCCTTTTAAATGAACAGATAACAAAAAACTTTTAAAAGAACCCTGCACATTTAAAAAAAACTAAATGAACAACAATTAAACAACTACATAGCCAAATAAAATAAATAAGTTGATTTCTTAATATTTAAATGATCATTATGCCACAGGGCCACTAATCATTACAGATGATTTGTGTTGTTGTGGCTAATGTTAAAGAAAGGCTAGACAAATTTTATCGAGCCAGCAACTTGGCTACAACAATAGTATGCATGTGTTTTGTGGATAGCAGTCCAGTTGCTAATATATAGTTAGGTGCTATCTACAAATGTAATAACCACAAGTTCGCTCACACTGCATGGCAATGTATGATTGTGTTGCGTTCCAACTGAAACTTAATATTGAAATCATCATTGTACCAGATTGCCAGTATTAATTACAGGACTTATTATTAGCTTATTACAACTGTATTTTAGTTGTTACTACAAGATGCAAACGTTACTGTGTAGCCAGCAGAGTTTTAGTGAACTACTCTTCAGCCACTTGAAAGCAAATCTGCAAATGGCAACAACAGTTCACTTTCTTTGTTGTCTTAGTGTTTTTCTCTTAGTTTTCAAAAATAATCTGGAAAAACGAGCAAAACTGTCACAACTTGCCTTTAACATGCTGAATTGCACGGGATGATTGTCCCGCAGATGACCGAACATGTTGGTGGTGTTCCCGAGTTTTGCTGCCACTTTTCTGCTACATGTTTTACACAAAGAGAAACCAAAATATTTCCACACTTCCGACTTAACCCACTTAGATGGCAGATAAAGGGTTGGCTGTGTTCCTCCTTCAGCCATGCTTCTCATCCATGTTGGTTTGTTTACATCAGAATGCGCATGTGTCATGTATGCAGCATGCACACAGTGTTGAGAATCTTGATTCGTTGATGGGAAAAAAGTAGTGTGCGGTCAGAAAAATCTAAACAATTTGGCTCAAAGGTTCTGTACAATTATTTATGGTATTTTGAAGTGTCCATGATAACAATACCATGCATATTATTTACTGTGATATACCATCACATGCTAAGTTATAAGTAGAGATATTAATGATTATTTGATAATCAAATCATTTTCATTAATAATTTGATCTGTTAAGCTTATTGATCATCGATTAATTTCAGGACAAATTTGTTCAGTCATCCTGCAAGCAGATGTTGATAAGGCTGTCTATACAGTTATGTCACGTTTTGTGCGCATGATTTGGCTTAAAGTATTAGTTCACCCAAAAATGAAAATTCTCATGATTTACTTACCTTTAAGCCATCCCAGATGTGTATGACTTTCCCTCTTCAGCAGAACTGAAGTGAAGATTTTTATAAGCACGTTTCAGCTCTGTTTGTCCATACAATGCAAATAAATGGGTGCCACCAATATTTATCGGCCAATTATTGACCAAATAAAAAACATCTGCAAATTGGTTTTAGGCATGAAAACGCCAATATGTAAAACTGTTTGTTCATTTATAATTAATTATCAACACACTTTGTAAAAACTGAATTCAAATGCACAATCCAGAAACAGTGATAGCCACAGAATGTAGAAGGGTTGGCACTCCAAAGAACATGCAGTATTGAATTTTAATCATTCTCGTTCTTACATAATTGAGGAAAAACTGTTGTTACAGACGTGACAGTTGTGGAAACGGCCTTTACCTACATGTGATAAGGTAAAACCATCGAAAACGCTTTGAAACCAGCCAAGTTTGACTTCTTAGTAGGGCTGCACACACATGATTATTCGGATAAAAAAATCAAAAACTTAGTTTGTATAGTACAATCATCAGATTCACTCTTGCACTGAAAAGTCTCATCCTAGACTTTTTTTTTGTCTAGACATCCAAAGCTCATTGTATTACATGCGCTTACATGATGAGAAGAAACCATCTAAAACACTTCAAAAGCCAGCACACTTGGACCTCTGAGACATTATGACATCCATGAAAGCTGCATGATTGATTACATTGAAACTGAAAGTCCGATATGATGTTGCACGCTTGTAATCAAAATGATTGCGCTTCCTTTCTCCATTGAAATCGGTTTGACGTGGATGCGTGTGCTCGCGTGCTCGATAAAGTTGAACGGAGACTCGCTTGTGGTAAAGACAAGTGGTGGAATGGAAATACGTGCCTGATTTTGAATTCATAATATGTATACATAACAAAACATAGGAAATAACAGTAAAATGTAAGCTATGCGCTGGAGAGAAACAAGTCTTAAGCGCATGAAACTGCACATGGCCTCTTTCAATGCACGTGATGCAGCAACTGCTCCACTATAAACTGTATGTTTATTTTGATCTAATTTTGAAGTGTTTATAAAGTGCTCACGTGCGATGGGCATTTGGGGTCATGTTTTTTTCCGCTTCAACTTGTCTCCATCGTTTTTTAAACAAGTTGTCTTGCAACACATTTTTCACTGGGCTGTAAGGTGAAGTCACTGGAGCTTCTCCATGCTTGCCGCAAATGAAATTCATTGTCGATCATTTTTTTATCGATTTTATCGATTAGTTGTTGCTGTCCTACTTCTTAGATGTATGGTATCAGTTAAGGCTTTGCGATTGATTGAGTTAAGATTGAAATCACAATATGGTCTTGCTTTAGTAACCTTGAAAGCTTAAAAATAGACTGCATTCAGCGATTCAGTCAGTGCTTCAGTCAGCATTGTGTAAGCAAGCTGCACCCTCTTGCGGTGTGGACGGCATTATCCATTATACCACAATACAACTTAAAAGGCTGTTTTGTTAATTTGGCAACTTTTTATTTTTCCATGATTTGTTTGACTTTCCATTGAATTGCCCAAAATATGCATAATATGAATTTGTGATGTTCTATTTCCATGAATTTCCAAGATGATTGATTATGAAAATGTCTGAAAATTGACATCCTTCGAAGATATAGTTTTGCGAACAGGTGTTCTGCATCATTGCTGTTACTGTAGCATGGCTTTATTGACCAACTAGCATCCAGGATAGTTTATTGTTGTATTTTAATCATCTTTTATTTTTTCCAATTTAAAGTGACAATAAAGCAAGGAAATGGACCCTTGGATGTGCAAAACCTGATGAGTCTGGTGAAATCAGTTACCCTTCCTGGTGGGGCTCAAGCACAGACATTTGTTGTCATGAGCAATCAAAAGACCAACGGCCCTTCTGTTGCTTCCTCTGTTGTTCCAGTCACACAGCAAAATGTTGTCCAAAGTAAGAAGCTGTTGGTTTTATTGACACATTGTCTTGATAGTGCATGGTCTTCGGTTAATGCATCAAATTTCAGTTTAATTTATCAATTTCAACCTCTTCTTTCAAATCAATCTTCCTATACAGCGATCCCTATTACAAATACATCACCATCATCCATTCATATATGTCCTCGGTGTGGAGCTCAGTTCAAAATGGTAGAGGCTTTACGAAGTCATATGTGTGTAAGTACACTGCATGAAAATAAAATGTGTCATGGCCACCCAGACACTGGTCAACTTTTGGTGGGTTGCATAAACAAGACTTAGATTACAGTAAACATAGATTAACCTTGGTGAGGTGTTTATTATGAAGAAATTAACAATAGTAAAAAATATTAAAAACACTTTAGCAGCTTAATTGGTGCAACACATTCTTAGTCTCTTTCTCTGCCCCCTCAGTTCTGCTGCCCAGATCTGGCCCAGATGAGTGGCACAAGTGGCACCGCACCTGCTGTGAGCACCCCAGCCACGCCACCTAAGAACCCATCTGTTGTTCCCAAGATTAACACAGAAAGCCAACCTACCAAGGCTGGGGAGCCCAGACTTGTCATGCTGGTGGATGACTTCTACTATGGCACTTTTGAGGGAAATCGAGTCTATGTGCCTATGGACAACTCAAAGGAACCCTTATCATTTAAATGCCACTCCTGTAACAAGAGGCTGAAGAATAATATTAGGCAAGTTAATGGACAGTCAAGTAAGGGTTATTAAATTGGGAATTATGGGTCATATCACTTTAGGACATTTTATCTTCCTAGCTGCATATGTTTGATTCTTTTTCAGGAGTTTTTGCTGGTGCATGTTACAAAGCTGAGGTTTACTTGCATATACTATATTGCTGCAGTTGTGTAAGTGTTGGTTCTCTTTGCAGATTTATGAACCATTTGAGGAACCATGTCGAGTTGGAGCAGCAAAATGGGGAGATGGACACGCACACATCCTGCCAGCACTGTTTCCGTCGCTTTCCTACCCCATTCCGCCTTCAGTGCCATCTGGAGAGCGTTCACACCGCCATTGAGTCATCTAGTAAGAGCTACTTTAATTTACAGATCAAAGATCATTCCGTTTGTTCTTTACAAGAGCATTTATGAAGTGTTCATAAATGGTCAGGTACAATTGGAGAGTCTTTGTTACCCAGAATTATCTATAAATGTTTAGAATGTTCAATCTAAATATTATTCCAGTTAAGCATGTACTGTAGATGGGCAATGATGTTGTGTTTTTGGTCAATTAAATGTATCCTCACAACTGTCACTTCTGTGTTTCTCACCACATGACTAGCAGCCAGCATCTTGTGGGAAACTCGGTTAAACATTGAGAAGCCATGTGTTTTAAACTTATATTCTTCTAGAATACTCTTATGCAAAAGCAACAGTAGCAGCATTCTTTGCAGAGAATCAGGTCATTAGGGCTCAGAAAAAGTTGAACATTGAATTTCTAGAGCTTCAGCAACATACACACAGTATTTAGTTGAACACTGATTGAAGCCTGATTGAAACCATAGAGGAAAAGTAGCTTGAAAGACCGGTTATTCACTTCAGAGCTTATGCAGAGACAATTTCTTAAACAGATGTGTAAAATTGCATTTTGCTCAGTTTCTTATTATGACTAAATTGGGTAACATTTTATTTTACAGTGTCCTTGTTACACATATTACATGTATTAACTATAGTAACAGTCAATTATGCATAATTACAAGCAACTAACCCTAAACCAAACCCTAAAACACATCTACTTACTACTCTAGTCAAATTAGTAACCTTATAAAAGCTATTTTAATCTATAAGAAGAGGGTCCCCTCATGAGGGCTGCCATGTTAGGATCACATAACCAGCCGAATACTACTACCTCAATCTTAGTAACCACCCTGTTATTGGACACTTTCCTTCAGGGGTTAAATTAATCCTAGCTGACTGAATAGTGAATTTCTACAATGGCATCGGTAACTAAACATTGTGTGTAAATTATGCTACTTCCATGTCCCTAGGTGTCAGTGTTCAAGTCCAAGATGACATATTCAAAAAAAGTACTGAGTGCACCTTTTAATGTGTCTTTTCAATACTTTATTACATTTAGATGTTGCATGTCTGCCCTGACCTTTGTTCTGGTTTGGCTGCTTGTATGCTAGCTATAAGAAAATCTCCCTTGTCATCAAACTCTTTTCTACAGTGATTGTAAACAACAGGAAGTTAAATTTCTCTTGACTGATTTAGTGGTTGATATTCTTACTGTGCAGCCAAGTGTAAGATATGCGAGTGGGCCTTTGAGAGTGAACCAGTGTTTCTGCAGCACATGAAGAACACCCACAAACCTGGAGAGATGCCATATGTGTGTCAGGTAATCCAACATGGTTGGACCAGTCATTTACTCACCTCATGTCATTCCAAACATGTTTGACTTTTTTTTTTTTTTTTTTTTTCGGTTGAACTCAAAAGGAGATGTTAAGAAACATGACAGCCTCAGTCAAAGTATGCAGTAAAAGTGAATGATGACTAGGCTTGCCACAGTATACGGCATTACCAGTTATACTCAATACATAGGACGAAACCGGTGCAAAATGTTATACCGCTAAAATGGGCAAACATTATGAAAGAAACTTACTTAATAACAACAGTTCTGATATCAATAGCCAAACGAATAGAATTGCCTACATAATGTCACCTAACGAGTTTGCGACTCATAAATAAACCTAAATGAACGCATTGAAAGCCAAATGTTCTTTATCGACATATCAAAATGACTGTGAACGTGCAGAAGACGTTACTTTTAGTTGACGGCAACAACTGTGCGAGACAGGATACGGTTTGTGCCGAATTTTAGTGACTCGCATGCACCTGAACCTGTTGCAAATTTAGAGAAATTTACATGAAACACAGACACCTTCAGCGTGAGTTTGAGATGCATCCAGCTGCATACTTCAATACTTCATCGTTCAACTATTCGGGAGTTGTGTGAGATAACACGGATGCTACATGACCGAAGTGACTGCGGGGGGGAAGATCAAGTAAGATCAATATCACGCTGTGCACGTCTTCCGTCATGTTTCCATCAAAAGCAGGAGAATTTTGTCAAATATTTAGTCAAACATATAGCATTGGAGTGCATTATAATTGTTTCCCATCATTGTGATTCCAAAACACCAGTGAAAACATATTCATGATGGAAGATAGAGAGACTCAAATGAGGACTGTGAGGGAAAAACTGCAGCATTTAAAAAACAAAAAACAAAACTGTAATATAAAGAGAAATACACTACATTCATGTAAAAATTAGTAAAAAAAAAAAAAAAAAAAAAGGTTTATTAACGGAGATCGCTTTTCGTTGAGCTTAAAAAATAGAAAAGGCATATTCATTACAGGGAAGAAAGCCCTTAATGGAAAAAATAGCCTACTTGCTCCATTGATTTGTTCTATTGGGAAAGGTAGTGTTTATTAGAAAGAAACGTGGATGTAATTTTCTTTCTCCCTGGTCGTAGCCTTTTCCATTAGGCCCATTTGTTAGGGCTGTTCACAACGAACGCATATTTGCGTCCGTAAGTGCTGTTTTTCAATCAATGTAATTATGTTCTAGTTGGACCTCTTTGAAAGCTGACAGCTTGACAGTTAAAAAATAACTTCAAAATGCATCTTGATACACCTGCATTCTGCTTGTTGCGTCTTGTGTTGTTTTAGCTTAAGGGCACGTTCTACGCCAAGACCATTATCGTAATGAACAAATGTATGATTCCCATAAAAGAGTAACATCTCCTGTTGTAAGCCAATGAGCCGCATTACCCACTGCTGGCAAACGTGGCAAAAAATATTTGTGCATTTGCGCAGCAAGCACCGCGTCTGAAATGGTGCGGAATGAAGTGACTCCCCCAAGAGATCACTGCTCAAGCCTAAAAAGGTAGACATGCTCATTCTTGACAAAAAAAATGTACATGACTACTATATTTATTGATTGGCATGTTCGTTTTGTACATACAGGTGCATCTCAATAAATTAGAATGTCGTGGAAAAGTTCATTTATTTCAGTAATTCAACTCAAATTGTGAAACTCGTGTATTAAATAAATTCAATGCACACAGACTGAAGTAGTTTAAGTCTTTGGTTCTTTTAATTGTGATGATTTTGGCTCACATTTAACAAAAACCCACCAATTCATTATCTCAACAAATTAGAATACATCATAAGACCAATAAAAAAAAAACATTTTTAGTGAATTGTTGGCCTTCTGGAAAGTATGTTCATTTACTGTATATGTACTCAATACTTGGTAGGGGCTCCTTTTGCTTTAATTACTGCCTCAATTCGGCGTGGCATGGAGGTGATCAGTTTGTGGCACTGCTGAGGTGGTATGGAAGCCCAGGTTTCTTTGACAGTGGCCTTCAGCTCATCTGCATTTTTTGGTCTCTTGTTTCTCATTTTCCTCTTGACAATACCCCATAGATTCTCTATGGGGTTCAGGTCTGGTGAGTTTGCTGGCCAGTCAAGCACACCAACACCATGGTCATTTAACCAACTTTTGGTGCTTTTGGCAGTGTGGGCAGGTGCCAAATCCTGCTGGGAAATGAAATCAGCATCTTTAAAAAGCTGGTCAGCAGAAGGAAGCATGAAGTGCTCCAAAATTTCTTGGTAAACGGGTGCAGTGACTTTGGTTTTCAAAAAACACAATGGACCAACACCAGCAGATGACATTGCACCCCAAATCATCACAGACTGTGGAAACTTAACACTGGACTTCAAGCAACTTGGGCTATGAGCTTCTCCACCCTTCCTCCAGACTCTAGGACCTTGGTTTCCAAATGAAATACAAAACTTGCTCTCATCTGAAAAGAGGACTTTGGACCACTGGGCAACAGTCCAGTTCTTCTTCTCCTTAGCCCAGGTAAGATGCCTCTGATGTTGTCTGTGGTTCAGGAGTGGCTTAACAAGAGGAATACGACAACTGTAGCCAAATTCCTTGACACGTCTGTGTGTGGTGGCTCTTGATGCCTTGACCCCAGCCTCAGTCCATTCCTTGTGAATTTCACCCAAATTCTTGAATCGATTTTGCTGGACAATCATAAGGCTGCGGTTCTCTCGGTTGGTTGTGCATCTTTTTCTTCCACACTTTTTCCTTCCACTCAACTTTCTGTTAACATGCTTGGATACAGCACTCTGTGAACAGCCAGCTTCTTTGGCAATGAATGTTTGTGGCTTACCCTCCTTGTGAAGAGTGTCAATGATTGTCTTCTGGACAACTGTCAGATCAGCAGTCTTCCCCATGATTGTGTAGCCTAGTAAACCAAACTGAGAGACCATTTTGAAGGCTCAGGAAACCTTTGCAGGTGTTTTGAGTTGATTAGCTGATTGGCATGTCATCATATTCTAATTTTCTGAGATAGTGAATTGGTGGGTTTTTGTTAAATGTGAGCCAAAATCATCACAATTAAAAGAACCAAAGACTTAAACTACTTCAGTCTGTGTGCATTGAATTTATTTAATACACGAGTTTCACAATTTGAGTTGTATTACTGAAATAAATGAACTTTTCCACGACATTCTAATTTATTGAGATGCACCTGTAGACTGTTTGCTGTGTGGCGTGTTGGTTGAGGTTTGAACAACACACAATTTAATCTGATTGCACTTTTATTTATTTTTTTCATTTTCATTTAGTTAAAATAAATACAAATAAAAGTTTAAAAACAAGCTGCCTTGTATTATTGTGTAGGCCATTGAGCAATGAAAATTACACCATAGCACCACTGAGTGTCCAACTAACGGTATTACTGGTATAACAGGTTTTGTACGCAGATACGCACTGGTATGAAAATTATGATATTCTTGGCAAGTTTAATGATGATAGAGACTGTCAGTCCCTAACATTCTACCTAACATCGTATTTTGCCTTTCATGGAAGAAAGGAAGTCATACATGTTTTGAAAGAACATGAAAGTGAGACATGATGACAGAACTATCCTTTTAATGTTAATTGATAATGAGTCTTTACCTGTTTAATTATATGGTCTTTCTCTGTAATAAAGTAGAGTATTTCAGAAGCTATAATGGCTGAAACTATGACATTTTCAGGTGTGTGAATACCGGTCTTCGTTCTACTCTGATGTGTTTAACCACTTTCGGACCTGGCATGAGGATACTCGCCACCTTCTGTGCCAGTACTGTTTAAAGGTCTTCAAAAATTCCAGAAGTTTCCAGCAGCACTATGTTCGTCATCAGGTGAGCAAGAATTCACATTTATGGCCTATCCACAGTACATTGCAGACAAAAATCACTAGTGACAATTGCATCAAAAATGTGTATTGAGTGTGACGTAAATTTCCTACCTCTGAAAAATGCTTGCATACCTCAACATTACACGGAATTATTCTCAGGTTTAAATGCAAAATACATTATATTAAATATATATTATATATATATATATAATATATGTTTATATAGTAGTAATATATTAGTATTACATGCATACTTTATACACATTCTCTCTTTTTCAGCCACTGCTTTACCATAGTATTCTTTTTCAAAAGCTGATATATTATTGGGTGACAGTATGGTCTAATAGGTGATTTTTCACACTAGCATGAAGGGGTCCATAGGAATGCATTGTTTTCATATCTTGTTACTGCGAATATTCACTCTGAAGATGTGCATGTGCATTATTGTTTGACAGAAGACAAATTAAATGGTTTGATATTTTGAACCTTTTATGTGAATTTTTTTTTTCTACAGAAGTCAACAGTTTACCACTGCAACAAATGTCGTCTTCAGTTCCTTTTCACAAAAGACAAAGTTGAGCATAAAATTAATCACCACAGGACATTCCGAAAGCCACGTGAATTGGAGGGGCTACAGCCAGGGACAAAAGTAAGATATATATATTATATACACACACACCGATCAGCCACAACATCAAAACCACCTGCCTAATATTGTGTAGGTCCCCCTCGTGCCACCAAAACAGTGCCGACCTGCTTCTCAGTATAGCATTCTGAGATGTTATTCTTCTCACCACAATTTTACAGTGCGGTTATCCGAGTTACCGTAGACTTTGTCCGTTCGAAACAGTCTGGCCATTCTCTGTTGACCTTTCTCATCAACAAGGCATTTCCGTCCACAGAACTGCCACTCACTGGATGTTTTTTGCTTTTGGCACCATTCTGAGTAAATTCTAGAGTTTGAATACTATTATGTTGCTAGTGATACTTTGTAATACAGCACTTTTCATACCACTGTCTCCTAAGATGATTCGCTTATGTTTTCCTCTTTTGTAAGTCGCTTTGGATAAAAGCGTCTGCCAAATGAATAAATGTAAATGTAAAATCCCAGGAGATCAGCAGTTACAGAAATACTGAAACCAGCCCATCTGGCACTAACAATCATGCCATGGTCCAAATAACTGAGATCAAATTTTTTTCCCCATTCTGATGGTTGATGTGAACATTAACTGAAGCTCTTGACCCGTATCCGAATGGTTTTATGCACTGCATTACTGCCACACAATTGGCTGATTAGATAATCACATGGATGATTGTTGGTGCCGTACGGGCTGGTTTGAGTATTTCCGTAACTGCTGATCTCCTGGGATTTTCACACACAACAGTCTCTAGAATTTACTCCGAATGGTGCCAAAAACATCCAGTGAGTGGCAGTTCTGTGGACGGAAATGCCTTGTTGATGAGAGAGGTCAACAGAGAATGGCCAGACTGGTTCAAACTGACAAAGTCTATGGTAACTCAGATAACCGCTCTGTACAATTGTGGTTGGTGCAGTTTTGGTGGCACAAGGCAGACCTACTCAATATTAGGCAGGTGGTTTTAATGTTGTGTGCGTGTGTGTGTATGTGCGCCTACCTTTCGATTTAATGCAAAATCGAATGGCTACTTTTTTTGGCAATGCTTGTTTTATCAGTCGTCCTTTTTCCTCAATTTCCAGGTAACCATTAGGGCATATGTTGGTCAGAAGAAGACATCAGGTCAGCTATCCTCAAAAGCATCCACTTACACTCAAAATTCAAAGAGTAGTATTATCAGTCCTCAAACTGACCAGCAATCACAAAGACCAGGACCTGGAAGGAAACAGGTCAGCAAGATGTTTGACTATTTGGCCAAGTTCCAGGAGCAGAGGTAAGCGCATGCATGCTGTCAGCAGATACTTATAGTTTGGAATGGAAATCATAACTCAGATAAACTCAAGTATGTACTATAAATGACCATTATTTTTTGGGTTTTCTTCCTGCTCGCTAGGGCACTGCTGGGCAGACAGAAGTGTTTGGAGTGCACTTTTGACATTCCAGACTTTGCAAATCACTACCCCACTTACGTACACTGCTCGCTCTGCCTCTACAGCACGTGCTGTTCTCGTGCTTATGCAAACCACATGATCAAGTGAGTCAAGTCAATATATAATTGCTTCTAGTGACACGATATCAGAGAACTCTGCGCTTAAAGGGATAGTTCACCCAAAAATGTTAATTCTGTCACTGTTTACTCACACTCATGTTGTTTCAAACCTGTATGACTTTCTTCTGTGGAACACAGGAGATGTTTGGCAGAATATTATGGACTGACAGTTTCAGTCACCATTCACTTTCGTCTTTTTTTCCATACAATGAAAGTGAATGGTAACTGAAGATGTCAGTCCCTAATATTCTGCCAAACATTTATTTTTGTGTTTCACAGCAGAAAGTCATACAGAAATGACATAATGGAAGGTAAATGATGATTGAAGTTTTATTTTTGGTTGAGCCATCCCTTTACAAGATCCATATGTGAAAGGATAAAAACAGTACCGCTTGCATGAAGACTACACAGTACTTAAGACAATACATTACTCTGTGTAAACTCCATCTAAAATGTAGATGCCGATACTGATTAGAATTAAATTCTTTATTTAGCAATCATGTTCCTGGAAGAGTCCCGAAAGCTTCTAAAAAGGGACCCCCAAGGTAAGATAATAATGTTTAAATGTTAATTTCCTTGTTCGCATTCTGAAACTGTGAACTAATAGCTGCTTGAACTTCTGCTCTTTTAAAGTGGTTTGAAGTTGAGCTGTGCAGATTGTGACTACTCAACTGCTCTTGGGAATTTGATGGCCAAACACCTCGTCAAGTTCCCTAGTCACTCCTACTGTATCTTCAGTCGTAGAGGTGGGTGTTTTTCGAGCCACTAGAACATTAAGGCATGCCTATGTTTTTCTGAATCTCTTCATTTCTTTTGTGGCTCACTGCATGGTCCCCTACCCTGCATGCTTGATTTTCTTTCTAAACTTTCTTACTCCTGTAGTTAGAGTGCATTTATCTTTATTGTAGGTGTCATCACAGTGAGTTGGTTGCATGATGATAGTGCGAATACAGTTTAACTACAATGCAACAATAACTTGGAACCAAAATTAATAGTAGAATGATGTACACTGCTATTTGTATCTTGGCAGTACATCTTTTTGCCATAAGTTCCAAGGTCCAAAACTAACACTCGTCAAGTGCCAAATACAAGTGACAATTCATTTTTGTGAGTAAATGAAACAAACTTACTGGCCAATTGGCTTACATGGTTTAAATTACATTCTTTTTTTTTAATTTTCATGAAGAAATAAAACTCCAGGTAGCAACATATTTATTGGCAATATGCCTACATTTGAAGAACAAAATCACGATTTGACTCGACGAGACAGTTGGCAGTTCAACAGAGACTGGCTAGAGCTGTAAGTAACCTGCGAAAGAGGAAATAATTGTCATAAGATCAAATATCATGGCCGGTAATTATGTCCAGTAAGAAATATATGGACTACATTTTTCAGTTTACTTGTCATTGCCGAAAAAAGGTAATTTTGGACCCTGCCTAACAATGTACTTGGTACATAGGAACCAAGACTCAATTGTTACTTATTCTGTGAATGGACACCTACAATAAAGAAGGACCTATCCTATCTAAACAATAATTTTCCATTTATTGTAAGCTAAACCCAAACATTAAAGATATGCCTGCAAGATTTGCAAAGAGGCCAGTCTTGAGGAACTGTAATAGCCCACCGTATGTGTTAAACCGTGATCACAGGTCTGGCATATGAGCTCAAGCTGTCCATTGACAAAATGGACAAACTTGGGTGTGACTTCACAGGATTTACAAGCTTTTTTTTAAAGCACTCTGGAAAATAAAGAGAATCAATATTTACACAAAACCCACTACACAACACCTGAATGGAGAATGTCAGGAGGGAGTTCACAAAGAGTGTAAAATGGATTAATTTAGAAACATGACAAATGAATAACGACAAGGACTTTCCATCTGGGAATTATCTGCTGCTTCTGAGCTGCTTAATGCTTTTTTTTCGTTTTTTTTTCTATTATTTTTTTATTTATTTTTTTCAAAGCTTACTGACCTATCAGAACCAATTATACATTAAGCATGGTGTTGTAAAATGGAATATTGGTGATGGTAGAGACTCCGAGGAGAAGACTAACTCTGTGTTCCTATAATCCCTCCCCTCCCCTACAGAGTGTTTGGAGACAGATATTGAATTCTGCCGGGTTGAGGAGGAGGTGGAGGGTCCACAAGGGGATGAAGCTAGTGTTGGGACAAAGCCTGACTGGTTGTCCATGGAGCACTGGAGTGTGCCCAGAGATGAAGAAACTGTGCCCAAATTCATGGAAAGTTGTGGCCCACAGCATTTACTACCCAAGACTAGCGATGTCCTCGACTACTTCCAGCTTCTTTTCCCTGACATCCTACTTGATCAAATAGTTTACGAGACCAATGCCTATGCCACTTATCGCTGCTCTTTGGGGCAGGGGGACTCTACCTGGTACCCTCTGACTAAAGAGGAGGTCAAAGGCTTCTTTGGTCTCTGTATCATCATGGGCCTTCAAGGCCTGGCGGAGCCAGAGACATACTGGTCCTGGGACCATCACCAAGGTGCCTCTGGTTCAAGGACATCAGAGCTGTTCTACAGGACCATGTCTGTCACACGCTTCAAGCAGGTCAGCACTCATATCAGAATGAGCAGTATGCTGGTGGAGAATGACAACCAAAGTGTCGACAAGATGCTCTTTTTTCAGCCCATGCTGAGTGTCTTACAGGCAAGCATGCTAGAGGCATACAAGCCAAACAAGTGTCTGACAATTGATCAAGCTTTTCTACCGAGCCATGACAAAGGAATTGCTAGTGAGAAGAGTAAAAATTCCCAGCCAAAGATATGGCTACTGTGTGACTCCAAGTCGGGCTTCTGCCATAGAGTGTTAATCTTGACACAACAAGGAAAAAACAAGGACATGGGAAAATCTGTTGTGCCACAGCTTGTGGAGGGCCTTCAGAGTAAACATCACCATATCTTCTTGTCCAGCTCACTAGTATCTGTGCCACTCATGCAAGAGCTGTATGAAGCTGGTATTTATTGCTCAAGCTCAGTCCTGCCTAACAGTCCTATCCTGCCCACTGAGTTTTGGGATGAGCCTTCCCTGGACAATCCAGGGGATTTCCAACAGTATGGATACTCCCCTCTCCTTGCCACCAGATGGAAAGATACCAAGCAGCTTGTATGTCTCTCCACAAATGCTGAGGCAGGCCAGCCAGACACCGTGTGGAGGAGATCTACTGTTAAGCCAGGTGAACTTTGCTCTATCGAAAGACCTCTAGCATTCAAGCTGCTCCAGGATAACATGCGTGGGGTCGATATCTGTAATCAGTTGTTAACTTGCAACCAACTTGGTGGGCTTATTCTCGACACCAATTGGCGGCGTCTCTTCTGGTTTCTCGTCAACTTGAGTATCATCAACTCTTTCATTGTCCTACGGGAGACCCGCAAAGACAACCCACCTGCATGGTTTCCGGGCGGTCACTTTTCCCAGGCCATCTACCGTAAACGTCTGGGGTACCAGCTGGCCAAGTGTGCTGAAAGATATGCCCGTCAGAACCAAACACACGATAGCACACTTCAGCAATGCACTATAAAAAAAGAAGATGTGGAAACGCAAGAAGGGCTCAGACATCGATTAGCCAAAATTACACGTAGGACAAGGAGATGTAAAGTTTGCAATCTGAAAAATGAGCGCCATGAAAGTGTATATGGATGTACGGTGTGCCTTGTTAATCTGTGCAAACGTTCTTGCTGCTTCTGGGACTTCCATGGTTTCTCACCCAATTTTCAAGGTTATAAAACTCAGATACTAACACTAAATGCTTATCAGTGTTCTTCCTAATGAATTTCTATGCAAGAATTTATAGTTTGCATACAGCTTTTTAATTTACATGCCATAATTAAGAGTGACGATGACTGAGTGATGGCAGTACGTATTGTTAGAACGTATACAATATGTGATTTATTTATTTATTTATTTATTTATTTATTTTTTTTTAGCATGTATTTAACATGGATTATAAAATAAACACATCTAGGTTAGACACATTGTTTGCATTCATTTTCCTAGTTAATTATAATCCGTTAATTATTTTATTTATTTTTACAGGTAACGCTAAAGTTGGATTCATCACCCCTAAGAAGTATGTATTTTCACAACCAAAGTTGGTTTCTGAGTAGTTTGATTCAAAATTGTAACCTGAATGAAAAAAAAAATTAAAAAAAAAATATATATATATATTTCCTGCTTAATTTTAGGTATATGTAATGTAACCATTGTGCATGCACCCTTTTGATGAACTCTAAATATATTTTTAATATACAGAATAAGTGTTAGAAAAACACATTTCATTCAGTATTCTTTACTGTCATATGTAGCTGGCAGTAATTTGCACAATGGATTTTTTTTTTCATTCTTTCCATTATTTTCTTGTCATACAGGTTCAAAGTGACACGCTATGTCCCTTCCAGGGAAGGTAATCTGACTGCACACGGCTATAACACTGGAAAAATCAAGACTGAAAGAGGCCTCCGTAGATCATCAGTGGACACCAATAGTATTTCAGGTGCCGGGCCGGATGAAGACATGGACCAGGAAATGGCTCCCCTGGAAGATGAAGACACAGATACCAATACAGATGATAGTGATGAGGAACAGCCACATCAAACCAGTTCTACACTTACACAACCTGTAAAACACAGAGAAGAGATTCTGTCTATTCGTCAGCGGCGAATACTACTACTAGCATTGTGCTGTGGAATCCAGAAGGCATCTAAAGAAATGGCCGCCAAACCTCAGCTCATTAAAACCTGGCTTAGAGAGAAAGAGAAGCAAGTAAAGCTTTTAGGCGAAGGCAGCAGCAGTAACTGTGGAGAGGCTATTGAACATCTAGTGGAGTGGGTTCTGGCCCAGCGGGAACAGCAGCGTCCTATCAGTGAGGCAAAGCTGTTTGAAAAAGCCTCAGAGCTGCAAAGCCAAACCAATGACAGCTCTTTCTGTATCTCATATGAGTGGGCTGTGAGCTTCATGTTAAGGCACAAATTGGGCTTGGATGCCTCTGTCGCAGTACGGGAACTTCCTCGCAACATGGAGGAAAACTGCCTCCGATTCACAGGGTCCATGCACAGTCAAATTCAGACAAACAATGTCCAACAATGTGTCATTGGTGCTATGGATCAGCTGTCTGTTTTTGTGGACTTCAACATGCTGAATACCAGCATAAGTAGAGAGAAAGCCTTTCAGTTGATTGGGTCTGGGAAGCCTTTCGTGAAGATTTATCTTTCGATGCTTGCAGACGGTACAGTGCTCCCTGCAATGCTTTTTACAAGTCACGCTGCGAGCAAGTTGAGCAGCAGCCCTCCAGACTCTATTCTCCTAATGTCTAAAGAGGAAGGTTTTAGTGCACCAGAAGAGCTAGAGGTTTGGGCCACCCAAGTGTGGAAACGGCATCTCGATTCGCAGAATGAGAAGGAGGCCCTGCTGGTAATGGATAGCCATCACAGCAACGTGTCTGAGGAGTTCATATCAACAGTAAGTAGCACCAAAACTTTAACCGCCATTGTTCCAGTTGGGTGTACTTGCCGACATCAACCTCTGGAGATGTGCGTACGCCCTGTGCTGCAAAGGTTCTTTCATGCACGTTGGGCACAATATTCTGCTAATGACATCGCTGAATCTGAGATTCAGCCTGAAGATCTAATGCAGTGTCTCATTGCCTGGTTAGAAGATGCCATGTCTTGCTTCTCTAATAAACCTGAAGTTATCCAGCACTCATTCTGCTTGGCTCATGTGATTCCTGATCAGGAAGTGCATGAAAATTTACCAGGTAGTCCATTGGAGCTTTTTAATTTGCTGTCAGAGGCCATTCTTGGACCTGAAGTGCTAGATTCTGAGTCATCAGAAGAAGAGTCAGTGGGCACATGTACTGTAGACAGAGTGGTCCAGGTTACTGAGAAAATTGATTTAACACAGGAGTCTGAGGCAATTGACACATACACTGGAGATAAAACAAGCCAGGTTGCTGAGAAAATTGATTTAACACAGGAAAATGATGAAGATGATCAAACGGATGATGAAGACCGAGCACAGACAGAGAGCAACGAGACAGAACAACAAACGCAGGAAAGGATTGAAGAATGTTTGGAAATTTCAAGCGAGTCTACAGATTTCTCGCATTCATCCCCTGAATCAGAGGCCCCTTCGCACAATTCCGAACAAGACAATATCTCTGAATCTGGTCTAGATCCTAATGATGACCAAACAGACTTTGCATCAAACAGGTGATATTTGATCTAATAAAGCATTCTCAAAATTGAACGGATGGATCTATGGGCTAAACAAGCTTGTAAATGTGACTTTTGATCTGAATGTCCCTGTCAAGACCCCTTGTTTATATTTATATGTGGTGGAGTGAAAATGTAAAAAAAAAAAAAAAAAAAAAAAATATTTTTAGAACTATAGATTAAAAGGATAGACAGTGCATGATTTGCAGTTTTCTTCTGTTCATTTTTTATTTTATTTTTTTATTTTTTTCATGAGCATAAACAAATAGCTGACATATAGTGATAGACTTTTCTTGGTCTCGACAGACATTTTTTTGTTTAGGTTTGACATCCTCTCTAAGTCATTTTATAATTTGCAAATGTTTTAGTCATTTTGAAGTTGTATTGAGATAAATTTTACTAAGCCAGATTCAAACTACTAGACCTGCAATAGATACTCAAAGACTAACTGCATAATATAAAAGTATTACACTTGAAATGAAGAACCATTAAAAGATGGTAATTTTTTTGTTTAATGCAGTGATTTATTATTTGTTAAAGCTGAAGTGTGTAAATTGTTTGTTGTTAAAATACTTTTTTGAGGTAGACCGATCATTTTTATTGGTTAATCTGTGCAGATAGTTGTTTTTTTGTTATTCTTTAATAACAGTTATGTTTGGATTTGCTAGATCTAAATCTTTTTTTCATTGACCATATTAATCCATATTTTTATCTTCACTTCGATGCATATTTTGATTAGATACTCAAGTGTTCTAAATTGAAGCGAGGACACGTGCTTTGTCAGCACATACATCGTGCCTCCAACTTCATATCTGTGAATAATAAACCTTATTCCTTGTTAAACCTCATCTGGTGAAATATATATTTATAAAAACCTTCATCTGGTGAAAATATAGGCTATAAAAAGCTTCATTTGGTAAATACTTAAATATAGAGCATTTTAACGGAGCCAAGTCATTTAAAAATAAGACCTTTTGTGTATTTTGGGCTTGTTTAAATTTAAAAGTCATTATGCACCAAATCTTAATTTTTTTTTTTTTTCTTGTCATTATTGGGATTTTGGTTTAACAATAAAATACATCTGGGATTTTATTCATTTTGGACTCTTGTAGCCTCTGTGCCTGTTATAGTAAGGAAAGACTGCAAATTTTTGTAACATTCTATAAATCGATTTTAAAAAGTATCGGCCAATTAATCGGTTATCTGCCTTTTCCACCACTTTAGTTAATGTTATCGGCAAAATCCAAATCGGTTTACCTCTAATACTATCCCCCATCCTAGCCTACTTTGTAAAGACAACTAAAAGTAAGACATTTTTTGGTTGTTTCCAAAAATAAACACTGGCTCAGTGGTGCTATCAAAAAATTGCTCTGTTTGAGTGTCCCGAACAGACATACACAGCAATATTGACTCAAATAGTGTGAGTTTGCAAAGGGAATAACTGTTTGATGAACAATTGCAGACAGGGTGAGTGTTTGAAAATCTGTTTGAAAACATTATTTTTGCAATTCTGTTTGTTGACACTAGTCATGCAGAAATTACACACTTCAGCTTTAATATAGTTTTTGCAGTTGGCCATTACTGATCCCAACTGCTTGTATTCCTTTACATCTTTATAAATCTATTCATGGTACAGCAAGATTATATTATAATGTATGGCTCTGCTGAAGTTTATCTTGTAGTGTTGGTTGACAACTGACTCGGGTTGTTTTTTTTGTTCATCCGCTTTGATTATTTATCTACTTACTGTCATTTAAAACGGAGGAAGGCAGATCTGACACACTGGTGAGTCTTAGTATTGGTGTTGCAACAATGAATGGAGTGTGATTAGTGAGTGTGTTTTTAAAATATGTATATTAAGTATTGATTTCAGTATCTGAATTTACCTTAGCAACCACAGGATGGTGTAGTTATACTGTGTGTGTGATCTTTTAATATTCGATTAAAACAAAATATTGTGTAGCATATTATTTGAGCCCCTCCATTTTTGTAAAGGTGCCTACTCTGATTTTATCTCTACCATTCTGTATATAACTACAGTACAATGTACTAAAACTGGGACTTATGTGAACAATTATGTAAAAAAGTTGATTACAATACAAAGGTAACTGGGAGACTTTTGGATGTTGTTTTGATTCAACTGCCAAGAAGTCCAGTGTATTATTTAAAGGGATAGTTCTCCCAAAAAATGAAATTGTTGTTCCATACCTGTATGACTTACTTTCTTCCATGGAACGAAAAAGGAGATATTCGGCAGAATGCTAACATTAGTCTTTGTATGGGAAAAATGTTGCAATGAAAGTGAATGGTGACTGAGGTTCCCATTCTGCCTAAAATCCCATTTTTCACAGAATGATAGAATTTTTTAATTTTGGGTTGTGTTTGTGTTTTTGCATTCTATAACAATTTCTTATTAATAAAAAGAAACTAAGTAAACTCGGCTTGTGTATAAAGACTACATTTCTATTTCCCCCCACACTCCTCTGATGTTTTAAAGTGGTCAGGATGTTAAGTTTTTATGGTTTCCCATACTGCCATAGAACACCTGCAGTGCAACATCTGAATGCTGGAGAGCTTTAAATGTCATTTTAATTAGTTCTAACATTTTGTCTTCTGCTACTAGTTTTGTACCCCAGTTTGTGGAGCATGCGCATTGCTTGAACGTTATGTAATACTATACAGATAACAGTTTTTCTCATGAAAAGCACAGATTTGTGACTAGTCAGATTCTTACAGGGCAGGCAGGAGTGGTAGATTTAACCTTCACGCATTATAACACAAATAAAAACTACGATTTGTTTTTGGCGGGAAAGTACATTGTATAGCAGTTGCACAGTGACTTCCGCCTTCCGCCGAGACCGCAAACTGCAACACCTAATTCAGTGGCTTTACCCTAAACGGGCTATATTTCCTGTTTCTGCAAATGCATGTTTCTAGACCGGTTGTTTACCTGAGACCGATGTGTTATATGATCTACCCTTTATTCTGCATTTAAATCCCTGGGTGTGGTTTTCAAGGATCAACTCGCAGTGGTGCTTCAGGCACAGTATTTCTTCACTGAAAGAGTTAATGCAGCTCAACGAGATAAAATACTCATGCACGAGACGCATATTCGGTCAGTCAGCTCAACGTTCACTGAGTTTCCGACTTGGAGTTCACCAGCATGGGTAAGTGTCATTTCTCATACATTTTTTTTTTTCTTTATTTCTGCTCGTCCTTATTTTCGAACATTTCAGTGTTTTCCGTTTTACATTTTAAATAGTTGAAGTGAAAACACCATATTCTTTTAATTTGACATTCATTCATACCTGTCAAAATAATATATGTAGCATTCGTGGAAGTTGGACTTCGTGTACTAAAATCGTTAGTACATTTTTCAGACAGTGTGCAAATAATTTGCATTGAATAATTTTAAAAGATGGGGTAAAATCTGCCATGGAAATTTTTTACCCCTTCTCTAATTTGATGCATAATGTATTTATGCATTAAAAAATTTTTTTAAAAAAAATGATTGTACTGTATGCCATATAAAACACTTTCCCCCAGTTTCATTGCTTGATTTACAGTTTAAGCAAATGTGTGTGGTTATTGCAGTTTTTATTCCAAACATTATAATATACTTATAATGTATTATAAATTATATCATTATATAATTAATAATTTTAATGATAAATTATATACTGTTTCTTAAAAATTCTAATGGGTTAGTGAGAATATACAATAAAGAAATAATAATAATGGAAAAAAATGAAATAAGAAATAAAAGGGCAGTTTGCTTGGGCTTATTATAGACCTTTAACATGCATTCACAATGCAGACTTCACAAGAATGTATAAGAGCAATAAAGATGTTTAGAAAAGTAAGCCATAAGTTTATATGATCCTCAGAATTCTTACTTCTGCCTTGCATGTCTCAATACACAACACTTTAAGATTTGGAGATGGTTGATCAGTGGAGGACTGACCTGACCGTAACCCATAAACATTTGTCTGGTTTTCAAGGGAAGGATGTTTTACAAGACTTGGCAAGACACAGTGTCTCTTTGATTGTTGTGACATTGCACATATGTGGGAGTTTGTGTGCATTTGTTTTAAATATTTACAGGACAGAGTAAGAATGTATTATCTAGTTATGTTCAAAAGTTCACTTGGTGTGGCATCACTGCCTCCTTATGAAATAACAGACTATAAGTCATTTGGGGCTAAAAGTCATATGTTGGCACAATATGTAGGTCAAGAGAATGATTCCACTAAATAATAACATTTTTAGTTATTAAGAAACTCTATAACAAATAAAATTGGTTTCATGACATCATTCCCGGTTTACATTTGAAATGAGTAGAGTATTATTATTGTTTATTTATGTTAGTAAGAGATTCAATACAAGACTTAGAGTCTGGCCTGCTTCAGTTATAGATTGACATTGTACACATTGTAATATTTGAGATATCTGACATTTGCTGTCTGCTTGCAGCTTCAACTTGCTCCGGATGTGGACCTGGATATAAAAGCCCTCTGGACGCCATGAAAGGTTAGTTGCTTTATAAGAATGCTTATTACTTTAAGCTGAAGTATGTCATTTCTGCGCCACCAGACGGAATTGGCAAAATAAACAGTGTTTTCTAAACAGCTTTCCGAATATGCCCCCATGGGGACTCGGGATAGAATAGGTCCACAGCACCCCCTTGCTGATCGTAAGAGGCAACAAATGGGGTGACTTCTTTGCCATAGGTTGCAACCCATGACTGTGGAGAAAGAGGTCCTGGCACTTGAGGAATGTGGGTTGCTGCGGCTCCTTCAGGTCCAACACAGTGCTTTGGCTCTGACTTCACATAGACGGGAGGTTGGAAGGACCCGGTCCAATAAAGCAGCTAGTCAAGACTTGCCCTAAAGTGCGTTGGCTGAGGGTCAATTGAGGAATATGAACTTTGTTCCTTTTGCTCGAGTATATTACCCCTGTATCCTTGGTGCATATCCGGAGGATACCCGCGGCTCTGTGTATCGCCTTGTTGGACTTCGAGGTGGGTGGGGAGCGGGAGTAATGAAACAAAATAACACAAACATGGCTAACCAAAAAAACCCTAAACGACTAAAGTTGGAACAGAATGTGGATGATGACTCTGATACTTGTTGCATGTTCTCCCAAAAAAGTGAAAATTGGCAGAGATTAATTCTTTTAGAATCTGTATTACCTGACATGCCTCTGACTAAGCTGTCCCCTTTTGCAATACAAAAAGGTATCTCTGGTATAGCAGGGACAGTTAAAGATGTGAAAAAAACTACAGTCTGGACAGATACTGGTGGAATGTTCCCAAAAAATTCACGCAGGTAATCTAATGCATGCTAATACACTGGCCAATGTTCCTATAAAAGCCTTGTATCATCCATCTGTAAACAGCAGTAAAGGAGTTATCCATACCAGAGAGCTACAAGATATGGATGAGGCTGACATAGCATCGGAATTGAATCAACAAGGTGTAACAAATGTTAAAAGAAATAATTGATTAAAACAGGAACTTACATGGTGACATTCAACAAACCACAACCACCAGAAAGGATCCAGTTAGGATATCTGAGTGTACCTGTCAAATCTTCATTCCAAACCCCCTAAGATGTTTTAATTGTCAAAAATTTGGCCATGGCTCTGCAGGATGAAAATACAAGTCAGTATGCTGTAATTGTGGAGAGGAAGGACATGAATCAGGCTGTACAAGATCAGCAAAATGCAGCAACTGTGCAGCTGATCACTCAGCCTCATCAAAAGTCTGTCCAGTTTGGATCAAAGAGAAGGAAATCCAGAGAGTAAAATGTACGGAGAGAGTGAGCTACGTTGAAGCATACAGAGTGGTTGAGGAGTCTCCTGCCTTTAATATATGGAAATCTTATGCCTCTGTGGTAAAACCAATCACAAGCACTGCTGAATGCCAGACAGACTTGACCTGGGTAAATAATGACAAACCACAATAAACAAAGATTCTATCTCAGCTAAAAAGAAGACTCAAAGCACCAAAGCCAGATTACATTAAGTCAGACCCAAGTCACTGAAGAAGTCTGTCAGCTGAACACAACTAATCTTCAAGAAGGGAAAAAAGACACATAGTATAAGAACACAATTACCAAAAGTTAATCAAGAAAAAAGATGTCAAAAGACTGAAATTTCAAAGGATATTGAAATGAAAGAGAACATAACTTCTCATAGTCGTAGCTTATCTCCTAAATGCAGAAGTAAAGGGCATGTACCAGTTTTGCCTACTTGAGAATGAATAATCACATTATTCAGTGGAACTGCCGAGAGATTAAAGTAAACTTTGCTGAACTGCTGCGTTTATCTGCTGTTGTTAATCCCATTGCCTCTTGTCTTCAAGAGACTCACTTGGTACCAAGCAGCCCATTGACCAATGAAGATCTTTCACAAGTTTTCCTTTTGAGCATAGACATGACCAGATTGTTTACACAAGATGCCATATTGGTCATTCCAGACTTACTCATATGATTTTATTGAAAGGGGAAGTGCCACCAACATGTGATTTTTGTCAGACACCATTGTCTATAAACACATTTTACTGGAATGTCCTACTTTTAATGCCACTAGGCAACTTTTTTTACTCGGAAAGTTTTTTAGTGGATGTTTTCAAAAATGTTTTTATCAAATATTGAAATGAAAGATCTTATATAATGTTCATTGTGTATATTACTGTATTATATATTGTGTATATCACCATTCAAAACTACCCTGATCTTGCCATGAAAATAGCCAGTGATGCCGACATGGCAATAAATAAATAAACTTTCCGAATATGCCTCTCGTCTCCTGTTGTTCAAAAAGCCAGATTGTCCTGCCCCCAACTCATGCGATCAGTTGTGTAATGTTGTTGGGTGGGGTCTAACAGAAGAATTTTTATAGTGCCACAGAGATTCAATGTTTACAGTTTTTGAGAAAATTAACCTCTGAATGACTTACTTATTGTTGTCTCTCCATATTAAGCTGGGATAAAATAAATTATTTTAACTCTGAAAAAAGTTAAATACTTAAGCTTTAAATAAAGAAGGTGGAAGTAGCATGTTAACATTTTGTGTTGGTAATACAAAAATTGCAAGGTAGAAGTGACCTTTGATCTGAAGATTCGCTGAGACACAGTATCACCATTGTGTAACATCTTGCAGCTCCTCATCCCCACCACCAGAGTTCCCCCTCACCTGAGGATTGGAACTGTTTCTCATTCATTCATTAAACACACCAGTTTCAATCTTCATACTGCATGCTGAAATAAAAAGCACACATGGGACTCTAATTGCACATCTAAGAGATCTTTGATCATCATGGTCTCATCTTTATCTTTTTGGATACTGTTTCAGAGTGGCTTTGGACTGTTGAACAGCAGGGTAAAAAATATCAGATTATTTATTTAGCCAACCAGAAGACTTTCTGCCTGTCAATCACTGTGTGCATTCACAGAGAAGGATATAGCTGCAGGCAGAGCTCCAAGGGGGTGGGAGCTCCAAACCACCAGCAAAGATATTGGGAGCCCCTAACCTAACTCTTTCCCTAACCCTAACTGTGAGTGGAAGTGACGGCCCCTTTTGGAGTAACCCCGCCCTCTTTTGGATATTCCACCCCTATTTGAAGATCTCCTGCCTGCAGCTATACTTACTTGCATTAACAGGGCAGCCTATATATGCTTGTTTTAGTGTCAGTAACGGTCTCAAGTGTGTCTTTGTAGTGCTGAGTTTTGGAAAGAGGGGACGTGGCTAATTCAACTGCTGGTCTGGTTAAAGTTCCAGAATGGCAAAAATCGCTTACAGCACCTTTAAAGATATGATACAACATATACTGGGCTTTTTATATTCTTGATTATTTTAAGTTGCTTTGAATAAAAGCCCTCAATTTTGCAACAGGTCCTCGAGAAGAGATTGTCTACCTGCCATGCATTTATCGCAACACAGACATTGAGAAACCTGACTACCTTGCAACTGTTGATGTTAATCCACAGTCTCCCAATTTTTGCAAGGTAAAAACATATATGATGCATATAATTGAAAATCTACCCTGTATCCCTGATGCTTTTCTTGAGTCTCTGCTGTTCTTTTGCACCATTGAGGTATCTTTCAATGGCATATTCCAGAGCAGTACTGCTCTAATGCTGGCATAATGCTTTTGTATTGGTTATATCTAGGTGATTCACAGGTTACCCATGCCCAATTTGAAGGATGAGCTACACCATTCTGGTTGGAATGCCTGTAGCAGTTGCTATGGCGACGCCTCCAAAAAACGCAACCGTCTCATTCTGCCTTCCCTGATCTCCTCTCGTATCTACATCGTTGATGTCGGGACAGATCCTCTGGCCCCACGGCTTCACAAGGTTCACACTACATTTTGTGTTGCATTCACTTCCATTCATACACATGCAAATGGGTATGCAAGCATATGTGTAGAATGTTCGCTTCATACTAACGATCAAGTTTTGTGAACCCTGATTTGAGGATTTGTATAGCAAAAAAACTGACAGAGGATCTAAATGTCACAGATTGACCTATTGGATGAAATTCAAACATGTAGCTAACATGTAGTGCTTTTTGAATTTCTTGAAAAGGCTTTGAGTGTCACATCATATACTGTTGCCCATATTTGTTGGGGTCCAAAGTAGTTCTGCATGCAATCTAATGTGAACCCCCCTTAATTCATGATTATTGACTCAGGGAATGTTTTGTTCTTGCCAAACCCACACATTTTTTTCATTAATGTTTTTCCACTCCCAGACAGTGGAGCCCACAGATCTGTTCTGGAAATGTGGCCTGGCCAACCCCCACACTTCCCATTGCCTTGGCAGTGGCCAAATCATGATCAGTGCCATGGGTGATCCCTCGGGTAATGGCAAAGGTAAGATGCTGTGTTCCCTTTCATTGTATTGTTAATACAAATGATAAATGCCTACATCTCCACTCATTTTTGCTTGTTTTAAGGTGGTTTTGTGTTGTTGGATGGGAAGACTTTCGAAGTTATTGGTAACTGGGAGCAGCCAGGTGAAGCAGCACCCTTTGGTTATGACTTCTGGTACCAGCCTCTCCATAACGTCATGATAAGCACTGAGTGGGGAGCACCCAAATCATTGGGACATGGCTTTAACCCTACAGATGTCAAAGCTGGTATGTGTACATTCAAAAGTGCTTCTGAGAAATTTACTTGTGATGTGCTGAAGGTTGTTGATTTGATCATTTTTGATCATGTTTGTAGGTCACTACGGACAGCGCCTCCATGTGTGGGACTGGACCACCCATAGGCGAATCCAAACTCTGGATCTGGGAGAAGAGGGTGCAATCCCTCTAGAGATCCGATTCTTGCATGACCCTGCTGCAGCTGAGGGCTTTGTGGGCTGTGCACTTCAGGGCACAGTCTTTCGCTTCTACAAGACAACGGCAAGTACATACAAAAGCCAGCCAATGTCAAAATCTACCCTTAATGATACTGCATTGTTTTGCCAATACTGTAAATGTTTTTAGGTTTAAATTCTGTGTGTCACAGAAAGGGGACTGGGCGGCAGAGCGAGTCATCAAAGTTCCAAGCAAAAAGGTGGAAGGTTGGGCTCTTCCTGAGATGCCAAGTGAGTGGTTCTTGCATTAAAAAATGCTAGATGCAGCGCAACAAATAGAGATGCAACAGAATGCAGGTGTCTCGAAACGTGTTTTCAAAATAGAATCTTCAAAAATTGATACGACATCTTTAAAATATGGCAAGAGGCCGAGACATGGCACAACGGTCAAAAATGTCTTTTTTTAATGCATGAATACATAGCCAGTTTTTTTTTTTTTAAATCACAAAAACGTGTTCTGTGTGAATGGCCCCTTAGACATGCATTATAGTGAAGATGGCCAACAAAAAGTGAGATTTTTACATTTTACAGAGATTTTTACTAGGGCTGTCAATCGATTAAAATTTTAATCAAATTAATTACATAACGTGCCAGTTAATTTATCGAATTAATCGCAATAATCACATATCAATAATTAATTATAAACATAATATAATATATAAAATAAAAATTTAATTCAAGTACATGACATCATGTACATGTATATTGTGGCAACTAGAAATGCACCGATACCAATTTTTGAAGAATGATCCAAGTACCTAGTTTTAGGTATTGGCCAAGACCAAGTACCGATAAGAGTAGTTACTTAGAAACATACTAGCACACCTCTTCTGAACAAGTCACACGATTAGTATCATTCATGTCTGTAGCACAAATGATATGAGACGAGTTACTCACTGATGTTAAATTCAAAGGAACAAACCCCTAACGCTAAAATAATAATAGTGATGCCTTAGCAAGCATTCTTAACATTGTTAGACACTCATTTAAAATGGATTTATATTCACCCCTTTGTTGAAATATCCTTTGCTATAGGTCTCATTACAGATATCTTGATCTCACTGGATGATCGCTTCCTGTACTTCAGTAACTGGTTACATGGAGACATTCGACAGTATGACATCACTGATAAGAGGAATCCTCGCATGGTGGGTCAGGTAAGGATAGGGAGAATGAAGATACTTTGGTCTACATTTATAAAGTCTAAAGCAAGTAGTGTGTAAACAGTGAAATTTATGTTTAATTTTATGAAATCACATTTTTAAGGTGTTCCTTGGGGGCAGCATTTTGAAAGATGGACTTGTTAAAGTACTGGAGGACAAAGAATTGAATAGCCAGCCAGCTCCCCGGATAGTGAAGGTACCTTTCCATTTCTAACTACAGATCACGTCACCTTGTTTAAAGAACAATGGTGACCATGTTATTTTCTTATTGTTCATAATAAAACTGATTGTGCTAAGTGTTTATATTTGAATCAACAGTGTACACAGGGGAAAACTGCATAAGGCGTTTTCCTTTAACATTGTAAGTAACTGAATTACAGATGATCCAACTAATTGTCCTCCAGATCATCAGGTCATACAGACCTAAACAGGGCAATTAGAGCACATCATTTGCTTGAGGTTAATCGTTCTTTTCCACATCAGGGAAAAAGAGTACAGGGAGGCCCTCAGATGCTACAGCTGAGCTTGGATGGAAAAAGACTCTACGTCACCAACTCTTTATACAGTGCATGGGACAAGCAGTTCTACCCTGACCTTGTGAAGTGAGAATTTTTTTTATTAAAAGCTGAGGTGTCAATTAAAAGTTTTAAAATGTGTTAAAATATTGTCTCCTATCCCAGCTCAATATGTAGAGACAACTGCAAGTAAGTCATTTGCAGTTTTGTAATTCTGTTTGGTGACACTAGTTTGAGTTTTTTATATATTTGAAAAGTTACCTCCACTGATTTATTTTTTACATGCTATCAACATGGCTTTTACTCTCGCTTTAGGGAGGGTTCAGTAATGATGCAGATTGACGTGGACACAGATAAAGGTGGCCTAAAGCTCAACGAGGAATTCCTTGTGGATTTTGGAGCAGAGCCAGAAGGTCCTGCCCTGGCCCATGAGCTCAGATATCCTGGTGGAGACTGTACCTCTGATATCTGGTTATAAAACCGAGGCTAAGCCATCATGTTCTTAGGAGCTCAGTTATTCTCATGTTATTCTCATGTAGTGATACGATTTAGCTCATCATGACTATTGTACGAATGGACCATATGCTAAAAGGGATAGTTCACGCAGTATTAAAATTCTGTCATCAGTTATTCACCCTCATGTTGTTCCAAACCCATAAGCCTTTCACAAAAGGATATGTTGGGCAGAATGTGAAGGAGTGACAGGCTCAGTCACCATTCACTTTCATTGCTTCTTTTTTTCTATACAATAAAAGCAAATGGTGACTGAGGCTAACATTCTGCCTAACATCTCCGTTTGTGTTCCACGGTAGAAAGAATATCATACAGGTTTGGAACCCAATTAGCTACTTCAAGAGTGAATTATGTGTATTATGTGAGTCACAACTATTAAAGCTAATTTGTATTGTGTACGTTTTTTGTATTTTTTTGTAATAAATATTTTTTAGCCCAGTGAACTCCCAAAGGCTTTATTTGTTGTTTAAGGGCTTTCCAGATCATTAGATTTGCAAAGTAGATTTTTAAAAATGTGATACAAGTGCACAGAGAAGGCATTCTTAATGTGTACTATTAAGAATGTTTTTTTTTTTTTTTTTGTTACATTTTTATTTTCAGTGCTTTTGAAAAAAACAAACAAACAAAAAAAACAACATTTGCATAATGTTTGTAGCAAAGAAAATTTGGGAATTTATTAAGGTTATGAACACTTTTGCAAGGCATATTTTCCCCACCACGCTACAGGGAATTGTAAGGGTTTTTCAGGCAGTTATGCCTTTACATTTGTTGCATTCACTCCAGTATATGAATCAGTTCTGTATGTTTCCTCTTATTTATTTTTTATTTATTTAAAAATCAATCTTCACTGTACACAACAACTATGTATAGCAATTACCTATAATGCCTTGAATTTACATTAATTGTAAATGTTGTACGTGTGAAGAATTTCCATGTTTCCATTGATCATGGTATAAATATTGGGGAGGTTGTACTTGCTTCTTTAGATTAACCCTGGAATCTACGCCCCTGTATCTAGGCAGGCAGCTGATTAGGTTGTGAGCTTCAGCCTGTGAGGGTTTGTGTTGGGCAACCCTCAGCGTGTCATCTCTTCACTCACTTTAGCGAACCGGCTAGTCAGTAAGAGAAGCGCAGCTCTCAAATGGGGCACTTAAAACACAGATAAACCGACTGATTACCCCCTCACCCGTGTTATTTCGAGGTAAGATAGCGATCACTACTATATGCTTTTATTTGGGTCAGTTTAATAGTAGAAAAACGATACAAGTAGAGACGTTGCGTTAGCTGGTTGGCTAAGCGTTTAGCATCCGTTTGTGTTTTTATGAGGCTTATCCTCTCTGGCCTTCCCAACAGCCAAATATTGAATAATAACTGGTATGTATGTGTGTGTGTGTGTGTATAAACCATCTTTCAGAAAAAGATGTAATTGAGTCGTACAAGAGAGAAAAGTAGTCGACGGGTCTCAGCTAAATAAGCTCGTATGCTAACTGAGTGCAAAAGTCATCTGGCTAAAAGATTGTTTACTTAATAACCTAGAAAGTCAAATAAACTAAGGAATATTGTGGTTAATAAGACCTACTAGGTGGTTTGACAGTCATAACAGTGCATCTGTTCAGTCGTATAGTCTAGGTGTATGTAGACTTGAAACTGTGAAACATTAAAGGTTAATTAAATTAGACACAATTAAACAGTTTTTATTTATATTGTTTTTAATCAGCTTGATCAACAAGCCCACGATTCTTGATCGAGCCATCTGACGTAGTAAGCCATCGATGCTTTACATCAGTGCAAATTATAGCTGTCAAAGTTTTAGACTTGGCTTTAAAATACAGGATAATGGATTGGATTTCATGGTGATTTATTTGTTTATCCTGTGTCAGTATCTTGTAGTCTAATTGCTTGGGGGTTTCTTTGATTATAGTTGGTTAATAATGGTTTTGGATGGTGGACTTTGCTTAGTGTTGTGGGTGTTGACAGCACCAGGGACTCTTGAGATTTTATGAGGAAGTTCATGATCCACATGGTTTGTGTTTCAGACTGTGCTGCTCTCACATTTCAGGTCAAATAATGATTGAATTAGCTCTTTCCATTGCAATTGGAGAAGCTTGTGAAGTTCTGTCAAAAGTTTTAGTATTAGCACAATAGAAATAGGCCTGGCTCACAAGCAAGATTTGGTCGTTTTAATGGACGTCTGATTGTGAGGTTGAGGTTATGTAGTAAGTACGTGGCTAATTAACTGTTTAGTTATCGGATTAGCTATGTAGTTAGTAGGGCCACATTTTTCCATTGAGTAGGATTTAACATGAAGTACCTGGCAAGATAGCACAACTCACAAACTGTCAGCTCAGAGTAAACAAACTGCACAAGTTTGAGTCACCCTATCACACTTGCGGAGAAAGCTGGCATCTATATTCAGTCGACACCAGTTGACGTGCTGCTTGAATCCCATTGTTTACAGAAATTGTTTCCTTTTGAGTTGTTTTAGTTTGTACTGTGTATCTTTTGATTTCAGTGCTGCCTTCAAGATCTAAGAGCAACCACTTGCTGTTTTCAATCTGTGTAGACAGAAAGTCTTAGATGTTACATTGCTAGAGTAATTTAAAGGGATATTTCACCCCAAAATGAACATTCTCTCATTTACTCACCCTCATGCCATCTCAGATGTTTATGACTTACTTTCTTCTGCAGAACACAAACAAAGATTTTTAGAAGAATATCTCAGCTCTGTGGGTCCACACAATGAATGTGAATGGTAGCCAGGCCTTTGAAGCTCCAAAAAGCAGATCAAGTCAGCATAAACATAATCTGTGAGACTCCAGTGGTTTAATCAATAGCCATGTTTACATGCAACTAAATAATCAGTTTATAATCCGACTGATAGCTCACGGTTATGGCATTCTGTGTTTCATTGCGTGTATGCGACTTCATTCACCTCCTGATGTCATAACCATAATTTCGAAGGCATTTATTTTTGCCATAGTGACTGTCGATGGTACGTGACAGATTAGGAAAGTAAATGTTAGAATATGTTTTACAAGAGATGATGCAAGGTGAACACCGTAAATAGCCTAAACATCCTCCTCAAAACTCATGTTAAATTACACATGGTTATAGGTTATAAACTATAATAATAATATCTAGGTTTTAGACATAGGCTATTTATATTGTAATCGTACAAGAGTAAAACCTTTGTCCTGACAGTTATTTAACATTGCAAGCATCCCTTCTCTTGCTGTTTTAAATATCTTATCCTTTTTTTCTTTTTCTTGAATGATTAAATGTTTTTAAGCTGTTGCTTAAAGTCCCAATTATTTTGTTTCCATTCCACATCTGTAAGCTTCTAATACTTTGTTTGCCGAGTAGAGTGTGTAACATAAGAAGAAAGCTTTTCCAGCATATTTTTAGATATCTCAACAAAGCATAAACGTCAGTTACGAACTTCGGTGCCATTCTCACTTTCTCAGCCTTTCTCTGCTTCTTCAGAATGCAACGACTGACGCTCATCGCATGTGCAGGAGTTTTGTTCGGAATACATGTAATACACCTGTAAAATAAGTGTATCGGATTGCAAAGTTTATGGGACATATAAACAGTACATTCGGAATCTGTAATCGGATTGAATTTATTCTGATTGACGAAAATTAGTGCATGTAAACATAGCCAATGTAAACATAGCCAACATGATCCTGTTGGTTTTGGATGAGAACTCCTTTTTCACTGTACACCTTGACAGCAGTCTCCTTGGCGATCATGATTTCAAGATCAATTACACTTCCTATAGCGCTATCAAGAACAAGGAAGTGTAATCGAGAATAAAATCATGTTCATGCTTAGAGAATGCAATGGCAAGATATACAGAGAAAGTGGGGTTATATTTTGGTCTGTTCTCACCCAAAACCAAGAAGACATTGATTAAACCACTGGAGTCTGACAGATTATGTTTATGCTGACTTTATCTGCTTTTTGAAGCTTCAAAGGCCTGATCACAATTCACTTGCATTGTATGGACCTATAGAGCTGAGATCTACTTCTAAAAATCTTTGTGTTCAGCAGAAGAAAGTCATACACATCTGAGATGGCATAAGAGTGAATAAATTATGATTTTATCAGATTTTATTTTATCTCTGCAACTTAATTGATTTTCGATTGTTAACTTGTGGACATTTTATTGCTACCCTCCTGAAAGGGCTTTTCATAGCTGTTAACAAACTCAAAGGAAAACCAGGGGCACAACTTGAAGGGATGCACTGATACTTGAATTATCAGTATCGGTCGATCCCGATCTGATTCCAGTCTTGCTTTTTTTTCTTAATAAGTTTAGAATTTCCCAAGTCCCATGTTATGCACCCAGTCTTCTTTATTATTATTATTATTATTGGGATTTTGGTTGAAAAATTGGATTTTATTAATTTTAGACGCTGGCTAATCTTTAACATCAATCTGTACTCCATACCCCATAATGACAAAGCAAAAAACAGATTTTTGATAACTTTGCAAATTTACTAAAAAATAAAAAACTGAAATATCACATTGACATATTCAGACACTTGAAATTTAGCTCGGGTGTATCCCATTTCTCTGGATCATCTTTGAGATGTTTCTACACTTTGATTGGTGTCCGCCGGTGGCAATTTAAATTGGTTGAACATGATTTGGAAAGGCACACACCTGTCTATATAAGGTCTCATAGCTGAAAATGCATATCAGAGCAAAAACCAAGCCATGAGGTCAAAGGAACTGACTGCAGAGCTCAGAGACGGGATTGTGTCGAGGCACAGATCTAGGGAAGGCTACAAAAACACTTTGGCTGCATTGAAGGTTCCCAAGAGCACAGTGGCCTCCATAATTCTTAAATGGAAGAAGTTTGGAACAACCAGGACTCTTCCTAGAGCTGGCTGCCCAGCCAAACTGAGCAGCTGGGGGAGAAGGGCCTTGGTAAGAGAGGTGACCAAGGACCGGATGGTCACTCTGGTTGAGCTCCAGAGATCATGTGTGGAGATGGGAGAAACTTGCAGAAGGACAACCATCACTGCAACACTCCACCAATCTGGGCTTTATGGCACAGTGGCCAGACGGAAGCCTCTCTTCAGTGCAAAACACATAAAAAAGCACCTAAAGGACTCTCAGACTGTGAGAAACAAGATTCTCTGGTCTGATGAAATTAAGATTGAACTGTGAAAACAGCACCGCTCATTTACTGAAGGGCACTGCACATGCAGACTATATATTTATTTATTAAACACAGCCTTTTAAGATTTGCAAAGCTATCCTATGTATAAGAGACATTAAAATGCACTAGTCATATGGAATATGTTAATGGTGCTTTTATCATTCTTTGTGCCATTTTTTGGAGCTTGACGGTAACAACCATGATTAACACATGGTATTGGGTTTTGATCGGGCTCGTTGGGCCCATACCCGATCCAGTTAAAAACTTCAGTATCGGAGCCAATACCTATCCAGCTTTATTGAACTACGTCTCTTTAAGACAGCATGAATTGTTTCATTTAAAGCACTAAGGGTTTTAAAAAAAAAAATTGTGGAATGGTAGACACTGTTGCTTCACTTGATGTGGTATTGGCCTGCTGGTGTTGGTGAGGTAATCTGCTTGAGGCGGATCGGTGTTGTTTTGCGTAGCTGTGGATCAACGGGACAATGTTACCCTGAGGAAGTGATCGCCTTGGCCCTCACTAAAGGCTGTTTATCTTGAAAATATTAATGTTACTGTGAGGTTTAATTTTATATCTGAATGGCTGTTGACAAGTATTTTATATCAAGCTTGTTGATTTTGTGTTTTGTCTTTCTTGCAGTGGCCATGGGTGACACAGAGCTGGAGCTCTCCCCCGCCCGGCTTGAGGAGCTACAGAAGAGCCCGTCAGCCTCATCCACCTCCACCACCTCCTCTCTTTCCCTGCCCTCTTCTCCCTCCTCTGGCCCTCGTCCCCTCACCAGCTCCAGCCCGAGCACCAGCGATGGCCTGCCCACTTCCAGTCCTCCTCTGGATGTCATATCTGAGGGAGTGGGTGAACTCAGCCTGGTAATTGACACCGAGGTGGCAAAGAAAGCCTGCCATGAGGTGCTGCAGAAGGTAAAGCTCCTGAAGGGTGATGGAGAAGTTTCTTCATCCAGCACAGAGCCCAGTCTGGTGAACGGTACTGTGCATCCTGAGCCCACAGATGCAGGAAGTGGTGGAGGAAAGCCTTCTAAGATCAGCGAGGAGGAGGCAGAGCCTGTGAAGAGCGTACGGCGCCGTCAGAAGAACAACTCCTCCAAGCAGTCCTGGCTCCTGCGGCTCTTCGAGTCCAAGCTATTCGATATCTCCATGGCGATCTCTTATCTTTACAACTCCAAGGAGCCCGGCGTGCAAGCCTACATTGGCAATCGACTCTTCAGCTTCCGTAACGAAGAAGTGGACTTTTACTTGCCCCAGTTACTCATTATGTACATCCACATGGACGAGGACGTGGGCGATGCCATCAAACCCTATGTTGTGCACCGCTGCCGGCAGAGCATCAGTTTCTCTCTGCAGTGTGCCTGGCTGCTGGGGGCCTACTCATCTGACATGCACATCTCCACGCAGCGCCACTCCCGTGGTACCAAGCTGCGCAAACTCATCCTGTCCGACGAGCTCAAGCCCGCCAGCCAGCGCATTCGCAGGGAGGTGCCGCAGCCTCCCCCTTCCTGCCCCCCTCCCTTCCATCACGGTCAGGGCACGAGCGAACACAGCCTCTCGCCTTCTAAACGCACTCATCAACGCTCCAAATCTGATGCCACTATCAGCATCAGTCTCAGCAGCAACCTGAAGAGAACCGCCAGCAACCCCAAAGTAGAAAGCAGTCAAGATGAGGTGAGATCTCTGAGGTGATGTCATCATGGTTAAATTCTTGCTTACCTACATATTATAATTGACATATCAGCAGGGCTCAACAATAAGGATTTTGTCTGCTGGCCAGTTGTTCAATTGCCCTTCCACCATTTTTACAAAAAATACATCATATATACAATTTTATATTAAATTACATTTACAGTTACATTTTCATTACAAAATAAATAACAACATACAATGTAATTTAGGCTATCCATTTTTTAATTTCCAGTAATGTCTGCAATGTGTAAAGATAATGTAACTCCATGACAGCTATCAATTCCTTCATGCATATTTGCTGACTGGAAATGTATTTTTATAATATTTAACCTATTCTAAGGTCACTTCCACACTAATACATTTTCGGTTGAAAATTCATTGGTTTTGCTACGTTCATCCACACTGGAACTGCATTTTTCTCCACCGAAAACAGACACTTTCTAAAACGCACTCCAGTACTGAAAAATTTAGAAAACACTGACATTAGAAAACTGAAAATGCAAAAACGTATTAGTGTGGACATAGCTTAAGTGATGCTTAAACATTTGAAAAGTCATTCTCTCAGTTTAGATAACATAAGCACCTTTCACACATGCAACCAGTTAAATTACAGGAAAATTGTTGGGTTGCCTTTACTGGTAAATGTACCGCATGTGCTGTTCACACATGCAATGAATTTTTGTCTTTTTCCATTTTGCTAGCACCATTCACGCATCAGCACCAAGTTATGATTTTATCATACATAACGGAATCGCTTACTGTTCCTTTAAGATGTCAGAAAATTTCTTCATCAGCTTGGATCAATTTGTTGACATTTTTCTTACTTACGTGTTACGGCGCAGAGTAATTATGTCATCTCCATCAGAACTTAAGTTCTTAGCGCTTCCGGACCTTGTAGAACTGAAACCGGTAAACTTGTGGCTCTTTTCACACATACCATCAATATGGAAATTTATAGGTAATGAAACTTCTCATTAAGGGAAATTGCCAGAGAACAATTTACCAGTATTTTCAAAAGCGTCGTGTTCACACTTGACCTCAAACCTGAAAATTGCAGTAAAGTTTCTGGAAAAGGCTGTATGTGTGAAAGGGCTGTTGTCATAGTCACATATTTAAATCACAACATTTAAATATATGCCCGGTACATAACAGAAAACTAAATGTTTAAGTGTGCGAACGAAGAACAAACGAAGAGCTAATAAAATGTGTAAAGGAGTCAAAACAGCACCTGGAATTCCTCTGTTGCACACACAAATGAAGATATGCTGCAAGGAGACTGTAGTGGGCAACATAGCTCCTATGATGAGAAGAACCAGGTATGCTTGAGGTCAGTATTAAAGGGAAATTACTTCCTGTTATTGGTCCGTTTAGACATCTTTGGTCCATGCTGCGTTCATATATCAGTCGAACTGCACCAGAGTTCGTTTGGAAGCGGACCGAGACCCACTATTTAGGGGGTCTCGGTCCGCTTGTTTCGTGCGCACCAAGGTTTGGATGGCAGCGTTCACACTTGTTCAAATGAACCACACTAACAGAGCAGTCGCACCAGAGTTCGTTTTAATCTAACCAAACCTGCCAAGTGTGAACACACTCTAAGGGGGCTTTCACACTGGGCACATTTGCTGCGGTCCGATTCCAAGTGCGATTGTTCCCGGTGCCCCCGCAGCTTTGGTCTGGTTTCACACTCACTTGATTCTATCGAACCCCGGTCCATTTGCGTTCATCTTACGTCATCACAAACACGCATGGAGAACACAACGCGACTCATCATACCTTTTGTTTTTTTGTTATTTTGATGCCATTATGCCCAGCAGAGTGAACGACAACTGCGTATATGTGCGTTTCATGGTGTAACTCATCAGATGTCCAGGGGAAGGTGGCTTGCCGCTGCTCGCAAACGACGTTTTTTGAGGAGACAGCTGATTGCAAGGAATTCATTTGCATCTTTGTTTACACTGCACGCTTACTCACACTCGTGTCCAAGGTGAAGTTATCGCCACTGTCATCTCCTATTATACCCTATATTTATAACCTATAATAGTATTTATATATAGTATTTATAAGGTGTATAGATTGATAGATAGATGTCGTCATCGGCTAAAACGCATGTGCAGATTACTTTACTTCCTGAACGAGTGCGCACCCGAGTCCGAGTTGCTTTCACATTCACGCGAATCGCGCTACAGTTCCATTGCAACCGAACTCAGACCACCTCCTACAGGTAGTCTCGGGTTCGGTACTGCAGTACGCTCCCCGGTCCGCATGACAGCTTTCACATTACCAATTTTTCATGCGAACCATGCTGTTTCGAACTAAACTGCCAGTGTGAAAGCACCCTAAGGTATATTGATATTGTAGCACTTGCCCGATAGGCAAGTCGCTCAGTCTGAATGGCAGCTTACACTGGCCCTGGGTCATGAGGACAACCTTATTGTTGAGGACTGCATCTGTTACATGTTTGCTGAATGTTTTGATTCCGTTTATTAGTCTCTGGCCATTGCTTCCACTTCCCACAAATGTTGTTTCTCAGCTTTTTGATGCAAATGACAATGGCAAACTGCTCAGAGATTTGTGTGGTTTCTATGGTTGCACTGGAAAAGGCATGTCGATGTTCAACATTTGCTTTTTTGAGAGTGTGGCTCAGGGAGTGATAGATGGCCAGTATTCAAGCAGTTCTTTAATGACAGGCTGATAAGCTACCATATCACAATATGAGGCAATGATCAAAATATGGTGTCTTGGTGTGTTTGAATTACCACGTGGCTGTCACAAATGGAATTTATAAGCACTGATCCCACTGAAGGCAGAAGCTGACAGGAGGATGAATTTTTGTTTATGCTCTCTGAAAATAACTATTTAATTAATTAATTTTTAATTAATTTTCTTTATTTATCACACATTATACATTTGCACATATACAGTGAAATTCTTCTTTTTTCACATATCCCAGCTAGGCTGGGGTCAGAGTGCAGGGTCAGCCATGATACGGCGCCCCTGGAGCAGATAGGGTCAAGGGCCTTGCTCAAGGGCCCAACAGTGGCATTTTGGCGGTGCTGGGGCTTGAACCTCCGACCTTCTGATCAGTAACCCAGAGCCTTAACCGCTGAGCTACCACTGCCCCCTGCCACTGTTGACTGTTGGCTGTTGGCTGATTTCCAGAAGAATTATGTCTGATCTCTGTAGTTCCTCTGTTACAACATCCCCTTCTCTTTGTGTGCATTTGCACAGTCATGCTAATAATCCTCTGGGCCAAACGTCATGCCAGTAACAAATCACCTCTCACGGTGCTAATAAGTGGCACATTGACCACAGAATGGATCAGAACTACAGACAGATTTGATCTTATTTGTATCACATTTGCCAAACATTATTTATTCTTCCTTTTATTAAAGGGATAGTTTCATAAATGTATTCACACTCATGCTATTCCAAACCCAAATGACTTTCTTTTATCTGTGGAACATAAAAGGAGATGTTAAAAAAGAATGATAGCCTCAGTCACCATTCACTTTCATTGTAAGGTAAAAAGATGTAAATAAATTCTGTATAGCATATCCTGTTGTGTTCCATAGAAGAGGAAAAGTCATGCAGGTTTGGAATGACATGAGGGTGAGTAAATGATGACAGTTTCAATTTTTGGGTGAACTATTCCTTTTAAGAGATTTTACAATAAATTCTTGCAATTTGCCAATGAATGTACCAACTATTTTAGAGTTAGAGAGTATTTATTGACCAATGTGGGGTTGCAGGGTGGCAATATAATTCCACTATATAAATATATAGCCTAATTTAATGATTGAAACAATTGTAAAAAAAAAAAATTTGTGCACAAAATAGCAGAAATTAATTAAAATACTGGTATAATACCGTATAATTTTCATGATTTTCTCTTCTATTAACAGTTCCCAAACAAGCATTTTTTCCACTGATGCGGACGGAATGCTGTACGTACATTTCTTATTTCTTCCACAAAATTACAAAAAAAGCAATAATGGAACCGTTAAGGAACCAGAATTGTTAAATTCCCCTCGATTTTCATTCCTAGTCAAGATATCAGTCTATCATTAATTTGTAGTAACCGCTTACAACTGTCTTTTCACCAGCCTAATTGGAAATGGTTTATAAAGGTTAGTATGGATGGTAACACTTTACAATAAGGATCCATTTGTTAACAATAATTAATGCATTGGGTATGACGAACTAACAATGAACTAGGGATGTAGACGGTTAACCGATTAACCGGCATTAAGAATTTGTTCGACTAATACTATCATATAGATTATCGTATGGAAGGCGCTCTAAAATGCGGTCAATTGTGACTGTCGTCACTTCCAACTAAAAACATGCCTACAGTATAAACTCTCACCCCCAACACTGATTGACAGGTGTCTGTGTAAGGCATTGGAAATGCAAGTGCAAAGGGAATTGTGATGCCATTTGAATTTGGCAGGCTCCATACAGGATGCAGAGGAAGTGAAATAGCAAATGGGGTATTTGCTTTTGCTATTTCGATATGACAAGGTCATAACTCGTAAGACATGGGAAATGCAATGGCAAATGGACTTTGCTTTTCCATTTGAAATTTGGCAGTCATTGTACGATTTGCAATTGCATTTGAATTATGTCACAATTTATGCATCCACAAATAGAAAACGCAATTGCAAATTCAATTTGCAATTTGTTTTGAAAAGTGCCCGGAAAATACTTCCATACTATCAGTTAAAAATTACTCGCAAGGTTAATTAAACAAACAACAAAGAGATAATTTGTTTAACATGTAGGGTATTTTATATACACACAAGCATGCTGTTAACACGCTGTCTTCCTTTCAGTCTGAATGACAAGGAAATATGAAGCATGCTCTGTGGCACCATTTTGTCCGTGAAGACGAAGTGTTTAAATGCGAATTGTAAAATAGGACTTTAAAGTGTAGAAGTAGCACGATTACAATGCGGTACCATTTTGAAAAAAACAGCCATGCATTTCACATATGTGGCAAAGCCACGCATTTCACTTATGTTGCAAGGACGGGAGTACGATGCGCGGAGGACCGTCGGTGCCTTGTGTGTGTGTGTGTGTGTGATATATATATATATATATGTATATATACAGTACTGTGCAAAAGTTTTAGGCACTTGTGAAAAATGTTGCATAGTGAGGATGTCTTCAAAAATAATGACAAATAGTGTTCATTTATCACTTAATGTTATACAAAGTCCAGTAAACATAAAAAAGATAAATCAATATTTGGTGTGACAACCTTTGACTTTAAAACAGCACCAATTCTCCTAGGTACACCTGGACACAGTTTTTCTTGGTTGTTGGCAGATAGGATGTTCCAAGCTTCTTGGAGAATTCACCACAGTTCTTCTGTCTATTTAGGCTGTCTCAATTGCTTCTGTCTCTTTATGTGATCTCAGACTGACTCGATGTTCAGTGGGGGGCTTTGTGGGGGTCATGGCATCTGTTGCAGGGCTCCCTGTTCTTCTATTCTAATCTTTTCTATTTGCAAAAGTAATGTTTGGGAGTCTAACATTTATATTTCCTATTGACACACTAAAGCTGAAGATATAAATAACCATCTTAAGACAAATGCTTTTGTGAAACATCTTATGTGCTTAAGACTTTTGCACAGTACTGTATGTTGATTTTTCTAAACAAAAATTATTAGGATTGCCCAGCAGCACATTTTGGGTAGGCTGACTGTTAAACTGCCCAAAGTTATCACCTCGTAGGTTAATTTGTCATGTAAGTGATCCTTTCAAAATTAGTTTGTTACAAAATATAAGAAGGAAATATACGCTTGTTCATTCAAACTTAATATGCATGCTAAAATGCTAAAATAAAGCTAAATATGCATGTCTGTCATGTGAACCTGTTTTGTTTCAGTCAGTGTAGACCTTTGTTATGCCTGTTTGGTCACTTGTTTAAATTCATGGCTTATCAGTTAACCGGTTAATAACCGGTTAATGCTGGCGATTAACCGGTTAAAAGAATTTGCCAAAATTTGCATCCCTACAGTGAATGAGAGAGAGATTTTTTTTTTATTTTTTTTACAGCATTTATTTATCCTAGTTAATGCTAGTAAATACAAATACAATTGTTTATTGTTAGTTCATAGTGCATTAACTAATGTTAAACAAAACTTTTGATTTTAAAAATGTATTCGTAATAAATGCTGTAAAAATATTGTTCATTGTTAGTTCATGTTAACTAATGTTGTTAACTTAAGTAATATTAACAAATGTAACCTTATTGTAAAGTGTTGGACCGTATGGACTGTATTGACATGACCATTGTATTTGGTGTGTTCCCCAACCATTATAGAGTATCAGTGAATCTGTACAGCAGCATGTTATGTAATATCCTATGGTGGATCAAGTTCTATTGTGATGTGTAACTTGAGAGCTCCTTTCAGATTTGGGATGGGTTATTTTGTTTTTTTTTCCTTCTTTATTTTAACCTCATCACACAGCACACCCTGCCTCTCACACAATACGTGTTCTGTTTTGACATTCAGTCATGTGCAAGTGATGATTCGCCTTCCTCTTTTATGTCACTGCAACATAATTTTCTTCCCCTCCTTCTCCTGAACGTGATCTTGGTGCAGTTTGTGCTGCTATGGCAACAGTGGTGTCGCCATTCACATGGCAGTGAGTTGGGCATTGGTGAATGGAGTAAAGATTAACGATTATGAAATGTGTTGCTCCACACCTCCTTCACACCATTTACAAACTGGAAAAATAGCTTCCTTTGAAAGCTGAAGGTGCTGACGTAGGAATGTCCCTTTATCTTCACCTGTCATAGCCACATTGTGAAGCAGTCTAGGTGTCTAATAATGCATGTTGCATTAAGCCTAAACAAACATTGTCAGAATAGTGCTATTCAAAAAGAGAATGGCGTATCTTTAAAATGGATAGTTCGCCCAAAAATGAAACATTAACACACGCTCATGTTGTTCCAAACCCGAATGAACACAAAAGATAATGTCAGGTAGAATGTTAGCCTCAGTCACCATTTACTTTTGTTGCATTTTTTTCCATTCAATGAAAATGAATAGTGACTGAGGCTAAGATTCTGCCTTGCATTTCCTTTTGTGTTACATGGATGAAAGAAAGTCATATGGGGTTTGGAACAACATAAGCATGAGTAAATGATGACATAATTTTTATTTTTGGGTGAACTAACCCTTTAAGAAAGAACCAGTAGATTAACACTCATGCTGTATTGGGGATGAATGTGCATTTAAAGAAAAGTTTTGCTAACCTTTTATCTGGTCATTGGCCTTTGGCATTGAGCCTTGCATCTTGCTCAGTCCTCTATTAGTGAGATGGGTGCTGAGTCTTATCTTCTATCCTACGCATGCTGCTCTGATAAGTAAGATCCACTGTCAACAGTAGTGATTTATTTGCACATTTAGCCGTGATTGCAGAAAGCTGCGGTTTTTCAACCTAATCATGCAAATATTTCAGGCTGAGGTATTTGCTTTGTCTGGATACTGGAGATTTAGAAAGAGATTTTCTCTTCTAGAAAGAAGTGTTATCTTCTTCCTCTTTTTGAAAGCTTACAAAGATAGAAGTTTCATCTGAGTTTGCCAGAAAGTCCGTTGTGCATGTTATCAGGAGGAATTTGGACCCATGCTTGCCTGGCTATGAGGACCGACAACTGTTTCAATCCTATCAAACCTAGGTTTTTTATCATTCAGTACAAATAGGAATGAAATGGCAGTCATCATAAGTACTGGTGCAATACTAAAAACACAAGATAGTAGGACCATACTTATAAATACACTGGCAGCCAAAAGTTTGGAATAATGTACAGATTTTGCTCTTATGGAAAGAAATTGGTACTTTTATTCACCAAAGTGGCATTCAACTGATCACAATGTATAGCCAAGACATTAATAATGTGAAAAATTACTATTACAATTTGAAAAAAAATTTCAGAACTTTTTTAAACTACTTCAAAGAGTTCTCATCAAAAAATCCTCCACTTGCAGCAATGACAGCTTTGCAGATCCTTGGCATTCTAGCTGTCAGTTTGTCCAGATTCTCAGGTGACATTTCACCCTATGCTTACTTTAGCACTTGTCATAGGTGTGGCTGTCTTGTCGGGCACTTCTCATGCACCTTACAGTCTAGCTGATCCCACAAATGCTCAATAATGCAATTAAGATCCATAATACTCTTTTCCAATTATCTGTTGTCCAATGTCTGTGTTTCTTTCCCCACTCTTACATTTTGTTTCAAAAGTGGCTTTTTCTTTGCAATTCTTCCCATAAGGCCTGCACCCCTGAGTCTTCTCTTTACTGTTGCACATGAAACTGGTGTTGAGCAGGTAGAATTCAATGAAGCTGTCAGCTGAGGATATGTGAGGTGTCTATTTCTCAAACTAGAGACTCTGATGTACTTATCCTCTTGTTTAGTTGTACATCTGGCCTTCCACATCTCTTCCTGTCCTTGTTAGAGCCAGTTGTCCTTTGTCTTTGAAGACTGTAGTGTACACCTTTGTATGAAATCTTCAGTTTTTTGGCAGTTTCAAGCATTGTATAGCCTTCATTCCTCCAAATGGTGATTGACTGAGTTTCTAGAGAAAGCTGTTTCTTTTTTGCCATTGTTGACCTAATATTGACCTTAAGATATGCCAGTCTATTGCATACTGTGGCAACTCAAAAACAAACACAAAGACAATGTTAAGCTTCATTTAACGAATCAAATAGCTTTCAGCTGTGTTTGATATAATGGCAAGTGATTTTCTAGTACCAAATTAGCAATTTAGCACGATTACTCGAGGATAAGGTGTTGGAGTGATGGCTGCTGGAAATGGGGCCTGTCTAGATTTGATCAAAAATGACTTTTTTTCAGCCTGGGTAGCTCAGCGAGTATTGGTGCTGACTACCACCCATGGAGGTGCGAGTTCGAATCTAGAATGTGCTGAGTGACTCTAGCCAGGTCTCCAACCAAATTGCCCCGGTTGCTAGGGAGGGTAGAGTCACATGGGGTAACCTCCTCGTGGTCGCTATTAGAGATTCTCGCTCTCAGTGGGGTGTGTGGTAAGTTGTTCAACATGCTGTGAGTCTCCGCGGTGTCATGCACAGCGGGCCACGTGATGAGATGCGTGGATTGACTGAGGCAACCGAGACTTGCAGAGGCAACTGAGAGTTGTCCTCCGCCATCCGGATTGAGTTGAGTAACCGCGCCACCACAAACATCAAAATCTGTACGTTATTCCAAACTTTTGGCCGTCTGTGTGTGTGTGTGTATATATATATACACATTACACATACCTGCATACAGCTCTGGTAAAACATTGAGAACACTGCAATATTATCAGTTTCTCTGGATTTACTATTTATAGGTATGTGTTTGAGTAAAATGAACATTTTGTTTTATTCTATAAAGTACTGACAACATGTCTCCCAAATTCCAAATAAAAATATTGTCATTTAGAGCATTTATTTGCAGAAAATGACAACTGGTCAGAATAACAAAAAAGATGCAGTTTTTTTCAGACCTCGAATAATTAAAAGAAAACAAGTTCATATTCATTTTTAAACAACACATTAGTAATGTTTTAACTTAGGAAGAGGTCAGAAATCAATATTTGGTGGAATAACCCTGATTTTCACATTGCTGTTGGGTGACATTATGCTACTTCTGGTGCAAAAATTCAAGCAGGAATTCAACAGACACTGGAATGTAATGGCTGCCATACATGTAGAAGTGTTTAAGTAACATTTTGAGTGGTTTCTTAATTTTTTTTCCAGAGCTGTATATATATGTCCATGTATGTGATTTTCCAAAGTTTGAGTCCACTTGTGAAAATGTTTCTATTTTGCATTTTTCTAATTTAATCGTTTATTTTTCATTACAAATTATATTATCAGCATAACAGTTTTATGAAACGCTTGTGCAAAACCCAATGATTATGATATAATAATGCATGTGAATTTTCACAGAGCATCTTGTGAAAGTGCTTCAATGAAAGAAAACCTGTCCTTTTGTACAAAATGAGTTAACACAGTTAATGTCACACATTTGCTTATTTGATTACTGATCATGAAATTGTGTGGAATTAAATGTTTATTAATGATGTATGCATATTTTTCAAAAACGCGCAGAGGGGTAATCATTAGTACGCAAGCAATAGCGAGAGAGGAGCAGTCTTATTTTATTAATATGAGGTTTTTCGCACCTGCATTCCAATCTGCATCTTGATGTAATACTTCATGATCACGCAGCGTGTTTTCATCAGCTGAATAGGAGGCTAAACACTATTAAATTGTGACTAGACTCACGCTGCATATGCAAGCCATTCACGCGTCACAAGCCGATCAACTATTTAGCCCTTTTCGGTGTATCGCACCTGCAAAATCCTAAAACTTTATTTCCAGGTTTAATTTATATTTAAATGTGGGATTTTTGAACCCCACAATGTGAGTTTATGTTTTCACTTTTAATCGTTTCATGTAATTTTGAATGTGACTATGGTTTAAGGATGGTGTACCTGTATGCTGGTTGGAAATCTCAAGGATTAATAGTGGGGTTTTCCTTATTACATTATGTGTTGTTCTGAAAGCAAAAAGAAACAAATGAAACATGGAATGTAGGCTGTCATCCGTGTAGCCTGACCAAATCAACGCGGGTGCATTTTAACTTGTGCGATTAACCGAATGTGAAGCACGAATGGCTTGCACGCACTGCACGAGTCTGTTGGGTATACTGCAGTCTCATCACATTTTAACTTTTTGTTTAGCCTCCCATTTAGCTGATGAAAACATGCTGCGTGATCATGAGGAAGGATTACATCAAGATGCAAACTAGAAAGCAGGTGCGGAATTTCATATAAATAAAATAGTCTACTCTCTCTCCTCTCTCACCGTTGCTGGCGTTCAGTGATTACCCCTCCGCATGACATAGGTTGCCGACCCCGGTTCTAGAGACTATTGTGCGTGAAAATTGCATTTCAAAATAAGAGTCCCATGTGTATTTCGGGCTTCTTTATAATTAAAAGTCCCGTATTGTGTACCACTTTTTTTCTTCTGGTAATTATTGATAGGGATTGGAGTAGCACAATAAACTGCATCTGGGATTTCATTCAATTTGCACTCTTGGGGTCTCTGTGTCTGGGCCATCTGGTAACAGTAAAGAAAGACTAAGGCAATATTTTAAAACTATATATATATATATATATATATATATATATATATATCAAGCTTTTGACACTTAGGATAATTGAGGGACTTGTACACAACTATTACACAAGGTGCAAACAGTAACTGATGCTCAAGAAGACAACACACTACTATATGCATACTATTCTTTATGTAAATATCTGTAATGTAGATTCTGAATAGCAGTACTAAATAAAAAATAATCTTATCTCTTATAGTTGTATAAATTATGAAAGGGGAGTGCACATTTATGAGACAAAAAGGAATGCAAACTTATCTATATATATACTGTTTATTAAGCCTTCGATGAATGGGTTATCAGCTGACTTCCTATTCTTCGGCTTTTTATCTTGTTTCTGAACAGCAATCTAAATCGAGAAAATCTGTGATTTGGCTACTAAAAACAGCCATTTGGCTCCTTAATGTTTCAGTTTAGGAGCCAATGGCTCCTAAGTCATTTTTTTTTTTAGTCTGGAGCCCTGAAATATGTTTGTGTGTGTGCATATATATATATATATATATATATATATTACAACGTGTCCAGGAATTATAAAGTTTACAGGACAAATAGGAAACAATGCATAATATTCGATAATATAATGACACAATCTTGTCAAATGAACAATAATTGTTTGTTCATTATAATTGCTTTTCCAGCAGTAATGGAATTGGTGTCTAATTAAAAAAATTCAAAACAAAAACAGAGAGCAAAGCAATAAGCTAAACTGCAATTAATTTCAACATCTTTTCACAAAGAAATATTAAAATAACAAAAATCGTTATCATATAATTTCTTACTTTGGCTAATTTCTTTCTCTTTATTTTAATGACTATTTTACACCGATTTTAAGTGTTTTGCTGTCAACGACTAGTTTCTCTACAGCTTGAGATGCACATCAGCCTTTGTGTCGTCATCCTCCAGAAGATGGCAACGCAAGGCTGTTTTAATGGGAATAATGCAGGCTGCTTTTTGATCTTATAAAGAGAAGCTCTAGTTATTAATGAATAGGATGGTTCGGTGTCTAAAATCTAATTGAATTGGAACTACACGTTTGAAGCCATTGTAACATAGTCGATAAGCACGACACCTGTAAACAGCCGACTGTTAGGTTAATGCACTGTATTACATTGCAGCGGAATTGATAAATATATAAAATATTGAGTTATTTATTGAAGTTTGGAGTGCTTTATCAGATTGGTGTTGTCCTTCACATTGTGTTATGCCTAACAACATCCGTCAACCATCTTAAAATTACTCTAACGCTTGGTCTTTCATGGCTTATTGCTTAAGGATCCAGCAGGAAATAATCTGTGTTGTTGTATTCTTGGCCTCTTCGTTGTTGCCTGTTTAGTGAGCAGGAACACAGTCTGTGTCATGTGAGTAAAGGGATGATTACTTTATGCAGCTTGGAGGTACATGCAACAATGAATAGTGCTGATGGCACAATGTCTGTGTATGTGTCTCATGTCAGTTCTCTCCAGCACAGGCCACCACTTATTTTTTCCTAGCAAGAGAAGGCAGATACAATAATATAGTATTTCAGTTTTGAACTTAATGTAATATACAGTGGCTCCAAAAAAAGATTTGGTTATATTTGGATACTTAACAGGGATAGATGACCCAAAAATGATTGGGTCATCATTTACTCACCCTCATGCCATCCCAGATGTGTATGGCTTTTTCTTCTGCAGAACACAAATGAAGATTTTTCGAAGAATTTTCAGCTCTGTTGGTCCATACACTGCAAGTGAATGGTGACCAAACCTTTTGAAGCTCCAGAAATCACATAAAGGACAAATAAAAGTAATCCATTTGACTCCAGTGGTTTAATCCATATCTTCAGAAGCAATAGGTGTGGGTGAGAAACAGATCAATATTTAAGTCTTTTTCTTTTTTTACCATAAATCTCCACTTTCACTTTCAAAATGTGGAAGTGAAAGTGGAGATTTATAGTAAAAAGGACTTAAATATTTATCTGCTTTTTTTCACCCACACCTATCATATCACTTCTGAAGATACAGATTAAACCACTAGAGTCATATGGATTTCTTTTATTTGTCCTTTATGTGATTTCTGGAGCTTCAAAAGGTCTGGTCACCATTCACTTGCATTGTATGGACCATCAGAGCTAGTTTGTGTGTGTTCAGCAGAGGAAAGAAAGTCATACGCATCTGGGATGGCATGAGGGTGAGTAAATGATGACAGAATTTTAATTTTTGGTTAAACTTTTCCCTTTAAGACACACTTTAAAATAGGCTGCTAATTTCAGTGCAGTAGATAACAAAATATAAAAGCAAGTGGCATACGTAAACAAATACATTTGCCATTGTTCATAGCTCACTTCAATATTCTTTGCCGTTTAATTTTCACCAAGATATACAAGTATGTTTTCAGTGTCCAACTAATGACAACTTTAAAGCTTGCTGCATTCATTATCATGTTTTTATTCTAAAAGTTATTCACTTAGCATTACGCCATGATGGCCAATGTTGTAAATTCTATGTTCTGAGAAGGCTGTATGGTTAGTCCTCTAAATCATGACAGTTTTATTTTAATATGTAGATAAGAAAACTAATCCACCAGTGAGCCATGGCCTTGCCGAAGTGTGCATGTGTGTGCACGAGTGTGTGATTGTGCTCCTGTGTGTCCTGTAATCCTTCAGCTTGTCCTCACCACCAGTCCTGGTGTTACATGAGTTAGACCAGATCGGCTCTCAGGGATTAGGCCCAGTCACCATCAGCAGCCAGAGATAAACATGACACAGTAAATTCTGCAGGCCTGCGGAGTCACGGCCAGGTCCTGCTGCTCAAACAGATGGAAGGAGTGTAACCTTGAGATGTGTTTTTGTCTTGCTTTTTCCCCTCACCTTACCCCTGCTCTCGTACTGTAACCTCCCTCCGCTCCCCTTCTATTTCCCAGGATCTGAGCTCCAGCTCCGACAGCCTCGAGCTTGAGGCTGGTAAAGTAAGTCTCTCACCGTCTAAAAACGCTCCTGTGCGTAGTGGGATGGTGGCGGTGTCTGTTTACAGGCGGGGTTGACTCCACAGATTCCTTCAAATGTGTGCCTTCAAGATTTGCAATCATGCTATCACACATCACAAAATGTACTATCATGCAGGAATGTTATTGGCACTCTCCATGAAATGGGTACAAAATAGGACTTAAAACTCTTTAAAAAAAAAAAAAAAAAAAATATATATATATAATTTTTTTTTTTTTTTTTTCTCGACAAAATGTCAATGAAAGGAGGTGCTTAACCTTCATAAATAGTTGTTCATCCACTTTAGACCCTGGAATAGATTTTTATGGGCATTTTCTACCTTTTATGAGGGTGTATTTTTCTAACCATATAAAACATATTTTCATGTAAAATATTTTTAATCAATTCATACATTTTTTTTTTTTTAAGCTGAGCAATTAGGTCTGTTATGTATAAATCAGATTCTACAAACAAAGCAGAAGAATTCATTACGCTGGCATTTTTTGGCCACAAATTTTGACCATTTCGGTGGCATTTTTGCCCCAACCCCAGTCAGCCAACATTAATTTCTGACTCTGCTTGTTCTCACCAAAGAACATGGGATTTGTGCTTTAATTGCTTGAAAAAAGTAACAGGACACCTATTTGTACACTATTTGTGGAAAGTGCCTGTTAGCCTACATGTTTGAGCTGACCCAATTATCATTGGAGCAGTATCTGAAAACTGATGGCATGCTTGCAAACAAGTTCTTTGAATATTTGTTCTTGTCAGTTTTATCTCAGTTGAATTAATGGGATGTGTCACTTTTCACTTATTCTGTTATTTAATCAAGTTTAAAAGCGTATAAGAGTTTTTGAGCAGTTGACGTTAATAATGTATAACATTGGATAATTAAATTAGTTTGTGTTGGGTTCTGTGATCAAGACCTTTTGGTTTCCTTTCAGAAAATTTGTAACACACTTTGGCAGAGTTCTCTGGAAAATAATTTAATTTGGCGGAGTGGATTCTCTAACCGTGGGTGTGTGTTGGGTGCCGTTTAACATATTTCCAAAGGAAATAAAGGACATAAAAGTATCCTTAAGTTCTTTGAGATAAACAAAACAAAAAAACAATTTTATGGCCTTGTCATTTGTTTCAGTAACCCCTTCTACATGGATGACAATATCCATGTATCAGATATACTTTTGACATTTGGAACTCTTTGGAAATATCAGGGAATATTAAAATGGTGTTTTCCAGGCCTGAAAAGTCATGAAAATTTATAAAATCTTAAGTCACTGAACAGTCTGTAGTGACTACAGCATTTTTTAGTTTTCTCTACAATATTTTCCACGAGATATTGCCCTTGTGTTGATTTAAACTTACTTGCTACAAGTCGCATGCCATAGTAATGTCAGATTTGTGACTGAATCATACAAGTCATTCATTTCAATGAATTGGTTGAAATGGCTTACAAATCACACCAAATGATTCTTTAGCGAATAACCAGAAGTGTATCTAGTGAACAAAAACAACTGGAAACGTCCCGGAAATATTATTTGTCAAAAAGTGTGGGAACCGTGGGAACTATTGGTCGCACATGTGGAGGAGTTTGATGAGTCTTTCTCCACATTTCCTGTCCTTGGATGACCTTATGTATTTGTGTTAATACTTTTTAAAGCTGCACTATGTAACTTTGTGCTCTCTAGCGACATCTGTGGTTGAAATGTAAAATTGCAAGCAATTTGCGGAAGAATACATTACGTCCGTTGTGTTTCGACACTAGTGCTCTGGCGGATGAATCTCATGATTTTACCTGGACATCGCCTGTGTGATCATGACTGGAAGACATTCAGAGCCGGAGTTATAACGTGCTATTTTCATGTTGATATAATTATGTAATACGATTAAACATTTAAAGATGAAATATTACTTGCTTTGATGAAGATAAACAACACTCATTTACATATTTTGAATGAATGAATTGCACACTTTTCTGACACTACACTCAAAGCGCTTTTACATAGAGAACAAGGGACTCCTGAAACACCACCAGTTACAGGTATATTTTAATATGATTATTCAAGTGTTTTATCGACTATTAATGTTTGTATTGTATTATCAGTTTTAGAGGTGAAACACGTGATACTGCTGATTCGAGTTTAATGTAGGACTTAATTATTTTTACATTATTAGTCTTGTCAATGAAATCAATGATGAAAACGTTTGTTGACGAAAGGTTTTTTGATTTCGTCAACGATAACGAAGACGAGACACAAAAGGCGCATCATGAAGATTATTAAATTCGTTTATTAAAGCTTACTATAGACGAAAATATGATGATAAAAATTACACTGCAAGATATAAACAGTGCAAAACATAAACAGAAGAAGAAACATCTTGAGAATCTGTAAATAGAAGAAGATATTAGATATGGATTCATCTAATCCATTTTCCAGTGTTTTGGGAATTTCTCCGCATGAGCTGCGTGAGTTGAACTTGCTAACACCGGCCAAATTAACTGCTTTAAAACGGGGTAAATACCTCATTCAAACTCATCCTCTTTATACATGAGATTCATCAATATATCCACAACTTACATCTGCACAATGAAACGAATGAACGTGAATTTGAATTAATTGATGCACTAGTCAGAATAATCGTAATTTGCGTAACTTGCGTTGTGAATACACTGTTCCATAAGAAACACGCTACATGTAATATCCTTTCACGGAAAATTAATAAGTCTCTAAAGCATGAAGAATTCAGAGTACAGTAGACTAACTTATAAAAAGTAGCGAATACTTAGTCTATTCATTATTATTTCAGTAGCTCAGGTTTTTCACAACAAGGACAGTAGGCCTATGTACATTTATACTGTATGTTTGATACATATTATGATACATAATATTTGATTAAAGTTTGGTTTGTTACAGTTTGACACTTTTTGTCCATTTTGTACGTCAAGTAAAAGATATGATTTTCGTTGACTAAAATGGACATTTTTGTAAAACTGACTAAAATTAATGAACATAACATGATGAAATATTGACTACATTTTTGTCAAAAGACCAAAACTGTGATTAAAACAAAAAACTGAAAAAATAACACGGCAGTTGATAAAGGAAGTGAAACTGTAGGCCTAATAACACTGTAAACTAAAAACATAAAACGAGCAATAATGGGGATAAAATCTACTTTATTAAACATGAAAATAATATATACAAGAAGTCAATTTCAGAAGTCATACGTACTAGTAAACATGCACAGTAACTTCCCCTGACGATGGATTGCGATCGGTAAGCACGACAAGTAATGTTCGATTCATAAAAGCATTACCCGTACCAGACAACATACTGTATCCAGTTCCATCCTGAACTGTGTGATTGTGACTGACTGAACTGAACAGCGTCCAAAGCGGAACACATGACAGCCGGCACTTCTTTCCTGTGTTTACAGACATGAGGTCATGACGCAAAAGTGGTTTCACGCCAAATCCGACCCGAAAGCTCAAAATACAAATTATTTTTATAGGCTTACTGAAATAAGGTAAGGACATTGTTTTAAACACTGATTGTTTATGTACTTAATCAGTAATGGCAATTTGTTCATTTTTAACCAAAAAATCTTACATAGTGCAGCTTTAATACATTTCAGGTGATGCTATTCATTCATGACTCGCTTGCTCTACCCTGTGGTCAACTGTTGCTAAAAGTGCTCTCACCATTTCTTTTTGTTATTCCCATGCTTCACTTTGAGATCAAAATGCTGTGCTGATCATGCATGCAGATATTTAGCTGTTTTGAGCACTGCTCCTTATATTCTTGTGCTGAATAATATAAACAGACATAGACTTGTATAATAACTCATATATCCATAGAAATACAGTGACTGCTTTTATGTGTTTGAATAATCCCTATGCAAATGGAATATCCAATTTGATATGTTTTTTTAAAAAAGCTTTTTAATTTTATTTAGAAAAACTACATTTCGTCTACATCTGCAAGTTTTATTTACTGTGTTCAGATAAATGTTTCTTTCTTCCATCTCTTTCCTTTCCCTCTTGTCTAGCCTGTGCGTTTGACTCCTCAGCGGGAGTTCATCAAATCTCTGATGGGGATTGGGAAGAGACTGGCCACTCTGCCCACTAAAGAACAGAAGACTCAGAGGCTCATCTCTGAGCTGTCTCTACTCAACCACAAGTTACCTGCCCGGGTCTGGCTGCCCACAGCGGCCTTTGACCACCATGTAGTCCGTGTGCCCCACACACAGGCCGTTGTGCTCAACTCAAAGGATAAGGTGAGGTTCCATATACATGTGGATATGGATAATTTTTGTAATAATTTTTTTTTGGACTGGTCCATGCTTTAAGTGAAAGAATAATTATTTGAGTTTTTGTTATTTTAATCAGATTTGGAAGACTCTTTATTTATGTTAGTGTAAAAAAAAAAAAATTCTGATGCAGTGTGGTCTAAAAGTCTGAGACTACATTGAAAATCTAGGATTTTTCCTCATTTTAACCTGGTAATTAACAAAGAAACAAAGTTAATTGACGTAAAATGAATAAGAAATCCTTTTCTAGGTCACTAATCAATTTGAGCAAATTTGTGACAATGACCATGTTAACTTGTTAATTTGTTAACGTTGAAACACACAATACGCTCTTTGAAACATTCTCAAATCATGCTGGGAGAACATGGATCATCAGGTTTTGCGCAAACTTGTGGAGTCAACGCCAGCTCGAGTGCATCCTGTCATTAAAGGAATGAATGTGAAAAAAAACTCTTTTAGTCACCCTCATGCCATCCCAGATGTGTATAACTTTCTTTCTTCTGCAGAACAAATGAAGATTTTTAGAAGAATATCTCAGCTCTTTAGGTCCATACAATGCAAGTGAATGGTGACCAACATTTTGAAGCTCCACAAAGCACATAAAGGCAGCATAAATGTAACCTATAAGACTCAGTGGTTTAATCCATGTCTTTTGAAGTGATCCAATTGGTTTTGGATTAGAACAGACCAAAATATAACTGCTTTTTCACTATAAATCAGCAGTCTCCTTGGCGATCATGATTTCAAGCTTGATTACACTTCCTAGCACCATCTAGCGCTTTGCACATGTGTCAAGCGCAAGGAAGTGTAATCGAGCTTAAAATCATGATAGTGCCTAGAGACTGCAATGACAAAATGTACAGTGAAAAGGGTTACATTTTGGTCTGTTCTCACCCAAAATCGATTAGATCGCTTCAGAAGACATTAATTAAACCAGTGGAGTCATATGGATTAATTTAATGCTGCCTTTATGTCCCTTTTTGGAGATTCGTGTATATTTTTCAATTCATCTTTTCACTCATTGTTATTCTGATAATATATGTAAATTTGTAATGACATTTTTTTAAATTAAATTAGATAAGAATGCAAAAACATTTGGACTTCATTGTATGTTTTACATTTTGCAGTGATAAATGAAACTTTGTTAAACTGCCTTTTTTGTGCTTGATCAGGCACCTTACCTAATCTATGTAGAAGTTCTGGAATGTGAAAACTTTGAGACGTCAAGTGTGCCTGTGAGGATCCCGGAAACACGGATCCGCAGCACACGGTCCGTAGAGAATCTTCCGGATTGTGGCATCACACCCGACCAGCGTGCCAGCAGCTTCTCCACAGTTCCCAATTATGACAACGATGACGAGGCATGGTCTGTAGATGACATTGGAGATCTGCAGGTGGAGGTACTTGGAAAGAGCAACTAGTAAAGCCATCTACAAATTTGCTTTGTATTTGTCTTCTGAGAACTGACCTGTAACCTTTTTCCTTTTAAAGTTTCCAGAGATCCACACCAACAGTTGTGACAACATCTCCCAGTTCTCAGTAGATAGCATCACCAGCCAGGAGAGCAAGGAGCCTATTTTTATTGCAGCTGGAGACATCAGGTACACTTGGAACCTGTTGAGCGAATGCATCTTTGGCTGCAAACAGTAAGAAAAACAATTGTAATTGAACAGAATGTAATTTTCAATATTTTAGACGACGTCTGTCCGAGCAGCTTGCCCACACCCCTACCACATTTAAGAAGGACCCAGAGGATCCCTCAGCTGTAGCCTTAAAGGAGCCATGGCAGGAGAAAGTGAGGTATGTGTAATCCACGTTAGAGACATTTTTTCCTCATTTGATTATTTGATCTTTTGATCAGACTTTTAAGACTGAGTTCTTCTCTCCCGTGCTGTTCCATAGACGGATCAGGGAGGGTTCCCCCTATGGGCACCTACCCAACTGGCGTCTACTTTCTGTCATTGTGAAATGTGGTGATGATCTGAGACAGGAGCTTCTTGCCTACCAAGTGCTGAAACAGCTGCAGGTTGGCTGTCAATCAGTCTTTATCTATCATTCATTGTCTATTAATCAACTGGGAATTTCAAAATTTGGCTAAATCAGAATATCATTGCTGGAACAGAAGATTTGGGCAGTTTTTTTAATTGTTGGAATAGATTTGTGCTGCATGACTATATATTAATGTTACTTTTTATTTTATTTTTTAACAATATTCAAACTAGATACAGTTGAGTGCATACGTTTGCATTCCCCTTGCAGAATATGCAAAATGTAAGATAAAAAGGTATCTTAAAAATTGCATTTTGTATTTTATTTAGTACTGCCCCGTGTAAACTTATGAGACAAATGGTAAAAAAAAAAAGTGTAAGTTAATACACTTAACTGTATTAATCGGCAGAGCTTTGTAAACACATTTCTACTTTTAGCATTTATTATTTTTTCAGGCATTGCTGTTAAACTGGACCTCTCACCATCTTTGTGGTCTTCTAGATTATCTGGGAGCAAGAGCGGGTTCCCTTGTGGATTAAGCCCTACAAGATCCTGGTCATCTCTTCAGACAGTGGAATGATTGAGCCGGTGGTCAACGCTGTGTCCATTCACCAGGTGAAGAAACAGAGCCAGCTCTTATTGCTCGATTACTTCTGGCAGGAGCACGGCAACTACACTACAGAGGCCTTTCTTACTGCTCAGCGCAACTTTGTCCAGAGCTGCGCTGGCTACTGCCTCATCTGTTATCTGCTGCAGGTGAAGGACAGGTAAGAGAGACCTGCAGACTTCGGGCAGTAAAATCATGCTAGAATAGTGTCTGAAGCTAAATATGTTTTTCTCTTCCTTTTTAGGCACAATGGAAATATCCTGCTGGACTCTGAGGGTCACATCATTCACATTGACTTTGGCTTCATCCTTTCTAGCTCTCCACGAAACCTGGGCTTTGAGACGTCCGCCTTTAAACTTACCAGTGAATTTGTAGATGTAAGTACGAACATTTATTTTTGATGTGTTCACAAATGGGGTATTAGTCCTTTCTACATTTCTAGTTTTGCTATAGTCTTAAAACTTTGAATTGCAGTACTTCAAATATTGTTGGATTTTGTGTCATAAATTGCTGGCGATATTCCACATTTATAATTTGCTTTGGATAAAAGCGATTGCTAAATTATAAAATGTGAGGTTGTCTGAATTGTGGAGAAATTTGACATGAAATTTGCTTTTAGGTGATGGGAGGTCTGGATGGAGACATGTTCAACTATTACAAAATGCTTATGCTTCAAGGCCTCATCGCTGCACGCAAGCACATGGAGAAGGTCATCCAGATTGTAGAAATCATGCAGCAAGGTATTGTCGTAAATCTCATTGTATAAAAGTCTGAAGAGGCTTTTACACTGACAGCAATTTGCAGCAAAAAAAGGAACAGAAGGCATTCATTTCCAATGAGACTCTGCAATTTGAGGCAACATGAGCAATAGTAACTATAACCGATGTGTCACCTGTCCAGCGACGTGTGAAAATGAGCAGTGACACGATGTGACGACAGCCAATTTGATTTAAGACACTGGATACTGTATGATCTGTCTCAAATATGATACTGTGGTCAAAGTGTATGCAGGATGAAGAAGTTAATATTACTGTGAGCGATTTTTTTTTTACTGAGCTACATGATTTGTCTCTGCCCACATATGATGATAATAATAAAAAATCATGCATGGAAACCATTTCAGAAATGGTCGGGTTTTTTTTAACCCTGTAAAGCCTGACATAAGAAAGAATTGTCAGAAAATTCCATTTTTGGACATTAAAATTTTTTAGTACCATTAGACAAACTATAAATATAAATTGTAAAAAAAAAAAAAAAATGTTTGCATGTTTTTTTTTTTTTTTATGTATCACATTTGATAAATTAGGCTTTAAAGGTCATTATCCTCCTGAGGTCCAGCAATTAATTTTTGTGTAGGACATTTGTAAAACTAACCTCAGTTTTACTAACCTCCACTAACCACCTACTAGGGATGTGCATGGTAACCGTTTGTCAACCGTGAGAGTTCACAAACGGGGCTTGGTACTAAAGAATGTATATTGCAATAACTATGTTTCAAACACTACTCAAAGCAGAAGTGAATAAAGTGCAAAGTAAGTAATGAGCCTAAATAGCACAATACATAGGTCTTCAAAGGATAAAATCACTCACATTAAAGTCAAACAAAAATAACCAAACTGTCACTGCCTGAAACATAGTATTTTTAACCAATGGAAAATTCATAATTTAAGTGCCAAACCTACAGTAAATGTGCTCTGCTTTGGCAGGTTACTTCTCCGTGAGGCAGCAAACACTAGTATTTTCATGTGCATGGAGTTACACCCCGTCTAAACTGGATGCGAGCAATGCGTCAAAAGCCAATACAGTAGATCCCATCATATTCAATTAAGCTGTCTTCACTGGAAGCGTTCTTTGCGGCGCAGTGCGCCAACAGTAAATGGATGTCCTATTACATTTTGCGTGCACGCGCTGGTGCTGCTACTGCCAACAAGACAAATAAACGTTTGCTTTGACGCATCCAGTGTAGGCCTCCTCAAGCCGTTGCGGCGCAACGGTCAACGGATGCGGCCAGTGTAGACAGGGTCTTACACTCTATGGTTTATTAGCTGCTTTGAGAATTTTTGATTTTTAAAAAATGGTTTAGCATTGAACTTGTCAAATTATTGTATGCAAGTATGCACACCAGAGCCAAAAGGACAACATTGGCTTACCGTTTATCAAGCACTGAAACTTTGCCAGTTGCCATCTTTGTGACATCTGTAGCGCAGCACAAAAGCACGTGTTAACAGCCCCTAACTCGTCCTATACTTAAAAAAAAAACTGACCCAAACCAGACCTGAAACCTGATGGTTTGTCGAGGCTCGTTGAGCTCGGGTCTGGTTGCAGTCTTCTTTTGCACACTTTGAACAACCGAATAGTGATTTTGGTAACACTATGTAACACAATTTTTGTTCCTGGGTAGTAAGTGTTATTTCCTAATTGCTTATGCCTCAAAAGCATAGAAAATTGCTATTATTCCCCACAAACTTTGCTTTTGTGACCAGGACAGTGATATTTTGAAATGTACCTATTTCCAATGAGAAAATGGGCAAATTTGTGTCTTTTTGTTCACAAAGTCAGAAAAAAACAACATATGAATCCAAATTAACATGTATTTGTACTAAAGTAATACAAAAATGACTACAAAAGATTTAGAAGTGAGTAGTTTTGAGATTTATGATTATACTGTAAATCACTTTCACGAACCAGCCCCCAAATGTAGTCTCCCATCATGTTCTCGTTATACTGTCTTTGGTAGCAACGTTCAAAGTCCAGTATATCCTAGTGGAAGTGCTCGCCTTGCTCCTCCGAGTACGCTACCACGTTCTCTTTGAATTTATCAAGATGAGCATCAAGGATATGGACTCTGAAGGGACATCCTACAGCCCATTGTGCCGTAGTTCTTCACCAGAGTCTCAACCAGCTCCACACAGTTTTCGGCCTTGTGATTGCCCAGGAAGCCCCGAACCACTGCGACAAAGCTGTTCCAAGCCACTTTCTCCTTACTAGTGAGCTTCTTGGGGAATTCATTGCACTCCAGGATCTTCTTTATCTGTGGTCCGATGAAGACACCGGCTTTGACCTTTGCCTCAGACAGCTTAGGGAAGAAGTCTTGAAGGTACTTGAAGGCTGCCGACTCCTTGACTAATGCTCTGACAAATTGTTTCATAAGGCTCAATTTGATGTGCAGTGGTGGCATCAGCACCTTCCGGGGGTCCAACAGTGGCTCCCACTTGACGTTTTTCCTCCCCACAGAGAACTCGGTCCGCTGTGGTCAGTCCCGTCTGTGGTAGTGCACCTTGGTGTCCCTGCTGTCCCAAAGGCAAAGATAGCAGGGAAACTTGGTAAAACCGCCTTGGAGACCCATCAGGAATGCCACCATTTTGAAGTCTCCTATGACCTCCCAGCTGTACTCACCATACTTCAAGGTGTCCAGCAAGGACTTGATATGTATCCATTTAGGCAGCTGGATCTAAACTGAACTGGTGGGCTTAAGGCCCTTGTATTTATACTACTATTTACAGCTGCTGGTCATATAATTAGAATATCATCAAAAAGTTGATTTATTTCACTAATTCCATTCAAAACGTGAAACTTGTATATTATATTCATTCATTACACACAGACTGATATATTTCAAATGTTTATTTCTTTTAATTTTGATGATTATAACTGACAACTAAGGAAAATCCCAAATTCAGTATCTCAGAAAATTAGAATATTGTGAAAAGGTTCAATATTGAAGACACTTGGTGCCACACTCTAATCAGCTAATTAACTCAAAACACCTGCAAAGGCCTTTAAATGGTCTCTCAGTCTAGTTCTGTACGCTACACAATCATTGGGAAGACTGCTGACTTGACAGTTGTCCAAAAGACGACCATTGACACGTTGCACAAGGAGGGCAAGACACAAAAGGTCATTGCAAAAGAGGCTGGCTGTTCACAGAGCTCTGTGTCCAAGCACATTAATAGAGAGGCGAAGGGAAGGAAAAGATGTGGTAGAAAAAAGTGTACAAGCAATAGGGATAACCGCACCCTGGAGAGGATTGTGAAACAAAACCCATTCAAAAATGTGGGGGAGAACCACTATGCACAGACGTATGCAAGACATGGGTTTCAGCTGTCGCATTCCTTGTGTCAAGCCACTCTTGAACAACAGACAGCGTCTGAAGCGTCTCGCCTGGGCTAAAGACAAAAAGGACTGGACTGCTGCTGAGTGGTCCAAAGTTATGTTCTCTGATGAAAGTAAATTTTGCATTTCCTTTGGAAATCAGGGTCCCAGAGTCTGGAGGAAGAGAGGAGAGGCACACAATCCACGTTGCTTGAGGTCCAGTGTAAAGTTTCTACAGTCAGTGATGGTTTGGGGTGCCATGTCATCTGCTGGTGTTGGTCCACTGTGTTTTCTGAGGTCCAAGGTCAACGCAGCCGTATACCAGGAAGTTTTAGAGCACTTCATGCTTCCTGCTGCTGACCAACTTTATGGAGATGCAGATTTCATTTTCCAACAGGACTTGGCACCTGCACACAGTGCCAAAGCAACCAGTATCTGGTTTAAGGACCATGGTATCCCTGTTCTTAATTGGCCAGCAAACTCGCCTGACCTTAACCCCATAGATAATCTATGGGGTATTGTGAAGAGGAAGATGCGATATGCCAGACCCAACAATGCAGAAGAGCTGAAGGCCACTATCAGAGCAACCTGGGCTCTCATAACACCTGAGCAATGCCACAGACTGATCGACTCCATGCCACGCCGCATTGCTGCAGTAATTCAGGCAAAAGGAGCCCCAACTAAGTATTGAGTGCTGTACATGCTCATACTTTTCATGTTCATACTTTTCAGTTGGCCAAGATTTCTAAAAATCCTTTCTTTGTATAGGTCTTATGTAATATTCTAATTTTCTGAGATACTGAATTTGGATTTTCCTTAGTTGTCAGTTATAATCATCAAAATTAAAAGAAATAAACATTTGAAATATATCAGTCTGTGTGTAATGAATGAATATAATATACAAGTTTCACTTTTTGAATGGAATTAGTGAAATAAATCAACTTTTTGATGATATTCTAATTATATGACCAGCACCTGTATATTACTGGAAAGTTCTAGAAAGTTCTAGAAGTTACTCCAAGTTTACTCAGTACTGAATCTATCTGGAATGTTCTGGAAAATAGGTAAATTTCAAAATATCACTGTCCTAGTCACAAAAGCAAAGTTTGTGGGGAATAATAGCCATTTTCTATACTTCTGAGGCATAAGCAATTAGGAAATAACACTTACTACCCAGTAACAAAAAAAAAAAAAAAAAAAAATGTGTTACATGGTGTAATCAAATAGAGGTGCGTCGAACGGTTAACTGAGTGTCGACTATCCATGCACATCCCCGACGCCTACTAGGACCAACAATACATCTACTTGGCAGCCTCCAGCTATTGTTTAGTTTTTGTTACAGAATCATATTGTTCAGTTTTTGTTACAGAATCATATGTGTGTTCTGCAGGTTCTCAGCTTCCCTGCTTTCACGGATCCAGCACCATCCGTAACCTGAAGGAGCGTTTCCACATGAACCTGACGGAGGAGCAGCTGCAGGTGTTGGTGGAGCAGATGGTTGATGGTTCCATGCGCTCCATCACTACAAAGCTGTACGACGGCTTCCAGTATCTCACAAACGGCATCATGTGAACAGTAGCGGAAACGTTCAGGCCAGGGTGCACACGAACTAAAGCTCTTGAATTGGGGAAGATGGCTGTACCACTTTTAAAAACCACTCCTAACGCCTGCCTCCCGTATCCCCTAACCTATCAGACTGTTTAGCTTTCATTATGGATTTTTTTTTTTTACCATGACTGAAGAAGTCTTGTGCTGTGAAGTAACTGTCTTTTCTCAACAGCCTTTCCTTTTGTTTAAACTCTTTATGTTAGTCTTGTTTTTCTCTGGATGTCCCTTCAGAGTTGAATTTTACTCAGCTTTCCAGGGCCTCATTTAAACACTAGGCTAGGCTGCTCTGTGAATACCTGCTTTTACTCTCACTTGTGTACTGACTGAAGTCAACACAGCCCATATCATTAACGGTTTTGTTTTTTTGTTTTTTGCTAAACCGCTAATGCTGTTTACCTTGGATGAATAAATTACTGGTAACATTCAGAATTTCATCATGCATATGTGATGCAGTCTCAGCTGAGGTGTTATGGTAAAAATTATGTTGTATCTAGGCCTGTAAATTGCATTGTGTAATGAGAGAATTGGGTGGTAAACATTGCTGCGTTGTCTAGCCTTGTCAAGTCAGTGTTACATTAATTGTTTTCTAAGAGAACTTCAAGTCACTCACGAATTCTCTGCTGCACAAATAAGAGGACCATTAAGCAATTAAACATTTTTGCTTAAAGGGATCTGATTTGAACCGTTTAAACAACCCTGATTTAAAAGGGTTGATGAAACTGTTTAATTTGTTGCGGATGTTTTAAATTGTCAAACACCAAAGACACAGACCAGCGACTTCACCAATCAAATAAGAGTTTTTCAACCTGGTCAATTTAATCTTTAACTGCTACAGAAACTAATATAAAATAATTAGGACTTTTAAAATATTCTGGTTTGTATTCTAGGTCAAATAAGTGTGGAAAGTGTAAAAACTATTTTGGCTTTCTGCATGCCTGGTGGTTGCCTTTTCAAATGTTGCAGACTGAACTGCTGGATTGAGAGACATGAACACTATTTATTGCCCATTTACAAATATTTCATATAAATACATGACTTATGAAATGCATCTCTATCAATTTGTTTGTCTGTGGATTTCATTACATTTTTGTTGTTTTGTTTGGCACAAGTTATAATCAAAGTTATGCTGGTTTGTTCAGCTAACGGAATTTATAATGTGCTTTTCTTACAGCTAACCTCAAGCTGAGGTGGGCAGCCATGTATAAATGTGTGACTGTGAGCCACTTGAGTTTTTTTGGATTGGCAATTGTATGGTGCTCAGATGTTAGCATGAAAAGTGGAAAGGGCTATGAAAAAGTGGGAGAAATCAACACATTAATTCTTTGTTTTATGAATTCCTACACATGTACATGTATAAAATTCCTTGCCTAATATTCTTTGTTTTATTCTTGTGGGGCGTGTTGAGCCTTGTCTTATTTCCCTGTGACACCAATGCTATTTATCCATCTCTTATTAGTTTTAATTAATCAGTGAAAGCCCCAATTTCCTTTCATTTGTTTGCCTGTGTAAGGGCAAATGAACGTGTACATTTTCAATGGCTTTTCTTTCTCTTTACAATTTTATACTTCTGTTTCAACGTCAAACACTTTTTCTTTCCTTTGAAACTTGCAAAACAGACCAGCTCTTAAGAACATGTGAATAACCTTCCTTGTGAATGTTCCTTTGTATAATAAATACAATGTACCTGATCCACACATTGTATGTTTTAAAAATCTAGTCTTTTGACCAAATCCTTTGGAGAAGCATTTTATTTTTGTTCACTTTTAACATATTTTATGTGAATATTTCACCAAACATGCCACCGTTTTAAAGGGATAGTTCACCCAAAAAAGAAATGCTCATCATTTACTTGCTCTTATGCTGTCCAAGATGTGTATGACTTTCATACAATGCATGTGAATGGTGGCCAGAATTTTGAAGGTCCAAAAAGCACATAAAGGCAGCATAAAATAATCCATATGACTCCAGTGGTTCAATCCAAGTCTTCTGAAGTGATATGATAGGTGTGGGTAAGAAACAGATCAATATTTAAGTCCTTTTACTATAAATTCTCTTTCCTGCCCAGTAGGCGGCAGTATACACAAAGAATGCGAATCGCCAACAACAAAGGAGGAAAAAGTGAAAGTGGAGATTCATAGTAAAAAAGTGCTGAGTTTGGAATTGCATACTATCATACTACACTTACTATTTCTGCCATAGACAGATATGGCAGAAGTAGGACGAGTAGTATGGTTAGTATGCAATTCCGGACTCAGTCAAGAGCTGTGTCCCAAATGACACACTATACATTATGCACTTACAAAATGTACTATGTACAAAGCCATATAGTGTATGAATTTTTAAAGTGTAGTATCGTCCCAAATGGAACACTTAAAGTTTTTTTTTACTACATTCAGGCATTCGCTGTGTAACAGCTGACGAAGTGACATTTCAAGCACACGTGACGTGTTGCTGCTAGCTTTAGCACGTTAGCCAACCTCAGTTCAACACTTGTATCTTAAACAATGTACATATTCACACAGCTTGGGGTGAAGTTAAAGCATTCAACTCACATTTGTAAGGTGCTGTATCCACTGAAGTTTCGCTAGCTCCTACATTCTTCATTATTTACAACTGTTTTGTCAGACCAGCAGCGCAGCCAGATAACTTCGCCCCTTCCCCTGTGTGCTCCGAGTGCATTAAGTGGCCAACATTCCACACTCTGTTTTGACGGTTGAAAAACTACATCATCCATGTACTTAAATACACTTATTTTTGCTGCATTTTCAGTGTTAACGTACTACTCACACCACTGACACTACAAAACGGTGTAGAATAGTGCAGAAGTGTTGTTTGGGACGCACCTAAGGACTTAAATATTGAATTGTTTCTCACCCACACCTATCATATCGCTTCAGAAGACATGGATTTAACCACTGAATTCATGTGGATTACTTTTATGCTGCCTTTATGTGTTTTTTGGACCTTCAAAGTTCTGGTCACCATTCACTTGCATTGTATGGACCTACAGAGCTGAGATCTTTTTTTAATATTTGTGTTTAGCACAAGAAAGTAAGTCATCACATCTGGGATGGCATGAGGGTGAGTAAATGATGAGAACATTTTCAGTTTTGGGTGAACTTTCCCTGTAACCATAGTTAACACCAAGATACCTCAGTTAGCTTACTTCAGTTATTATTACTGTTGTAAAATGAATTAACATGGTATCTCCTTCAAACAGTGTAAGGGGCCATTCAGATCGAACTTTAGGGTTGCCACCCGTCCCTTAAAATACGGGATCGTCCCGTATTTCAAGATAAAATGACGCGATTTGTCCCGTATTTAAGCTGGTCAGATGGCGTCACGATTAAATCGTTCCAGATCGCCAATTTAACATTGATATAAGTTAGAAAATTTGCCTACGGTGTGTAAGGGACCGTCGGAAAAGTCCACATATGGTGGTAAAACTGGAGTTTTTCTAAATGTTCAATAAGATCAAACAATGTATGAATCATAAAGGCAAGTACAAGTGAAGGAAAAAAATAAATACAATTATTTAAAATATGTATAAACCATCCAAAATGTATACATAAATAAAATAATGACAAATAATCGAAACAATTAAAAGAAATATATTTTTAACATAGCCTATTATTTTTTTATTTTTTTTTCATGGGTCAGGAAAGTTCTCATTTTAGCATATAAGAAAGGATATACTATTTTTATTAACGCATATTAACTCAACGCATTTATTGCTACAACTGTGGAGGATGTGGTTCCCCCCGTTTACGTAGAAAAATAATTAAAAACAGCGCAGAGGTACGAAAGGTGAGTTATGTGTGAACGGCCCCTAAAAAGCGTAGTGAATATTTGTCATTTTAATATGCTTTTGAATGGCATTGGCTACTGTAACGCTACCAAAGTTTTGTTTATTTTAGTAACAGTAATAACTGTTTGACGGAAACAATTACCATGTTATTTTCTTTTTTGAAAGGATGATGTCAAAATGTGTGTAAATAAGGAAGAAAGAATACCAAATGCAAAAACTTTGCTAGGTCTCGAGAAAATAAAAAATGAAAAGAAATGTAGAATCTCACAGAATGCCTTGCGCTGAGTCTCATTTCCCTGTGGTAGCTGTGATTACCTGTCGCGCAGGTAAATGTGTTCACTGTCGGAGGGTGGCGCCGTTATGTGTGAGAACCTGCGATTCCTTCCGTAACAGAAAGAAGGAAAAAACTCCAGTACCTGCCTACACTTGCTGCTGCATGGACAACACCCGAAAAAAAATATTTATACTTTTTACAAGCACCGCCGATCCATGAAACACAATATCTGGAATAGTTTTACATTGTTGGATATAATAAATCAATTATATCACCGGGTATAGACGGAATATCAAATGGAGGACTAGTAATAGTCACGTTAAGTCCCGGAGTTTCACCAGAAACCTGCAAGAGCTGCTCGAAGAGTCCACGCAGGACTGATACTTCAGTAAGGGTGTGAAACAGGAAGTACCTTTAATTCATCATGGTAAGTGCCCTTATAACCAGGAATAAAGTTTTAAAATACTTTAAACAATGCAAAATAACGAACTGCAGTTGCCACTAGATGCAAAGTAGTTTACAACTTGGCTGTAAATTATGTTTTGATAGATATGTTGGAAACATCATGAGATTTTTCAATGAAAGTTGCACTTTTAAAGTTTTATTGATGAAGATTTATCATATCAGATTGTGCCTGCCACAAACACCTTCAAAGTATTTTGTGACATTAGATGAGGAGAAAACATTCCAGAAGAATTCCTGAGGAGGGGATCTTTCTTGCTCGCATGCTGATTAAAATGTTTATGAAATTACCAGTAAAAAGATTGGCATATTGTGTTATCATTGGCACACACATAGGCTATATATAAATACACATACATTTATATGCTCATATTTATTGAAGCAGTTATCGATGTTTAGTGCTTGAGGGTGGGAAAAATGTGGCTTGTGTTTCTCTGTTTTGTTGAAAACGTACTTTGGATATGCCTGACTTAGCATGTCAGCTATACACATGCACAAAGACAAGGGATTACTTTTGTTGTAGTCCTAGTGCCTCTGTTCTTTTAGCTGAGGTTGCTTCAAGACTAGAGATGAACAGTTATCAGAATTATTATAATGTTAGATAAGACAAATTCAGTTTGAACTGTATTTGATAAAATGACTAAGGCTTTAAAGGCATAGTTCACACAAAAATGAAAATTCTCATCATTTACCCACCCTCATGCCATTCCAGATGTGTGATGTGTCTTCTGCTGCACACAAACAAGGATTTTTAGAAGGCTTAACTATGTAGATCCATTCAGTGCAAGTAAATGTTGACCAGACTCCAGTGGTTAAATCCATGTCTTTAGAAGCAATATGATAGGTGTGGGTGAGAGATCAATATTTAAGTCCTTTTTTACTTTAAACTCTCCTCCCTGCCGAAAAGGGGGCGATATGCACAAAGAATGCGCATCACCAAAAACAAAAGAAGAAGAATGTTAAAGTGAAAGTGGAGATTTATAGTAAAAAAGATCTTAAATATTGATCTCTCACCCACACCTATCATATTGCATCTAAAGACATGGATTTAACCACTGGAGTGTTATGGATTACTTTTATGCTGCCTTTATATGCTTTTTGGACCTTCAAAGTTCTGGTCACCATTCACTTGCATTGTATGGACATACAGAGCTGAGATATTTTTCTAAAAATCTTTGTGTTTAGCAGAAGAAATTGAGTCATACATATCTAGGGTGGCATGAGGGTCAGTAAATGATGAGAGAATTTTCATTTTTGGCTGAACTATCCCTTTAACGTTGCGTAAGGCTTAAGAATGTGCTCATAACAGAATGCATTTTATAAATTACATTTCCTGTATGTGTTGAACCACTCTCAACAAGTATTACCATTGGCTTCCAGTTAATCAGTATTTTCTTACACTTATTAACCAGATCTAAAGCTCAGTCCACATGCAAAAAAAAATGGCCCTTTGCAGATGAATAACATGTATTTAACAACTTTGTATCAGCATTGGGGGACTGGGTAGCTCAGCGAGTAAAGACGCTGACTACCAACCCTGGAGTCGTGAGTTCGAATCGTGGAGAGACTCCAGCCAGGTCTCTTAAGAAACCAAATTGGTCCGGTTGCTAGGGTGGGTAGAGTCACATGGGTTAATCTCCTCGTGGTCACTATAATGAGGTTCTCGCTCTTGGTGGGGCGAGTGGTGAGTTGTGCGTGGATGCCACGGAGAATAGCGTGGGCCTCCACACGTGCTACGTCTCTGCGGTAACGCGCTCAAGCCACGTGATAAGATGTGCGGACTGACAGTCTCAGATGCAGAGGCAACTGAGATTCATCCTCCGCCACCCGGACTGAGGCGAGTCACTACGCCACCACGAGGACTTAGAGCACATTGGGAATTGGGCATTCCAAATTGGGCATTCCAAAATGTGTCAGCATTCAGTTAGACCAAATGCAATAGATGTGTTGAAATAAATAACCTGTTCTATCTCTCTCTCTCACAAAGGGGAGCAAAGAGAAGTATCACTGGCAGACTCAGAATGTGAAGGTCAGCGGTGTGGATGACATGGTTCTCCTCTCCAAGATCAGCGAAGATGCCATCACAGATAACCTCAAGAAAAGATACATGGATGACTTTATTTTTGTATCCTTATGTGTATAATGAACAGGGTGTTCATCATGTCATAGGGTGACAGCACTCTGGTTTCTTACACGTAATAATTGGCCTCTTTCTTGCTTATTAAAAGGAAATGTATTAGGTTAAGGTTGACTGATATGCATTGTTCAGTTAAGAAAATTAAGATTCATTTTACAGTGCCCACTGTACAAGCCCTTAACCACAACTGTTCAGACATACATCGGTCCTGTGCTAATATCAGTGAACCCTTTTAAACAACTGCCGTATTTCTCAGACCGTGAGATCGAGCTGTATCAGGGAGCTGTAAGTAGAACAAATTTTCTCGACTTCAGCCTTCTGTTGGTGTCTGATACATTGTGCTTTACTTTGCCTTAAATACATTAACATGGAACTGAATTAAAGATCTACATTTCATTCATCATTCCTACCATGAACTAACAAGTTTATTTTTATTAACTAACATTAGCAAAGATTAATAAATGCTTTATATAAAAATATATTGTTCATTGTTTGTTCATGATACCTAACGCATGTTAATGAATGGAAACTTATTGTAAAGTGTTACCAATTTTTCTTTATCAAAAAAGCTATATTGTAAAGCCAAGACACCTATAAATTCATAAACACACTTTTGCTAGAAAGCATTTTCATAAGATTACTTATTTGTTTAGATCTATATCAGCCAGCTGCATAATGTTACTTTGGCAACACATTTAAAAGAATGTTCCAGGTTCAATACAAGTAAAGCTTAATTGGCAGCATTTGTGGCAAAATTGTTGATTACCACAAAAATAATTTCAACTTGTCCCTCCTTTTCTTTTGAAAAAGCAAAAATCTGGGTTACAGTGAGGCACTTACAATGGAAGTGAATGGTGCCAATCAGTAAATGTTAAAATACTCCCTGTTTCAAAGCCATAGCCACAAAACGTAAACAATATGTGTGTTAACATGATTTATGTGTGATAAAGCTTACCAGCATTACGCTGACATGACAACAAAGTTGTAATTTTGGATATAATATTACACAGATAAGCTTAGTAAGTAATTTTAGCACACTAAAATCATGTTAACAAGTATCAATTTTATGTCTTGTGGCTATTTTTTATTTTTATTTTAACTGTGTATTTGAATGTTTATGGACTGGCCCCATTCACTTCCATTGCAAGTGCTTTTATGTTACAGTGATGATTTTTTTTTTTTTTTTTTTTTTTTAATAAGGCATGTTTTATTCAGAATTTTTGACAAATATTGGCTATCACAACAGTTTACAGCTGAAAACATCTGGAAAACCTTTGCATTTCTGACCCTAAATGAAGGAATGAAATGGTATTGTCAACAACAACAAAATATATCTAGTCTTTCATCCAGGCTCGATTGAGCCTAACTTGTATTGAACTCGGAATGTTCCTTTAAATTGGCACAGCTCAACAACAATGCAACTTATCACAAACATTCAAATGTTTGCAAGGCATAAAACTACATTTGTATGACCAACAAACAAATTCTGTTGTTCTCAGGCACAGTATGAGAATCCCCCCCACATCTACGCTTTGGCTGACAACATGTACCGCAACATGATGATTGACTCAGAGAACCAGTGTGTTATTATCAGGTCAGAGATCAGACCTGTACACCAGTGCCCTGAGGCACTTTAATTATGTTTGATTTTTTTTTGCATGGCATCAAAGGTTTGCATAATGTGTGATATGAGTGTGTTAATAATGCAGTGGAGAGAGTGGTGCAGGAAAGACTGTGGCAGCCAAGTACATTATGAGCTACATTTCGAAAGTGTCCGGAGGCGGGCCTAAAGTTCAGGTGAGTTTATAATGCACCAGATGGCTATTTAGTTACAGTGTACCTAATTGAACTGGTAGAAACCTAACATTTAAAAAAAAAAATCACCAAGATCAGTGGTTTCGACACTTTAACACCACACAGCCCCATCTTATATATGGCAATTGTCCGATTTTTAATTATAATAACCAATTACTTGGAGCATTACATTTGTGTATCAGAAACAATTTAGACACATTTCTGTTATAAATAATGATTTTATTGAGATGAATGGGCCTTAAATGCTTGCTGATTTTTGTTTTCTTCTGGTGACTGTATGGAACTAGACAAACTTGCTTTCGTGCCATTATAAAAATTGTTGCTACTGTTTGACGACAGATGTGCTTGTAACTGCAAGATTATGTGGTTGAACGGTGATTCTGTCTGTAATGCAAAATTATATATGTCAATAGAACACTGTCATGGATGCCAACAGGTAAATTTACAGAGAAACATTCAGCTATTATAAAATATATTCTATTATATATATATATCTGCACACCTCTTTTTGGAACCGCTGACCTAGATAGTTGTCATGGTAGTGGGTGAACAAAACAAAGTCAAATTTTAAAGAGTGATCTCTTTGTTTACCCGTTCTGTGACATTTAACTCTTTGTGCCAGTAGAAGAGTACTTTCCCAGAGGAAAATGTAGATACAGATTTAGCGACTCATGATTGGATGTGTCTATATGGAGCTGTCCATTACCAAATTTGACAAAAACAAGTATCGATTAGACTTTGAAAGGGAAGATCAGGGAACTATGAAAATGGCACCATTTAAAGTGCATTCAGTGTTAAAGCAAATTAATAGTATACAAGAATCCGTGTGTGTGTGTGTGTATGTGTGTATGTGCATTCATGGCATACTGTATCTGCCTGTGACCTATTGTTTCCTCTCTTAGCATGTTAAAGACATCATTCTGCAGTCCAATCCCCTACTTGAGGCATTTGGGAATGCCAAGACCGTGCGCAACAACAACTCCAGTCGTTTTGTAAGTCTCTCCTGAGCCATTTGTCTCCGAATTATTGAGGTTTAAGTAAAGATAACTCAGATTAATGATATGAATGAGCTGAAAGTTGTGCCTGGATAAAAGACTAGATATATTTTGTTGTTGTTGACAATACCATTTCATCCCTTCATTTAGGGTCAAAAATGCAAAGGCTTTCCAGATGATTTCAGTTGTAAACCGTTGTGATATCAGCCAATATTTGTCAAAAATTCTGAATAACATTTAAGAAAAAAAACTATTTTTATATATATTAAATAATTGAATTATTAATACGTATTATAGGTTTGATGAATTATTTATACAAAAATATTATTTGGATATATATATATATATATATATATATATATATACACACACACACGCATACATACAGTTGTGCTCAAAAGTTTGCATACCCTTGGAGAATTGGTAATATATGTACCATTTTTAAACAAAACATGAGTGAGCAGGCAAAACACATTTCTTTTATTTCTTATGGGATACATATTCAACTGTAGGTTATAACAGAATGGCACAATCATAAAACAAAACATGGCAACAAAGAAAAAAATTAAATGACCCCTGTTCAAAAGTCTTCATACCCTGAGTTCTTAATACTGTGTATTGCCCCCTTTAGCATCAATGACAACATGCAGTCTTTTGTAATAGATGTCTATGAGGCCCCAAATTCTTGCAGGTGGTATAGCTCCCCATTCGTCTTGGCAAAATGCCTCCAGGTCATACAAAGTCTTTTGTCGTCTTGCATGAACCGCACATTTGAGATCTCCCCAGAGTGGCTCGATGATATTAAGGTCAGGAGACTGTGATGTCCACTCCAGAACCTTCACCTTTTTCTGCTGTAACTGCTGGAGGGTCAACTTGGCCTTGTGCTTAGGGTCATTGTCATGCTGGAAAGTCCAAGAGCGTCCCATGCTCAGCTTTCATGCAGAAGAATGCAAATTGTCTGCCAGTATTTTCTGATAACATGCTGCATTCACCTTACCATCAATTTTCACAAGATTCCCCGTGCCTTTAGAGCTCACACACCCCCAAAACATCAGTGTGCCACCACCATGCTTCACAGTGGGGATGGTATTCTTTTCACTATAGGCCTTGTTGACCCCTCTCCAAACGTAGCGTTTATGGTTGACCATAAAGCTCTATTTTGGTCTCGTCACTCCAAATTACAGTGTGCCAGAAGCAGTGAGGCATGTCAAGGTGTTGTCGGGCATATTGTAACCGGGCTTTTTTGTGGCATTGGCGCAGTAAAGGCTTCTTCCTTGCAACTCGACCATGCAGCTCATTTTTGTTCAAGTATCGTCGTATTGTGCTCCTTGAAACAACCACACCGTCTTTTTCTAGAGCACCCTGTAGTTCTCCTGAGGTTACCTTTGGGTTTTTCTTTGTATCCCGAACAATTCTTCTGGCAGTTGTGGCTGAAATTTTTCTTGGTCTACCTGAACTTGGCTTGGTATCAAGAGATCCCCGAATTTTCCACTTCTTAATAAGTGATTGAACAGTACTGACTGGCATTTTCAAGGCTTTGGATATCTTTTTATATCCTTTTCCATCTTTATAAAGTTTCATTACCTTGTTACGCAGGTCTTTTGACAGTTCTTTTCTGCTCCCCATGGCTCAGTATCTAGCCTGCTCAGTGCATCCACATGAGAGCTAACAAACTCATTGACTATTTATACACAGACACTAACTGCAATTTAAAAAGCCACAGGTGTGGGAAATTAACCTTTAATTGCCATTTAAACCTGCATGTGTCACCTTGTCTGTCTGTAACAAGGCCAAACATTCAAGGGTATGTAAACTTTTGATCAGGGCCATTTGGGTGATTTCTGTTATCATTATGATTTAAAAAGGAGCCAAACAACTATGTGATAATAAATGGCTTCATATGATCACTATCCTTAAATAAAAGGCTTTTTTTTTTTTTTGCATGATCAGTCATATTTTCAAAATCAATGCCAAAATTTCACAATTTCTGCCAGGGTATGCAAAATTTTGAGCACAACAGTGTGTGTGTATATATATATATATATATATATACTTTTTAAATTAATTATAAAAAACTGATTTCACCTAAACATTGCATTTGTATAACATATTTTATTAGTTATATTTAATTTCATTGTAATTTGTTGATAATATTTTTAAAATATAATTTTATGAAATAATATATTTTTTTAGTTTAGTACTGAAAGAGTACTACTTAAGCCCCTCTGCTGTTTGGTCCCTGGAATTGATGTGCAGTCCTGTTCTAAGAATGTAATTTAAACTAGAGCATGCTGGTTCTCAACATGTAACAACTTGTTGGTGCTGCAGGATTTGAGTGTATGATTGCAGTTTGTGAAGTTGTACTTTAGTAGGTTTTAACATTCATTTTCTTTCCTGCAGTCGTACGTCAACACAGAGAGATGAGAAAACAAGCTTTGAGTTCTTTGCATGATATCTTTGTCATGATGTTTATTTCATACCACAGGGAAAATACTTTGAAATTCAGTTCAGCCGAGGGGGAGAACCTGATGGTGGAAAGATCTCTAACTTTCTGCTGGAAAAATCCAGAGTCGTGTCTCAGAACCATGGTGAAAGGAATTTCCATATATATTACCAGGTAAAGCATTGAACTCATGGAAACACATTCAGGAAAAGGTCATTTCAGGTTATGACGAGTTATGCAATCTGGCAAATTGTTCTATGTCATGATAGAGAAGTGTGAGTTTATCCATTTAAAGGGAAAGTTCACCCAAAAAGGAAAATTTGGTCATCATTCCCTCACTCTCATATTGTTCCAGATCGAGTGACTTACCTTCTTCTGTCGAACACTGAAGGCCCTGGTATACTTACAGCAAAGTTCTTCTTAGTCCTTCACTCAGAGCCAATAAGAAGTTCGAAAGAGCTGAGCAACAGTGTACTGTTTGCAAACATTCAAAGCATTAATTTTGAGGATGCACAAGACCATGCAAAACCTTAACTAATATGATATTAAAATGTTAGTATAATTCCTCATTCTATGAGTAGAGTTCACATGAGATCGGTAAAAGTTGCTCTTTTTTCACTCTACGATGATTTAAAGTAATATAAATGCAGTAGATAATGTGTCATTTGTCATGTTTACATTCTGCATTCGTGCCGCTAACACGCTGTACAAACTTTGCATGCCCATGTGTTTATGTTGACTGATCTTAAATGACTGAACAATAGAAATGGTCAGATCAATCCTTAAGTATTGATATTTCCGATACTGATGTTGTATCGAGAATATCAATCCTCACATAAAAATATTGATAAGTATTTTTTTAATTAGTGATGTTATTATTTAGTTACTATTAAAATGAATGCATATCACAAGCAGTCACTGAAAGCGTTTGAGCCGCTTGGCTGAGGTCATTTTGAAAGAAAAACAAACAGAATCTGGAGTTAATTCACACTAAATAAGGACAAATCTAAACGAGACATTTATTATGATAGGCTTGTTTGTAAGTTTATTTAAATTAAAAGTTGTTTAAACATGGATTGTTTTCTTTTGTTGTTGATCAATGATACCCTTTCATAAATTAACCATGGTTTTATGGCAGAAACCATGGTTTTGATACAATTAACATTGGTTTTACTGCAGTAATTCTGTACTATCCATATAGTAACCATGGTTTTACCATAGTAATATTGTAGTAACTATGGGTATTTTTTTTTTTTTTTTACTATGGTTTTACTGCAAATACAGTATAATCGTTAAACTATGGTAACTGTCACTGATCTCTATTATAGATATACATTTTAATTTTTACATTTAGTCATTTAACAGAAGCTTGTATCCAAAGCAACAAAATGAGGAACATAAGCAATTTGTCATACAAAATGTTTTTATTTATTTATTTTATAAATATTGAATGCAAGTTCCTTATGTTTGTGGATTGATTAAATGCTCGTGGAGGAGACATGTCTTCAGCTGTTTTTTGAATATTGAGAAGGATCAACAGATCTGGTGGGGGTTGGAAGGGCAATCCACCACTGAGGAACAGAGAATGTGAATGATCTGGAGGGCAACTTTGTGCCTTGTTGAAATGGAACCACCTGGCGTCACTCATTCTTTGATCGCAGGGAGCGAGACCGGACAGAGACCTGGAGTAGTGAGTTGAAATAAGAGGGTGCTGTTCCATCGGCTGTCATGAAGGTAAAAGTCAAAGCCTTGAATTTGATGCGGCAGCTACAGGTAGCCAGTGGAGTGAGATCAAGAGGGGGGTGATGTGGGCCCTCTTTGGTTGGTTGAAGACCAGATGTGCCACCGTGTTCTGAACCAACTGCAGTGGCTTAATTTTACTAGTGAAGAGGCTGGTCAATAGAGCATTGCATTAGTCAAGTCTTGATATGAAAAGAACTTTGACCAGGAGCTGTGCAGCATATTCAGACAGGAAAGGTCTGATTTTCCTGATGTTGTGATGCGCATACCTGCAGGACCGGGCGGTTGAAAAGATGTGGCTAGTGAAGTTTAGCTGTCTTCAAACACCACACCCAGGTTCCTGACTGTCCTGTTTGGAGTTAGTATTGTTGAACCAAGATGAATTGCGAGGTTGTGGTCAACAGATGGGTTGGCAGGGATTACCAGAATTTCTGTCTTGGCAAGGTTGAGTTGAAGGTAGTATTCCTTCATCCAGGCTGAGATATCTGAAAGGCAGGCTGAAATACGAGCTGAGACGGTGGGGTTATCGGGATGGAATGACAGATAGAGCTGCGTATCATTTGCATATCATCTGCGTAGCAGTGATAGAAGAAACCATAAAGATCAGTGGTTACTCTAGTAAAACCATGGTTAATTTTCATATGGTTAAAAGGTTTAGAAGTCTAATAATTTCCCCTTTAGACCTATACATGTAAATAAAAGATTAAAAAAATAATATTTAAAAGTATCCTACTCATTTTATCACAATATTTGCAACAAAAATAATCTATTTAATAAATGTATCAGTATCCTCGATATTGGCCTTGATATAACTTTTTATTGGATCGAAAAGCAAATAAGTGGTATCGCCTATCCCTTCTATTAAACGATAAAAACGCTACAGTACTTTTAAGTATCCTTCATGTTGGTACTAGTAGTTCTTCTCTGACATTTCTGTGTTTTTCAGCTCTTAGAAGGGGCCACAAAAGAGCAGAGAGAAAATTTAGGCATCACCACCCCTGACTACTACTTCTATTTAAACCAATCCAGCACCTACACTGTGGAGGATGTCAATGACAAGAAGGAGTTTGCAGACACTATGGTGGGTTTGAGATCATGTATCCTAATACAAACCTTCTGGTTGTATTCCTGCATATGTTTTTGAATTCACTCTTTCACTTTACACCACCCTGATAATGATATTGTGTTTTAAGGCTGCTATGTCAGTTGTGGGTCTATCCATGGAAGATCAGGACACTGTGCTGCAGATTGTGGCAGGAATTATTCATCTTGGCAACATTGCTTTCAGAGAAGAGGGCAACTATGCAGTGGTGGAGAGTGAAGACTGTGAGTTCTTCAATACATTACAACATTATTTCATGTTTAGGATATAACATGTTGTAGCTGTGGCCTAGCAGTTTGTGCATATGCTCCAAACACATTGACCTGTGTTGTGCATACTCTATGGGAGATGCAGGTTCGAATCCAAACCTGATCCCATTTCCACCCTCTCTCCCCAGTAACATCCTTACCCCTCTTTGCTGTCTCTATCAACATAAAGGTCAAACTGCATCATAGCTGTAGATGCCTTGCATGTATATTCAAGTGAGGCATTAACAAAAGAGAAAAGAGAGTTTGCTGACAAAAGCTTTACAACCTTTTGGAAAATCATACTGATGGAATGTTGTGCTTCCTGCTGCCCTTCTCTGTCATTCTGCTGCAGTCCTGGCATTCCCGTCGTACTTGTTGGGAATCAATCAAGATGGTCTAAAGAAAAAACTAACCAGTCGCATCATGGATAGCAAGTGGGGTGGCAAGACGGAGAGTATTTCTGTCACCCTGAACACGGAGCAGGCCTCCTTCAGTCGGGACGCCCTGTCTAAAGCACTTTATTCTAGACTCTTTGACTACCTTGTTGATGTGAGTCAATCTGCTAGATTTTAGCGTTGTTGATATAAAACATGTCCATATACTTTTTATTTATTCAATATCAAGATTTGAAGTTAAATGTGTTTACAAATACTGCATATATATATATAACATATGAGATGTTATTCGTCTCACCACAATTGTACAGAGCAGTTATCTGAGTTACCATAGACTTTGTCAGTTCGAATCAGTCTCGCCATTCTCCGTTGACCTCTCTCATCAAAAGGGTGCTTGTATCCACAGAACTGCCGCTCAACGTTTTTTTGTTTTTGGCACCATTCTGAGTAAATTCTAGAGACTGTTGTGTGTGAAAATCCCAGGAGATCAACAGTTACAGAAATACTCAAACCAGCCCATCTGGCGCCAACAATCATCCATGCGATTATCTAATCAGCCAATCATGTGGCAGCAGTGCAGTGCATAAAATCATGCAGATATGGGTCTGGAGCTTCAGTTAATGTTCACATCAACCATCAGAATGGGGAAAAAATGTGATCTTAGTGATTTGGACCGTGGCATGATTGTTGTTGCAGACTGGCTGGTTTGAGTATTTCTGTAACTGCTGATCTCCTGAGATTTTCACACACATCAGTCTCTAGAATTTACTCCGAATTGTGCCAAAAACAAAAAACATCCAGTGAGGGGCAGTTCTATAGATGGAAATGCCTTGTTGATGAGAGAGGTCAACAGAGAATGGCCAGACTGGTTCGAACTGACAAAGTCTACGGTAACTAAGATAACCACTCTGTACAATTGTGGTGAGAGGAATATCATCTCAGAATGCTATTCTGAGATGCGGGTCAGCTCTGTTTTGTTTATATATATATATATATATATATATATATATATATATATATATATGGAATATTTGCAGGTCCATTAAAACTAGTCAAGGCAAAATGTACACTTAACCTTATACATACTTATATAAATGTACCATTCATTTACCCATAATTTACAGCATTTTGTAAAGTGTGATATGTATTTCTGTGGTATATATTTAAAAAAAGACAAAAATAAGGGCTTTGAATTAAATGGATTTCTGCTTGTTGTATTTGTAGGCTATAAACAAGGCTATGCAGAAAGACCGTGAGGAGTTAAACGTTGGAGTTCTGGACATCTATGGCTTTGAAATCTTTCAGGTAGATTTTGTTTTATTTTCTAAATGGATGTTCAATGCCTCTCCTGTATACTGTGTCTTCCTTTTTACATCATATTCATATTGAAAGTAACTTCATGCTTTCATCTTTCTTCAGAAAAATGGATTTGAGCAGTTCTGTATTAACTTTGTAAATGAAAAACTGCAGCAGATTTTTATCGAGCTCACACTGAAAGCAGAGCAGGTAAGCTTCTTTTTTTTTTTCTATTAACATTTTTTATTGATTCAAATAGTTCACAAATAAAAACAAAACAAATATACATTGAATTAAAATTGAACTCCCTCTATTACCCCTCCCCAATCACCAACCCCACCCCGACCCCCAACGAACATCCCCGTGGTCACACATAAGTACACACACACACACACACACACACACACACACACAAAAAGTCATAATAAGAAAAAATAAAGAATATAATAATCATACACATCTAAAACTATGCCTCTCTCTCCACAGCCCCTCCTTGAGAGTCACCCAAAAACTCCAAATAACAGCCCCATTTCCCATCAAATGACTCCCAGATCCCCAGCCTTCTATATGACACCTCCTCAAAAGCAGCCACCCTCCCCATCTCCACGCACCACTCTCGAAATGAGGGTGCTCGAGCCGACTTCCATCCCCATAACACAGTCTGTCTGCCTGTCATCACACTGGTCAGAACCCAATGTTTTATGTGTCAATCCCCTATTTTGATGACCGCCGCATCGCCTAAAATACAGAGTCTGGGGCAAAACAAAACCCGAGTGCCCAACATGTCACACACAAACTCTGAACCTTCAACCAAAAATCTTAACACACCCCCAAAAAACATAGGTTGTGTCTCCATCTTCTGATTGGCATCACCAGCAGGTGGGTGTGTCCTTAATACTAAGCCTATAAAATCTTGAATTGCATAAGGTGCACCCTTGCATCTCTAGATACAGACTTGATGTTTTTTTAAATCCTGGCTCACACTCCCTCCTCCAATACCAAGTTTAAGTCTTTCTCCCATAATCTGTTGATAGAAGTTAAAGCTCTGTCCCCCAGACTCTGAATTAGCAGGGAGTAATACACTGATGCCTCATGACCTTTTCCAAAAGCAGTAATCACCACTCCCAGAGCAACTGCCACTTTAGGGGGGTGTATGCTACTCCCAAAAATATACAGAGCAGATAGCGCAGCTGTAAATACCTAAAGAACTGAGATCTGGGGATCCCAAAATGTTGAACCAAATTTTCAGAGGATCTCAACACTCCGCTCTCATATAGGTCACCAAGTGTAGTAACCCCCCTCACAATCCACTCTGACCAGCAGAAAGAGGACTTATTAATACATAATTTTGGGTTCATCCATATGCTCGAGGCAACATTTAAATAAATGTCTGAATTAAACACTTTGGACACTTTTGTCCAAACTGAGAGCAAATGCGAGATGACGAGGTGTAACTTAACTTCTCTGATTAGTTTGATAGGCTTTGCAATGGCAAAATTCTTGTTCATTACAAAACTAGGGAGGGGCTCTCTCAGATGGAAGCGACCAATGAGCCAAATATCTGAGACTGAATGCATAATAATAAAACAAAATCTTGGGTAGGCCTGGCCCACCTTTGTCAATCGGCCTATGTAACTTATTGAAATGTAATCTGGGATGCTTACCATTCCAAATTAAGGACTTCGCTATGCTATCAAAATGCTTGAAATAAGAGTGGGGGACATCTACAGGGAGAGATGGTAGCAGGTAGATGAATTTTGGAATACAATTCATTTTAATAACATTAACCTTCCCAATCATAGATAAATGTAATGAAGCCCACCTGCCCACATCATTCGAAAACCTTTTTATTAAGGGATCAAATTAAACTCTAACTAAATCACACAAATTTGCTGGGAATAAAATGCCCAAATACTTAATGCCCTGTTTGGACCACTGGAAGACGCCCGGCTGAAAAGCCTTCGCTGGGCAGTATGCCGTCAGAGCCAAAGCTACGGATTTAGACCAATTTACTCTGTATCCTGAGAATTTAGAAAAGGAATTAATAATTCTGTGGAGGCAAGGCACAGATCATTTGGTGTCGGAGACGAATAATAAAATATCGCTTATGCTTAATAAAGCTTATGCTTGACTGACTTACTCCATTGACTTTATGAAGGACAATGCTTGTTGTGGGCATGTAAATATTTTGTGGCCATCCTTAGCATCTATTCTCAATTTGGCCAGGAACATCAGTGCAAAAGCGACCTTCCGTTGATGTATGATTTTCTTGCATTCCTCGAATCGATCACGTTTCTCTCTTGTTGAATTCGCAAAGTCTGGGAACAAGAAAATGCTGTGGTTCTTCCAAGAAAGCCTATCTTTACTCCTCGCCTCGCATAACACGAGATCTTTATCGGATGATCTCAGATATTTGGCCAAAATTGATGGGGGCCTGTCTCCCTCCGCGGATCTCCGAGCAGGAACTCTGTGAGCTCGCTCGATTTCCAGCTTATGGCCCGTTATGTCGAGCAGACTCGGAAAGAGCCCGTTCAGAAATTCCACCATAATCTGACCCTCTGCTCGCTCAGGAATTCCAACAATTCGGACGTTGTTTCGCCGGTTACGATTCTCAAGGTCTTCTAACTTTTCCCAAATGCGTTCCAAGTCCGCCTTGGTCGCTAGCGGTTTAGCAGCTAATTCCCTCTCCGATGACTCCAGATAATCGATCTGTTTCTCAACATCTGCCATTCTTGTAACCATCCCAGTGAATTTCATCTCCATGGCAGTAATCGATCGACGTATTACAGCAAGCTCCTCCAAGTCCGCAACGACCTTCGTCAGCATTGCCGACACGTTCATCAATCGTCGCCGAATTTCTTTCACCTCACTGGCCAAATTGAGTCCCTGGCTTTCAGCCTGCTGCTCGGGGCTTCAGCTTGAGCACGTAAGTGTCTTTTAATGTCTCAGAGCGCGAGGATTTTGAATTCTTTGACATATTGTCTTCCTAGAACAGTTAAGAATCAGGGTGTATCGAGTCCCACCGGTTTATGACACAAAAAGTATTAAAACTAGCAAAGTGTGCAGAGCTCGCCTTTCACACGTCCAAACCTCGCATGGCGCCACGCGACTCCTCAAGCTTCTTTTTAATAAACAGCTAAATATACAGATCTCAATGTCAACTTTTTCCAATGTTTTCCATTGTCTCCTTTGTAGGAAGAGTATGTACAGGAAGGAATCAAATGGACCCCCATTGAATACTTTAACAACAAAGTTGTTTGTGACTTAATTGAGTCCAAAGTGGTGAGTTTATACTCTCTTTAAAGATTCCAGTTGGTCTGTATCAAAGTCTTAGTTTTAAATGCATAACAACTCCCTTTCAACTAATGGCTTCTTATGGGCCATGTCTGTCTTATTAAAACAGAATCCTCCTGGTATCATGAGCATCCTGGATGACGTGTGTGCCACCATGCATGCGAAAGGAGAGGGTGCAGATCAGACTCTACTGCAGAAACTGCAGTCACAAATCGGCACTCATGAGCATTTCAACAGCTGGAACAAGGGTTTCGTAGTGCACCATTATGCAGGGAAGGTAAGAGACAACTCTCAACTCTGCACTATATAGAGTGTAACACTAGGGTCCTGGGAGAAAAATCCCATTCTTTTTCCCCACAGAGAAACTGATTTTTAATTATTTCATATAATATAGACCTAACATAAGTTTAGAGATTGTTAAGCAATGATATATGATTCTGTAGAGGCCTGAAGAAGTGTGATTTCAACTTAATAAAAAAAAAACAGTCATGTTTAAATAGCCAAATTCACTTTGAAAACGCAATAAAGCATTGCGAATGATGTAATTAAAGGAATATTCCGTGTCCGCTACAAGTTGAGCTCAATCAACAGCATAATGAATTAATTTCATGATTAATTTCCAAATATTGGCCCATCACTGTTGCACTCCACTAATATGAATACATCTGTTTACAATACATCTGCAGCAAAATACAGTTAATTAACTGGTAGATGTAATGTTTGAACTGTATACGTTTTTGATAGACTGTAGTAATGTGTGTGAAACACTCCCACCTATTGTGAATATGGTGTATGTGCATTGCATATGTCTGTGTTGTTTTACAAAATTGTCTTTTGTTTTATTTTTATTAAATTGTTTTTTTCCATTTAATAATTTCACTTAAACCAATAATTTTCCAAAGAAAATCAAACATGAAAAAAACCATATCAAATGTTGCTTCCCATTTTAGAAATATACTGTGTACATTGTTAGTTTTACCCATTAGTATGAATATGAATATGATACATAAATAAATACACAGGGTTTTCTGCAACTGAAAACTGATACTTTGAGTGTTTTGGAAAGTGCTTCCAGCAAGTAGAATGAAAGTAATATTGATTATATTATTTGAGTAACAAGATCCATATTTTTCCAGGTGTCTTATGATGTGAGTGGCTTCTGTGAGAGGAACAGAGATGTACTGTTCAATGACATCATTGAGCTCATGCAGAGCAGTGAGTTGTAAGTGTTGCTTATTTGGTTATTGTAACTTATTTTAGCTGGATTATAGCTAAAACTTTTTTTTTTTTTTAAACAAGCCTTCAGTGCACTCACGGTCCATGGTTGCAGAACATCTGCAGTTTCATGTCGTAGTGAATTCATAAATCACATAAATAAATCATAAAATCAATATGGTAGACCATTTTTATGGTGGATTTTAAGTTGTTTTTTCTTGTGAGAGATATTGTGTGGCATATTACTCCATAGTATAGAACTTGGCTGTATGATTTTGTCTTCTGTGTGCTGGTAAGAGATTTTTGAAATCATGTCTTTTGCTTTTCATCTGGATCCAAAGCCCTTTCATCAGAGATCTGTTCCCAGAAAACCTTGAGGCTGAGAAAAGGGGCCGTCCCACCACTTCAAGTTCAAAGATCAAGGTAAAACATCTAATTCACAGACTATAGAAATGCACAATAGAAATACAACTATATGTAATCTAATATAAAGCACACATGCTTCATTTAAGATGGAGCTTTACCACTAAGAGAGAAAATTCTACAGTGGATATAAATGTTTTTTTTAAAGTTTTGCTCAATAGAGGTAGACAGATATATCCGTTTTACCGATTAAGAGGTGCCAATAGTTACTTTTTGGAACTACCGGTTATCGGCAAAAACCTATGACGAAATCAATTTTAAAACTATAGGCTGATTAATCAGTTATCTGCCTTTTCCACCACCTTAGTTATCAGTATTGGCAAAAGCCATCATTGTTCGTCCTCTACTGCTCACCTCTGAACCCAGAAATTGCACTTTAGCTCAAATGGTAGAGCATGGTACTAGTAACGTCAAGGTCATGGGTACAATTAAATGTATACCTTGAATGTTTTGTAAGTGGCTTTGGATAAAGCATCTGCCAAATGCATAAATATAATGTATGTAAGTGCGATCTCTATATCCAGTAATCGTAAACAATTATCTCCAATTTAAACATTTTATATTTACTCTGTTATCCCTCCACAGAAACAGGCAAATAATCTAGTCCAGACTCTAATGAAGTGCACCCCTCACTACATTCGATGCATCAAGCCCAACGAGACCAAAAAACCTCGTGACTGGGAGGAGAGTCGCGTCAAACACCAGGTGGAATATCTGGGACTGCGGGAGAACATCCGTGTGCGCAGGGCCGGTTACGCATTCCGCCGCGCCTTTAAGAAATTCCTGCAAAGGTACTTTTAAAATCATCACTAATCAATCCCTCAATGATGTCAAATGCTATATATGGGCATTTTTATAAGTTTCATTTACAAACTGTAATGACATACTTGCACAGATATGCTATCTTGACCAAAGAATCTTGGCCTCAGTGGCGTGGAGATGAGAAACAGGGTGTCCTACACCTTTTAAAATCTGTCAACATGGACTCAGACCAGTATCAACTGGGCAAGACCAAAATCTTCATCAAGGCCCCAGAATCGGTATGTTTTTTTTTTTTGGTAACTTCGGTAATGCTGTGTGCTGCAGATGTTTTCTTGAAAGTAAATTGTGGTAATCTAATTCATTAACTGAACATTTGGAATCAGGTTATCTTCCTACTGAGCCCCTTTGAGGGCAGGGCGGGATATATGGTTTTACTGTAGTAATATTGTAGTAACTATGACAAGTACGTTAAATAACCATCTTTTTTGGTGGAAAGCATGGTTTTAATACAACATACTGTATCATGTAGTAACCATAGTTTTACTATAGATTAACCATGGTAATTCTTGTGGTTACTATAGTTTTATCTCAAATTTGTAGTAAAACCATAATAAGCACAAAATTATTATTTTTATTACCATAGTTTTCATTTTCTTTATTATTACTATGGTATGACTACAAATATCAGGGTTAAAATATGGTTACTATAGTAAAACCATGGTAAATTTATTGCGAGGGCTCACAAAACTTTTGCGAGGGCTTACAAAACTTGTTGCAAGGACACACAAACTATTGTAAGGACCGGCACACTATTGCGAGGGCACGCAAAACTATTTCAGAACTATTTCTTCCTGTGTTGCCTTTGTAAATAATTTTTCTTAGGTGGGTCGGTTTGTTTTAGTCATGGACAAACTGAATTACTTTGCTGTTTGGCAACTCAAATGCATACCTCAGGCATTATGTGCAGCGTTAAGAAGTAATTCAGTCACACTAAATTAATATCAGAAATTCCTTCATTTTTCGAATGGCCTCTTGTATGGTTGAATTTCCTAAACCCTTATTATGGAGAATGGAATCCATATGTTTTGCCATTGAGTGCAACAGGTCTGGTTCCAGGAGTAAAAACCCCATAATTATTTTCCATAAATTAATTGATTTTCAACTAAAACTTATACACCTTTAAAGACAAACCAACCGTGAACTCCAAGGTTGTTCATTGATGGTATATGCCTTTTTTGAAGCCAGCAGTCTGTGTTATTTCAACTTCACTGTTTAAAAATCATGTTTATTAGTAGAATTCCTGGTGAACAACTACATTACCCATGGTCCAGCAGAGAAAGGTCCACCAATCAGACAACCGCAGCCAACAAAGTCCAGCAGCAAGCGCCCCCTTCCAGGACACACTGTGAATGATGCAATCGAGTCGGTCTCCCTAAAGCCTCAAACAACATAAATATTAGAATATTTTGCATTAAACCTAAAATATCAATAGTTTTATATATTTCCATCGTTTTTTATTCGATTATGTCATGTCCAATGCTTCATGGGATTGTAGTTCGTACCCTAGTGAAAGACAGTAAGTATACAGTCTTGTACCTTTGTCTTTTTGTCCGATTTTCAAATACTTTTTTGCTTCAAATCAAAGTTTGCAATGCTATGATTCACATTGGAGCTGGTTGGTTTGGTTCATGGCTTACAACTCTTTTATGAAGGATTTTACGAAAAGACTATGAAAAAATGAATGGGAAAAATACTTTCCGAACCCAGGCGTCTGAAAAGGTGGGCGGTGAATGTTGCGCTCAGTTGTCCTATGAAGTTAAGTGGGTGGGAAACCATAGTTGTTTGGTCATTTGGTGATATTTTGTGATCTCATGCTCATCTATGCATTTTGTTGACATTCTGAATCTCTGGTGACTGTAAGTATGTCATGTCAGTAAGCTTCCTCTGTCATCTTCAGTTGTTTCTACTGGAGGAGATGAGGGAAAGAAAGTACAATGGATATGCTCGGGTAATTCAGCAAGCCTGGCGCAAGCACATCGCTGTGCGCAAGTATGTCCGTATGCGAGAGGAAGGTAAGAGCTCACTCTAATTCCTCTGTCAATACAAATAGAAAAAAATGTCCTTTTCTATATAATATATAGTATATAATTTATAATCTAAACTCACTGAGCACTTTATTAGGAACACCTGTACACCTACTTATTCATGCGATTATCTAATCAGCCAATTGTGTGGCATCAGTGCAATGCATAAAATCAGGCAGATAAGGGTCAGGAGCTTCAGTTAATGTTCACATCAACCATCAGAATGGGGAAAAAATGTGATCTCAGTGATTTTGACCGTGGCATATTTTTTTGTGCCAGATGGGCTGGTTTAAGTATTTCTGTAACTGCTGATCTCCTGGGATTTTCAAGCACAACAGTTCTAGAGTATATTCAGAATGGTGCCAAAAACAAAAAACATCCAGTGAGTGGCAGTTCTGCGGATGGAAAAGCCTTGTTGATGAGAGAGGTCAATTGAGAATGGCCAGACTGGTTCGAGCTGACAGAAAGGCTACAGTAACTCAAATAACCACTCTGTACAATTGTAGTGAGCAGAATAGCATCTCATAGAATGCACAACACATTGAACCTTGAGGCAGATGAGCTACAACAGCAGAAGACCACGTCGGGCACTTTATTATGACTATGCTCAGTGAGTGTATAAATAATGTTTCATCTAAAGTCTGTACAAGTTAATATACACAAGACTATACACAAAGTAAACTTGTGTAAAATGCTCAATATGGGGTTTGAGCTTAGCCATGGTCTACGTACCTGGCACATTGAGCCTTGGTTGCATGAAATGCGCTGTCTCGGTGTCAAAAAGCACCTTCCCCCAAAATATTGGATTTTAGAACACAATGAAGTGTACTTTCTTGTAAATCACATTTGCTTTTTTGCTGATTTCAGCATCTGACCTCCTGTTGAATAAGAAGGAGAGACGGAAGAACAGTCTGAACCGCAATTTCGTAGGCGACTACCTCGGCACAGACAACCATCCAGAGATTCGTCAGTTTGTGGGTCGCAGGGAGAGGATCGACTTTGCTGACGTCGTGGTCAAATATGATCGCAGGTTTAAGGTACAACTCGTCTGCTACTAAATCATTAGCTTGTCTCACTGGACACGCAGAAACTCGTGTGATAAAATTGACACATTTTCAAAAGTATTTTGTGTTTGTTTACCGAAGCAGCTTGCCAACAGATGTGTCCTTCTTCACATGCACTTCATCTGATATATTTCATGTGGCTATGTGCTCACATGCTCTTTCATTGCCTACAGACTGTCAAGCGTGACCTCATTCTCACCCCTAAGTTCCTCTATCTGATTGGACGTGAGAAGGTGAAACAGGGTCCTGAGAAAGGCCAGATTCGGGAGGTCTTGAAGAGGAAGATCGAGGTGGAGAAGATCCAGTCTGTCTCTCTCAGGTAATCTATCATGTAAAATGCATAATAACCTTTAGAACTTGAAAGTTCTCCCAACATGCAAGCTTGAAAAGACTCAATAATACATGCATTTATGTCAGAATGAAAGATCTGAATCAAGGTTTTGTAACCCCAAAGTTCTTAGTTCATGTTATTGTTGTTTCACAAAATTGCATATGCCTACTTTTAAACGTTTGTCCATTGCATGTATTTCTGTTCTCACAGCACACTACAGGATGACATCTTCATTGTGCATGAGGAGCAATATGATAGCGTGCTGCAGTCTGTCTTTAAAACTGAGTTCCTCAGTCTTCTGTACAAGCGTTACGAAGAAAAAACCCGGAAAAAGCTGCCACTTAAGTTCAACAACCTGTAAGCATCACTTTCATTATACTGTAGCTGTTTTCCTCACTGTGAAAAGTGCCGTAATTGTGTCACACTGTTGGTCTTGTTTATCAAAGACAAATGGCTCTTAGACATTTTACTCTCTTGCAGACTTGAATTTAAGGTTAAGAAAGGTGGCTGGGGTCCGTTTGCCTCTGCTGGTTCTCGACAGATCCAGTTTCAGATGGGACAGGGTGATGATGCAGTTCTGAAGCCCAGCAGCAAGGTCTTAACTATAAGCATTGGACCAGGTCTCCCTAAAAACGCAAGTGAGTGTTGAAATTTTACATTAATGTTGTAAAATAAAACATTTATAAAGAGTTTAGTAAAAAATTGTTTAGGAAGTTATGCAATTCTGCATTTTTACCTCTGATCAGTTGTGTGTTGTCTGTTAACAACTATATTATTACAACCATATTAATACAACAATGCAATCACTATCTAGTGCACCTACAGCTGCAACAACATTTTTGCAGATAATTTGGCTATGGCGGACATTAATATTTAATCATCCCTACAGGACCCACTCGCCGTGACAACCGAAAGAGTAGATACGTGGGAAACCAGAATCGCAACACAGGCCAGTATTCACGTGGTAAGACCATAGTACCACTATTTACACAAGACTTTCAAAACTACCTTTGACTAGAGGTAAAAATGTTTTATATTGCCTGTGATTTAAGAACCTTCTAAGACTGATGGTCAAAGAAGAGGAACCCAGGGCCTGCAGCCCTCCATTAGGCACTCTCTGCTGCGTCAGCAGTCCAGTATGGATCAGCCCACCCTTCCCAGACTCCAGGGATCTCGCCGCAGTCAGCACGAGAGCAAGATCTACACTGATATGGGCTTCATGAATGTTCCTGACCAAGGCGTGGCAGGGTGAGATGAAGTGGATCGTATGACAGCAGGAAGATCTGATAAAAGAGAGCTCTCAGTTTGTAAAAGCTGTGAGGAGAAAATACTGTAGTATATGATTCTTCAGTAAGGGGAACTTCTCTTCCCCCTGTGGTGATTTCAAAGAAAAAAAAAATGCTTAAAATGACCAAACTAGTTTTAAAGTATAGATTATATTAGCTTTTTTTTAAAAAAAAACTATTGTGTCTCTTTAATTTTTTTCCTAATTTTTAAAGAGTGTTGAAAGGTAAAATTTGTCATTTTCTTAGCCAGAATTTCTGAATTTTGGGCTTGTCATCTATGTACAAAACTTCCTCTCTTTATTAAATTTATAAAAAAAAAAAAAAAACATTTATATTAATATTAAATCAAAACTATATTGAAGAGGGGACCTGGGTAGCTCAGCGAGTATTGACACTGACTATCACCCCTGGAGTCGTGAGTTTGAATCCAGGGTGTGCTGAGTGACTCAAGCCAGGTCTCCTAAGCAACCAAACTGGCCCGGTTACTAGGGAAGGTAGAGTCACATGGGGTAACCTCCTCGTGGTCACGATTAGTGGTTCTCGCTCTCAATGGGACGCGTGGTAAGTTGTGCGTGGATCGCGGAGAGTAGCATGAGTCTCTGCGGTGTCTTGCACAACAAGCCATGTGATAAGATGTGCGGATTGACTGTCTCAGAAGCGGAGGCAACTGAAACTTGTCCTCCGCCACCTGGATTGAGGTGAGTAACTGCGCCACCACCAGGACCTACTAAGTAGTGGGAATTGGGCATTCCAAATATGGAGAAAAGGGGATAAATAATAAAAAAAACTGTATTGAAGCGTCTTAATAATATACTGTATTTATAATATATTAACTAATAAAATATTTTCGATATATTAAAACAAATATATTTTAATATGGTATTTATGAGTACAATTTGTAATTTTTTAAAACAAAGTATCACTGTCCCCAATACTGCTGTTATTTCCATCAAACCAAGCATTGCAGAGAAAAATTTTGTTTTTCCAAAAAAATTATTTATTATTAAAATGAAAAGTGATAGGAGCACATCTTGGTCAATGCTGCTCACATACACTTTGAAGTATTAATAGAAAATACATTTTAGAATTTCACATTGTGATCTGAGAGTAAGTCTATTATCAAATCGGTTAGTGTTCAATTCATGTATTTAGTTATTTACTATTTGCTGTTGCTCAGTTATTTGCTAGCTAGGTATTTGCTAGAAAATACAAGGCTTATTCATCTTTTTTTTTTTTTTTTTTTCAGAAAGTGAGAAATATCATTAACCAACACATAAAATCAAAATCCACTGGAAGGTTGATCAAGGCAATAATCAGATGCTTAGATTTCAGGACATGTGATAAATGTTTAACACAGTTAAAACATAGTTTGAGTATTTTTTCCCTTAAATTCAGTGAGTGTCATTTAGAGGTATTTTTAAAAGATGATTTTGTCCTCTTTATTGTTAGTGAGCACGTTTAATACAACCTTTTAAGTCGGGGCACAAGCTGAATAGTCGGTTTAGAGCTAATGATTAATCGTTGCAATAATCGCCCAAATAGTCGAATAATCACTCTTATAATAGTTAGATTAGTCGATTATCAAAATAATCGTTAGTTGCAGCCCTACTAGACTTGATGTTTTTTAGAATCCTAGACTACACTCCCTCCAATACCAAGTTTAAATCTTTCTCCCATAATCTCTTGATAGAAGTTGAAGCTCCGTCCCCCAGACTCTGAATTAACAGGGAGTAATACACTGATGCCTCATGACCTTTTCCAAAAGCAGTAATCACCACTCCCAGAGTATCTGCCTCTTTAGGGGGGTGTATGCTACTCCCAAAAATAGTACAGAGCAGGTGGTGCAGCTGTAAATACCTAAAGAATTGAGACCTGGGAATCCTAAAATGTTGAACCATATTTTCATAGGATCTCAACACTCCACACTCATATAGGTCACCGAGTTTATTAACCTTCCTCACAATCCACTCTGACCAGCAGAAGGGGGATTTATTAATATGTAATTTTGGGTTCAGCCATATGCTCGAGGCAACATTTAAAAAAATATCCGAATTAAACACTCTGGACACTTTTGTCCATACCAAGGGCAAATGCGAGATAACGGGGTGTAACTAAGGGTAAATGATTATTAATTTTTGGGTGAATTATCACTTTAATGATCTTTTACAAAGGAAACTAATATTATCTTTCTCTGCATTTCCTTTCTGCACTACAGAATGCAACGCAGACGATCGAAAGAGTACAAGCCTCCACCAGGGTCAGGGCGACCTAAACCCGGCCCCAAACCCAGACCCCGCACCCCACAATGCAAAGCACTGTACACCTATGATGCCCAGGACACAGATGAACTCAGCTTTCAAGTAGATGATATCATAGAAATTATATTTGAAGGTAATCAACATGACAAGAAAACTTTACAAAGTTATAGTCGTTGTTATTTGCAGTAGGTAGCTGCATTGACCACTTCTGTGCTCTCTGTCTAGATCCCTCAGGTTGGTGGCAAGGCCGTCTGCGAGGAAAGGAAGGCATGTTTCCTGGCAACTATGTTGAGAAGATCTAAATTGGAATGCTTTTGGATATGATTCTTATTCATTGTGATCACAAGTCCAACAAAGCTATCAAAAGTAATTCTGTATGTATGGGAGCCATAACACACAGTATACCCAAGTGAATGGATGTTTACTAAACTTGGAGCAAAAGGTGCCATTTTGACAAAAATGTGTTTAAATAATAAGGATACACATAATATAGTATAGGATACATTTTTACCACCTACTACAGTCAGATAAACTTTTATTATTTGATTATTTGTTTTATAGAAAGAGATATTAGATGTAAATGTAGAAGAAAATCATTATTGCTGATCATGTTAACCATTGCAAAACACCCAAGTTTTTTTAAAATATGTTTTTAAGAATTGAATGGATACATTAATATTTTAATGAACTGTATTTTACTGAAGTTGCATTTTAAAGATCTGCTTTTTTTACTGGTATTGTGCAGATGTATACAATCAGAAAAGGTATTTTCAAATACTCAGTGAACAAAAATAAAATGGAACCATTTGGTTCAAGGTTAATTTTGTTTTAAGATAACCTCAATATAATTAATTTGTCCATAATGTTTTAAAAGGATAGTAAACCCATTCTATATCGCAATTATTCTGTTTCAAACAGTATGGCTTGCTTTCTTCCGTGGAACACTGAAAGAGAAGTTTAGCAGAATGTTTGAGCTGTTCTCTGCCATACGATGAAAGTGAAATTGGACCAGGGGCTGTCAAGCTCCAAAAAAGCACCATAAAAGCAATGTTAAAGTAGTCATATGACTTGTGCACTATATTCCAAATCCTCTTAAGCCAGACTGGTAAAGACTGAAATTAAAGCTGTTATTCACTGATAATCTTGCTTAACAGACAGTCACCATTCACTGTTTGGAAAGGAGTACCTTAGATTCTGCTATAGAACACTCCTTTCGTGTTCCAGTCATCCGGTTTTGGAACAACATGAGGGTGAGTATGGTAAATGATGACAGAATTTTCATTTTTAGGTTAACTAGAACTATAAACTATAGTTTTAGGTGAACTAGTGTTGTCAGGCTGCTCAAATAAGCAGAGCAATGTTTTGAAAGTGCCAGTGTTTATACTTTACAGGGAAATCAACCTAAGAATGGTTTACTTGGTAATTTATAATCTCTGTTCATCTTTAAATCACACACATCTTTAAATTAGAACTAATTTCTGTTAAATGTAGTCCAAACATATGTGAGTAGTCTAAAGAACTACATTTCCCAACTCAATAATATGACGTCAGCGCGTCAGTATAGAGACGCGTTGTGTATATGTATGTGTGTGTGTCTGCGTTTCTGTTCTCGCAAATCTGAATTCCGCTGCTAAAACTTACGCTCAGTAAAGCACTGAGACACTGTACACATTTCAGAGGCACTCAAGTGCATTTTGACTAGCTTGTAGGCTACTTCGTTACGTGAAAACTCTCGGGTTGCGTGTGACAATGGAGGCATATTTACGGAGCTGTCGCGATGTGCTTAAGGTAAGACTATGATGCGCGTAGTCTGCCCACTTCATCCATTTTACACTTATAATTAGGCGAGTTCGTGAGTACTTACACAGTACATGTTCAAACTTTTTTAAAGCTAAATGTTTATTATCCTACATGAGGGCATGCTAAAAAAAATAATGTCTGCTTATGTTTGCTGTACACTTGATCTTGTCACACAAGTCATATGGTGTGACGCTCGTGAATATAACCCGTCCGCATGCGTTACATGACAGAAATTAGCACATGCAGTGAGAGAAAGTAGATTCGCACGTTTGGTTTTTATTAATTAGATTTTGGTTGTACTGTCATTGAGTGTATGTCTCAATTAAATGTAAATGACCAAATACTTTTGGGGCCACTATACACTTAAGTCACACTGAATGCAATTACCAGCTGGATTTAAGTAAGTTTTAGTGGATGTCATTTTACCACAAATTCACCATTAACCATAAATGGTCAGTTTAACTGTGGACATGTTCCACTAAAGTTTGACATCAGAAAATGTTCAAAAACGTGATGTTGAAAAATTATATCTAGTTTAATATTTGAAAACCTAACCAGTTTCTGTTTTGTGAAATGGTTCTTTAAAATAAATGCGACTTGCTTTGCTATTTTACCTAATGCCTGACATTCTTAAATTTTAAGTGTGGCTTAAAGGCATAGTTCACCCAAAAATGATTCTCTTATCATTTACTCACCTTAACGCCATACCAGATGTGTATGACTGACTTGCTTCTGCTGAACTTAAATTAAGATTTTTAGAATAATATCTCAGTTCTGAAGGCCCATACAATGCAAGTGAATGGGTACCAAAATTATTAAGCTCCATAAGGACAGAAAGACATCATAAAAGTAATCTATAAGACTCCAGTGGTTTAATCCAAGTCTTCAGAAGGGATATGGGAGTTGTGGGTGAGAAACATATCATTCTTTTTCACTATAAATCTCCACGTTCACATTTTCCTTCTTTTGTTTTTGGCGATTCGCTTTCTTTGTGCGTATCACTACCTACTTGGCAGGGAGGAGGGTTTATAGTAAAAAAAAAAAAAAAAGTCTTAAATATTTATATTTCTTACGTGAACCTTTCATATCGGTTCTGAATATATGGATTCAACCACAGGAGTCTTATGGATTATTTTATGCTGCCTTTATGTGATTTTTGGAGCTTGACAGGTCTGGTCACCATTCACTTATATTGGGAGGACCTACAAAGCTGAAATACACTGATCAGCCACAACATTAAAACCACCTGCCTAATATTGTGTAGGTCCCCCTTGTGCCGCCAAAACAGCGCCAACCCACATCTCAGAATAGCATTCTGAGACACTATTCTTCTCACCATAATTGTACAGATCGGTTATCTGAGTTACCGTAGTCTTTGTCCATTTGAACTAGTCTGGCCATTCTCTGTTGACCTCTCTCATCAGCAAGGCATTTCCATCCACAGAATTGCTGCTCACTGGATGTTTTTTGTTTTTGGCACCATTCTGAGTAAATTCTAGAGACTGTTGTGTGTGAAAATCCCAGGAGATCAGCAGTTACAGAAATAGTCAAACCAGCCCATCTGACACCAACAATTATCCATGAGATTATCTAATCGACCAATCGTGTGGCTGCAGTGCATAAAATCATGCAGATACAGGTCATGAGCTTCAGTTAATGTTCACATCAACCATCAGAATGGGGAGAAAATGTAATCTCAGTGATTTGGACCGTGGAATGCAGCAATAGGAGAGCCTACACAATATTAGTCAGGTGTTTTTAATGTTGTGGCTGATCGGTGTATTCTTCTAAAAATCTTTGTGTTCAGCAGAAGAAAGTCATACTCATCTGGGATGGCATGAGGGTGAGTAAATGATGAGAGAATTTTCATTTTTGGGTGAACTATCCCTTTAAGTGTTCAAATACTAGGGTTCACTATTTGAATCTTTTCTCCGTACAATCAATAACCAACATACTTTTCACAACCCTTTAAAATATCAATTTTGCAAGCTGTCTGGCATATATTGGATGGCTTCAGATATGCAGTTGTACTTTCTGAGGATTAAAAAGGCTGTCAGTGTGTTTAGTCAATAAAAACCATTCCCACTTTTCTAGTTTTACAGCTTAATGTATTAAGTTTCATGACTTAAGGTGGCCCTATTTGCAGACACAATAATACCTGCTGTTTGATGCCGCATCTGTCAGACAGCACTGCATCTCTAACCAAAACACTGTTGTTTTAAACCCAAACACCCTGACACCTGCTGTCACCAACTGCTGGGCAGACAGACTCAAGCCTTGTTGTTACTTGGTGTTTAACCTAAAGTGTGATTCTCAGCCCATGGAAGCAAGCAGAAAGGGGTTATTTAATTACTTCAGTCAATGATTGAAGAAACTGAGAGGGAAACGGCAAGCTTATTTGGTTGCACCATGGTTAAAGTGCCTTTTGCCTGCATTGAAGCATAAGGTTGCAAATAGAGAGCACACCAGCGAGCCAAGTGCTCTTTCCACATGTTTCGTTGACCCAACACCCAGAGGTTCTGTACTGTTTACTCATTGTCCCGTGGTCCATTTCACATCGCCCTGACTTCCTGAGCTGTTCCTTGGATGTGCACATATGGGTATGAATAAGCATGTTTTATCTGTACTTCCTCATCTTACAGGGTTTTGGGTGATGATTATCACATGAGAGAGAGAGAGCGATCACCCAAACCTAACCCAAGTCCATCTGTTCAACTAGCTTCAAATCTAGCGCTGGGTAGCATTGGGAAGTCCGATTCATTTTAGCAAATCAGTTTATTTGGACGGTTTGTTTCATTAAACCGATTCAGAGTCACAACTGAGTTCTCACTTAAAAGTGTTCTCCGAAGTTGCCACGCAGCATTTTGCATTTTATTTTTGTAGTAAAATAGATTTTTACAGTATTTTCATTATTGGGTTATATAGATTGCATCAGATGTTGTTTACTGCTCCAATGTTATTGTTTTACACATTGGTAATAACATCACTAATGATTGTGTTGCCAATATTAATACTAATGTAATTCTTCATCATATTAATGATTCCCATTATGTGAACAACATTGTTCCATTTTCACATTTTTACTCTTTAATGGAATATTCTGGGTTCAATACAAGTTAAACTCAATTAACAGCATTTGTGGCATAATGTTGATAACCACAAAACAATTATTTCAACTCATCCATCCTTTTCTTTAAAAAAGTAAAAATCGATGTTACAGTGAGGCACTTGCGGTGGAAGTGAATGGGACCAATCCATTAATGTTAAAATACTCACTGTTTCAAAAGTTTAGCCACAAGACATAAACATTATGCAAGTTAACATGATTTTAGTGTGATAAAATCATTTGCCAACCTTTTTTGTGGAAAGTTATATCCAGTATTACAACTTTGTTGCCATAATGACGTAATGCCGTAAACCCTAAAACGACCGTATAAACGCCAATTTAAACTCGTATTATTTGAGCTTTAAAGTTTTTACGGCTAAAATAATACATGAGTTGTAATAGAAGAATTGATGAGAGTTATTTTGTTATTATTGAAATCCTCCAAAAATTGGCCTCATTCACTTTCATTGTAAGTGCCTCACAGTAACCTCCATTTTTGCTTTTTTTTTTAAGAAAAGGAGGGATGAGTTGATAAACATTATGCTACAAATGTTGTCAATTGGGCTTAACTTGTATTTAACCCGAAATATTCCTTTAACAAAGTAAAAAAGAATGGGTTTAAAAGAACATTTAGTTCGGGAATCGGACATCACTAGTTCTGGGCGATACATCAGATGTTCACGATATTGCATTAAGCAACACTGTGAATATTGCAATGATTTTAATGCACTTTATTATACTATTAAGTTTCCGAAAGACCACGCCATTAGATTGGTTTCACAATCCTTTCCGTCAGTCAGTTCAAACTGTTTGTTTCAGTGAATTCATTCAAAACTCTTATTCAACGATTAATTTGATTCAGTACACAAAAATGTTCACAGAAGTCCCAGAGTGGCATTTTTTGTGTATGAAAATGTTTTAGTAAAAAAATCTTCAGTTGCCGCTTATTTCTTTGTATTTTTTTTTATTGGTGGTGCAAATAAATATTATATGTTCTTTGTGTTAATTTAGTTAATAACAATGTCTTGATTATTTTTACCTAGATTCCTGGTGTATTTTACAACAATGGTGTGAGCAAAATGGTAGTTCATTTGACTGAAAAATAAAACACCATTTTAAGCCATTTCAGAGAAGATAAATTGAGGTTTTTGTGATACTGCCCAGCCCTGCTCATGACTGTGCCAGCTGTGACCTCAGTCTGTGTGTTGACCAAACAGTCTGTCGTTCAGTATTTAAAACAAACCCCATCTTGCTTCCTGGATCAGAGTGCATCATTTAACACTGACGTCACACATAGCTTCTATGTTCAGCTGGAGTAATGGAGCTGGCCAAATGCTAATTAACTCTGGATGGAGAGTCATTATAAAGACAGATAAAAGCCTGTATTGAAACCAGGATGATTCGTTCAGTGTTATTCAATAAAAAAGTACTCTTCATTTAACAAGTAGGCCATCAAATGTGCTTCAATATAGGGTTCTGGGTTTGCCCGTTATCAATATTAGCTCTATTTAAATGAATAGTTCACCCAAAAGTCATAATTGTCAGCATTTACTCAGCCAACAAACATTGTTTTAAATTCCAATATTTTTTGTTGTTGTTGTTTTCTTTGGGAAACACAAAAGGAAAAAATTGTGAAGAATATTCATGGTGCTCTTTTCCATTTAATTAAAGCATATAGTGACCAGTGGCTGTCAAGCTCAAAAATGGCAAAAAATATATATATATATACACACACACACACACACACACACACACACACATGCGCATATTCAAATTTGGCCAGATTTAATGACAAGAACACCAAACGGCATGTTTGAATATGCAAAAGTGTGAATGGGATTTGAGACTTAAGCCCAAAGTATACTTCAGTCCGACGTGCAGCTGAGCATCTACACACAGGACGCGTGACGCAGATTTCGTCATCAGCAAAATGCTCAAGCACTGAACGCGTGCAGCCCAATTTTTCTAACCACGCCCAAATGCGCATACACCTTGATTTATTTGCACTAATTAGTGGGTCCACAAGGTAGCAACACTCACATTTGAGCCGTTGCTGTCACGAAGAAGTGCTAGAAGATGATGTAATCACCACTAAACATCATGAGACGAAGCTAAAAAACAACAGTTGATGTGCAAGTCAAGAGTGTGTTTGTGAGGAGGTCAGAAGATACCTGTATTTGTATAACTCGAGTTTGAAGAACTATAAAGACATCCTGGAAGAGGAATGCTAGACTGCCGTTTACAGTATATTTGGTGGGAAGCCATATAATGTGTTTTATCTCTGGCATGTTGTACCCCACCTCACACTGTCTGTCAATTATATTGTGACTGGGAGATCATAAGAGGTCAACATTGTTTGTTGGATTTGCAGAACCCTCCCAGCCAATCCATTGCTGCTATTGGATGCATTTTCAACATTCAGCTTACTACTGGTTACTTATTTATTGTTGGGAAGCTGTCCTTAGTTTGTTCTTTTCTAATGCAGGTCAGTTTGCATTTGCTTAATTAGAGTGGTGCCTTCGTAAGGCCAAAATCTCAGTAACTTTAGCTATAATAATTCCTTTCTGTAATTATTTGCTCACAGCTAGCCTGATACTGTTGCATAAACCAAGGACAGGCTTCACATATTAATGTTGTTTGTTAGCCTGGTTTAATAGAGCCACTATGCATTTTTATGAGCTATGCTTGCAGGTATACGTTATGAATACTTGTCCTGTATTAGTCCAGCAGTCTGACATTGTTTTCCTTCATTCTTAGGGTTGTAGTAAGAACAGCCCTGGGCTGCATGTTGTAATGGGGAATGAGGCTTGTGATATGGACTCCATGGTATCAGCACTGACCTTCGCCTACTTTCTTTCAAAGGTATGCTACACCTAGTAAACTCTGTTATGTCCTGTTGTGTTAGTGGAAAGCAGGAGAGCTGTGATGTTATTTATGATAGACATTATTTATATCCAGTCTTTATAATACAAATTTATTTTAAGAAATGTTTAAGATTATATTTTCTATATCAGGGTGATTTGCAGGCCTGGAAAGGTCATTAAAAAATCTTTATAATATCAAGAAAAAGGCATGGAATTTCTATAGGGGATATACATTTTCTATGCAGTTTCTATAAAAGGATCTTTAAAAGTACTCATCAAGGAACTACATACAACTTGAAAAGTTAATTGGTCAAAAAGTGTGGGCACCCTATAAGTAATTTTGTAATTTTTGTAAAATTGGAGAGGATATTGATTTATTCATCATTCTTTATCTGACGCAGACTCTGGACTCTAAGAGGGTACCAGTGCCTGTACTCAATATACCACGGGCTGAGTTTCCCTTGCATTCTGACAGTATATTTCTGCTAAGAGAGACTGGTTTATCCCAGGACCACCTGCTGTTCAGGGACGAGGTTGACCTCCGTGGCCTGCACAAGGCTAAACAGCTCACACTGACACTGGTCGACCACAACGTTCTGCCCAGGTCTGTGTTCTGTTCTGTGGCACATATGCATTTCAAATACTGCACCACTTCACTTTTATTGTCACACAACCATATACACAAGTGCAATAGTGGGTGAAAGTCTTGGGTGCAGTTCCGAGCAACATAGCAGTCACGACAGTGATGAGACATAGATGAGACATATACCAACTTACAATAAACAGATTTACACATCACAATTTACATATCTAATATACACCTAATTATACACAACACAATATACAAATAACATACAATATACAGTATACAATACACAATTTAGAATATTGTACAGTATACAATACACACAATATAGAATATTGTACAGTATACAATACACACAATATAGAATACACATTATACAATAAAAATAGTGTATATATAGTATTATAAAATATACAGTAGGTTGTATTGTACTGTATTGACATTCAGGCTGTCGGTTGATAGTCAGTTGCCAGTGTGTTGTTAAGAGAGAATATAATTTATGACAGTCCAGTGTGAGATAATAAGATTAATAAAGTGCAGTGCTGATGTATATTGATCGTGAGAGATCAAGAATTCAGAAGTCTGATTGCTTGGGGGAAGAAGCTGTCATGGAGTCGGCTGGTGCGGGTCCTGATGCTGCGATACCGCCTGCCTGATGGTAGCAGTGAGAACAGCCCATGGCTTGGGTGACTGGAGTCTCTGATGATCCTCCGAGCTTTTTTCACACACCGCCTGGTATATATGTCCTGGAGGGAGGGAAGCTCACCTCCGATGATGTGTCTGGCAGTTCGCACCATCCCTTGTAGGGCTTTGTGGTTGTGGGCGGTGCTGTTGCCGTACCAGGCAGTGATGCAGCCAGTCAGGATGCTCTCTACAGTGCTGGTGTAGAACCATGTGAGGGTGTGGCGGTTCATTCCAAACTTCCTCAGCCATCTCAGGAAGTAGAGGCGCTGATGAGCCTTCTTCACAACGGCCTCAGTGTGGACGGACCATGTGAGTTCCTCAGTGATGTGGACACCGAGGAACTTGAAGCTGCTGACTCTCTCCACCGGTGCTCCATTGATGGTGATGGGACTGTGTTCTGTGTCTTTTCTCCTGAAGTCCACCACAAGCTCCTTTGTCTTGCTGACATTGAGGGAGAGGTTGTGCTCCTGACACCAGTGTGTCAGAGTGAGCACCTCCTCTCTGTAGGCCGTTTCATCATTGTCAGTGATCAGACCTACCACCGTTGTGATCAATGTTCACACACAACGAGATGATTAGACCCAAACTTTCTTCATATTCTCATTGTAGTCCAAGTAAAACAAATAGTTCCGATTGTAAATTCTGCTTGGTTGAGTCACATTCAAAGCCGCTGTAAAATACAAATAAAAGCACACCTGTGAATGCACATTCTATAGCTGTGTCCCAAATGACGCACTGTGCACTTACACTATACACTGTGTGCTCAGCCATCTAGGGTGCTTCTCAATCAGATATCTCGTCTGCCACATCATCAAGCACCATCAAATGCCATCTCAGTTGTTAGGACCCTTGGTAGACAGCCTCGTTTTGAAGCCTTCATTTTCATATTTTGGAGGATGCATCAAGTGCATCATTCGTGGCCTTCAATCACCCACAATCCCTTGCACGTCCCAAATTATACCAAAAAAATGGCAGAATATGAGTCGCGTGGCACGGAGGCAGAAACTGTATGACGCAGAAATTGGCAATGACTAGCTTTGTGAATAAAATTTTTGCTAAAATAATTTAGAGATTTAAAACATATTTCTCATTTTCTGAAGTATATGGGTTTTCTAAACAAAATAAAATATCACATGATTCTAAGCATATGGTTTGACATACACACTTACTAGACCATCTCATTCTAGTGCTGTATGCTGAGGAGGAGCCTAGACCACATCCTCAGTAGGACTGGTCTAGGAAGGCCTAACTAGGCTGCAGCCTTCCGATTGAGAAGCACCCCTAGTGTATGAATTTTCAATGTGTAGCAACACTAACGTTTTGACGGAAGTGATTTTTCAAAACACAAGATGTGTTGATTCTAGCTAAAGCGCGTCCAACACTAGCTCAAATAATGTACATATTGACACAGCGTGGGGTGATGGTAAAGCATTCAACTCACATTTGTAAGGTGCTGTCTTCGCAGAAGTTTCGCTAGTTGCCACATTCACCATTAATTATAATTGTTTTGTCCGGCCAGCATCACGGCCAGGTAACTCTGCCCTTTCACTACGGAGGGGAAGCCGCGACCGTTGAGTGTATGAAGTTTCCAACATTCCACGCTACTTTTTTTTTGGTTGAAGAAGTACATCATTCGTGTACTCATACTAGTACACTTCTTTTCATTGTATTTTCAGTGTAAACGTACTTCTCGCTCAAGTTACACTACAAGTGTATGATTTACCTTTAGGCTAATGAGCTATATCACTTTAAGAAGAATTGTTTATTTTGATTATGGTTATTATCAGGGTTCCCACACGTCCTGGAAAACCTGGAATTTAGCAATGCAGTTTTCAAGTCATGGAAAATGATAAAAATCCCTAAATGTCCTGGAAAATATTTTAATGTAGTAAGACTATAGAGACTGTGTCGCCAACAAGGTTTTTTTAACATGTACAAAAACATTGTAACGATCAGCACTCTGAATAGGTGACAAATACAAAAACATTTTATCGTTTTGTCACTGCCGGCTGGTGCATGTTATGAAACAACATCAGTCATGAACGAAGCCCTGTCACGTACATTCTCTGCTCATCTCTGCTAATAGTTTAAGTGTTGATATAATGCAAAATGTGATTTGTTCGTTCCAACATTGCTGTTTTGTTAACTACATAAACTTTTGATTTGTAAACTTAAGACAATGACAATGGTCGGGCCACGGATTTAAAAAAAAATTTATTCAGACCCTGCGGTGATGCATGATGATGCAACCTCAGGATGTGAATTCATTTTTAATAATGAAACAATCAGAGTTTGCTTATACTGTGGTTAAAACACGGAATCCAGTCATAAAAATGGCATTAGCTACAAAACACGGAATGGACATTCTGTATTTGGAACGTTTCAATGTACAATTAATCAAACTTAAATCACGATATTTCCTAGTGTGATTATTAAACCGATTAAAATAAATAAATAATCTGCAGGTACTGCGTGCTTCAAAATAAATGTGTGAATCCGTCTGCTCGTACACTGAAAACACTGTGTGTTTTGTAGATGACCGAGAGCAGAGCGCTCTAAAGTGCGCAGCACATACAGACTATATATGTATTTAATGAAATTATAGCTTTTTGTGTTTTAATAATGACACTGGGCCATATAGCGAACTGCTTATCCGGAGGTGAGAAACTACCGTCAAAAACGCACAGAAACGCTTGATTTAGATGGATGCGTGAAATGGAACAAAAAGGCAAAAAAAAACATATACTACTGTTTATGTGTACTACTATAAAAATAATGCAATGTTATGTTAAAATTTTTATTTTCATTTGATTCAAGTTTTAATGAATTAATTTGAATAGACACCATTTTGATAATAAAATGTAATAATTAAACTGTTGATTATGGAATTCAGAAAAAAATAACCATCTAATTACCACAGTAAACATCATGACCTCTCATGTGTTTTTGCTTAAATATTACACCGTTTGGCCTCATATAATGTCCTGGAATTGTTCTGGAAAGTTGTGCCTTTAAAAAGAGTGGGAACCCTGATTATATTTATTTATGTAACTATTCATCTAACATTGGTGTCTTTTATAAAATTGTATTTGCTGCCATTTTATTAAAGCAAAAGCTGTGCATGTAGGCCTGTTCACACCAAACTGTGTGCTATTTTTCATTTCGAATGAGCTTTTGAAGGGGAACAATGGATACCACAGAAAATTATACACTTATAAATAGTTGCAGCTCATGTACCCTTTGTACTTCAAACATAAACCCAGTCTGTTTTTTAAAATGTCTGTTTATGGTGTTTTATCTTAGTGTACATCATTCAGTATATCACTGTGCCTGTTATATTCTCATGACATTAAAAATGGCAGTAATGTTCGGCAATTCGTTTGCACTAAGCTCATAGTAAAATTTCCCATAAAAAGACTTGTTACATGCAATATTTTACTGTATACAAACGAATTGCAAAACGACACTTCTATTTTTATTGCAAGGATAATACAACAAAATATTGCAATAATTTAAATAAAGAAAAGACCATGAGCCAGTTTTTTCTTTTATATGGTTTTAATATTATGCATCATATTTTAAACTATACCTGTTATTCTTAATATAAATTTTTCCACATGTATTTATATCACTATACCTTGTGTTATATTATCCAGGCATTAATCGAGGCATTATAAAAAGAGAGGTTGGGGAGTCTGTTCGGAATATACTCGTAGCAAGATACATGTGCAAATAAATATGCAACAGTGCCCTTTACTCATCTCACTTACACAAAAATCACAGATTATATACTCCTCAAAATGCATCAACACCATGGAAAGAACATAATGAAACAGTTATGCCAAATGGACCCTTTTCACACGTCCTAGTGTCATCTTGAATGGCGGTGAATCAAAGACCACAGCAAATTAAATTTTTGGTTACTCGTTTGCTCCAACAGCGAAAGAAAAAATCAATGATTACGTTTTCACAGCTTTGTAAAAGAAGATAAAAATACAGAGCGCTGGATAACAGCACTCCTTCAGCAGCTGTGTTGGAAGCCTCATCGCAGCTGTGGTAACTGATTTTTTTTTTAAACATATTCCAGGGTAATATAATACAAAGTACAATGTTATAAATGTGGAAATATAAAAAAGTTTGCTACATTTACGTTGTTAAAGAAGGTGGAAATGCATCATAACAGGTCTGTGGAAAAAGGTCCATTAGGTAAATAAATGCTTTAACAGCGTTCAGTATATTAATCTCTAGCATTGACAGCTGGGCAGGTCAGGAGACTGGTATAAATGTTTGTAGAAAAGCAACAGCGCCGGCTACTGTACAGGGCGTGAAATCATTTTTCCGTTTCATTTCTTATGGACTCTCTGTGAATAGGCCTTTCATCTGAAGTTCATCTCGCAAAATCATCACAGATTTGTTGTAAACAGACCTTTACAGTGATTGTAATATGGGGTTATACTCTGCAGCCTCATAATTATTAAATTATAACAATTATTAAATGATAATGATACATTATATGTATATAATATGTAATTAACAGTTACATAACTAAATGAAAATAAATGAAAATAATAATATATGTAATATAATACATTATAAAATTAATTATGATTGTAGTTCATTATGACAACCAAACTTGTGAGGGGAAGATCAGGATATTTATTTTTCACTATGGTGTGTTCTTTATTGTAAATCTCCAGTGCTGACAGTGAGCTGGAAGAAGCTGTTGTGGAAGTGATTGATCATCACCTCCTACAGAGGACCCCATCTCCGTCCTGTCCTGTCACCGTGGAGACCGTGGGCTCCTGTGCCACCTTGGTGACAGAGCGCATTGCCCAGAAAGCACCTGGGGTGTTTGACCAACAGGTGGCTCAGCTTTTATACGGTGAGAGTCATGGTGAAGTGTTTTAACATTAGTAGGAATGCAGGCCTCACAGCATGGATGATGTTCAATCTGTTAGACACTGTTAGACGCATCAGATGGGCTCAGCAGGGGTTTCACTGACATTTTGCTGATGGAGAATATGAATATATTATTCATGGTACCCTCTTGATTTGACACATACATGCAATATGACTATAGTGATGTGTAAAGCAACATTGCAGAGTTGAATTGCTTGTGAAATGTATTGTGGCCTTCTGTTAATAGGTACTATTATCTTAGACTGTGTAAACATGGCACCCGAGGCAGGTAAAGTCACCCCTAAGGACAGCCAGTACGCCATGTTTTTGGAGAAGCATTTTCCAAAGCTGCCTCCGAGGAGTGCTCTATTTCAGTCTCTACAGAATGCCAAATTTGATGTGTCAGGTGAGATGATCTTAGAAAACAGTCTGCTTATTAAAGGCTGTGTAGTTCAATTGAATGTTATGATTTGATGAACGAAAATTTTATTATGTAATTTTATGAAACTGTACTGTATATCAGGCCTCTCGACTGAGCAGATGCTGTTGAAAGACATGAAAGTAGCATCCGGTGGGGATCTGAGACTGGCTGTCAGTGCCATTTACATGACACTAGAGGTCAGTAATGTTATGATACCTTAGACTTTACCTTTAAAAATTCTTACACTCTCTGAAATAAGGCAACTAGTAGGGGTGAACCTAATTTGAACATTTTCTTTAATTCAGTCTGTTAGTTGGATTTATAACAGGCTTACATGACTAAAAATGAATGGAGCATAATGCAAGGGGTCTTGGGATGAGTTTTTTTTTTTATATTTTAAGTTAAATTACTTCTGAATTGACACGTCAGCAGAAAAAAAATGGCTAGTAGGGATGAACCTAATTTGAACATTTTCTTTAATTCAGTCTGTTAGTTGGATTTATAACAGGCTTACATGACTAAAAATGAATGGAACATGATGCATGGGGTCTTGGGATGAGTTTTTTTTTTAATATATTTTTTAAGTTAAACTACTTCTGAATTGACACGTCAACGGAAAAAAAATGGCTTATTGCCATTGTTGTTATTGAATAAAAAATTTGACAATCTCAAAGAAAGTTATGCCTTATATGCAATCTTGTACGATCTGAATAACTTCAGTATTCCTATGATTGTTCAACAATGGCTGTTTTGATGCTCACTTTAAATTTAGAAGATCATATGCAAATGACATGTTTCCTCTTGAGTGAAGTGAATCTTGTGTTTCTGCCGTGCGTCTAGCCTCAGTGCTTGCTTCCACAAAAAAGAGAGAGGAAATGTAGATTATAATATGTGAAGGAGATCTTGTTGTGGGCACAAAATGTGCTCATGTGCCCATCCTCATGACTCATGTGAATTCCTCAATAATACTGAAGCACAACCGAATCCAAGTCAGACACGCCTAATCTCACCGCAGGGTTGGGCAGTCTGTCTCACACCTACTGATTACACCATATGTTAACCTCAACATCAGACTCTCCTATTGTCTTGTTGAAACACCTCTGAATTGGATATGAATGGTATCACCTGTCTTGTTCACAGTAATGCTTGAGTATGAAAAGTGCTGTCTTGTCTTTAGGCTTTCCTACAGAGACGTGGCCTACAGCAAGACCTCTGTGAGTTCTGCCACAATCATAACTATAACCTGGTGGTTGCCATGACAATCTCTTTCAATGACAACAAAGAGCCCTTCCGACAGCTCGCCGTCTACAGTTCCAGCACTGTCTACAGGGATGAGGTACTCATGACTGTGTACTATCAGTATGTGGTATAAGGTCAATATGAAATCAAAATGGATTCAATCCTGGTCTTATTGTGCACGATTCATCAGTGCACATTGTTCTAAAGAAAAAAAATGTCTTTTCATCAAAATACAACATTTTCCAGCATGAAATAACCTTTATCCTTGAGCGATCCCAATATCGATTCTTAAAATTCCAAAATCAATCTTTTACTCTATGCTAGGAGTGCTCATTACATTGATCATGATCAACCAGTCAGTTGCAAGACAACCACTGGTTGTTCTCTTTAACAGGCCAAAAAGAAAAGAGAGTAAAGAGAAAAACTGTACAAATAACACGAATATCGAGAATCTATGTTTTCTTTATGTGCGTGCACTTGTTGAGTTGCAGTAATGCGAATATGCACCTAAACGGTAAAATACACTTCAGAATTTTGTGAAAATGCCAGTCTTGGTGATCTGTTAAGCAGAGTCATTTATGTCTAGAGTGAATGTAAAAAGTGGATTTGTATCAAAGGCCCCATTTACAACTTGCATTACCATGCATTTCATATCTGGGTAGTATCTGGATATTCTTTAGCTGGATTTAATTTACACCTTGCAGTCAAATGCGTCTCCACTGTGATCGGATAAAGATCTGGTCAAAATTACCTGTGCTTTTAGTGAATTTTAAAAACATTGATGGATAATTCAAATGTTTTCCAACACTTTAACAGTCAGGGTTTTCCTTTCATTGAAATTTTTTGGTGGTAGTCAAAGCTAAATTTCGGGTCGCCGAAACGAATTTAATGATATTCATCTCACACTCAGAATCCGTTCCAGACCACCTCAGAATGTGGTTTTAGTGATCCGATTACAGTCCGGTCTTTTAATGCTGTCAAGTGCTATCCAAAACTTGGAAGAACTTGAAACAATTTTGACTCATTAGTATTTTGTTGTGACATCAAAATTCGCATTGAGAATCATAAAAATATATTATTTGGAATCTAAGTGGAATCAAATCGAATTAAGAGCATGTGAATCAGAATTGAATCTAGAAATCAGTATTGATACTAAACCTTAATGGTCTGGGAAAATAATGTTAATCAATAGCCAAATAGCTATTCTGGAATAATTTTAGGCTACTGTTGTAGTTAAAGGAATATTCCACGTTCAGTACAAGTTAAGCTCAATCAACTGCATTTGTGGCTTAATGTTCATTACCACAAAATAAAAAAATAAAAATCTGGGTAACAGTGAGGCACTTACAATGAAGCACAGCCACAGGACGTAAACATTATATGTGTTAACATGATTTTAGTGCCATGGATTTACGCAGTCACATTACAGAATTAAAATGGGTTCTGAATGCTGTTTCATGTTGACTTCAAAAATGTTGCTGACTGTTTTGTTTTTATATGTAATGTATTTGATTTTTTTGTAGATGAGTAAAGCACTAGAAAAGGCCAAAAATCCCAGTCTGGATCTTCGGCCAATGAGCAGTCCATATTCCGATGTAAAGGTCTATGTGCAGGGTAACACTTTGGCGTCATGCAAGAAGGTATTGCCTATAATCTCAGAATTCCTAAAGGAAAGGGAAAGGAAATTGGCTCAGATTGGGAACATTGAAGACCTTGAGCTGGATGATGATTCTAATCAGGACCAGAGTGACTCGCAGCAGCAATGTGTTGAGGATGCTGGAATAGAGGACGATTCCCAAGTCCCTCCAACGCCAATGAACAGTCTGGTGGAAGGCTGTCCTTTGGACAATGGCCTGCCAAAAATCAATCCTGAGGTGTTGGTGGAAAAAGTTAGCAAGATGGCAAGTATGGAGGACCAATCTCCTGAAGGACAGTGAATGAAGATCTGTTGTTCTACAGAGTCCTTCATAAGAGCTGGAGAAGGCCAGTCCTCCTCCTTCCAGAAGATACAGTGCACATACAGAGGCGCACAAGGGCAAGAAAATAAAATGCCACTTTTTTGATCTGGTTAACTGACAAAGGTACGATATGGTCAAAAGAGACCTTTTTGTTGACTTTCTAAGTACATATTGACTGGTACATATAGATTTAAATTGAATATGCATCAGATTATTCAAAAAGTTATTTAAAGTTTGGATATCATAAGTTATAAATTATCAAAATATTTCAGGTTTGGGCTAATTATTGATTGGTTCCAGTTTTATTCATATTCTGATCTTCTCCTAAAGTAATCAAAAGTCTGATTGGCTTTGACTCCCCCTCTGTCCAGGCCATCTCTGTATAGATCTTATCAATATATTTAAACTTGTTCTGTTCTACAAGTGACAGCATGCATTCGCTGCAAACCTGTGACTCACAATTGATAAAATTAACTGTTTAAAAATTTATTCCCGGTGTTTGCTATGATACAAGTAGTTATATGGATGCTAGCTATTGTGGCCTCAAACCTATGTTTTTATTTATCTTTGTAGTATTAAGTACCTTAATTTTAAACGTAAGTATTTTCACTGACTCGAAACCAGTTCTCAACACATTTCAAGTTTGTCCTCAGTTTGCCATCACCAAGTGAATTGTCTTAACATCACAAATCAATGCAACATTAAGTCCTGCCTTCAAGTAGTTACTAACATTAGTGGTTTAGTTGTAAGTGAAGGATGTGTGGGGACATTACACTGATGTACACACCAGAAACACACAACAGCGATTCCGTGCCAATTATATAGTAAACGTGGAGAAGATACCTCTTACAAAGCAAAACCAGATGGGACTTGACAAAAGTAAAGTAGTTTGTCTTTGTAAGCTGGAATTTTACCAATGAAGGATGTCAAATCTTAACTATCCCCTACAAGCCAAACATGATGTATGGCACTCATGAGGGACCGCTGCGCAGCTTGTTGGAGTTCTTGTGTGGATAGTCTATTGACGCTCAAAGAGGGCAATGCCAGTGCTAAAAGCAGAACAAGACCTTGGTCGTTTTCGGAATGGCATACTACAATACTACTCTTACTATTTCTGTTATACATAGATATGGCAGTAGCAGTAAGAGTAGGATGAGTAGAATGCCATTCCGGACACAGCCACTAGCTGGGTTTCCATCCAAATGTTTCACATTTCTGAAAAATCGACTAAAGAAAAAGTAAACTGTGTTATGCACATTATCTTGAGGGAGCCCGCCTTGTGTCATGGAACAGCTGAACGACCTCCTTGGTTTGGGGAGAGTTGTATTTGCGGTAATAGACTAATTTTACATTGTTATTATATCCTGCCATAAGACGTTGCAGAATAAGTGCAATAGCTCACATAATAAGGCCATACGCCACCAGCCTCCATATACTTGGGAGCGCCTGCGCTCACTTTAATGACGAGCTGTAGGTTAAGCACTTCCGACTAACCAGGGCTATGTTTGAAGAATCGTGTGCCGGGGGGGCCTGGGTAGCTCAGCGAGTATTGACGCTGACTACCACCCCTGGAGTCATGAGTTCGAATCCAGGGTGTGCTGAGTGACTCCAGCCAGGTCTCCTAAGCAACCAAATTGGCCCGGTTGCTAGGGAGGGTAGAGTCACATGGGGTAACCTCCTCGTGGTCACGTTTAAGTGGTTCTCGCTCTCAATGGAGTGCGTGGTATGTTGTGCATGGATCACGGAGTGTAGCATGAGCCTCCACATGCTGTGAGTCTCCACGGTGTCATGCACAGCAAGCCACGTGGTAAGATGCACGGATTGACAGTCTCAGAATCGGAGGCAACTGAGACTTGTCCTCCGCCACCCGTATTGAGGTGAGTAACCGCGCCACCACGAGGACCTAGTAAGTAGTGGGAATTGGGCATTCCAAAATTGGAAAGGAAAGGGGATAAAATGTTTTAAAAAAAGAAGAAAAAAAGAGAAGAATCGTGCGCCATGGTCGGGGCTTTCGTTGGGCTAGTCACTTTAAGCTATCGCACTCCTATACCAACCGATGAGCACATTGTCATCGCGCTTTACAAATGGTCATAACACGTCATTGTTTAAGTGAATAAAACATTGCCATCACCTTAATGCGCATTTTGAATTATGCAAAACTTAAACATTGTGCGAAACATCAGAAAATCCACCACATCCTAGCGCATAAACTTATAAGCGAATGTTGAGTTTATTCGCATATCAAGCATTTCCATTTAGGTTTTCTTATGTGCGATTTCAATATTCACCTAAAAATAGTTGCATGGAACCCCATCTACTGTCTGCAACTCTCTTCATGTGGAGTTCAAAGAGGCACTTGACGCCCTGATGTGAATCATGTGAATTCCATATCCAAAGTGGATAGCCACAGCCTGCCAGCCGATTAATATTGTGGAGAATGAGGGTTTCAGAGATTTACGCATTTCAATAATTTGCCAACCTATGGGGATTTGTTCTTTCAATTAGTCAACCTTTTTTCTATCTTTACACTGTGGAAGGCTTTGTTTGGAAAGTGTTAATAAGGCATTATTGTTACATTTTGTTTTGTTTCCTAAGAAGTAAATAACTGCATTTGACATGAAAAGTATATATAGAGTCAAATTTCAGCATTTTCAAAATCTGTGATTAATCGCGAGTCGAAAGTTGAAGATACCTAAAATATTAATTTAAGGCGCGCCATTTCCGTTTTATCTGCAGCAGCTATAGATGTTAATGGAGGAGCATGTGTCATGACTATTAATAGGTAATTACAAAATTTTAAACTCTTCTCATGATTCCACAGTGAGATAGGAAAAGAGTTGTCATTTATAAATGAAAAGTGAGTATAGTCTTTGGCCGCATACATTGAGTCTTAGCTGACCCGCTGCTGGTTATAATGACGGGGACTGCATTTTACTATTTGAGATTTTACTACTAACTACCAAAGACTGGCACGAACCTCAATTTTACCTGTGTGTGAGGAATGGTATGCATTTCATAATTTTTTTTTTATTTAATTTTTTTTATTATGTATAACTTTTATTGTATTCTGTTAATTTGTACTATGTTATCTTGTTTAATATATTTAAGATTTGACTGCATTTGGGATTTAGTATTCACACACACACACATACACATATATATATATATATATATATATATATATATATATATATATATACACTGGCGGCCAAAAGTTTGGAATAATGTATAGATTTTGCTGTTATGGAAAGAAATTGGTACTTTTATATTCAACTGATCACAATGTATAGTCAAGACATTAATAATGTGAAAAATTGTTATTACAATTTGAAAATTTGTAAACTACTTCAGAGTTCTCATCAAAAAATCTTCCACATGCAGCAATGACAGCTTTGCAGATCCTTGACATTCTAGCTGTCAGTTTGTCCAGATACTCAGATGACATTTCACCCTATGCTTACTGTAGCACTTGCCATAGATGTGGCTGTCTTGTCGGGCACTTCACATGCACCTTACAGTCTAGTTGATCCCACAAAAGCTCAATGGGGTTAAGATCCATAACACTCTTTTCCAATTATATGTTGTCCAATGTGTTTCTTTGCTCACTCTAACTTTTTCTTTTTGTTTTCTTTGCAATTTTTCCCATAAGGCCTGCACCTCTGAGTCTTCACTTTACTATTGTACATGAAACTGGTGTTGAGTGGGTAGAATTCAATGAAGCTGTCAGCTGAGGACATGTGAGGGGTCTATTTCTCAAACTAGAGACTCTGATGTAGTTCTTGTTTAGTTGTATCTGGGTCTTCAACATCTCTTTCTGTCCTTGTTAGAGCCAGTTGTCCTTTGTCTTTGAAGACTGTAGTGTACACCTTTTGTATGAAATCACCAGTTTTTTGGCAATTTCAAGCATTGTATAGCCTTCATTCCTCAAAACAATGATTGACTGATGAGTTTTTAGAAAAAGCTGATTCTTTTTTGCCATTTTTGACCTAATATTGACCTTAAGACATGTCAGTCTATTGCATACTGTGGCAACTCAAAAACAATGTTAAGCTTCATTTAACAAAGCAAATAGCTTTCAATTGTGTTTGCTATAATGGCAAGTTATTTTCTAGTACCAAATTAGCAATTTAGCATGATTACACAAGGATAAGGTGTTGGAGTGATGGCTGCTGGAAATGGGGCCTGTCTAGATTTGATCAAAAATAACTTTTTCAAAAGGTGATGGTGCTGTTTTTTACATCAGTAATGTCCTGACTATACTTTGTGATCAGTTGAATGCCACTTTGGTGAATTAAAGTACCAATTTCCTTCTGAAACAGCATAATCTGTACATTATTCCAAAACTTTACAAATTTTGGCCGCCAGTGTAATATATAATAACTCTTATTTGTAATGTGCCTTTCTTGTACTCAAGGCGCTAAATATATATATATATATATATATATATATATATATACACACACACACACACACACACACACACACAGTTGAAGTCAGAAGTTTACATACACCTTAGCCAAATAGATTTAAACTCCATTTTTCACAATCCCTGACATTTAATCATAGAAAACATTCCCTATCTTAGGTCAGTTAGGATCACTACTTTATTTTAAGGATGTGAAATGTCAGAATAATAGTAGAAAGAATGATTTATTTCAGCTTTTATTTCTTTCATCCCATTCCCAGTGGGTCAGAAGTTTACATACATTTGGTCGCATTGCCTTTTAATTTGTTTAACTTGGGCCAGATGTTTTGGGTAGCCTTCCACAAGCTTCTCACAATAAGTTGCTTGAATTTTGGCCCATTCCTCCAGACAGAGCTGGTGTAACTGAGTCAGGTTTGTAGGCCTTCTTGCTCGCACATACTTTTTCAGTTCTGCCCAAAATTTTCTATCGGATTGAGGTCAGGGTTTTGTGATAGCCACTCCAATACCTTGACTTTGTTGTCTTTAAGCCATTTTTCCACAACTTTGGAGGTATGCTTGGGGTCATTTTCCATTTGGAAGATAGTCTTGAGT